>NC_091464.1:20178133-21378133 GCF_027789765.1 Dendropsophus ebraccatus
GAATGATAGGCTTCATATATAGAAAGATATAGAGGATAGATACAAAATACATATGATCCATTCTTATGGGAATATATATATATATATATATATATATATATATATATATATAACTACAGTAGACAGATTTTCTTCTTGTCACATTTATTTATTTTGCAAAAAAAAATTGCAAAGTAGATTTTTTTCTTGCTGAAATTCAGGAAATATTTACAAACTCAGCAGTCACAATGAGAGTGAGGATGAAACCATCAGTTGCTAAACATTCAGATGAATTGAGTCAGAACTGGTCAGACGTAGGGCGCTGCATGTTATGGAGTCACCCCGCCACTATAGGGAGGGTCAGCACTTACACAGGACTGACGCCTCAGGTTATATACTCACACAGCAATGCATCCTGGAGGGAACATGGGGGAGATTTATCAAACATGGTGTAAGGTGAAACTGGCTCAGTTGCCCCTAGCAACCAATCAGATCCCACCTTTCATTCCTCACAGACTCTTCGGAAAATGAAAGGTGGAATCTGATTGGTTGCTAGGGGCAACTGAGCCAGTTTCACTTTACTCCATGTCCCTTTAAGAGCGAAATGGGTCCCTTTAAGCGTGAAATTGGTCCCTTTAACAGTATAATTGGTCCCTTTAAGAGCGACCTGGGTCCCTTTAAGAGCAACCTGGGTCCCTTTAAGAGCGAAATGGGTCCCTTTAAGAGCAACCTGGGTCCCTTTAAGAGCTAAATATGTCCCTTTAAGAGCAAAATGGGTCCCTTTAAGAGCGAAATCGGTCCATTTAAAAGCGACCTGGGTCCCTTTAAGAGCGATCTGGGTCCCTTTAGAAGCGAACTGGGTCCATTTAAGAGTGAACTGGGTCCCTTTAAGTGCGATCTGGGTCCCTTTAAGATCGACCTGGGTCCCTTTAAGAGTGAAATGGGTCCTTTTAAGAGCGACCTGGGTCCCTTTACGAGCTACCTTGGTCCCCTTAAGAGCGACCTGGGTCCCTTTAAGAGCGACCTGGGTCCCTTTAAGAGCGACCTGGGTCCCTTTAAGAGCGACCTGGGTCCCTTTAAGCGTGAAATTGGTCCCTTTAACAGTATAATTGGTCCCTTTAAGAGCGACCTGGGTCCCTTTAAGAGCAACCTGGGTCCCTTTAAGAGCGAAATGGGTCCTTTTAAGAGCGACCTGGGTCCCTTTACGAGCTACCTTGGTCCCCTTAAGAGCGACCTGGGTCCCTTTAAGAGCGACCTGGGTCCCTTTAAGAGCGACCTGGGTCCCTTTAAGAGCGACCTGGGTCCCTTTAAGAGCGACCTGGGTCCCTTTAAGAGCGACCTGGGTCCCTTTAGAGCAAAATATGTCCCTTTAAGAGCGAAATATGTCCCTTTAAGAGCAAAATGGGTCCCTTTAAGAGCGACCTGGGTCCCTTTAAGAGCAAAATATGTACCTTTAAGAGCAAAATATGTCCCTTTAAGAGCGAAATGGGTCCCTTTAAGAGTCGCTCTTAAAGGGACGGGAGCCAAGTTGCTCTTAAAGGGATGGGACCCAAGTCGCTCTTAAAGGGACGGCACCCAGGGGTAAAGTTAAAAGGAAGTCACTGGTAAAGGGGCGCACTATGTATTTCCCTGGAAATGCAAATCTAGTTCTGTATGAGATAACCTGAAGTTTGTATAACAGTGTGGAGCTATGGCCCAGTCCTTCTTTTATTGGACTGTAGAACAATCCGCATATTTATTGGTAGTGGTCATAAAACCTAATACCAGAATACTGCTCCAGACGGTTAGCCAAGAGCTTATACAAATCCTAGCCTGCCCGGGGCTCCACAATCCACAGCATTCATATTCAGCTTCATCCTGCACATACAGCTAATAATAACAGGTATTCATTGTCAGGGGGGTCCCCAATGTCACATCTATCAGGAGAGAAAGAGATGATAGATGGATAGATTATAGATAGATAGATAGATAGATAGATAGATAGATAGATAGATAATAGATAGATAGATAGATAGATAGATAGATAGATAGATAGATGGATACTATAGGCAGATCAGTATCTCATGATAAACGTGCTGATAATTGCAGTAGTTACTGTCATTGATATTTAGTCTCTACTGACATAAACCCCAGTGACATTACACATAATGTAGTCATAGTTGTTCAGCTATTAGGTCATGATACCATATCCTCTCCCGGCTTTTTCCTGGTTGAGGTGCCCTGTAATCTCTTTATATGTGATTGTAATAAAACAGTAAATTGCTAATATAGTCCATTTACAGAGATGAGCCCTGCTGGGTGACTTCCTTCCCTAGCAGCAAGCTGGTTCCTCATATCCCCAATCTATGGCACAAAGTTACTAAGCCTTATGGAGTTCGGGCAGGGGCAGTAATCGGTGATGCGGTGCGGCTTTGGGGGGTGTATAGATCAGATGCACATTATTCACCATTACTAATGCAGTGCTAGAAGTGAACAGTCCCATGGCAGCTCAAGACTTCAGTGTGCTCACATTACTGACATTGTCAAACACCAGTCTGTATAAACTCCTCACTATAATGTAGATATAGGGAAGTTGTAAGTATTACCCATCGACTGTGAACAGGGCGACAGGGGTCCTTTCAATGTGCTTGTGTTTGTACTAAGTTATTGCCATAATCCGGTATAGAAGAAAAGTTAGGAAAATTCTTTCCTTAGAGTTCACACTTTATTTTTGCAAAAAAAAAAACGGATGAAAAAATGGCTGCATTTCTGTGCATGCATTGACTTCCATTATAAAAAAAAAAAAATTGGATCAAAACAGATTCAGTTTTTTTAACATACACAAAAACGTAGTCGACCTCATCTTTGTGTCTGTTAAAAAACCACATCCGTTTTGATCGGTCAATGGAATACCGATACCATAAAATCTGATTTATACCATAGCTTGACACTACCAATAGTCTTGAGCATAGCACAATATAAAAATGTTTGGAGGTCCACAACTGAGTTATGTGAGATCCCAGAGGTGTGAAACCTGTGTGATATATATGGGGAGCACAGCAAGGTGGGGAAGAGATGGGGTGTCCCCCCGCCCCTAAGTTACAGAAAGGCAGCTCAGACCTGTATAAGGGAGTGACGTTATCATGCCAGGCTACGACAAGCTTTCGACTCCACAGGCCAGAGGCGGTCTGCAAAGTAATTTGCTCAATTCATAATGGGAACAGGGAAACGTGAGTATTATGTGTATTATTTGGTGTCACTGTATGCCACAGAAAGAATCACTATGAAATTATGGGGGACATTTAGAGTCAAAAGTTTATGTTGAGGGTGGAAGCATGCTGAAAAAGGAAAGAACTAACACCATGTGGGCAGCAAACTTGGCAAAGTTGAGTCATGGCCTGGAGAAGTTGTCATAGTAGTCTGGTTCAGATGGAAAGAAAAGGGAATGTGGAAGAGAAGATGTCACCTGTGAGTCACTGGATATAACTGTACTGTATTCATTGCACTATATTCACAGCGGATTATACTATGCAGAATACTTTAATACAAAGCAGTCCAGGCTCCATACACCAATAAACAGACTCTGTCGGACTCAATGTGAGACAGTAATGCTGAGAATATCCCTACGGACACAGTCCACCGCAATATGCCACAATTTTTTTCCACATATCAATGGGAAAGATTATTGAATCACATTATACAGAGGGAAAATGATGTTTCTACTTCTCTGGCTATTATGACAACTTTAATTATTTAAGCTATAGACTTCAGCATTGATAAAAATATTATACATTAAGCTGTTTCTAACTTTCTTGAAGAGCAGCTAAGCTGTAGAGATGAGAGCAACTAGAGCATGTACAACTTTGCTGAAGTCCACCTAACAGGTGGCTGGGACTTCAGCACAGGCAATGGGGGAGATTTATCAAACATGGTGTAAAGTGAGACTGGCTCAGTTGCCCCTAGAAACCAATCAGATTCCACCTTTCATATTCCAAAGAGTCTATGAGGAATGAAAGGTGGAATCTGCTTGGTTGCTAGGGGCAACTGAGCCAGTTTTACTTTACACCATGTTTGATAAATCTCCCCCAATGTCTATAATACACATTGCCTGTGCCAGAAGAGAGAACAGGGGAGAGCAGCACAGGAAGATTTGCAGTAATGGGAGGGGAGTTTTGTTATTAGTGTTTAACCAGGATGGCCCTGCATTGTTAGGTGGGCTCCCAAGTGATATCCAGCTGCAGTGAGATCAGGTGTGGGTGGTTTAAAAGGTTGCGGGCCCCCCAGGAACCTCAGGCCCCTAACAAAAGTTCCAGCGTCATCTTGTTGGCCAACGTAGATAATGAGTCACTGACTATCACTTTCATCTAATCATCCACACTCCACACTCTGTGATCTGCGCCTCTTTAGCCCACAGTAACTTTGTCACAAACATGGAATCCTGTTTCTACCCATTTGGGGTTTTACTATTACTTGTTTTTTAGCTTGCTCTGATGTTTTTCTTGGTCTACCTGTTTTCCTTTTATAACCTTTCTGTTTTGCTAAGGACCATATTACATGCCCCAATTTGCTGGATCGCAATTTTACCGAGCCTATTACATCCGTGTCCGTGCAGCCCTAGCTGCTGTTCCGGTGTGTATATATATATATATATATATATGGAAAATAATAAAGTTTCTTACCCCTCCAGGCTTCCCCAGTGTCTTATAGCCTTTTCCTTGCTCGCTGCAGCCATTGCTGGTACCTGTACTTCAGGAGTTGTCTCTGCAGTAACAGGCCGCTGTACTGACTAAGATAGGACAGCAACCACAGCCAGTCTTTGCACTGGAGAGGTCTGTTGCATTCAAAATGCACTGAATCAAGATAACTATCGCTAACTAACTGTCTTGCAGACAGGTCCACTTTAAGTAACACTGTCTATTCACTGACTGACTTCTGTCTGACCCCCCCAAACCACTTGTACCTTTGGATAGCTACTTATAATCCAAGATCTGTCCTGCGGTCCGTTTGGCAGGTGATGCAGTTATTGTCCTAAAAAACAACTTTTAAACTTGCAGCCCGTGCCAAACTTGAGTATCTGTGCCCTAACTTTGCACCACCCCTCCGTCCCTCCTCCCCACCCTCTTCATCATTAGGAATGCCACTGAAACATTATCTCCATGCTGAACATTGCACAGGTCCTTAACGATCCAGCCCATGTGCCGGGCTGACACAGGTGAGAAATAGTAGGCAATCTTCCTGGAGCATTCCTAATGATGAATAGGGTTGGGAGGAGGGACAGAGGGGTGGTGCAAAGTTAGGGCACAGACACTCCCATTTGGCACGCACTTCAAGTTTTAAAGTAATTTTTTAGGACAATAACTGCATCACCTGCCGAACGGATCGCAGGACAGATCTTGGATTAAAAGCAGCTATCTAAAGGTACAAGTGGTTTGGGGGGTAAGATTATGGGTACAGAGTCGCTTTAAATTAAAGGAAGACAATGGGCATGGGTGTTGGCAAGATGTAACTCCATTACCCCAATAAAGCCCTAATTAGAGATGATCGAACATCGGAAAATCGTAGGTTCGATCGAACTCAAACATTCTCGAACCTGCTGCATTTGATTCCCGATGCCTTTCCGGTCCATGCAGAAAAAGGAGCATGCCCGGGGACCACCTGGAATTTAGCCTATTACCTAAGCTAAATCCTGGAATTCCAGGCGGTCCAAGGGCACGCTCCTCCTTCCGCACTGACCGGGAAGGCATCAGCAATCAAATGAAACCTACGATTTTCCGATGTTCGATTATCTCTGCCTCTAATGCCAACACTTCCACGAAACCCTAAAATAAAATCCCTTTGGGTGCCATTCAAAACCATTTTCCCAAAATATTTTAGCTGTTGCCAAAGAAATTTTATACTGGGGATAAGCGCCAGATCAGATCAGCGCCAGAGCGGGGATGCCGGTGAAGGAGACTTTTTTTGAAATTTTGAAATGCCAAAGGCATCAGTGTATTCACAAGCATATCTTTCATGTATATAGCTATAAGGTCTTGACTCTTTAAAGTAAATGTACCACTAGGTACATTGTTTTTTTTACATGGATAGACTGACATTGGTATATTCCCAAGCACCGTCCCCACATGAAGCACCGGGGGCAGGCCTGCATCTACCAGTGTGACAATCTCCCCTCCCCTCTGTGGCACGGATCCTTTGATTCTAATGGAGCCATGTAACAGAGGGCAGGGGTTTCGTCACACTGAGGGCCGGTAGGGCCTACCCCAATGCTTCATGCTGGGCCAATGCTTAGAAATAGACTGGCGCTGTGTGCAGGAACCAGGCAGCAGTTCAAAAAAAGGACCACGGCAGCGACATCCCCATGTTGGCACCGGTCTATTGATGTAAAAAAAGCAATGCACCTAGTGGTACATTTGCTTTAAAAAGTCAAGACCCTATAGCTATATACATGTAATGCCATTTACTGATGAACACCACATGAAGGACAGGACAAGGCATAGATTGAGATTCTAATTATTAACATTTTGCTCCATTGACCAATGTAGAACAGACTCTTGAAAAATAACTCATTGGTCTGATGTGTCCCTCCTGTGGAGAACTGTGGCGTTTGCTACTATGGCAAACAATACCCTTGTTATAGTATTTTTCAAGAATTAACAATTGAGGGATAATGTTTTCGTGAACCTATGGCCCTGTTGGTGTCTGATACTGCTTCAGCTTGTAACATCCCCTATTTCCCCTTTAACCCTTGGGCATGGAGAGTGACATGCAGCGATGCTCTTATTCCAATGCTGAACCATTGTTATACAGTCACTTCCATTATTGGCGAGTGCAAAGAATTCAATAAAAAGCCTGAGGTTAAAGTACAGCCATATTTTCAATGTGTTCCAATGTGTTCGCCATTTTTTTTTACCTGTTCTCACAGCTGAACAAGAGTAGTAGAGATGAGTAAACCAAATCTTACAAACTGAGGTTCATTATAAACTGCAAAAAGTTTGATTCGGTACCAAACCAAACTTTTTGCAGAGTTCATAATGAGTACATACAGATGGCAGTCACACAATTTAAAAGGGTGTGCTTACCTGTCCATGTCCCCCTGATGTCCTCCTAAAGGCTTCAGCCCAATCAGCCAATCACTAACTAAGATGGGACATCCTGTCGTATTGGCCACTGTGATGTCTCAGTCAGTGATTGGCTGGAGGCGGCTGGGGGGACACTGGAGACTGAAGAAGAAGGACACTGGGGGAGCATAGACAGGTAAGTATTGATGTGCGAACTTGCTGAACCACACTAAAACAGCTAAGCGCCTGCAATCGTTTAGATATTTTAGTGCAGTTTGTTTATTTTTAAAGAGTTTACTCATCTCTAAATGGTAGTTTTGGAAGACAGACACATAGAGATCAGCTGATCGCCAGGCCAGATTCATTTTAATAAAGGTTGTCATGGTGAGAAAACCACTTTAAAGTAAAAGCATGTAACCGAGATAGGGATAAAAGCTTTCCTGAAATGACTTCATTTCAGTAATAAATGTGACATTTATTGCTGCTTTAATTTATGACCATTTTTTTATACGAACAAATAAAACAGCCAAACAGAACCTTTCTTTTGGTGAATAATGATGGCCAATGTCAAGTGCCTGTTATAGATCTCAGGAGCCAACTGCTAATGATATGGTTAATGTGGGGTCCACTGCCAGTGATAGAACTCCAGCCTTGGAGCCAAGTTTCAGTAATGTTATGAGCTCAATGGGATCTGTAGCTGCCAAAAGTTAAGGAGCCATTGGTTTGTGTGGCTCCTGACCGTCTATTTAGGGAACACTTATCTACTTGAGTGGCAGCTATATTATAACCTAATATTCTGGATTATTGGATGGACGTAAAATTAGATAAAACAATAAAAATGATCAGAGATAGGATGTCCCATTACATGAATTGTGCTTTTATGTATTTTTAAATATTCTCTGTTTATTTGGCTCTAGAACACTTGTCTCTTACACATACTTGGCCTTTTCCATGAAAAGTCAAAACTTGTAATGAAATCTTGTTTTTCAATATTTTTTAGCCAGGTGGCTAAAAGAACCGATCATCCAATCAATGAATAACCATTTACATTCTGTTTTTCTTTCTTCCGGTGTTCTTTTAAAGTCAAAACAACCAATTTAGTAACTTGAAGAAACTTCTTTGATGACTCAGAACCAAATGATATGTAGAAAATTCTGTAATGGAATTCAAATGAGGAAACTATCATTCGATAATGAGTCACTGGGAAGAATTCTTCAGGCAAACAAGACTTCCAGCTTGTGTATACATCCTCATTTTTCTTATACTTTAGTTTCCTATCTCATTTGACCAAACGTCAACTGCAGATTCTGCCTCGAAATTTCACCTCCCACAGTCTGGTCCGGGAAGTCTATTTCACACTACTTTTGCACAATTTTATCACATGCTTATATCTTTATATATATTATATATCCTATATACAAGAAATTGTATAATATATTAGTAAAATGGTTTTGCGGAAACATTTGTAAAGGCCCTATTACACAAAGTGATTATCAGCCGCCGTATTTTACCAATTATCAGTCATACAGTTGATAATTGCTTTGTACATTCAAAGGCAAAGATCAGCCGACATGCACAATGACGGCTGATCGTTGTCTTTTAATGTCTTTCAACATGTTGAAAGACTAATGATCTGTATAGTAACATTCTGCTGCCGTATAATAGGCTGCCGTTATCTCCTATGGGCTGCTAGGTCAATTTACCGATCATCCGATTACCCGCAGCTCTCCGAACCCACCCACCACCCCTCGGGGGAATGAAGAGCAAGCAAGGGCTGACCTGACAGGTCAACACTCGCTTGCTCCTGCTGATCGCCCCGTGTAATAGGAGCTTTAGGGTTTGATTCCTTGAAAGACCAAAATGTACAGAATTCCATACATTTGTTCAACCTAAGAGCCCTAGTACATGGAGCAATAATCTGCCCAATCAGGCCAATTCAGAAAATTTTCTCTCTGTGTAATAAAGACAATGATCAACTAAAGGCCCGATCATCCGCTGATCATTGTCTTTGTAACTTAAAGTAGAAATAAAAAAAAAGCAGAATGGCAGGGGGGATGTCACAGGAACATAGGGAACAGAAGGCCGCTGGCCTGATACAGCTCTTCCAACTGCAACGTCACATACCCAGCTTAGCGATTGCCTGCTTAGTCAAACCAGTTACTGACTGGATGAACGGGCAATAGCTCAGCCAGGCCATGACGTTGCACCTAGAAGAGAAGGGTACAGTGTCAGACTGGGGTATCTGGGGCCCACCAGAAGAAATGATCCTGGAGGCCCACCAATGAAGAACCAGTAAGAAATGACATGTCAGTCAGTTTTTGTGCAGGCTCTAAAGCTGGGTGCCCACCGGAGGATCCTCTGGTCCTCTGGTGGGTCAATATGACACTGGAAGGGTAAGTGATGTACCCAGATTCCAGCTGAAAATGATAGCCGATGGCCATCAGCAGGACCTGGGAGCGGTGCTACGGAGGCATGGGGACAGGTAAGTCAATTTTTTTATTAAGTTCCCGCACCCCCTGCCTACCATTTTTGAATTTCACTGGACTTGCTCCACACTGCAGCTGTAGCTCCATAGTTAAAATGAATAAGTCACTTTACAAACAGTGTCCATGCAGTCCAGGCCTTATTGACATATATTCAGGAGGAATAACAGGAACAGCATGAATTGATCATAGCTATTCTCTTTTCCTTTTTTTTTTACTCTACAGCATAGACCACTATGATTATTTATCATGCTGTTTGGCCTCTTGCTTCTGCAGGCATCCCCGGCTTCTATAGTAGCACAAATAAATCCAGACCCCCACTAGACCCTAAATAACCCTTGACTAGGGACCAGAGACATAAATAAATTGAGACCACTAAATGAATTCAGACTCTAAACTATGTCCCTCAATGCAGAACCCAGACAGAACCCCTTAATGACTTAGCGGTCAGCGGTCAGGGGGATTGATTGCCCCTATGGGTCTACCTCCATTAAATTAGTTCCTGTAAAGCAAATGTTCTCCGTGAAATGTATATCTCATTCAAGTCCCATACTGTCCAGGAAAAGTGGGTTTCTTAGTGAATTTCCTGAGAATTTTTTGTCGGTAAAAAGAAGGGACAAAAAACTGTGTATAAACATAGTCTAGGATGGCAAGGAATCACCTGATGTGGAAGGCCAGACTATTAAGATTTCAATTTGAATGTATGCAAAGTGCAAGAATCTTTCTTATGTTTCATTAGCTCCCAGAAGAGAAGGTACTTGTTCTCAGTTTAGAACTATGTTCACACAGCGGCTATCTTTTGGAGGGCCATCATTATGACGTCAAAAATTACAGCCATCGCGATCGTTATTTACAGCTGTTACTAGATGGACGTCTTTTGGCATAAAAATGACAGCGGCCCAAAACGATGTGTGAACATAGGCTTACTGTATTTTTTTATGCTGAAACTGCTGCTGCTGCATAGTTTTAGGGATGAAGACAAGTTTGAAATGTAAAACTCCTGAAACCTAAGAAGTGTCACTGCCAGTCACTCCCCACTGACACAGATCACGACGGTTGGTGGAGGATGCCAGACTGTTGCTAACAGCAATGACACAAGAATTTGTTTAATTTCTGGACTGAAAAACAGTGTACTGTATGTTTTAGGAGAGCTCTGCTTTTGGCCTACAATACAAAGCCAGTCAAATACCGTTGGAGACCTGGGTAATCAACTGGTATATGCCAATTTACAGCCACAAAAAGCTCATACGAAGGCTTTGTGCCCACCAACAGGCACATTTTCTCCTAATAAAACAGATGAACTAGGGTGCTAGGGTGTTCCTAGATGGCTTCACTCCTCTAGGAAGAGCTTAGCACTGCAAACTAGCTTTAGTTACTTGAGTGAAGAAATCTGTAGCTGCTATCTTTGGTCCCTATCAGGGGTCCTGGCTAAGCCAGGCCCCAGCTTAACTTCTGCAGATACTGGGGGTTTTAGCTTCTTCTAACACTGAATACTATCTGGAGACTGACCCACACCTCCACTAAGACTAACTTCTCCTACAGGGGCCAAAACTAAACCCTCCTGTGAGTGGTGGAGCTGAGTGTGTGCGAGATAGAGAAAAGAAGAGATAGATAGAAGAGAACCAGCACTTGAGATTGGTCAGCATAAAACATGTGATATGAAACAATTAACCCTTTTGCTACTTTAGCTGTGCAGTGAGGTTAAACAAAACAGCAATGAGTGGGGAAAACACAATACTACATCTCCCACTCTTGTGAACCTGAGGGAATGACTTACTAAGGTGCCATAGACAGCACCAGTGGTGGGACGCCACACATGTCCTAGAGGTTGGGACTGTTGCAGACCAAAGATCCACAAATGTGAGACAGGCTGTGAGGAACAGTGATTGCAAAAGATGACACCTAAGAATGACATAGAGGCCTGTCTTATAGCAGTTGAGAGAACTTGCTGAGTAAGAGAGATAATCAGTCAGTAATTGGACATTCTTATATCTTACCTGACAGCTAAACCACAATATAACTATTATGACCTCAGTAAGCAAAATTCTAATGACTGTTCATAGCTGAAGACAGAGATTATAGGTCGTGGGGGTGTTACAGCAGCAATTTGTCTCCAGGGGATTTATAATTGCCAATAAGAATGTACAAGCCTTCTTAATGTAACCTGTATGACCTTAGCCCCACAGCAAGAAAATGGCTGGAATTAGGGCCCTCCACTCCTGCACAGTCCATGGAGAACATGGTGGTGGACCACTATATTTCGGACCTCCCTGCTAATTTTCAATGCTGGCTCTGGCATGGAAACATTGACAACTTGGTTGCCCCTTAAACTGCAGCCAGGCATTTTGGTTAATATCAAAACAGGCTGATTCGGACAGATATTGCCCAGTGTAATAAAGACAGCGATCAGTCGAGGAGCTGATCATCAGCTAATCGATATCTTTCAGCATGTTATAAAATCGTGTAATAGGAATTGGGCTGTCAGCGGCCGATAAAACAATATAGTAAATAATAAACATGTATACTTACCTGCCCACACTCCCCGGTGTCCTCCTGCCACATCCCTGCTGGCTGGACCTTTAAAACACAAACACCATTGAATGAATGATGCTGACAGGTGCAAGCAGTGTCTCTGTAACACTTTTGGGGGCATAAAGGGAGCTAATATTATATGGTTGACGCATCAGGGAGCTTAATACTATACGGGAAATGCATAGAGGGGCCTAAAACTATATGGAGACTGCACAGTGGGAGCTAATACTATATAGGGGCTGCACATAGTGTCTTAAAGTATATGGGGGCTGCACAGAGGGTCTATAATACTTAATAGGGGCTGCACAGAGGGGAATAATACTATATGGGGCTGCACAGATGAGCTAAATACTATATGGGGACAACAAAGAGTGGTCTAATACTATATGGAGCTGCACAGAGGGGCTCTAATACATTATGGGATTGTACAGAGGGGCCTATTTCTATACACTGGCAGCACAGAAGTGTCTAATACTATATGGTACTGCACAGAGGGGCTTCATTTTGTACAGGGTCAACACAGACGGGATTGATACTAAATGAAGACTGCACAGAGTGGGTCTAATAATATATAAGAGCGCAGAGGGGGCCTAATACTATATGGCAACAAAGCACTGCCTAATATTATACAGGGACACAGAAGTGAGTCTAATACTATATGGGGGCATAAAGGTGGCACTAATATTTTATGGGGAAACGGAGGTGATCCTAATACTTTATGGGGGCACAAAGAGAGCTAACTACTATATGAGAGCACAGAAGGGGTCATAGGCACAGAGGTAGAATACTATATGGAGGATACAAAGGGTAGAGGGCAACTACATGGGGTTACAGAGATGGGCTCAACTGTGCCTTTTTCTGCCACCAATCTTCTCTTTTTCTACGACTCTTTCACTAATATGGTTCTATGGTACTGTCACTAAGACAAAAAAGGTCCATTAGTTAAGGCCATACATAATCTATAAAATTCAGCTTAACTTGAAAAAATCAAATATATACTGTCGTCTTTTTACAGATGCCCTAACAGCGGTTTTTGGGTGGAAAGAGGATTCAAGCATCTTGGATTTAAACATGCCTGATCTTTTGTTCCTGTGAGAGATAAAGTGGTGGCTTATTCCTATCTCTTTACTATTACTAAACATGTGTCTGCTACTTACCATCCCCAGATATCAGAAAAAATGCCTGGATCGTGAATCACCACAACATAATAAATACAACAGCTAGTCCCCACACACACACACACATTACGCTTACCAGTTATTCCCAGTCCTACTATGAAGTACTGTTAAGCCATGAAAGAACCTTATAAAGAAGACTATGACTCCTAAAACCAATATGACTTTGTTCATGGCGGTTTTCGAAGGTTTCTCACTCAGCAACCATGGAGCGAAAAAAAAAACATTTAGAAAAATTTGTCATTAGAGCCAGATACTAGAACTTTTTCTTTATAATTTTTTTTATTTTCCATTTATTTTCCAATTATTTTTAACAGCATTTAGTGATCCTTTACAGCAAACCTTATAGACGTAGATACAGTAAACATCCCCAGGCCCTATCATTTGTATGGGCTGAAGTAGTGAGCATGCTGTGTGGGGTGGAGGGGGGCAACTGCACCTCTTTTATTTATATACTGGTGTCACCTGGCACTGTACTTTCCAGTCTGTGTTATGCTATGAAATCATTAGTACATAACAGGAAATCTCAGCTTAGTTTTAAGCCTAGTGGACAAAATGAATAGTGCAAGATTTTAGGATTTGTATTATAATATACTGTAATTTTTTTAACAAAATTACCTTTTACTTTCAAAACTCTTAAAAAAAATATAATTAACATAAAAAACTTTAAACAATAGGACATTTTCGCATTCTGCTTACACACCGTGTATCAGTCATGGTTGAGGAGTAGGCTATGTTCCCACACAGTATTTTTGCTCAGTATTTTGGTCAGTATTTTTCAACCAAAACCAGGAGTGGATTGAAAACACAGAAAGGCTATGTACGGACACTGAGTGGATGGCCGTCATTTAATAGCAAATAACAGCTATCCACTAAATTTTAACAGCCTGTGGGAATATAGCCTCGATATCGGTTGCACATCGTCAATTGTAAACAGATGATGTGTGGCTGATAGTGATGCATTTAACCCTTTGAGGACGGAGCTAATATCAATTTTTGCGTTTTCGTTTTTCCCTCCTTGTGCTTTTAAGTCCATAGCAGTTGCATTTTTTCACCTAGAAACCCACATGAGCCCTTATTTTTTGCGCCACTAATTGTACTTTGCAATGACAGGCTGAATTTTTGCATAAAGTACACTGCGAAACCAGAAAAAAATTCAATGTGTGGTGAAATTGTAAAAAAAAAAACGCATTTCTTTTATTTGGGTTTTTTTCATTTTTACGCCATTCGCCCTGGGGTAAAACTGACTTGTTATTTTTGTTCCTCAAGTTGTTATGATTTACAATGATATGTAACATGTATAACTTTCATTGTAACTGATGGCCTGTAAAAAATTCAAACCATTGTTAACAAATATATGTTCCTTAAAATCACTCTATTCCAAGGCTTATAGCGCTTTTATCCTTTAGTCTATGGGGCCATGATGTGTTCTTTCTATCGGTACCTTCATTGCGCATATGCGATTTTTTGATCGCTTTTTATTACAATTTTTCTGGATTTCATGTGACCAAAGATGAGCAATTTTGCACTTTGGGATTTTTTGGCGCTTACGCCATTTACTGTGCGAGATCAGGAATGTGATTAATTAATAGTTTGGGCAATTACGCACGCAGCGATACCAAACATGTTAATTTATTTATTTACTTATTTACTCTGACTTTTATTAGGGGAGGGGGCTTTTTATTGATAATAACACTTTTTAAAAAAACTTTTACAATTATACTAGAAGCCCCCCTGGGGTTAGGGTTATTCCCCCTGGGGGACTTCTAGTATAAGTGCACTGATGTCTCATTGAGATCTATGCTGCATACATATGCAGCATACAGTAGATCGATGAGAAAGGCACTTTGATTGCTTCCGGCTGCTGCAGTCGGAAGCAATCGATTGCTGAGCCAGGATCAGCGCCATTATGGCGTGGACCCCCGGAGGTAACAGATGTGTTGATCGCTCCTCTGGGACAACGTCCCGGAGGAGCGATCCACCCCACTAGACACCAGGGAATGGCTGCATCAAGTAATCAGATGCAGCTGTCAACTTTGACAGCTGCATCCAAATGCTTTATTAGCGGGCACGGCGATCGGACCATGCCCGCTAATAGTCGCGGTCCCGGGCTACGAGCGGCACCCGGGACCGCAGCAGTTCAGAGCGCGCGCGGCCCTGCTCTGAACACATGGAGGCGGCCCTGGACATACGGGTACGTCCAGGGTTGCCTAAGGGTTAATAAGCCATGTGACAATTAAAGGGGTTATCCAGGGCTACAAAAACATGGCCACTTTTGCACCACTCTTGTCTCCAGTTTGGGTGCAGGTTTTGAAACTCAGTTCCATTGAAGTAAATGGAGCCTAATTGCAAACCACACTTGAACTAGAGACAAGAGAAGGGGGAAAAGTGGCCATGTTTTTGTAGCCCTAGATAACCCCTTTAAGCCTTGTAAAGTCTCAGCAAACAAGCGACAAACAGTGATCAGTCATCTCCAGCCTTCAGCTCTAACATAATGTTACATTCTTCAACTTTGCTGAATTAGATGCAGTCATAAATGTAAAGCCATCTATGAATTTAATGCAGAGAATTAAGAATTGGATACACACAAAAGGTTAAAACATAGAAAAGCCCCTTAGATGCAGAAGCCGAATCATAGCCTTACCCTGAATTTCACCTTCACGGCTTCTTCTGGGGTCTAATCCAAAAGAAATATAAATAGTGAAGAAACAGATAATACACAGGAATTGGGTGGTATGAGGGCGTTTTTCTCTAACTACTAATAAAGTTTCTGAGTTGGTCTATTTGTAGAGCCGTAATAACAGATTACATAACAATTCAACTGAAATAATGAAATAGACTAAATAAAATGAAAGTTTGATGTAGGACAGAAAAGTTTATTTATGGAGAAAAAAATGAGAATTATCTTCGTCAACTTTCTGTGCTTGACCTGAGAGTGAAGAGTGTAAAAGAATAAGGCTGGGTTCACGCTGAGATTGTCTTTATGCTTAATGTATATGTTATATACTGTTTAAAAGGATAAAAACATGTAATATACTAAACGAAGGGTAAAAATAGATTCAGAATCCGTTTCCCATTGACTTATATTATAAAATAAAATGCATTGCAATTAGAGATGAGCAAATTTACAGAATTAACAAAGCGCTTCGTTAGCCCAGCAGACAGCTTCTCAGCTGGCTGCCTTTGAACTCTGTATCGCTCCGCTCCGGGTGCCTGGAAAAGCTAGATCCAGTCCTGAGAAACTTCTCCCAAATTACCAGGACTGGATCCAGCTTTTCCAAACACCCAGATCAGAGCGACATGGAGCCACTTAAAGGAGAAGTCCGCAGAATTTTTTTATTAAAGTATTGTATTGCCCCCCAAAAGTTATACAGATCACCAATATACACTTATTACAGGAAATGCTTATAAAGTGATTTTTTACCTGCACTTACTACTGCATCAAGGCTTCACTTCCTGGATAAAATGGTGATGTCACGACCCGACTCCTAGAGATGTGCAGGCTGTGGCTGCTGGAGAGGATGATGGCAGAGGGACACTGAGCATCCCTCTGCCATCATCTTCTCTACCAGCCACAGCCCGCACAGCTCTGGGAGTCGGGTCGTGACATCACCATTTTATCCAGGAAGTGACATCACCATGTTATCTAGGAAGTGACATCACCATTTTATTAGGAGGTGACATCACCATGTTATCCAGGAAGTGACATCACCATTTTATCCAGGAAGTGAGGCCTTGATGCAGTAGTAAGTGCAGGGAAAAAGCACTTTATAAGCATTTCCTGTCATAAGTGTCTATTGGTTATTTGTATAAATTTTGGGGGGGCAATACAATACTTTAATAAACATTTTCGCTGGACTTTAATAGGCCGACTGCCAAGCTAACCAATCACTTTGCTTCATTATGTAAATTCGCTACACTATTCTATACAGGAAAAAAAAACCTAAAATAGAAACCAGTGAAATGGAAAAATTCAACAACCTAATAGCCAACTATGACATTATCAGTAGTGTTGAGTGAACTTCTTTCTTCAGTGTCCAAGTTTGGCAACTTCTAGTCGTTAAACTTCCTGTGTCTGGAAAAGTTGGATGCAGCCCTAGGGAGTCCTGGAAAATCTTTTTACAGCCATAGGCCATAGGCTGTAACCATAATTTCCAGGCAGTCTTCAGGCTGGCTCCACCTTCTCCAGGGAGTTAAATAAAAAGCGTCCAGGTTAGAAGAAGTTGCCAAACCGGCAACTTTCATGAAGTTTGCTCCATGATAATTATGAGATGTAAAAACTATGTATATGCAGACTCTCTCTGCGAAGCCCATAGGCTAATCCAAAATTTAAGGCAACATGGGAAGCCTGGTCGGGGTGTAATACCATATGTGTCAATATGTTATCCCTTTGAGAAGAGGAGGAAGATAAAGTTTAGGTTTTTTTTTTCTTTTTCTCTCACTGCTCTTGAGCATTGTTGGGTTGGGAGGGTGGTGGTGGCGTTTAATATGGTATCTAGTTGATGTTCAGACTTGAAAGGAACCATTGGGCTGATATGGTTCCCTAAACTGCTGTATACACCTTCTGAGCAGCCCGTGGAATGTACAGGCCGCGGATGCAGCAGGAGCTGTATGCCCAAAAAAAGGAGTTTAATCACCCGGGCGCATGACTGGCACAGACAGGGAGGTAGTCAGCACGCTCGGAAGGATGATTGACAGGCAGATAGGCCAGTAACGGACCTCTCTGTCTTTCAATCATCCCCTCTGAGCTCGCTGATAGGCAGAGCGTGGTGACTAGATACGGGCAAGGAGCCGCCCAGATGACTACCTCCCCGTCTGTGCCTGTCACGCGCCCGGTTGATTAAACTGCTTTTTTTCCGGTATGTTCCGCAGGCTGCTCAAAAGCTGTATACAGCGGTTTAGGGAACCATATCAGCCAAATCAGCCCAATTGGGCTGATTGGTTCCCTTTAAGATGGTCCATATACTAGTCCATAGGGTATAGTGCAAAAGGTATATAGACACACTGATCTAGAAATAGGTCTCCATGGGACCTCAAGGAAGAAATAGATAATTTTTTTTCTTTTCTTTTTTTGTGTAGTCTTTTTCCTTATAATTCTCTTTAAATCTGTATATATGTGTGTACACGTGTGTAAAGCCAGATACATCTTATGTAGACTATAAAGAGGTTGTGTATGTAAATGTGATTGAGGGGTCTGTTTAACCAGTCTGCAGAGTATAGGGCAGTCCGCACTGGAAGATGGGCCATGATTTTCTATGTTAATTTTAATACTGTATGAATTTTTGTAAATTGTGGTAACAAAAATAAAATATAAAAATTATTGAAGATTAAAAAAAGACTATGTTTGCAAGAAGACCGGTGAAGAGACCTGTAGGAGACCCAAACATATGGTTCAGGTTTAACTACTATTCCATTGCCAAATTGTTATAAAATATATATGATAGCCCTTATGCCCCATAGATAAAATTTACATTGTGTAAATTTGAATATTACCAGATTATAAATAGGAATTAGACTAATTGTTTCTACATGGTATTACATCAACATTATCAAGGGGTATCCCGCATGTTATGGTGATGGGGTCAGCACACGGAATACGGTCCACTGTGGGTGAATGTGCAGTTCCTTGTGCCGATCCCAGAACATGCTCTGTACTGGCAATGGGCTCTATGACAGTGGGGGAAGGTGAGTATAGGTTTGGTTTTCTATTTTACAGCAGAATATTCTCCAGAATATCCTTTAATAATACTATGAGCAATATTATTTTCTCATGCGGCTTTAAGTACTCTACAATCGAATTTAGAACAACTTGGGAAGGGACTGAAATGTAAATCGGTTCCTGGAACATGTTTTACAGCAGAGCTGGCGTAGAATAGATAATATTTATACCACGGCAGAAGGGAAGTAAAAACAGCCAGCAGATGGAGTCCATCATGTCAGATACAAGGGTGTTACTGCCAAGTTCATCGTAACTCAGGTTGCGTGATAGGATTCTTCCCAATAGCGCTGCCAAGACAGAGGGTAGAGTCAACAATAATGATTTTATTATTACCTTGTTACACCACAGATTAAAAATGATCTGCCATCTTACGCCTAAAAAAGACATCTGTACTATGTGTAAATATTTTCGGGCTGCGAGATTTTGATTTATTGTGGATGACAGTGGTTCTGGGAATCTTTTCTACTCTTTTTTTCTTTTCTTTTCCTTTTTTTTTCCCCATGGCCAGAATAAAAATAGAATGATAATACAAATGTAGACATACTTTGTCTTGTAGTCAACCTGGATTTTTGGCTTTTAACGAAAGCCGTATGACCTAACCACACGGGCATACTTGCCAACGTAGCAATACTTTCCTTTGATGCTGTCCTGCCATACCAGGGACATTACTAGGCATCTAAGCAGAAAAGATTGAAAAGATTGGGGACATAGTTGATAAACTTTTTTACCATTAGTATAAAATCAATTTAATACCTTAAAGGGAACCTGTCACCAAGACAATGCTATCAAATCTATTGGCATTATAGAACAGAAAGAACTGAACAGATTGAGGCTATGTTCACACTATGTAAGTACCGTAGTAATCACTGCCATTATAACAACGGCCATGATTTCTAGGGTACTTACATAGTGCTGCACCTGAGGGAATCCCGGCCAGAGTGTATACA
Organism: Dendropsophus ebraccatus; assembly: GCF_027789765.1. Taxonomy (NCBI): domain Eukaryota; kingdom Metazoa; phylum Chordata; class Amphibia; order Anura; family Hylidae; genus Dendropsophus; species Dendropsophus ebraccatus. The sequence goes on from NC_091464.1 coordinate 20,198,003, forward strand.
CATAGGGAGAGATTTATCAAACATGTATAGTGTCCTATGCGTGACGCCAAGAAAAATTACAATGTCCCTTTGGTGGTATTATTGTAATATGCTGAGGGGTTGTATTGCTGGGTGGTGTAGTGCAACCTTAGGGCTCACCTTCTGAAACCTTCCTGTCACGGTGGGGTCCGAGGGTGCTGGGGCCCTTGTCTTCTTCAGCATACACGCAGGGACATATAATTTTTAATAAAAGTCTTCACACAATAGCGGTAAAAGTATATCAAGACTTTACTTAAAGGATAACTATATACAATCCAATACAGGGGCATCTAATGATGGCAAACTGTTGGCTTGATCAGAGTCCTTTGCTTCAGGGGGAGGGTTTCCTTGGTTACTATAGCTTAGACTTGGTGGATAAATAGGATTTCAAAGAGACAGACCTGTTCCAGAGACTTTATAGTTTTCCGCCATTATAAGGTACGTGTAACTTGAGTTACTGAAGAGACTTGACGCTGCCAACACTCACTGACTTGCAGGAGGAAGATGCATAAACATAGAAGAATTGACGCTGTCGACGTTCATGTAGGAGGAAGACGCATGGACCCACTGACTTGGAAGCCAGGAAGATTTGGACTGTGAGCGGGAAACCCTTAACCTCTTAAGGACATATGACGTACCGGTACGTCATATGTCCGCACTTGCACTTCAAAGCGGGGCCGCGCGGCGGCCCCGCTTTGAAGTGCCGCGATCCCGGGTGCCACGAGTAGCCCGGGACCGCTGCTATTAGCGGGCACGGTCTGATCGCCGTGCCCGCTAATTAGCTAATCGGAGGCAGCTGTCAAAGTTGACAGCTGCCTCCGATTACCGGAGGCAACGTTTCCCTGGTGTCTAGTGGGGGAGATCGCTCCTCCGGGACCTTGTCCCGGAGGAGCGATCTCCGTTACTGATGCCGGCCGGGGACGCGTCCAAGATGGCGCCATCCTCGGCTCGGCACTCGTTCGTTTTAGGCTGCAGCAGCCGAAAGCAAACGAGTGCCGATCTCATGGATCTCTGCAGCATATCTATGCTGCAGAGATCTCAATGAGAGATCACAGTGTATATACTAGAAGTCCCCCAGGGGGGCTTCTAGTATATGTGTAAAAAAAATATATATATAGTGTTGTTAATAGTAAAAAGCCCCCTCCCCTAATAAAAGTCTGAATCACCCCCCTTTTCCCAGGTTTTAAATAAAAGTAAACAAATAAATAAATAAACAAACATGTTTGCTATCGCCGCGTGCGTAATCGCCCGAACTATTAATTAATCACATTCCTGATCTCGTATGGTAAACGGCGTCAGCGCAAAAAAATCCCAAAGTGCAAAATTGCGCATTTTTGGTCGCATCAAATCCAGAAAAAATGTAATAAAAAGCGATCAAAAAGTCGTATATGCGCAATCAAGGTACCGATAGAAAGATCACATCATGGCGCAAAAAACACCTCACACAGCCCCATAGACCAAAGGATAAAAGCGCTATAAGCCTGGGAATGGAGCGATTTTAAGGAACGTATATTGGTTAACAACGGTTTGAATTTTTTACAGGCCATCAGATACAATATAAGTTATACATGTTATATATCGTTTTAATCGTAACAACTTGAGGAACATGCATAACAAGTCAGTTTTACCCCAGGGCGAATGGCGTAAAAACACATTTCCCCCAAATAAAAGAAATGCGTTATTTTTTTCACTTTCACCACACTTTGAATTTTTTTCTGGTTTCGCAGTGTACTTTATGCAAAAATTCAGCCTGTAATTGCAAAGTACAATTAGTGACGCAAAAAATAAGGGGTCATGTGGGTTTCTAGGTGGAAAAATGCAACTGCTATGACCTTTTAAACACAAGGAGGAAAAACCGAAAACGTAAAAACGAAAATGGGCCATGTCCTTAAAGGGTTAAACATCTCACCAATCCGACAGCAGGCATTAATAAATACAGAGAATGTCCTGCTGAGACTTAGAAGACACGTATTAGTCCTTATGGCTGACTGGAAACAGGTTAGGGGTTGAAGATGGAGTCTGACAGGATTACTGAGGTAACGTAGGGAGGTTAGATCCACCTCTGGGGGAGCCAGAGCCCCAACTGTCACTGAGAAGACTGCACAGCCCCTCTGGGTAGGAGGTGGGTGGAGCTAACTATCCCCTGGCCAATCACTAGAGTGTTATAGGTTGCAGGGGAGGAGCACTGATCAATCTCAACACTTGTACTATTAGCAATTAATACATAACAACATATTAAATAAATACATAGCAGAAAACAATACCACTACAAGAGAGCTAAGGAAGAGCAGCAAATACATAGGCCCCAATACAGGCAGTCTAGGGTTGCCAATAGCAACAATACATCTCCAGACGCCTGACAATAAATACCGTTCTGGGCCATTACACATGGTGTAAAGTGAAACTGGCTCAGCTGCCCCTAGCAACCAATCAGATTCCACCTTTCATTTTTCAAAGAGTCTGTGAGGAATAAAAAGGGTAATCCTATAGGTTGCTAGGGGCAACTGAGCCAATTCTACCTAACACCAGTTTAATAAATCTCCCCCATAGTATACACTCCGGCCGGGATCCCTAGCTGCGCGGCAAGAAACTGACATGTCAGTTTTCCGCGGACGCTATTCAGTGAATAGCGGCGGCAGAAAACCTGTCAGTGCACACAATGGAGCGAGCTGCTCCAGCTGCACGCTCCATTGTGAGCAATGGGTAATTCGGATGCGGGCGCACGGATACACCCGCATGCGAATTCAGCGACAGTAAAGATCATGCGGCCAGTACTGTACTTGTTGCATTTTATTTAAAAAAAAAAAAAAAATTATAAAAAGTGATCAAAACGTCAGATCTACACAAATAGGGTATTAAAAGAAAAGATCATGGCGCAAAAAAATTACAGCCATACAGCTCTGTAGGGGAAAAACTAAAACCGTTATAAGAGTCACAAAAGGACCATTTTATTAACAACTAATTGCAAAAAAAGAATAAAAAGGATTTCAATAAAAAAAAATAAAAAAAAAACATCAGAAAATCTGTGTAAACCTGCATATGGTTGTGTTCAGACTGACCTATAGAATAATGGTATCATGTCACTTATACCATATAGTGCATTGTGTAGACTCAGGAACCCCCCAAACGTTACCATATTGCATTGTTTTTTCCAATTTTACCCATTTATATTTTCATAAATAATATTTTTGGGGTTCCATCATACATGTTATGGTAGAATGAAAGATTCCATTACAAAGTACATCTACTGTAACAAACAAGCCATTACATGGCCCTGTAGATAAAAATATGAAAGCTCTTAGAATGGGAAGAGGAAAAAACATAAATGCAAAAATGAAAATTGGCGCGGTCCACTGGGTCATTTTTGGCCTGGTCTTCAAAGGGTTAAGGACATTTTGTTTGTTCTTTTTCCTGGAAATAGACTTACTTTCACATCCTAATTTGCTTAACCAAAATAACACATTACAGTACGTCCTGGCGATTGTGGCACCTCGAAGGCTGTGTCAGTGTGAAAGGCTCCTGGTGTGTAAAAGCCAGGAAAATGTGTGTAACTATAGTGGGTGCAGAGGGTGCCCGATGTACTTACGCCCAGGAGACTGAAGGGTCTCTATGGTCTCTCTTTCCTATATGAAGAAACCAATATAAAACATTATGACCGGGGTCCCATAACCCTGTTATTGAACTGCTTTGATGTTACATCAAAATGTCAAGACAGCAGCGCCCTTGTGATTAGAGATGAGCAAACTTCCAGTACGTTCGGTTTTGTCCAAATCTGAACTTTCTGCATCTCATGATTGGTGGCTAAGGGTGCGTTCACACCTACAGGATCCGCAGCAGATCTGCAGCAGATCCGCAGCAGATTTGATGGTGGGGATTTGATTTAAATGAAATCCGCAGCGGATCCGCAGCAGAAAATCAGCTGCGGATCGGGTGAGCAGAGCAGCCTTAGAGGAAGAAGAAGTAAGAGCATGGACTATACGTCAATAACCTACCTGGAAAACATGGATACAGCCCTAGGCCATAGGTTGTATCCATGGTTTCCAGGACTCCCTAGGGCTGCATTTAACTCTTCTCCATATAGTGCATGTCCATGTATCTACAACCTGTCCCTCACACGTCTGCCCTCTCTCTGGTTCCTGAGAAATAGTACTTTTCGATAGCCTACTCTCCTGACACCGCTTCTAACTAACACCTGTGCACTATGAAACTACCTGCCACATTTTTCCCGTCTGTTCTTGACTCTACTACTTTTCTTGCATGTCCGCCACCCACACCTGGACCCCTACCTGCCTTTGCATGACTCCTTAGTTCTTTGCACTGGCGTCTTCTAATCCACTATGCCAGCTGCTACTCACACTGGGACCACAACTCTGATAAGTTGCCCCTTTTTACCCATAACAGCAATGAGGGACATGTAATCATATATAAACACCAAGCCAGCTCACAACACACGACTTTCTTTATGAGCTACTGTACGCACTTCCAATGTAGAAAGAGGTCATAATAATTTGGCTTGACTGTGTAGATTGCCCGTCCCAGTTACACCATAAGGAAATGACTCTGAAAGCTCAATATTTCAAAATTTTAATTGCACCTGCTGACACTGGGTTAGCATGCTGCTGCTCAGCCATAGACACTCAATCAATGAAGCTCCCACCCAATTCATAAGAAATTGTGCGGCCATACTTTTCACTGTGTGGTCCATGTTATTTCAAACAACTGGACGGAAGGGAATTTTGAAATTATAAGTGATGAGTGATCAAACGGATTCTATATCTATTATGTATGCTAAAGGAACATAACCCCTACCTAATGTCCATGAGTAAGCAGATTGATTAAGATACACCAGTGAAATACAGGTGGTTCACCCTGTGAGTTACTGAATATGACGTCAGTAAAATTCTCACAGCGCAGAATATATTTATTATATCATTCTAACATGATTTGTGTAAAAACATAAAAAAAACATTTTGACAGACTCCTTCCAGGCTCTAAACTGTGAATTACAAGTGTCCGCTCTACGACTTGTCTTCTAGATTATTTATCCTTTTTTTTTCCAGGTTATCTGGATTTCTGCAGAGTAAAGTTCTTGTTTTTTTTACAGATGCAAAATAGGAGCTTTCTTTTATATGCATTTTATACTGTTAGCAGAACTACCTTCAAATATTGTCAGGGGCGGATTTACTTTACTATGGGCCCTGGGCTGTTCACCAACCCACTGTAACTATGGTGGCACTAACTTAAGTCTTTTTCTTCCATAATGCAGCCTGTAAAGGACCTGTGGTGACATCATTGTCACATGATAAGGTCCTTCACTATATTCTCTAATGTTACTGTATTGTCTCCTGGCTGCAGATTTGCCCTTATTTGTGCAAAATTGAGGTACAAAGCAGCTAGGGATAGTCCGAATCTGCCGAGGTTCGGGTTCGTACGAACCCGGACTCTCGGCAATGATTCCCGCTGTCTTAAACCTGGAAAACCGGGATACAGCCACAGCTATAGGCTGTATCCCAGTTTTCCAGGTGGTCTTCCCGCTTTATCCACCCTCTCCACGGAGGTTTAAGACAGCGGAAATCATTGCAGAGAGTCCGGGTTCGGCAGGTTCAGACCATCCCTAAAAGCAGCGATTTTTATGCAAATCATGACTGAACATAAGTCTGGGGGCCATGGGCCCCAGGCTACCACCCGAAACTGACCTATTATAATCAGCTACTCATTATCGTTATTAAATAATTATTATTATTATTATTATTAACGATAATAATTATAATAATTATTTAAGGCTGCGTTCACACTACGTATATTTCAGTCAGTATTGCAACCAAAACCAGGAGTGGATTAAAAACACAGAAAGGATCTGGTCACACAATGGTGAAATTGAGTGGATGGCCGCCATATAACAGTAAATAACTGCCATTATTTCAATACAGCAGCCGTTGTTCTAAAATAACAGCAAATATTTGCCATAAAATGGCGGCCATCCACTCAATTTCAACATTGTGTGAACAGATCCTTTCTGTGTTTTTAATAAACTCCTGGTTTTGGTTGCCATACTGACTGAAATATACATATACTGACTGAAATATACGCAGTGTGAACATAGCCTTAAAAAGTATTATTATTATTGTTATTATTAAAATATTTTATTATTTATTCTAATTATCATTTAAAATTATATTTATTATTATTATTATTATTATTATTATTAAAATTAATAATAATTATTATTACTATTATTATTTAAAGTATTATTACTAGAATTATTATTCATAATAATAATAGTAATAATATTTGTATATTACAGCTCCGATAAGTCCTAGTGTAAATGTTCTCTTGCTGCGTGTAATAATGAGAGTCAGAAGGTTACAAATATAATTATCCACACAGTGTGAAGGGTTATGTTTCTGATGTCTATAATCTAATGGCCGAATGCCAATGGGAAATCCTCCTAACCACGGATCTTGTAGCCCCGGCCAAGATGTTCATGATTCCATGTAATGAGCATAATGAATGCAGCCCAGTGGAGTGGAGTTAGTTTTTCATTTAAGCTACTGGCTTAAATGCCAAGGGCTCCTATTTTTAATTGAGCTTTACAAAAGACGAATCATTTGATCATTGCTTCATGCCTCCAGGGACAGAATCAAAGGCCAGCAGGGATCAGCCACCCACATAGTAAAATGAGATCTATCTAGGCAGATTCCTGCTGGTCAGATACTAAAATAGTTGATTCGTATGGACTCGTTGTTGCAGTCAAATAGAAATTTACCAATAAAATAAACCGGTGACATAGAAAAAAGAAGTTCTGCTATTGGTAGTGACAAGGTATACTGGGATATCAGGATGTGTTGGTATTGTTTTATACAATTAGTATATACCGTATTTTCCAGCATATAAGACTGGTTGTTAACTTTTCCAGTTAAAATATAGGGGGACATTTATCAAACATGGTGTAAAGTGAAACTGGCTCAGTTGCCCCTAGCAACCAATCAGATTCCACCTTTCATTTTCCAAAGAGTCTGTGAGAAATGAAAGGTGGAATCTGATTGGTTGCTAGGGGCAACTGAGCCAGTTTCACTTTACACCATGTGTAATAAATCTCCCCCATAGTGTAAAGTAAAACTGGCTCAGTTGCTCCTAGCAACCAATCAGATTCCACCTTTCATTCCTCACAGACTGTTCGGAAAATGAAAGGTAGAATCTGATTGGTTGCTAGGGGCAACTGAGCCAGTTTCACTTTACACTATGGGGGAGATTTATTACACATGGTTTAAAGTGAAACTGGCTCAGTTGCCCCTAGCAACCAATCAGATTCCACCTTTCATTTTCCAAAGAGTCTATGAGGAATGAAAGGTGGAATCTGATAGGTTGCTAGGGGCAACTGAGCCGGTTTCACTTCATACCATGTTTGATAAATCTCCACCATAGAGTTTGGGATATACTCGCTGTATAAGACTACCCCTCTTCCAACGCACACCAAATAAAAATTAATAAAAAAAACAACATCTGAGAGGCAGAGAAGGCGGTATAGTAATACCGGTAGGATACAAGGGCGGCCAGACGGGTGAGAGGTGTGTTTTTCTGGGCACAGTGCCACTCTACCGTATCTCTTTTTTTCATACCCCGGACGCCTGCAACTTGCTCTGCCCTTCATACGATCACTGCATACGGCAATGATACGGATGTTTTTCAGCTCCCCCCACCGTATGCAGCGACTGCAGATTCTCAAGTCAATTTCCAAAGTTTTTCAGCATCCGCCCTATAAGACAATCAGCTGGCCCATAGAACGGTGTCTATGGAGTCGGCGGAAAGGCTGAATTAATCCGCGAGAACCCACCCTAACACAGTGGTCTCTGCTGCCACCTCTGTCCATGTCAGGAACTGTCCAGAGCAGTAGCAAATCCCCATAAAAAAATTCTCCTGCTCTGGACAGTTGAAAACTGCATAAATTTAACAGCAGCTAAGAGAAATGTAGTGTTATGGTGCCTTAAAGGGGTACTCCAGTGAAAACATTTTTCTTTCAAATCAATTGGTGTCAGAAAGTTATATAGATTTGTTATTTACTTCTATTTAAAAAATATCCAGTCTTCCAGTACTTATCAGCTGCTGTATGTCCTGCAGGAAGTGGTGTATTCTTTCCAGTCTGACGCAGTGGACAGTGCATATAACTTTCTGACACCAATTTATTTGAAAGAAAAAATATTTTCACTGGGATACCCCTTTAAGGCACCATAAAATACTACATTTCTGCTGTAAAATGCTAAATTTCTGCTGTAAAATTCATGCAGTTTTAAACATTTGCTTTGAGGATGTTGGCACTAAATCCACTTTTCATGTCTTCTCTATTTTTTTACTAACTGTATTAAATTAATGCAAAAATATTCTTGGTTAAAGAGTCAAATTAAGTTCTTGGCTAGTTCGAGTAAAATAGATATAAAATAGAATATTCGCTCTCACAAACCCTAGAAGATTTATTTCTTTGCCAAAGATGTCACAGTACTTTCCACTTCAGAAGTAAACATTTTAGCTCAGAAGTCTCCAGTATGTGCAAGCCAAGCATTTTTTCAATTACATTCAAGTGATTGGTATTTCATAGTCAAGATGGGTAATAGTAAATAATTAATTGTTCTTTGCTTTTTTGGATGGTCAAAAGGTTAAATGGGATGTTCACAAAAAAAAAAATTCTTTCTAATCAATTGGTGCCACAAAGTGCAGTCTTTTAGTACTTATCAGCTGCTGTATGTTCTACAGGAAGTGGTGTATTCTTTCCAGTCTGACACAGTTCTCTCTGCTGCCCCCTCTGTCCATGTCAGGAACTGTCCAGAGAAGTAGCAAATCCCCATAGAAAACTTCTCCTGTTCTTCAGACTGGAAAGAATACACCACTTCCTGCAGGACATAAAGCAGCTGAGAAGTACTGGAAGAGTTTTTTTTTTTGTTAACTACCCCTTTAAAGTTGTATGCTCTGTAAATTAAGCATTTACCAGTTTCTGATCCTGCAAAACAAGAGTCCGTGGAGCCTCAGTTAAGAGTCTCAAAACACGGGAATAGCCAGATATCTCTAGCCTGTTGCCACAAGGTGCCTCCATGATGGGGAGAGCACCACACCACCCTGATAAATAGCCCCTTAAGTCCCACTCGGTTGTTAGTATTGGAACATAAATAGGGAAACAACATGGTGGCCCCATTTGTCAATGTCTAACTCAAGGTGCAAGTATTGCGATCATGGCAAGGGCTTGCCAAGGCAGGCTTCCATCCACAGACAGCTGTTTTGGGGTATTTGCCCCTCGTCAGTGTGGAGCAGGATTCTGGCTAGTTGGGGCAATGACAAATCAACCAACAAAACACAGTGATCACTGAACTCAAGGAGATCAGTGAAAAAATTCTAATGAAGTACTCAATCAAGAGTCCCCACTGATCCCTCCAAAAATTTAAATATGCAAAACAAGAGTCCGTGGAGCCTTGGTTGCGAGTCTCAAAACACGGGATAGCCAGATAACTCTAGCCTGTTGCCACGGGCAATTTTTTCACTAATCTCCTTGAGTTCAGTGATCACTGTGTTTTGTTGGTTGATTTGTCATTGCCCCAATTAGCCAGAATCCTGCTCCACATTGATGAGGGGCAAGTACTCCGAAACGGCTGTCAGTGGATGGACGCCTGGCTTAGCAAGCCCTTGTCATGATCGCAATACTCGCACCTTGAGTTAGACTTTAACAAAAAGGGGACACCCTGTTGTTTCCCTATTTATGTTCCAATACTTGCAACCAAGTGGGACTTAAGGGGCTACCTAAAGGGTGGTGTGGTGCTCTCCCCATCAGCCAGCCAGCATTCTGGTATATGTAAAGTATTGAAGCACATTAAAGGCAAACTATCAGTAGCTCAGAAGTATCTCACCTGCTGATATGTCCCAATAGTTCACGGGGCGCTGAGGATGGTGGTGAGTTTCTTAGGCAATTTTTTTTTTCTTTACATTAACACAAGTAGAACAAAATGAAGGCATTAGGGTAGGAATTCCCATCATGCCCGGACAGCCAAAGCTAAAGGGTCGAAGGTTCCCATCCCTACTTTAGGGTCATCTTCTTAATAGGGAACTATCAGCAGATTAGAAGAATCTAACCTGCTATGTCCCTTTAGTGCATGAGGTGCTGAGGATGAAGGTAAGCTTCAACCCTTCATCCTCTGCATAATTTCAGCGATATTAGGAGTTTAATCCCTATGCAAATAAGTAATTTAGCTGGGGATGGGGCTATCACCCCCAGTGCACCATTCTACCCCTCAGCCATCCCGCTCTGATAATAGTCATTAGAAGGTGTGGCTTGCTGGGGGCAGATCAGTGCACTAGGGGTGGGAGTCCTGCCCCGAGTGCACTACAACGACTTATTAGCTTAGGGATTAAGGGGTTATCCCGCACTACAAAAAAATGGCCACTTTTCCCCTCTCTTGTCTCCAAACTCAGTTCTGTTGAAGTAAATGGATCTTAACAGTAAACTACACCTGGACTGGAGAAAAGAGAGGGGGGGAAAGTGGCCATGTTTTTGTAGCGCTGGATAACCCCTTTAAAATCCTAATATCATGGAAACCATGCCGAGGATAAAAGCTAGAAACTTACCATCATCCTCAGCATCTTGTGTACAATAGGGACATATCAGCAGGTTAGATTCTTCTAATAGTCCCCCTTTAACCCCTAGACGACCTAGGACGTACCGGTACGTCCTGGAAGTCTGTCCCCAGACGACCCTGGACGTACTGGTACGTCCTGAGCTATGAAGCGCGCTTCATAGCAGGTGGGGGCTGGCTGCAATCAGCAGTCGGCACCTCACCGTTAATGACACGCTGCAGCGACCGCGCTGCAGCGTAAAATTAACTCCTTAAACGCCGTGTGGCCGCGGCGTTTAAGTGTAAGTGACAGGGGGAGTCCCCTGACACTTACCAATCGGGACCCCCGCAGTGTGACTGCGGGGGTCCCGATCGGTAAAACGGACCGCCGGAGGTCTCTCACCTGCCTCCGAGCGGTCCGATCGGCGCTCTGGTCACAGGCTCAATAAGCAGAGCGCCGATAACACTGATCAATGCTATGCCTATGGCATAGCAGTGATCAGTGTGTAAAATAAAAGTAATCAAAGTACAAGTCCCCCAAAGGGACTTAAATTGTATTTAAAAAAAAAAAAAAAAAAACCAACACACTACCCCATAGCCCCTCCCCCAATAAAAGTCTAAATCACCCCCTTTCCCATTATATAAATAAAACGTAAAAAAATAAATAAATAAACATATAATATACTGTAGCGTGCGTAATTTTCCGATTTATTAAAATATAACAAGTGTCACTGCGAACGGTGACCGGCGTACATGAAAAGAGGGGGAAAAGTGCGCGGATTATTGATTTTATGTTACATTATATATAAAAAAAAAATAATAAAAAGTGATCAAAACGTCCGATCTTCACAAATATAGTATTAATAAAAACTAGAGATCATGGCGGAAAAAATGACACTACATACAGCCCCATAGGTGAAAAAATAAAACCGTTATAAGCGTCACAATAGGCCCATTTTATTAATATTTAATTGCCAAAAAAAGGATTTCATTAAAAAAAATATATATAACATTAGAGAATCTGTGTAACCTGCATATGGTTGTGTTCGGACTGAACTATAGAATAATAGTATCATGTCGCTGTTACCATATAGTGCATTACATAGACACAGGAACCCCCCAAACGTTACCATATTGCATTCTTTTTTTACGATTTCACCTATTTATATTTTCATAAATAATATATTTGGGATTCCATCATACATGTTATGGTAAAATGAAAGACGCCATTACACAGTACAACTATTCCTGTAACAAATAAGCCATTACATGGCCCTGTAGATAGAAGACTGAAAGTGCTAGAGCTCTTAGAAGGGGAGGAGGGAAAAACGAAAACACTAAGATCAAAATTTGCGCGGTCCACTGGGTCATTTTGGGCCTGGTCCTCAAAGGGTTAAGGATAGAACCCTAAAGCCTTCAATTTGCTGTTAATTACAAAAAAAAAGTCATGTCCAAAGTTTTAATCAGTTAGGATCTTGGTGCTGAGATCCACACTGAACGCTAGATGAGCGGAGAGAAGCAATCATTAAGGCGCTTCCCTCCTCTCTCCCTCCTGCTGCTGCATATAAAACTACTGACTAAAGAGCCTACACTTCTGAGAGGAACTTATCTTGGGACTGACAGTGATTGGCCGAGCGGGCTGTCGCTCCCAGGCTGTCGCTCCCAGGCTGTCGCTCCCAGGCTATCGCCCCCAGGCTGTCGCCCCCAGGCTGTCGCCCCCAGGCTGTCGCTCCCAGGCTGTCGCTCCCAGGCTGTCGCTCCCAGGCTGTCGCTCCCAGGCTGTCGCTCCCAGGCTGTCGCTCCAGAAATCGATAGTGATCAGAAAAACTCTGTGAAAGTAAAGGGGTCAGCAACTTTATAGCAAAATTGTTCAGCATACAGTTATAAATAACTACTCATAGTACTCACAGCAGCTCCCTGTGTTTAAAAATTAGCGATAACGTCAAACGTCCAACGAAAAAAAGTTTGTTTTTGTTTTTCGCCATGTTGAAAAATTATCCTTGGTAGTTCGCCGACCGTTCACATATTTGTTTGTGTAATAAGTCGTTCACAGATAAAACATGTTGTGTGGGCCGTCCTGAGGAACGATTAGCGGCCATATAACGAAGTAAAAATGATCGTTCATAACAGTATTTAGTGAATGAAATAACCCCAGAATCGTTTGCTACAAAATCGATCATTATAGCGACTCTTTTTATGATAATCACTACGTGTAATACGGGCCTTTAGGGTCAGATTTAATTCAATGATCAACGACACATGGATGATTTTTCAATCATTGCCGGCAATTACACAGGACAATTATGTGGTATTCTTTTTCAGTCTGGAGAGCAGGAGAGGTTTTCTATGGGGATGCGCTCCTGCTCTGCACAGTTCCTGACATGGACAGAGGTGGCAGCAGAGAGCACTGTGTCACACTGGAAAGAATACACCACTTCCTGCAGGACAAACAGCAGCTGTTAAGTACTGGAAGACTTTTTTAATAGAAGTAAATTACAAATCTCTGGCACTTTCTGGCACCAGTTGATTTGAAAGAAAAAAAAAAAATAACAGTATGAACAATAGATGTGAGTAATAGTCCACACAATCCACATTGCTGTCCTGTAATATGCAATCCCATCCTCATCTGACCTTGTCATGCTGCCAGCATTCCGAACACACAAGGAAGCATTGATGAGCTGTGTAAAAAACATAAATTCACTTTATATGCCTATTTCTGGACAATTCTTTATACAACCTTAATCTGGCCTAAGACATTAGATAAATGCCTGTAGATATATCTAGTATCGGTCTATTGTGCAAAACACTCAGCATCACAAGAATGCAGCTGACAACATGGTATCTGTGAGTAGAACACCATTCACACTAGGCAGGAGCACGTTGCTATGGCTGAAATTGCAAACACACAAAAACACAGAAAATACAACAGCTCACCGCAATGGCAAGATACAGACCCACCATAGGCATGAAAATAGTTAAAAGCAGCCCCCCCCCCAACTGATAAAAAAAATTCCCATAAAAATGATGAGGCTCTTGGTTACCGTTTGCAAATGGTGTAAACCAGCCATGTCAAACTCTGGCCCGCTGTGCCATTATGTTTGGCCCGCCAGGCAATTCAGAGTTTGAATTAGATCTGGCCCGTCATTGCATTAGATTATAATATGGGTGCTCCGGACAGTCATTTGGACCACCCATATTATAATCTTGTAGGCCACAGGCAGTTTTTAGCCTGTGGCCTAGGAGTATGTGAGCGGTGTCCCAACGCTGGCAGCGCAGTGTCGTCATCACATGTCCTGCCTCTGGGTCGCAGAAAAGGGTGAGTCCAAGCTTAATGGGACAATCTGTCACCCATGGACAGCCCCCCAATCCACCCTACCCCTGGATATGGTCCTAATACTTACATGAGAAGATGAGTTGGCGGTCATATCTGCACAGCGGGACCGGCATAATGAGTGGGAGCGGCAGGATGGGGTAAGTATGGGGGGCCGTCCACGGATAATAGGTTCCCTTTAACAACTGTTCTAAGGGGATGGCCACTATATAAGAGACTATGGGGAGGGCTGGTTACTAAATGAGACTACAGAGAAGGGCTGGCTACTATATAAGAGACTATGGGGAAGGGCTGGCTACTATATAAGAGACTATGGGGAAGGGCTGGCTACTATATAAGAGACTATGAGGAGGGCTGGTTACTATATAAGAGACTATGGGGAAGGGCTGGCTACTACATAAGAGACTATGAGGAGGGCTGGTTACTATATAAGAGACTATGGGGAAGGGCTGGCTACTACATAAGAGACTATGAGGAGGGCTGGTTACTATATAAGACTACAGAGAAAGGCTGGCTACTACATAAGAGACTATAGGGAAGGTCTGGCTACTACATAAGAGACTATGGGGAAGGGCTGGCTACTATATGAGACTACAGGGGAGGGCTGGCTACTATATGAGACTATTGGTGAGGGCTGTCTACTATATGAGACTATTGGTGAGGGCTGGCTACTATATGAGACTATTGGTGAGGGCTGTCTACTATATGAGATTACAGGGGAGGGCTGGCTACTATATGAGACTATTGGTGAGGGCTGTCTACTATATGAGACTATTGGTGAGGGCTGGCTACTATATGAGACTATTGGTGAGGGCTGTCTACTATATGAGACTACAGGGGAGGGCTGGCTACTATATGAGACTATTGGTGAGGGCTGTCTACTATATGAGACTATTGGTGAGGGCTGGCTACTATATGAGACACTTGGGGGGCTGGTTACTACTTTGGCACTATTGGGAGGTATGGCTAATATGTGAGGCAATTTTGGTTGGGTTGGCTACTACATGGGGCAATATTGGGGAGTTGGCTATTACATGGGTTGGGGAATAATCATATCATAGCAATATATCATGTAATTTATCATTGTGCACAGCGATAGGAGACGCACACCACTGACAGTGCCAGAAACACCAAACACTGCATTCGCCCTTTAATAATTATCATAGTTGGCCCGCGACTTTGTCCAATTTTTTTTATTTTGGCCCACTGTGTATTTGAGTTTGACACCCCTGGTGTAAACCATCCCACCGCGATTAGGTGACCTCATAACTTATCACCTATGCACGAAAAAATCTGATCATTGGGCACCTGATCGCTAGGACCCCAAGTATCTCAACAGTTCCCTTGTCCCCCAAATATATTGAGCATGCATACTATGACTCCATTCGCTTATTCGGGGACTGCGGAACATAAGTTCACTACAGTACAACGCTGGCTACCTTTGCCTGTACCACAGCAAGTTTATAGAGCATCAATGTGCATGTGTTACCAGCGCTCCATTCTCTTACGGTCCATAGGACCCCAGTTTCAATGAATAGTGAGGTCCTTTAGGTTGCACCTTCACCAGTCAGTCCTTGTCAACTATTCTATGGATACGTGGCAAGGTAATGTCTTGGGAGAATCCTTTAATCTCCTTAAAATTACAAATAAGTATTTAACTATGAAAAGGTTAACACCCAGTCCGTACATGTACTTCACTAGCAGTAAGTAGTTCTCTCACTATGCTGGACTTTGTGGTAATCGGTAGAGATGAGTGAATCTAGAACAAGCTCAGCTCCATCCGAACCTAAGGGTAAGGCATTTGGTTATCGGTGGCTGAAGAAGTTGGATGTAACCTGTAAAACATAGATATCTGGAAAACATAGATACAACCTATGACCTATGGATATATTTATGATTTCCAGGCAGCCTTAGGGCTGCATCCATCTTCTGAGATTTACTCATCTCTAATAAAAAGTTGTCAGAGCGCACAGTGCATAAGGGGCTACATAGTAACAGACTAGTCATAGTGCCAATATTGAGCTTGGGCTACCGCCAAAGCACCTATAATAAGCATGTGAGCACCAACTGGACCATGAACTAGTAGAAGTAAGCTGGTCTGATAAGTCACGTGGACAACAACGTGCGCAGAGATAGTGGAGGAATTCAGAAAAAAACTTGATTTTGGGAAATGCATAAGGCTGATATTAGAAGTTCTATTGTTAAAGTGACCCTGTACCCACAATGTGACCCCCCCCAAACCACTTGCACTGTCGGATAGCTGCTTTCTAATAGCAGCTGCTTTCTAATCTAAGATCTGTCCTGGGGTCCGTTCGGCAGGGGATGCAGTTAGTGTCCTAAAAAACAACTTTTAAACCTCCAGCCCTGTGTCATACTAGCGTGGCCTAGAGTATTTGTGCCCTCGGTCTGCACTGCCTCTCTGTCCCCTCTGCCTGCCCTCCTCATCATTAGGAATGCTCCAGGTAGGTTTCCCCTATTCATCACTTGTCTGAACACTGCACATGGGCCTTGACGATCCAGCACATGTGCAGTGTTTAGACAATGATTAGGGAAATCCTGTCCAGGGGCGTTCCTTATGATGAGGAGGGTGGGGAGGATTAAAAGCAGCTATCCGAAGGTACAAGTGGTTGGGGGGGGGGCAGATTGTGGGTACAGAGTAGCTTTAAATAACAGCGTAAATAGCAGGTGTCTTGCAGAGAATTAATGAATTGGACACAAATCTTTTTTTCTAGGGCTCTCTCTATGCCTGACGTGGGTACCTAGCTATTTCTCGTGTCCATTTGCCCCTTTTTAAATGTGAATGTTACTTCCATAAATTTGGCGATAAACCAGGTAAAACCCTAGAAAGAGCTCTTAGAGTCATTTCCTAATGGATTCCCTTAGGGCACATACAAGGAGGGGAATGACCCTATAGACCAGATGTGTCAAACTCAGGCCCTCCAGCTGTTACAAAACTACAACTCCTATAAGCTTTGGCTGCCCAGGCATGATGGGATTTGTAGTTTTGCAACATCTGGAGGGCCTGAGTTTGACACCCCTGCTATAGACCTACAGTATTTGCCCTCTTTTTATGGATTTAAAACTATCTGCCAAAATCTTGGCCTAATGATCTATTATGTGTTTACTCCTTACATGCACAGAAAGCGAGAGGGGAGCAGCAGGAGGGGCCGCCCGAAAGATCCTTTGATCAATCGGGCTGCCCATTGAAGTCAACGGTGGTGTGCTGCCGCCACTTCTATTACATGGATCACCGGGCAAAAGACCGTCACTGCACACATCGTGATCCTTCAACATGTTGATAGACTATGATCAGCCAACATCGTGCATATCGGCTGATCATGTCCTTTCAACATATACTATTACACTAAAGGATTATCGGCCTGAACGCTCAACAACCAGCCAAGTAAGGCCGATAATCATTCAGCGTAGTAGGGCCTTTAGGGTCAGCGATTGGCTGACAACCGACAAACCATCGGCAGATTACATCTTTTGTGCAGGCAGTAAAATCATCTGTAGTGAATAGGCCACATGACCGATCGAGCCTTGTGAAGGTCCTTCAAACACACTCTGCCTCCTCACCCCATGTAAAAGGGCCTGAAGATTCCAGCTATACTTTTAAGAACTGATGCAGAGATGCCGGTTGACCGTGTGAATTGGTTCTTTCTCTCTAGTATACTGAATTATTAAGGATTGGGCATAAATATGATTTATTGGACTTTCCCGAGCTCCTGAAGTGCAGCAAGCTGTAACGCAACAGCTGTCTAATAGTATCAGAAATTTGGAACATGGGGTAATCTACCCCTTGTAATAAGTGGTTTTGGACTTGTTCCCCCTAAAAGAAACCAAGCCAGGTTTACAATAACGGCGTTGTGACGGCCGTTGTTGTGAAAGATGGTCGACATTTTTTTATGGTGTGAACCTAGCCACTGCCAGCATAGCCTAAAACACACATTACATAACATTACAGCTCTCATGCAGAGCACATCTGATGGTTGAACTTCACTCTAGATGGCACTGGTCTTTGAATGTTTTAGTATATATTTGAAATTAACCACTATAAGGCGTCATTCCCACTTCTGGAACACAGTGAGGGAAGGTGGCAGTCTCGGAATATAGAATATAGACATTCGCTAATAATAATCATGAGCATTATTAGCGTCCGCCTATAATACGAGATCCCCCCCCATTCTGCCTAAGGGCCCTATTCCACAGTAACGATAATCGGCCGAATCGGCCCGATTCGGCCGATTATCGCTCTGTGAAATAGAGGGAACGATTAGCCGATGATCGTGTCATCGGCTGATCGTTCATTTAGGGCCAGACCTAAAATCATTGTTCCCCCACCGCACATCGCTACGGTTGAATAGCAGTGCACGGCAGGCGACAAACGATTTGAGAAGCAGCAGCAGCATACATTACCTGTCAGGTCTTCTGCTCCGCTCCGTCTTCCTCCCCGGGTCCCGCGCGCTCTGGCTTCAGAATGGCCTGTCTGCTGACGGAGCGCTCAGCCAATCACAGGCCGGGACCCCTGCGGCCTGTGATTGGCTGAGTGGCCTGTCAGCTGACAGGCCATTCTGAAGCTAGAGCGCGCGGGACCCGAGGAGGAAGACTGTGAGTGAACATAGCCGCTAGCTGAGAGTGAACAGTTTACATTCGCTTTAAGTGTTTCATATAGATAGAACAGTGCCGGCGTGGGGAAGGCAGTGCCGCAATCCTGTTTTTGAACCCCCACCGCATACGGCGCCATTCTATTCCCGGACACCGGCCAGAAGTGAAGCACTGGCGGCGGGCCGACACGCCCCCAGAGGGAGGAAACCCCCCTCCACACAAAGTCAAAAACGAGAGAAAAATGCAAACGCATAAAAAAAACATATACGCTGCGTTGGCTTTTTTCCAGACAAAAAGTGTGTGTGAGGGCACCTTACCTGGCTGGGCAGTCCCTCAGACATCAGTCTCTTAAAGTGAGGGGGATACACGATAAATCCTTACAAACTATTTGCTTCACTAATAAGTCCAAAAAAACAGAAGTATCTTTGGGGAATTGCAGAATGAGCTCAGAGAATTCTATTGGGAATGAAGTGTGGGTAATAGTAACTTTTCCATCACTCCCTCACTTTGCAAATGTAAGGAACTCTGAAGCTTCTGGCTCCGCCGTATTCGTGACACGTGGAGCTCGCAGAGAATACGTTATTTCTTCCTAGATAACTAAGAAGTCTGGCCAGAAGACAGATATGGAAAATCCCACTTCTCCTCCAAATGAAAATTCTTAGGAAAATCTTCTGGACGTAGCTCATAAATATCCATTCATATCTGTGTTGTGTTACAGTTAGTTCTTTATTAGAAAGAAGAGAAGAGGAGTCAAAAATGAAAACTGCTGAGTTTTCTTTATTCCAAGCTTTACGTTGTTAATAGAGATAAGAGTATCGGGCTATTCGAAAGTACCCGATACTGGAGCGAGTACTGCATGCTGCTCGGGTGCTCGAGTACAAAAAGGTACTTAAATGGGTTAGCATCCTTTCAGCAAACTTTAAAGGAGATGTCCGGCCATTTTTAAAATCCGTCAGGGGGAGGGCGTAATTCGATGACGAGTATGAACTTACCTCTCCCCGTGCCTATGGTGAGCGCAAGACCCACTAGAAGACATTTTCCCCCCAAGTTGGGATAACATCATGACTCAGGGGGAAAATGCCTGTCCCAGCTGATGGACTGGCTGCTCAGCCAATCAGTGACTGGAGCGGCGTCCCACCCCAGTCAGCCGGGACATGACGTGTGCAACGCCAGAGATCCCAGAGTCCGGTGGGGATCCTAAAGCCATTCCTGCCGCTCACCGCAGGCACGGGGAGAGGTACGTTCGAACTTGACATTTTAAGGATGTCTTGGACTTCACCTTTAAGGATGTGGAAATGCATAACACATTTTCACAGCCTTAATAAAGTGTATCTGCCACAATCGCACCTTCCGGATCAGGGGAGGGGTCGTCTGCTAATCCAGAAGGTCAGGTTTCCATGGACAATGCATTATTGTCTGACTGCGTCTCTGTATCCATGCAGAACTGATCTTTTGGATTAGTAGAGGATCTCTCCGCCAAACCAGAAGGTCCGATTGTGACAAGTACACTTTAAATCACATGGGGGGGGGGGGGTATATACTTACCGGGCAGTCTTTCTGCCACCTTCACTATGGCAGCTGCTGATTGGCTGAGCAAACTCTGGTTAACCAATCAGCAGCTGCAGTGTTGTCCCGTCTGATTGGCTGAGCAGCATTAGTAAAGATGGATGGAAGCAGTAAGCAGTAAGACAGATGGAAGCAGTAAGTATAATTTCCCGGCTCCCCTCTCTACCAACAGGGCACAGTCTGGCCTCAAGGAAGTTATCTTAACCCCCTGGGGGCCAGGCTGTCACTTTTAGATAAAGGGTGTCTTCACACCTACCGGATCCATAGCGGATCTCACTTCTGCGGATTCGCAGCGAGATCAGCTGCGGATCCAGTACCATTGATGCCTATGTTAGCACGTACTCGCAGCGGGATTGACATCCCGCTGTGACTATGTGCTTTAACCCCCTGGCGCCCACAGCCCCGCCGCTCGCATTAGCCCCGGCATCCTCTATCCCCGCCTCTATCATCCCCGCCGCCCGCATCCTCCATTCTCCCCGCCGCCCGCATCCTCCATCATCACCACTGCCCGCATCCTGCTGCCCGTCGGCGAGAGCATATACATTACCTGCTCGGCGGCGCGGCTTCAGTGAGGCCGGCCTGACTGCTCCAGCCCTCCCTCATGCTGGCCCCCCTCCAGCGTGTCATCAGCTGCTCAGCCGTGATTGGCTGAGCCTAACAGAAGACATCTGGGGCTAATGCGGTATTACACTTCCGGATCAAGCGTCGGGGGGGCGGGCGGGGACATGGGGAAGGGGGCCATTCACATAAATAACACACATTGCAATGTTGTATAACTTTGTAATGTGTGTTATTTAGTGAAAAAAACATTTACTACTTTAACTAAGTACCCTCCGCTCTGCCAAACCGGGGGGGGGGGGGGGCTAGTAAATTATATATTACAAATCTAACATCTTGCTTGAAAAACTTTAATTGTACAATTATATCATTATATCTTTGTTACACGTATTCATAATGTAATTTATACCGCTATCGTTTTTCTCTCTTGTAGGTACATAGGTGCACTTGGAGCCAGAGTGATATGTGATAATATCCCCGGGCTTGTCAACAAGCAGCGACAACTCTGTCAGAAGCATCCGGACATTATGCAAGCCATTGGTGAGGGAGCTAAGGAGTGGATCAGAGAGTGCCAGCATCAGTTCAGGCACCATCGCTGGAACTGCAGCACCCTGGACAGAGATCACACCGTCTTTGGTAGAGTCATGCTAAGAAGTATGTTGTCATGTCTAAAATGAAATCTTTAAGCAGTGTGGGAATGTATATCAAATTCTGATATATATATATATATAGTAGTATTCTTGTGCCCTGGTACTGGGGTGGCACAATGTAAATCTAATTAAAGGGAAAAGTAATTTTTTTTTATAAAGTTATATTACTTTGTAATATGATTTTAATAAAGAAAAATGTTAATATTTCATGTATATTATATTAAGTGGCAGCAGTAAGAGGTAACAAAGGCCCCTCTGCTGCCCCCAATGTTCATGTCGGGAACTGGTTCCCCGATCTTATCCAGTGCTGCCGCACTGTGCTATTGGTGCAGAGCAGTGTCCCCTCCCCCACACTGTGTACTGTATATTCCTATTAAATATACAATACATGGGGGAAAGCTGTCTGTTACCATCGCTATGTGCCCTGCAGCCTCTGCAAAACAATCAGTCATTAGATAGTAATGACTACACGCTGTGCAGTGACTGCTGACACACAGCTATGTAGACAGACAGCTTTCCCCCATGTATTGTATATTCTCTTCAAACTGTTTTTATTAAATATTTGACAGTACAGTTATATGTAAAGAAGTAGAATTACACCTTTCATCATATAAGAACAAAATTTGCAGCAAAATTTAAAGATGGTATTAATGTAGTGATGTTATATAGTCTTGAGCTATCTTCCAAGGAGTAGTTTTAGGTAATAAGAATTGTTGGAGAGATTTATCAAACATGGTGTAAAGTGAAACTGGCTCAGTTGCCCCTAGCAACCAATCAGATTCCACCTTTCATTTTCCAAAGCGTCTGTGAGGAATGAAAGGTGGAATCTGATTGGTTGCTAGGGGCAACTGAGCCAGTGTCACTTTACACCATGTTTGATAAATCTCCCCCTGTATGTCTAGTTTCTTATAAGTTAACGGACATAAACAAGTGTGGCCGTCTCCTTGGGCTATGTTGGCTGATCATAGTGATGCTCCTGGTAATGCCATAGTCGATTTTTTTTGTGTGTTACTTGTATTGATGGTTCACTTGTGAGTTCTCTTGTTATCATGTTGAGTCTAGGGAAGTTTCTTTCCCCTGGATCAGCACAGGGAATTAAGAACTTCAGGGCTTAAGTAGCCCTGCAGTTCCAGACACAAACATTAGTGAGAGCAGAGGAGCCTGCGCCGCTCCTTACTGCTGCCACTCTGGCAGAGTTGTTTTATTATTCTACAAATATGTGTCACAACTATACTTACCTTTCTCTGCTGTCCCATTCTACTGATGCTCGTTGCATTCAACATTGCTTCTTCTAATTTGAGACGGCACATCCACTGCCCGCTCAGCCAATCAACAGCTGAGGTGGGACACAGCTGTAGCCACTAATCGTGGTTGGTTGGTGTTTGCACTGCCTGCTCAACCAATCAACAGCTGAGATGGGACACAGCTGTAGCCACTAATCGTGGTTGGTTGGTGTTTGCACTGCCCGCTCAGCCAATCAACAGCTGAGGTGGGACACAGCTGCAGCCACTAATCGTGGTTGGTTGGTGTTTGCACTGCCCGATCAACCAATCAACAGCTGAGGTGGGACACAGCTGTTGCCACTAATCGTGGTAACAGCTACAGTGGCTATACAAGTCTCACAGGAGTTGTGTTTGCAAACATAGTACTATTAGTAGCAATGGTGCAAGAAACTTGAATGCAACAATGCTACAGTTCCATACACTAGTAGTATGCATTCCCTTAGGTTATCTTATCTCCTATGCGTATATTAACATATAATGGTTTCCATATAACAGTATCAGACTAATATTACTTTTCAAACCAACTTTCATATTTTACTTTTCAAAACCCTGAAAAATTCCAACAATAGAAAGCGATGAGCAGACTTCTTAAAGCATCACCATCCTTAACAAAAAGCCATGTGATGCAAAACAGAAATCTGTTTGGATAAGGTTGAGTTGTACGTCTGTTCATCAACACATTCTTGGGTGGAGGGGTGTGTAAATCATTGCCGTTCACAGGCACACCCATTAAGTGAATGGGCTGTTATGTCATCTCACAGACTGCAGTCACCTCCTAGCTCAAAAAGCTATACAGAATAATAACAAACCTATCCATTTAGAGGACGTGAATCTACGTCAGAATGATGAGAATAAGCTTCATGTTGGGCAATTGTGCATAAACTATAAAGTGGTAAACACAGAGGAGGATTTCCTGCATGTATAGCTAGATGCAGCAATACTTTTCTGTTTTTATCATAAATAGATGGGATGCCGGTGCCACGGTCCTTTATTTGAACCGCGTCTCGGTTCCAACGCACGTTTCCTAATCTATTACCGAGCACTGGCCTGGTCTCAAGCACTGGAGGCATGCTGGCCCACTTTTAGTGGGAGGAAACCTCTCCCCTCTATGATGCGGCTCAAGTGCTTCAGGCCGGGATGGTGCTTGGTTATAGACCGGCTCCGTGCGGACCTGTCACCATGTTCACTGACCCAAACAGCAGGGAATTCCACTTGGTGGCCAAAAGGTCTGGTATGGAAGCCTATGGAAATGACCATGCCGAGACGGTAATACACGTGACCCCCATTGGACCAAAAATAAAGGTCGCGCACATATTATTGGATACCTAAACTTTTGGTCCCCGAGTGGAATTCACTAACGGTTGGTCCAGTGGTAGTGTTGAGCAGACTTGCCGAACTGTTAAGGTTCTGCAGCGTTCTCCAAACCCAAACGTTCTGCATTTGGCTCAAGGTGTCAAATGCCGCCAGGGGGTTGCAGGAAAACATGACATCCAACTTCTCCAGACACCGAATACTGAGCGTTCGGATCTGGAGAACGTTGGCAAGTCCACTGAACACTAGTCAGCGGATGTGGTAACAGTGAGAGGGACACTTTAACATCTTCACAGTAAGGAAATAGTCTACATATAAAAGTATTGACATTAATAAGTTAGTTAATTATGTAGTTGGTATAATATTTTGGTGGTAATTCTGACAAAAAAAAAAAGAATAATTTTAAATCCCAGAATTCCGATAACGATTTTACTTTATTAAACTAGCTATTTTTTTTAAAGTTTAAAACATTTAGCAGAAGAATATTTCACATTAAATACCCTTCTGTTTGCATTTTGTCCATCATGGTGAAAAGTAGCATTTCATTGGTCGTAAATGGCTGTATTTATCAAGTCTCTATATATTTTATTAGCTGTTGCCTTTGAACTGCATTCCAATCTGGGACTTTAAGGAGATTTGTTGTTGAAAACGAGCCAGACTGTTCAAAAAGAGCGGTCTGTTTCCTGTAAACACGTTTGCCTGTTGCGGCCTGTCTCTCACTTATCCTTCCTCTTCTACTGTTATGTGTTCAGTCGTTACATAAATGAGACAAAGGGTCATCTCTGCGTATCGCAGCACCATAAGCAGCGCAAGTTTACGAGGTCTCAAAACTGTAATTGGATCTGTAAATATTTGGATAAGGTTTCGGGAACGGTGTAAGGTAAAGGTGGAGGAACTGGCTTCAGTCTGAATCCAGCCAGGCGATAAGGCATTCTGCTAGTCTACTGTCTGCAAGGTCCCAAATACAAGCGGTCTGGCATATTTTATTTTTGCTTTGTACTTAACAGGTATATTAATAAAGCTATGTATTTTTGTATAAATATAAAAGTTGTTTAACTATATGACAGATAGAATTTTTAAAAAATATATATATTTCTTACCCTCTCATTTGGCTATATATATACTGTGTATATATATATATATATATATATATAACCACCTAACATATTTTTCCTTTTTACATACTGTAGGTGTTAGTTGGTCCTTGCATTACATAGGATTTCAAGGTTTTTCTCACATGGCTAAACTCCTGCCAGATACAAAGACTGATCTAAGAGACTGAAGCTTATAATCAGCCTTTCACACAGCTTAAAGGGGTACTTCCAGCCTGGACCGCTTTTTCAGCAATGCCCAAGGGAGGGGTGTGTGAAAACAATAACATCCACTTATTACCCTGGCTCCAGTACTGCTGTCCGCATTCTCTCCCTCTGGTCTCTTGGTTTCGGGTCGCTTCCTGTTCTGAGACCAGACTTGAGACGTGACGTGGCAGGTATGCTCAGCCATTCAGTGGCAATAGTGGTGCCTTCTCTTTCCCAATAAATGGCTAAGCACCCCAAGTCACATCTCAAGTCCCGTCTCAGACCAGGAAGTAGCCAGACACCAGGGGACCGAAAGCGGAAAATGCGGATGGCAGCGCTGGAGCCAGGGAGGTAAGTGGATGCTATGTTTTCCCACACCCCCTCCCTAGGCATAGCCGAAAAAGGGGTCCTGGCCAGAGTGCCCCTTTAAGCATAGTATAGCACCAGTGCTGCATGAACAATCGCTGGATGGTTTATGCGGAACTTCACTTGCATCATTGTCAGTCGGACATTCCCTGTTTACACACAGAGATGTGTGACTGGCCAACAATGATGATTAGAGTAGCACAATCCCAGTGACCAGCTGACGAATGAGGGATTGTTCATTTATCAGCTGATTGCTGGCTCTTTTAAATGGGGCAATAATTGGCCTGCATGGCTACTAATTGCCCTTGTAAAGGTCCCATATAGTGCACCTGACAGCAGGAAAACAGAGGTGTAAAGAGGTGTAAAGAAGAAGCTTTTGCTAGTCATCATCATTCCCAGCATGCTTTTTGTTATTTCTATAGTCCTTTCTTAGTGCTACGATATAAGTCTTTTTGTTAATATGTAAATGAGGTTCAAAAGTCCAGGGGGCGTTCTCCAGCACAGCAAAATCCCCGGCAAGTCCAGTATATGTCCTCTTTATGTTGTTGCTGTCAAAAGACAAGGGCTGGACTTGCCGGGGCTTTTACCTTGGTGGGGTACCTGCCATAGAGGCAGACCATGCAGCTGCAAATAGTCCTTAAAGAGGACCTGTCACCTCTCACCTCGTTCCTAAAGTCCCACTTCTTCAGATGGTCCCGGGGCGGAGATATCACCGTGAGAAGTCCAGCGCATGCGCTGCTCAGGTGAGTCGGACTCATCTCAGCACCGTGCACTAGACTTCCCACGGTGATATCTCCGTCCCCGGACCGGCTCCAGGAATGGGACTTCGGGAACGAGGTGAGTATAAGGGGTTCTAGCGGGGGATCTCCCGGGCTCTGACCCGGCACGGGGGGTGACAGGTTCCCTTTAAAGAGAAAGGATATGCTCACACAATGTCTTTTTCAGCTACATTTAGCTGTGTGGCCTCCCCTTAGCAATGACTTGTGTTTGCACATTATTCTAGTTTGGGGTCACTAATTGGCCTTTAGGTGCGGCTTGATTGAAAGTCCATTGAATTTAACAGTAAAAATGGAGAAAGAATGTTAACAAAAGAAAAACTTTGTGTGAACAACTAATAAAAAACGTCCGTTGTTTGCAAAAGACGTCCGAAAATAATGATCACGTTCATTATTTTGACGTCCGCGGTAAAAACTTCCGTTATTCAATGCATTGTGTCTTCCGACTTCCCATTGACTTCAGTGCATTGCCCTTACAGTCAGTTAAATCGCGGCAAAAATGGACTTTATTTTAAATATCAAAATCGGCCGCCTTTTCACTATTTTTGATGTTGTGTGAACATAGCCAAAGAGTGCAGCCTTGATTGGTCCCATCATCATTGCTATTGAGTGGCTATTGCTATCGAGTCCCTTCACTAAAGGAAATTAACTTTAAGCAAGCAAAGAGGTAGAGAATTGGCCCAAAGTTTTTGAAATTGTCAAGGAGGGGCAACCCACGCCTTCTTGTCTTAGGTGGCAAAACTAAATACCACAATGGCGGGTCCACTTTGATGGTTACTATGGGGCCCACTCTCTTAAATTCATGCAAGTAGCTGATATATCATACAGTAAACCTGATATTGTAAATGGGAATCATCCAACAAAAAGATAGATAAATAAAATACAAGCAGAAGTAGAAAACCAGCACCATTTTGTACTATAAATGCATAGTTTTATTATAATATGCATAACTGACCCAATAATTCTGCCTACTAGGACTTTAACAGTACCACCTTGAAACCAATTTGGGGAGTTCTTTATGGTAGTAATGAATATATGAAAGGTTGAGTAGCTGGAAACCATGCATCAAAATTATGGCCCCCCTAATGTTTATATGCCAGTAAATTACATGCTGCGGACTAAGAAACATGCCGTTGCGTGATCTTCAATGTTATAGTGTAATGTCAAGTGTATAGCGTCAGCGCATTGTTTCTTCAGTGCAGCGCCGAATCTTCACAGGTCGCTTTGACACCCTGGTGTTTCTCATTTATGGACTTTTTCACAACTCTTTAAATGCTCTGTAAATTAAAATGCCATCAAATACCAAACGCCATGTCCAGGAGAGCCTTGGAATTTGTTCCCCTGATATTTTTGTTGGATTTACGGTACATTTGAGATCTGTGATTCTTGAAGATGTTCTTCAGCAGGACATAAAAGCCAACCAGTTAGCCAATCTCCCCAGCAGGAGATAGAACATTCTACAACAGCTGCATTTTATTACATCCATTGAAATCCTATGGTGATATACAGGATGATCCCATACCTGGATTTATTAATGGACGATTTTTCATCATTATGTCTTTTGGTTGTTTATCATCTTCTTAATATATAATCATTCAATCATGCACAAGAGTCTACTACAGTCTATGGAACTAGAATATGTGGTCCTACTGTACCTACTCTGTATTCAGTATGATAAAAATTGTACCATGTTCTATTGGATGCTGTAAAATTCTAGGGGAGAATATCTAAGCAATACATCCAGTGTGGATGCTTAAAGTGTCACTGTCGGTTAATTTTTAAATTTTTTTTGCAGAAATCAATAGTACAGGCAATTTTAAGAAACTTTGTAATTGGATTTATTAGCCTAAAAATGCATTTTTATCCTGAAAAAGCAGTTTGAAGCTCCTCCCCCTACCTTCATGGTTTTCTATGGAGAGAGGAAGGGTGGAGGGAGATGAGGCACCAAAACAGGACAACAAAGAGTTAATTTATTGCTACATCACCGGCTATCTCCTCTGATGTCAGCACTGACCTCTCTGACCTCTGAATACCGTCTTTCACACAGTTATCGCTATGTAATCCTTTGTTCTCTGCTCTCTGCTGGCGACTAATCTCCCTACTGCCTACTCCCCCTCCCCTCTCTATAGATTACACAGGGCACGACTGATGTAAAAGAGTCGAGATTTCCTGATAATGAGCAGTGAATGAGAGAGAGGAGGGGGGGGGGGGCTGGGAAAAGCCTTTTTGAATGCAGACAATGACATATTTGTCTAATAAACCCAATTATAAAGTTTCTTAAAATATAATAGTTTCTTAAAATATTCATTTCTGAAAAAAAAAACACGACAGTGACACTTTAAAGAAAATGTACCATTAAGTACGTTGCTTTGGGTTTTTTACATAAATGGATCGGCACCAGTGTGGGGATTCCGGTGGTGTAGTCCTTCTATTGACCCACCACTTGGTTCTCGCGAATGGCATCGGTCTATTCCCGAGCACTGGTCCGACACAGAGCACTGGGGGCAGGCTCGCCAGCCTCCAGTCTCATGATCTCCCCTCTGTGACCCAGTTCAATTGTTTCTAATGGATCCATGTCACATAGAGGAGGGGGTTTCATCACACTGTAATGCTCCATGCCGGGCCGGTGCTTGGGAATAGACCGGCGCCGTGTGTGGGAAATGGGCGGCGGTTCAAAAAAGGACCACGCTACTGGCATCCCTGTGCCAGCGACAATCCGTTAAGGTAAAAAAAAACAACGACAATGTACCTTATGGTACATTCACTTTAAGAAGGCCAAAGCTGGTTCCACATATATTTCAATAAGGAATTATGATTCTTAAAGGAACCCTAAACATAACAATAAAAGGCAACCAACAACTTCCTAAATTAATTTACTTTCTTGATCCTATTTTGTCTAACATTAAAGAAAAAAATTTTCTCTGTGAGTCCTACCTTCTTCTCCTTGAAATGCTGTGTCTTGCCATCAACATTAGATAGGTGTTGTCGAAAGACGCTGAATTCAGAGGAGCAAGTTGGCATTCATCTGCCTAATCCTTTTGTTCTCGGGTAGATAAGTTGCCACAGCTTTCTCCCCTCCGCCTGATAAGAACATATGCATGCTTATCCACCTTGCTCGAGAGATTCCGAAGGGATTGGGATTCACATCTATAAAAGTCTGAAAAAAAACACCAGTTTGTTGGTTGGCTTAATTATACACTAGGCAGGTACAGTGAAACCTCTGAGATGACCACCCAAAACTACAGTATAAAATTATCTTATAAAGGATCCGTCCACTCGTAAAGCAGGGCCAATTGGGAGAAGTTTCACCATACAACCATTCTAACAATACTTTAAAAAAAATAAAATAAAAAAAAATCGCATTTATTTTGGGGGTATTTGTTACTGATCCAACAAAGTCCAATAATAATAAGCACCCAGTCGAAGTAACTTTGTTTTTTTTATCTTTATGTCTTCTAGGCAGCCGGGAAGCAGCGTTTGTCTATGCAATTTCTTACGCTGGAGTGGTGTATGCAATTACCCGTGCTTGCAGCCAAGGAGAACTGAAATCATGTAGCTGTGACCCGAAAAAGAGGGGTCGCTTCAGGGACGAAAGGGGAGAGTTTGACTGGGGAGGCTGCAGTGACAACATCGACTTTGGAATTGAATTTGCTAAAGATTTCGTGGATGCCAAGGAAAGAAGAGTTAGGGATGCCCGGGCACTGATGAACTTGCACAATAACCGCTGTGGGAGAATGGTGAGTTAGGGTCCCATTAGATGAAGCGATTTTTTACAATTAGCAACTAACGATAAATGATTGTTTATCATTAACCTGAAATCACAGAACGATAGTTGTTGTTTACGATCCCAGTAGGGATGGTCCGAACCTACTTCGGTTCGGGTTCGTACAAACCCAAACTCTCGGAAATGATTCCTGCTGTCTGCCCGCTCCGTGGAGAGGGTGGATACAGCGGGAGGACCGCCTGGAAAACTGGGATACAGCCATAGCCATAGGCTGTATCCCAGTTTTCCAGGTGGTCCTCCCGCTGTATCCACCCGCTGCACGGAGCGGGCAGACAGCAGGAATCTGATGCCGAGCGTTCGGGTTCATACGAACCCGAACCTCGGCAGGTTCGGACCATCCCTAGATCCCAGCAAAAGAATGAACAATGTGCAATTACACTGAACGATTAGTGAACAAATGTGGAATTACAGCAAACGATTAACGATGATTTTAGGGTCAGATCTAAAGCCCTTATTACACAGGGCGATGCGGAGAGGAAGCGAGCGCCAACCTGTCAGGTGAGCGCTCGCTTGCTCCTCGTTGCTCCCCAACAGCAAGCGAGGAGGAACAGGTAAGAGCCAAGGGGGGAGGGGAGCTGTGGAGGGGCTGACGATCGTCCGGGCAGCCCATAGAAGATAGCAGCAGTCTGCTACCTCCGCTCCTATTGGGCCGTGCGACAGCAGCAGATCATTGGCGTTTCAGCCCGTTGAAAGACAACGATCAACCAACATCGTTCATGTCGGCTGATCGTTGTCTTCTATTACACAAAGCGATTATCGTCTGTAAAGGCCGATATCGGCCAAATATGGCCGGTAACGGCTTTGCGTAATAGAGCCTTAAATTAACGATCAACAACATGCGAACGATTTTTCAATCGTTGCCTGCAATTACACAGGACAATTATCGTTTAAATTTCAACAATATAACAATTTTGCGCACAATAATTTCCCCGCGTAAGAGGATCCTTACTCTGAGATGTAAAGAGGTGTATGTGACAATGCTCTATAGAGAGGATAAGTAATCTTCTATTGTCGTAACATCGAATACTTTGCTTAGATGATTTATTTAAGTAAGAAAACAAATAAAAGTCCATCAAACTAATTTCTCTCAGCTGACAAAAAGTGGAAGGATAGGAAAAGACATTCCCCCCCCCCCCCCCCTCCTTTTTCCAGATGTCTCCAGATCTGGGCATAAGGTCTAAACTTTTTCAGCTATTAATGCTATTTGGAAAGAGCCCACTGGAGGTTGAGGCAGAAATATTTTGTGCAATAAATACATTTCCATGCTGGGTAATTTATGGTCCTCCAGCTCAAAGAGAATAAATAGTTATGATTTCAAGGGGAGTCATAAGATAACATCTAAAGAGGAGGGGGTTTATGGGAAACATTAATCTGCCAGATTTCCAGGGCCCATAATGTAGCATCATCTGCATATTGGATATTTTAGATTCTTGTGTCTGTGTCTTCCGAGCAGTTTAATTGCTTTATGCTATTTGTAAAAAAAAACAAAAAAACATTTTACAGTAATAGAGTCACGTGTCAGGTTTACACAGATTAGTAAATTTAAATTGAGGATACAGGTTAAGCGTTAGTGCTAAGCAAGCACTTAAATGCTAAAGTGCTCGTTACTCGGGTTGAGCATTTTTCAATGCTCGACTCGAGTAACGAACCCTATTGAAATCAATGGGAGAATGGAGCATTTAAAGGTGTTCCCTTCTTAGTAGAAGGGGGTGCCTGGTATAACCAAATTTTTACATATTTCATCCCTTGAAGAGATGTTTAAATGAAATATACAAAAATTTTAATTAAAAAATGAATAGATTTCTGCAAGACACACATACCGCCGGAGTTCTAATGTGTCTTGACGTCAGTTATTTAAAGGGGTTATCCAGCACTACAAAAATATGGCCACTTTCTTCCAGAGACCACATCACTCTTGTCTTCAGTTTTGGTGCAGGTTTTGTAACTCCGTTTCATTGAAGTGAATGGAGCTTAATTGCAAACCACACCTGAACTAAAGACAAGAGCGGCGTTGTCTCGGGAAGAAAGTGGCCATGTTTTTGTAGCGCTGCATAACCCCTTTAAGGTGTATGGCCACCTTAACCTGAATGCCACACATCGAGCATCAAGCTCGATCAAGAACCCCCATGCCTGATCGAGCACTATGCTTGCCCGAGCATTCTCGCTCAATGCTAGTAAGCATCGGTACATTTGATGCATTTAGGTGTTTGGTTAGTAAAAACAGTACAGTCCTCTGTGAAAACAAAAAAAATCTGGATTTCTAGTAGAATCTTGAAGACTACAATGGTTGCCCCACTTTGGGATATTACTTCCTAGGTGTACCATTATATTACAATGACTGTAAAAGCTTATATGATGTCTCAATCTAATCCCTGTCTTTACTTTAACAGGCAGTAAAACGTTTCATGAAGCTTGAATGTAAGTGCCACGGGGTCAGCGGGTCATGCACGCTAAGGACTTGTTGGAAGGCCATGTCAGATTTTAGAAAAACTGGGGACTATCTTAGAAAAAAATACAATGGAGCAATCCAGGTCACCATGAATCAGGATGGGATAAGCTTCACTGTAGCCAACCAGAACTTCAGAGAACCCACCAAAAAGGACCTTGTGTACTTCGAGAACTCTCCCGATTACTGTGTGATGGACAAGTCTGCAGGTAAGACTTCTTTGTCTTGATTTTTTTTTTAAATTCACTAAAGTGCTGTAAAGGCCCTCAGGCTTTCTGCTGTTCCCGTCAGAAGAAGAAGAAGTCTTGCAAAACTCATCACTTTGTTTGATCCTGTAGCAGCCAAAACATAATTGGGCGCTTCCTCTGGAGGAAAAGTCCTCAGGGAGAAGTTTCTCGGATGAATCAGATCTCTATCGTTTTATCGGTCATTAAGATTCTGTAGTTATTATGTTCAATGACTTCCCTTTGCAGACACTAAACCAGCTTACTTTGATGGCCGACACTTTGCTTTACACATCATGATGTATTATAGGGGAGAATAATGTTCTGTCTGATGGGTTGTTAAAAAAATAAAATAAAATTATCATTGGCTAAATCATAGTATTTGACCCTGTTCACACCTATGAGGCAGGAGGGGTAAGAAGATGCAAAGTAAGGGAAATTGAACATGGTGGGATGGAGGGTACGTGGGCTATCTGCTGAGGGGGAATGTATACATTATGGGGCTATCTGCAGAGTGGGGGGATGTACAAATTATGGGTGATTCCTGCAAGGGGGGACATATACAGTATAGAAGAAACTACAGCGACGGCAGCAGATCATTGCTGTATGAGTCATTTGTTTTTCAACATGTTGAAAAATAAATGACTGCAACGATCAGCCGACATGAACGATGTCGGCTGATCGTTGTCTTCTATTCCACGGGACTATTATCGGCCGTAACGGCCTATATCGACCGACTATGGCCGATAATCGTTCCGTGGAATAGGGCTTTAACAGTAAGCAGTTATTTTTCAAACGAAAGTTTAGCAATGGGGGAGCTTAACAGAAATAAGCATTTTTCTCTGATAAGATATCTTGCAAAAATTCATACAGTTACTTGTACTTCAGATTTACTAGAGTGTGACCATTTGAAGCTATTACGCTAAATATGGGGGAGGGGGACATCCAGAAAACCTTGTCTTTTGCATCTTTTATAGTTCAGTCAGGGCTTTCTTTTTACCCATATCGGTTAATTCTAGATATCTGGTGACTGGAGGTCAATCTCCTTAGTCAGAGGAAATGATAAACTGGGTAAAGTTGTTGACAGGGAAAGATTTAAAGGTAATATTCCAGCTCCACAGAATTCTCCTCGTCTCTGAAGTTGCTTTCACCAAGAAGAAGATGATTTTTGTAAATCATCCTGCAAGCTGCTCGTGCCCCCGGGGAACATTGCTGAGCACTTTCAATGGGCGTTTAATCCTTTTACTCTTTCAGTTGCTGGAGGGAGATGCAGTAGGCCAGACAGCCAAAGATAAAAAGGGGATCATTACCAGAAGAATGCAATGTCATATCGGCCTGACATGTGGCATAAAGGGCAGGAGACCTGGAGATGTCAGATAGGTGGAAATATCGCAGAGACAGACAGGACTGTATTTAACACACAGCGGCAGGAATCTGGGGAAAGGGGGGGGGGGGGGGCACTTTAAAAAAAAAATTTAATTGATTACATAACCGACAAGTTCTCACACATTCATTGACTATGATGGTGGGATTAAGGATCACAGGGCTAGGCTGTTCTGACACAGTTCTGATTAGCGCATATACTTGTACTATTATAGCATGACAGGGTAGTAGTTTTACATTTTAGCAGGATGTACAGATAGTGAGCTGCTCATTATTATTATGCCACCAATCAGCTGCTCTGCAAAGAACTTTGCACTAAAGGGGTACCCATTATGCCAAATATTTTAACTCGCTGCTCTCTTTCTAGGTTCCCTAGGCACTGCTGGAAGAGTATGTGACAAGGTCTCCCGTGGGACAGATGGCTGTGAAGTTATGTGTTGTGGGAGGGGCTATGACACCACCCGAGTTACCCGGACAACCAAATGCGAGTGCAAATTCCACTGGTGTTGTGCCGTGCGCTGTAAAGAATGTGAGGAAACAGTGGACGTGCACACATGTAAAGCACCAAAAAGGGCGGAATGGCTTGACCAGACTTGAACGCAAGCAAGGTCTGCTCGTCGGACAAGAAGTCCCGGGCCCCGCGGGATTCTGGGTATAAGTGTAGTATTGGCTGCATGGCTTTTTATTTAAGTAATTCTGCAAGGCACTAAAGACAAGACTATACTTCCCAGGATGCAGCGCGGACCTTCGGACAAAAAGGCCAGCTAAGAACCAATCCTTTTATATGAGAAGTTTGCGATAAAATAAATGGTTCTCAAAGTGTGATTCCTGGTCTACTCGCGGTACTCACCAAACTGCTGCTTTACAGCTTTCTCCTGCTGTGTGGCTTTTATCATTAATTGAGTCTGGTCCTTATATGCAAGTGCTTTAGATCAATGTGCTACGAGTATACATACATATATTGATGATGAAAGCAAAGGCAAAAAGTTACCTACTGCCGAAGTGTCCTCCAAGTAACCCAGTATTTGGGAACCTCTATGGGGACAGGATCGGCAACAGTTCTCCACTTTCAGAATCATGGATACAATTCACTGGAAGGATGTAGCTGCACTTATCATGCACATGTTGACCTTTTATACGGTTAGAGACATCTATGTTTGGATTACGGCAATTCACTTTACGGGAATATGGTAAAAGTCAACGCCCCTTTATGAACCTGCTCAGTAAGCCATAAGGATTTTCCAACAAAAAAAAAAAAAACTTCTCGAATGAACGAGTCCACAATGAAGATCTCCTCTACCAACTTCGAAAGTGAAATAAGTATAAAAAAAAAATGGAGATTAATTCTGGTCTCTAGAGGACTATGGATGTGACTGTGACACCCTCGTTTTGTAAACTTGCTTGTATGATGTGTATACTGCTTTAATATTTTTTAAAGAAAATCTATATAAACTTATATTACAACCATTTTCTTGTGTTATTTGCCAACCGAGGACAGTTTGTAGAACTTTTATTTATTCATATACGTTATAAAGAGGAAAAGAATAAAATATTAGTGATACAGTTGCGCTGGACGTTATTTGTTCATTGACGCCATTGCACGTTCGTACGATACACACGAGATATGATTTCTTGCAAAATGTACATTATTCGATGATGATGGACAATAATGCTGATCTTTAGTTTTAATAATGATAATATTAATAATAATAATAATAATTATAATGCTTTTATTTGTATAGCGCACACAGATTCCGCAGCACTTTAGTTTTCATGGTTTTATCTTCGTATAGGTCATGAAGAGTCACAGAGCAAGTGTACCTAGGGTAAGAGATGATCTCACATGCCAATGGTTGTGGTTGAGGAGAAGACCCTCAGAAAATAAAAAATTGCAGGCAGGGGGGTGCGAGAACATAATCAAGAAAGTATACTTACCCATCCCCATGACCCCGTAGTGACACACTCACCACTCTTGGACAGCCACCGGATGTCAATTCCAGCCAGCTTCCTTATACATCACGGCACTGGCTCCTGCTGATGTCACGGACCTGCTGATGGATTGCCCATTCAACCAGTCAGTGACGGCAGCGATGTCCCACCCCAATCACTGATTGGCTGAGTGAGCAATCCATCAACCGGGTACCTGATGTTGCAGTGGCTGTCAGATATCAGTAAGGCAGCAATTCGGGGGAGGGGGGGATGGGTAAGTATAATTTATTATTATTCAACACAACGCTGTCTGTCTGTGATTTTGTTTGTCGAGGGATTTCTTCTTTAAATGACTTTTCATATGTTGCTGCCCATGGAGATAACATAAACAGCATATTCTTACCTTTCCATGCTCACCTGGTGTCCTCCTACGTCATCTTTGGGTCCCCGGCTAAGTAATCCCACCTCCACTTCCAAGATAGAGTCATCTGCAGATGACAGCCTGCTCAGCCAATCACTGATCATGCCACTCATGCCACTGTCCCGTCTTGGCCAGTGATTGGCTGAGCAGGCTGTAACCCTTTGATGGAGGTGGAGGCGAGATGGCTCTGCTGGGGACCCAAAAAATGACATAGGAGGACACTGGGGGAACACAGAAAGGTATGTATACACTGTTTGTTATCCCCATGGGCAACAACATATGAAAAGTTATTTTTGAGCGGAATACCCCTTTAAGTCCTTATATCAGTCATATTTATGAAATATGGTTTGTTTTGGAAAATATAACTTTACAATTGTCTATCATCATAATTTCTGATGTTACAATGACAATATTTATTATGGTGAAAAACATATTTTCTTTAAGTTCTTTATTTAGGGTACGTTCACACTTACCGGATCCGCAGCTGATTTTCTGATTTCATTTAAATAACTGAACACAGCATCAAATCTGCACCATCAAATCTGCTGCAGATCTGCGGCGGATCCTGTAGGTGTGAACGCACCTTTAAAAGGAAATATTAGTTACTTTTACTTCTATAGCCTCCACAGAATGCTGTGTGAAGTCTATTTTTGCTCTACACTGTACTTGTATCTGCTTTTCCCTCTTTCTCTAACATGAGTGAGCTGTCCTCTAAGGTGTCTCTACCCTGTCCACGTTTTGAACCTGTGTGTCCTCCTTCTTGCTACAATTTTTAACAGAGCAGAACATCTACCTTACAGATTCATCTTTTCTTGCTCTCGGCAGCAGCTAAATGGTAGGAAATATCTAATGAAGACTTTCTGCATTAAAGAGTACCTCTCATTAAAAATAACTTTTCACATGTCAAAAGTTATTGATTACAATGGATCTCACTGCTGTGACCTGCTGTGATCAGGGTATATAGCAGGGGAGAGAGCGGCAGCAGCGTGATCCACTCCATATCTCCATAGCGACTAACTCCGACAATGTAGGTCTATGAGACTAAAGAAGACTTATAGGTGTCGTGTTCATGTTTTAAGAGCATACTTCTTCCACTCATGCCCACAGTACAAATATAACAATCAATTTATTGAAATGGTTGGAAGGTTCCTATTCTCCCCATTTTAAACTGGTAAACTGGTCAGGGGTCAAAAGGATGACAAATATTTAAAGTCATACTAATACAGAGAAAAAATAATAAATATTAAAGATGAGCACAACTCAAGCGTGCTCATGTTCGATCGTTCAACATTCGAATATCAGTGGCTGAAGAAGTTGGTTGCAGCCCTAGGGAGTCTGGGAAAACATGGACAACCATAGACAGCATCCATGTTTTCCCAGAAATCCCTAGGGCATCATTTTCTTCAGCCATTGGTATTCAAATGCCAAGCGATCAAACCTGAGCATGGTACATTGACTATGGGGGGGGGTGGGGGGTACATAGTCCAACTACAGAGGAGGTAAGGAGGTATAAGGTATGACGGCCTTATTGCAGAGGGAAGATGTATACAGTAGGAAGGTAGGGATGTATACAGTATAAGGGCTACCTGCAGAGGGGGGATGTATACAGTATAGAGAGGAACAACTCCAGAGGGTAAGGAAGGTATACAGTATGGGGGCCTTATTTCAGAGGGGGAGTGTATACAGTATTGGGGATAGGGAGGTATACAAATTAAGGACTATCTGCAGGGGGGTGTATTAAGTATGGAGGGCCAACTATAAAGGGGAAAAGGGAGGTATACAGTACAGTATGGGAGTACAGTTCAGTATGGGGAAACAACTACAGAGGGGGGAGAGAGGTATGCAGTATGGAGGAGGTCCTTACTTCAGGGGGATACATACAGTATGGGGGGAGCAACTACAGATGGGGAAGGAGGTATACAGTATGGGGGAAGAACTACAGAGGGGGAGGGAGGTATACAGTATGGGGGAAGAACTACAGAGGGGGAGGGAGGTATACAGTATGGGGGGCCCTTACTGCAGAGGTGGGAGGGAGGTATACAGTATGGGGGGCCCTTACTGCAGAGGTGGGAGGGAGGTATACAGTATGGGGGAGCAACTGCAGTGGGGGAGGGAGGTATACAGTTTGGGGGTCCCTTACTGCAGAGGGAAGATGTATACAGTATGGGGAGCAACTACAGCGGGGGGTGGGGGGTGGGGAGAGGTAAAGAGGTATACAGTATGGGGGAGCAACTAAAGTGGGGGGAAAGAGGTATAAAGTATAGGGGGCCCTTAATGCAGATGGTGGATGTATACAGTATGGGGGAGCAACTATAGAAGGGGGGAGGTATACAGTATGGAGGAAGAATTACAGAGGTGGGAGGGAAGTATACAGTATAGGGGGCCCTTACTGCAGAGAGGGGATGTATACTGTATAGCGGAAC
The DNA here is from genome assembly GCF_027789765.1 of Dendropsophus ebraccatus. NCBI lineage: Eukaryota > Metazoa > Chordata > Amphibia > Anura > Hylidae > Dendropsophus > Dendropsophus ebraccatus. The sequence goes on from NC_091464.1 coordinate 20,236,970, forward strand.
AACTAAAGGGGGGGTGCATACAGTATGGTGGAACAACTAAAGAGAGGGGAGGGAGGTGTACAGTATGGGGGGGCTCTTACTGCAGAGAGGGGATGTATACTGTATGGTGGAACAACTAAAGGGGGGTGCATACAGTATGGCGAAACAACTACAGAGAGAGGAGGGGGGTATACAGTATGGGGGGCTCTTACTGCAGAGGGGGGATGTATATAGTATGGGGGAACAACTAAAGGGGGGGGTGCATACAGTATGGCGGAACAACTACAGAGAGGGGTGGGAGGTATACAGTATGGGGGGGCTCTTACTGCAGAGGGGGGATGTATATAGTATGGGGGAACAACTACAGCAGGGAGGAGGGAGGTATACAGTATGGAGGCCTAACTACAGGGGCAACTTACAGTAAAGGAGCCTAACAGTAGCACATATAGTATAGGGGGCTAACTATCATGTAGCGTGGGGCAATACTGTGGGGGCATAATGGTTTTTCTCAACCTAAGACCTACCCCATAATCATGTACAGAAAATAGAATACGTATAGAATATGTATTAGTATCTGGTAATAAAATATAGGTAATAAATTGCCTTTATTGGAGTGTAACGTCCATAGAAATAAGGGCTGAAAATACAGTATATACCTACAGTGAACAGTATACAGCATACCTGACCATAACATACTGTATTAGACTCACTACACCAGCACGATCACTTGCGAACAGACATCTTCTATCATTGTCAGCATCATCACATCGACCATCTTACACCTGGTTATGTGTTTTCATAAGTCAGACAGAGGTAATGCGGGTAAATTGTTAAGAAAAATGCAATGTTGAACTTCCCCTTTAATTAGAAATGTCGGTATATTTTACCATGAGGCTAATTTTTTTTTATTTTTTTACTCTCTTTCTAGAGATAGGAACGTGCAGGTATATTTGCCTCTTGTGAGCTGATTTATTGACTTGTTTGAACTAATATTTGTGTAACCTGTGGGAGACCTCGGTGCGGGAGGATATTTTAGATGAGGACTACAAGTCTATTAATTCTAAACATGAGGGAAACATAGGTCTCCAGCCAAGGGCTGTTAACTACTTGACTGCTAGCACAATGTGATGTAAGAGTTCCTGGATCTGGGAGGGAAAAAAAATCCTGAAGTAGTGAACCAGATCTCGAACCCTCTGAAGACTAATGTGGAACTGAGAGGAGATCAGGATCAAATTAAATTATCTGCACGCATTGGATTTCTCGTACGTAAAGCTCATATTGGGTGACATAAACATTTGACATAAACGATTTCAAAATTCCGCAGTCAAGGAAAATGATCACACCAAAATTCAGACGCCATGAAGGAAGTAAAACCACCTGTGTGTAAAAAGCCTTACGGCTCCTTCACATCGATGTGGTTTTCAGGCCATTCCTATACATAAACATGAGAAGTCCGCTCCTTACTATGAAATTCAATAGTCATGAACAGAATAGGACAGAGCAAATCACAACTAGGCTGTAAATCATTAAAACGCATCAGGTTTTTTTTTTTTCCAGACTCTGAATTCACATACATGGCTTAAAGCGATACTCTAGCCAATAGAATTCTTTTGAACCTCCCATCATAGGCAAGGTGAGGGTGATCATTCTCCCTGCTCTCCTTTAAACTGAGTGACTCTGTTTCTCTGATATCACACTGGTTCTGGTCCCTCATGCTCCTAAATTAACTGGCCAATTTACGTGGAACTTTTTGTGTGGGCTAGAAATAACTTTCCGGATAAGCTCTTGCTTACAGAGCCTATTACATGGCTCGATAGTTGTGCAGCAAGATATATATGTGGTGTCCCACCACGGGTGTTGCTATTGGTTACGCCCCTCGCAAAAGCCTGTACTTATTGTAAGTGAAGTGGCAAGTTTTGCCACTAGATATCGCTATTATAGGTATGTGTATTCAGTGGTTGCACGGCTGAAGTATGGAAAGGGTTAAAGTTTATTTGTGTGTCACATGGATCTGTGAACCTATAGGAGTATCTTCTTCTTCTGTCCTATCATCTCTTACTTTACTTCTTTTTTATGCACTCTTCACCCACTCACAGCGCACTTTAGATATGCTGGAGATAGGAAGTCACATGGGTAGAGGAAGTGTGAAGGTCTTTTGTGTTAGACGTTGTAATGGAAGGACGCAAGCTATAACGCTCCATACAGTGATCCCTTTGGGCCTTGGTCCTCTGCCAGGTCCCCAGCTTTAGAGAAGATTCTTAGTCAGGTTCCTGTATGGTGCGGAAGCAAGGCAAGACGCAGCTAACAGTTTCTTCTTAAGTAACCTTACCAAGCACTATGCAGTGTTAAACCCTTACAGGAGAGGACACGTCAGAGAATATCTCAACCCATGCCATGGACTAGGAGAGTAACAGTGCAGGACAGTATCCACTAAGGCCAAAAAAAACTAGGAACTAATCCGGATAGAGCAAAGTTGCTATAAGCCTAGAAACTCTATCTCACAGCGCGATTGTCAGCAGGGAACCCTCAGCATTCTGCTTATCCCTGGTAACAAGGTCTGATGCTTGTGTCACCCTCTAGGACAGGTCCCCCGACTCTGATAGGGCAAGAGGTGGTGCGAAGACCAAAGTTCAAAACACGGGCACAAGTATTCTCTCTTTCTTCTTAAGTATTCTTCTACCTCATTCTCCAACATCCCAGCAGAGCACATTACTACTTGGGTTGGGACTCTCACGACATCCTCCTCTCTGCTCTTCTGATCCTTCTACGTATCTCTCAACACGCAACCCAGTCAGCACGATTGTACTCCTTGCTATACTCCTATTACAGATCTGGATCCTGTATTTTCAAGTGTATTATCAAGTGTGTTCTATCAAGTGTACCCTATCTTGTCAATGCACAGCTGTATGTTCTGCTGCACACAAGTACTTTTAGAGTAAACAAGAGATTATTTATGGTAAAGAGACTTTGTGATTCTTCGCCCCGCACCAACACAGTATATACACACTCCTTGGGACATTTCCCCTTTTTGTGGGTGGCAGTGTCAACAGTCCGGGAGGGTCACTACACCACTCCGGCCAACAGTGATTACAACCATTCAAGGGACCCCGTAGCAGCCCGGCAGGTCACTGACCACAGGGGAACAAGGTTTAATGAGCCCTTTTCCACTAAAAGCAGGTGTGCCACCATACCTGTGTGCCCAATCGGCTCTGGCGTCACGACACAACACTCTAGGGTCTGGTTACTTCTCGGCCAACCACCACAGGATTGGTGTCACACCTCACCACCTAGCAAGTGACCGTCCGTTCCTCCATCATAGCACTGCGGGGGATCACCACATATATATATATATATATATATATATATATATATATATATATATATATCATTAGTAATGTCCATGCAGCCCTTGCCTTAAAGGGGTACTCCAGCGTGGGCGCTATTTTTAGATGTGGCCGGGGAGGAGGTGGCTGAAGAAAAAGACGTCCACTCACCTCCCCGGTTCCAGAGGCGGGTCCCACATCGCGGCGCTCCGGTGCCCGGTTCTCGTCTGCTTCCGGGTCTCTGACGCGGGCCCGAGACGTGACGTCTCGGGTCCACTCAGCCACTTAGTGAAGGAGGCGGGGCCTCCTCCCCGGCCACATCTTAAAATAGCCCCCACGCTGGAGTACCCCTTTAAGTTTAAAATAATAAACTTTATACATATCTGTCCCCTGTGTTCTTCTAGCTTCTCCCCATTCCCCACAGCCGGCACTGGAGCTTCTGAGATGGTCTTTGAAGTGACAGGCTGCTCAGCCAATCACTGGCTGCAGTGCTGTCCCGTCTCAGCTAGTGTTTGGCTGATCAGCCTATCACTGCAGAGACCCTCTCAGAAGCTTAAGCGACGGCTGTGGGGAGCAGTGAGAAGCTAGAAGGACACCAGGGATTGTGGAGAGGTATGTATAAAGTTAATTTTTTTCGCATTCTTCAGCCATCGTCCGAGCATCACTATTACACGTAGCAATGCGCATCTGGCGACCGATGATTTTAAGGCCGCTGCTTAATTGGCCTAATTTAGCAGGCCATTTCTCTGTGTAATAGGGCTCTAACTCTTGGCCATCGATCTGTCATGGTCGACGCCCAGCTGTTGTCATATACAAAGGGGCTTGTTATAAGTTTCTGATAAAGTATCTGAACACATGAAGTAACTCTCCCTTTATATGACTATGACTTTTCCAGTTAAAATGTAGGGGGAGATTTATCAAACATGGTGTAAAGTGAAACTGGCTCAGTTGCCCCTAGCAACCAGTCAGATTCCACCTCTCATTCCTCACACACTCTTTGGAAAATGAAAGGTGGGATCTGATTGGTTGCTAGGGGCAACTGAGCCAGTTTCACTTTACACCAGTTGGATAAATCTCCCCCTATGTCATTAATAGGTGCTATAAAATCAGAGTTATTTAAAGGGAAACTAACAGCAGGTTTGTTTCCCTTTAAACTTCAACCTGCTGTCATGTCTATTTTTTATTACTACATATATATTAACCCATTCAGCATTGAGTATAGAGGGATTTAGGTGACCTCCCCTATACAGACCACTCCTTGTACTCTAGGAAATTGATATTTGAAAGCCTTTAACATCGGTTCGGTTAATCCCTGTTGCTTTGAGGTATTAAAGTGACCTCCAGGGTGTTAGTTTTGAAATGTACCACTACTTAGAGCTCTGTTGTTTTCTGGCTTGGAGAGAGCACATAAAACAGCAATCTTCCTATATGGGAGCATTTGCTCAGTGGGAAGCTAAGATTTTACATCATGTTGTGACACAAGGATTAATATAACAATGGGTCTCCAAATCTTTCTATCCTAAAGCCCTCCTCAAATCAACATCTCAGCGGGAATTCCAATATCATGCTTAGATCTGAGGTATTAGGAGCTAAGCACTGGGATACCATAAATATAATACATGTGCTAGTTATGTCTGTAGCTAAGATTAACCACTGACCACAACTTATACAAGGATACTGACTGAATGCGGACCACGGGTTTACAGCTATTATTCGCCAAAATGAAAGCTAAAACTATGACCCCTTATCTATTTGTATCAAAGTTTATCATCTACAAGAGGTTTTTTGATTGTCAAAAAAAAGAAAAGAAAATTATAAACTATAAAACTAAATTTCCCGACATGCTGCTCTGCTCCGCCACTCCACACATAGTAAGGCTGGGTTCACACTACGTATATTTCAGTCAGTATTTGTGTTCCTCATATTGCAACCAAAACCAGAAAGGCTCTGTTCACACAATGTTGAAATTGAGTGGATGGCCGCCATATAATGGCAAATATTTGCTGTTATTTTAAAACAACGGCTGTTATATTGAAATAATGGCCGTTATTAACTGTTATATGGCGGCCATCCACTCAGTTTCACCATTGTGTGAACAGATCCTTTCTGTGTTTTTAATCCACTCCTGGTTTTGGTTGCAATATAAGGACCACAATACTGACTGAAATATACGTAGTGTGAACCCAGCCTAAAGCAGTCAATACAAGATCCAATAATCTTTATAGAATGTCATTGATGATGCCCATAGATTTGGGCTGTGGAGAAACCATGGCATTACTACAAGAAAGCATTGTCACTCTCCAAAGAGCAAATATATTAGAAACTGCCTGCATATTATGTGTTGAAAGGGAACCGGTCACCAAGACAATGCTATATAATCTTTTACCATCATGTTATAGAGCAGGAAGAGCTGAGCAGATTGATATATATCTTTGTTGGAAAAGATTCAGTATACCTTGTTGAATAAAATCCCTGATCATTCTGTGACAAGGAGTCCAGTGGGCGGTGTCACTCAATGGACCGGACTCTTTAGTATCAGAGATTTCAATCAACAAATTACAAGTTATACTAAATCTTATCCCACAAAGATATATATCAATCCACTCAGCTCCTTCTGCTCTACATCATGATGCTGATAGTTTATGTAGCATTTTAACGGTTATGGGCTCCCTTTAGGATGAATTGTTTAAAGGATTGTAACTCATTACCTATCCACAGGATAACACCTCTAAAGATGGCATCAGATGGTTTCATATAGTGTAGTTACGTGCCAGGTAGGCATTTAAAGCCCCTTTATAGAAATACCTGTACATATGTGAACTTACACTTCTGAGCGGAGTAATTTTTGTTTTGTTCATATATGCAAATGAGCAGTAAGTGCCATAACGGAATGGAATAAGGTGGCCTAGTATGATGAATTACCTCTTCTTTTACAATATATAGAAAGCTGCATGCCTGTGCATGTGGAGGACATGGCACCGGGAGAGCACTATGGGAAAAGGGCCAGCCAGTGGAAGCAGTTTGATGTTCTGATCAATGTTCTGCTGGAATATCTTGGGTCAGGGCATTTATGTGGATGTTACTGTGACATGTAGTGCTTATACTTTGTAGCAGACCTAGTTCATCCCATATTCATCCAACATTTGCGTGCATGGCTCACCACAAAATGCAGCAATCACTGAGCTCAGGGAGATCAGTGAAAAAAATCCAATGAAGTACTCACTCAAGTGCATTGAGCCATTGCACAAGAACCTCAAGTGCATTGAGCCGTTGCACAAGAACAGAAGGATGCCAAGCGCGGCAACCCAGCGCCATTTTTTTATTGTTTTTTTTTTTTTAAGGGTCCCGGGATTCCCACACCAGCACTGAGAAGGTGCTGCAATTTTTTTCTTTTCCCTGAGTCTGATGGTACATTCACTTTAGGGACCACGGATGTAAACAACATAAACAAGGAGCAAATTTAAAACAGAAATTGTTAGGTTAGGTCCTAGTTTCCAGTTTTCAAGCTCCAAAGAGAGACCTATACCACAAAATGTGACACCACTGGAATGTGCTGGAACAATCTCGGCCTAACATAAAAAAATCTGTGGGACTGAACAACATTAATGGACAAAACATCAGACTTGGTGAACAAGGCTGGGAAATATATCCAAAGAGTTTCTGAAGGGGAACGGGGTAAGGAGAATGGTGCAGAGATGTGCTGGTTTATATCTACAGGCCAAGTTTTACATATAGAAAACATTAAGCGGAACTGTTTAGATTCCCAAATTTCAGGCTGCCATGTACAGTGGTGATTGATCTCAATAACTCTCCCTCAGTTGTTCATCCAGAACTACTGCTGTGGGAAGCAAGCGTGCTAATGTTTCCTTAAAAAAAGGGAGAAAGAAAACAAGTACAAAGTTCAGCTCTTTGTTTGTCTTTCCTCAGCCCTATTACATGGAGCGATTATCGTGCAAAAACCTGACAAAATGATCGATCCCTAAGGATCATCATAAGGTATAAACGCTGCCCGTGTAAAAGTGACAATGATCAGCCGAGGATAGGGAAACCGCCCAATCCTCGGCTGGTTGTGTCTTTTCAGCAGGCTTTAAAATTCATCATTATTGGCCGCCGTCTTCCTGTATAAAGAGGGTTATAATATTATATACAGTGGTGCCTTGGATTACGAGCATAATTCGTTCCGGGACCGTGCTTGTAATCCAAATCCACTCTTAAACCAAAGCTAATTTTCCCATAAGAAATCATGTAAATGCAGGCAATTGGTTCCACACCCCAAAAATAATGATTTTATATTCTGAATAACATGTAGAACAGATGAAACAAACAATTATAAACAGCTGAATATGTGATATTAATAGTTACTGTACAGTATAGTAATCAGCCTGTGGTGTATAATGTATAGTAAGGGCATAAACCGGAAAAACAGCAGCAGTTTGTAGATACAGGATGGAACTGCAGATCCCTATAATGCAGTAGGGTAGTACAACAGGCTAGAATAGAGAAGCAGGGCTGCTGTCAGAGGTCTGTGTGGTCACATGACAGCAATGGGGAAAGGGGGGTGTTCAGCATGGACCCATTAGGACTGACAGAGACTGCAGGGAGACTGAAGGAATGAGCAGGGCAAATGTGAGCACAATGTAGCAGCACTTTTTGTCCGAGAAGACAGGTTACAGCTATGGCGAGATTACCTCCACAGTCCTGTCCCCTGATGCAAGCCCCAGCCTGAAGTGTATCTGCTATGATTTGGAAGGTGAGGGAGACTTCAGGGGTCAGAGTAAAGTGCTGTAAACCCTGCAATACAGAATATGCCCCTCACCAACTCTCCCTCCCACCCAGTACAGGGAGCTCTTAAACCAAAGCAATGCTCTTAAAGCAAGTCACAATTTTGAAAAACTGTGAGCTCTTAAACCAAAAACGCTCTTAAACAAAGTTACTCTTAAACCAAGGTACCACTGTATATATATATATATATATAATTATAAAGGGACACTGACAGTATATATATATATATATATATACATACTGTGTGTGTGTATATATATATATATATATATATATATATATATATCCATGCTGTTAGTTTCCAGATGGTCTCAAGCAGTGCATACTTACCTCCTGCGCTGCTTGTGATCCGGCTGTCCTGTAACTTTAGGTGCCTCCTTCTTCAGAATAATTGAAAGCCTGAGGAGGTGGGGCCTGAAAGTACAGCTGAAGGATGGGAAAGCCAGATCACAAGCAGTGTAGAAGGTAAGATACAAGGAACGTTTGAGCAGCTTGGCCGCTCACTTTGCCATGCAGCGTAAAGGCACTGAAAATGAGCACTGATCTCGCTGATCATGGCCGACAAATGTGATGTAAAAGGACCCTTAGCGCTGCATCCAACGTCTTCAGCCACTGGTATTCAAATGCCGAACGATCGGGCATGCTGGAGCTGCATTAATCTTTAATGGTGCCTAAAACCAATGTAGGGGTAGTCCCCTATATAGGGGTTAACACTAGTCTTTCCAAATGTATTAAACCCTTGCAATTAAGCTGTATAGGTCATCAGTCAGGTGATGTGTGTTATATAGCTGCTTTCTTGGACAGAATTCAGATGCGGTGACTAAAGCCAAGTGAGGCCGAAAGACATAAGATTGTTTTTATTGGACATGTTAGAACAAAGAATACGATTTTATAACGGGACACCCCCATGCTGCATTGTTCTTCTTTATAAAATTACTCAAAGTAAGCAACAAATTGAGGAAGCAATGGTGGCACCCTAGGACCTGCCATGTTTCCTGCACTCTAAATCACAACTCATTTGTCAAAATAGACAATAGGCTGTGACCTACTGGCAGATCTCCATACACACAGGCCCAGTGACCCCTACTATACAAAGCAGGATCTGGGAGGAGGAGGAAAAGAGGCTCATATTCTGCTTTGTACATGGATACTGGGATTTCTGAATAAGTGAGGGTCTCAGGAGGCACTATGGCCTTCAAGAATCCCTTCGTGAGGGTCTTAGGAGGCACTATGGCCTTCAAGAATCCCTTCGTGAGGGTCTCAGGAGGCACTATGGCCTTCAAGAATCCCTTTGTGAGGGTCTCAGGAGGCACTATGGCCTTCAAGAATCCCTTCGTGAGGGTCTCAGGAGGCACTATGGCCTTCAAGAATCTCTTCGTGAGGGTCTCAGGAGGCACTATGGCCTTCAAGAATCCCTTCGTGAGGGTCTCAGGAGGCACTATGGCCTTCAAGAATCCCTTCGTGAGGGTCTCAGGAGGCACTATGGCCTTCAAGAATCCCTTCAATACAAGAGCCAGATGTACAAGAGGTAGGTCGCTGGGCAAAATTTTGGTTAGACTGTCCCATGTAGTATTGTATTATAATGTGTGGCTAATACAAGGCATATTCCAGGGGATTACAAGCCCAGATGGGAACACCCCATACCATTGCAGGTTCCGTCAAAAATAAAATGGCAGAGATCCTGATGGAAACCAGAAGATCATATTAGAGTCAATAAGATCCATCTAGCACTCTTGGCGCAGAATCCAATATTTCTTAGTCAAAGTACGGCCAACAGAAACCACAACTAGATACTCGCAGTGTGCACATGAAATATGTGTGGTCTTTTAATGTGTCCTCACATAACAAGGGGAAAGTCATTGGATGTGCACATTGTATGACTAAGGTTACAAAAAAACGGCAGAAAAAGACCACTGGGTCCATCTAGTCTGCCCTAATAGTATTACATTTCTTATTATCTTAGGATAGATAGAATTTAAAGCTGCCTGGGATAAACTTGTGTTATTGTAGATTTACCAACCACCTCTGCTGGAAGTTTATTCCAAGAATCGACTACCCTTTCAGGAAAGTAATATTTTCTCACGTTGCTGATCTTTCCCCCAACTAACCTCTCACTGTGTCCTTTTGTTCTTGAGTTCAGTTTTTTTTTTTTAGTTAAAAATATTCCCCTCTTGAACCTTATTTAGTCCTGTAATATACTTACAGGTTTCAATCATGTCCCCCCCCCCCCCCCCCCCCCCCCCCGTTTCCTTCTTTTCTCCAGACTATACAGAATCCTTAAAGGGGTATTTCCTCCAGGAGTCAAAAAAAATAAAATGCCCCTAAACCTAGCTGGTCTTCCTCTCCAATTCCCCCTGAGTATTTTGAGCTGTCTCCCGTCTTCCTAGCTGCTGCCATTCCTGAGTTACACGTTTTTCTAAAGGCGCTGGCAGGGAAACAGCAGCCAGCCAGACGCGGGGGGGGGAGGGGCTAGTCGGTGCCGGGCGGCCACCAGCCGGTCAGATGCCGGGGGAGCAGGTGTCGGTCAGATGCTGGGGGGAGCGGGTGCCGTGTGCCCACCAGCCGGTCAGATGCTGGCCGGGGGGGGGGGGGGGTTGCCGTACGGCCGGACAAAAGTGGTGCTGTTTTTGAAAGAAGGCAGCTATATTTTTCTAATCTTAGATAAGCCCTTTAATTTTTTTTTTGGTGGTTCTATATATGAAATGTAGAAGCCTCTTACACTGCTCTTTATCCTTATTCACTAAGTAATGTAGAAGAATATACCCTTTATTCAGAAAGCCTTGAGGTTTTCCGTGGGTAACGTCGGTTGGGGGCCCACTCAGACTCACTCGCCCCCCCTAGGCAGAACGCCTAGTTACGCCCCTGGCCGTAGCGCTTTTATTTTTTCTACCTACAGGGCTAGTCGAGGTGTCATTTTTTGCGCCATGATCTCTAGTTTTTATTAATATCATATTGGTGTAGCAGAAAAATTTTGATTGCTCTTTATGAATTTTTTTGTGATATATAATTTAATAAAATCAGCAATCCTGGTGAATTTTTTTTTTGTTTCCATTCAAGCCGTTCACCGTGTGGGAACAATAATGTCATATTTTAATAGATCTGACAATTCTGCACGCTATGATAAGTAATATGTTTATTTATTTATATTTTTATAATGGACAAGGGGGTCTTTTAAACTTTTATTGGGTAATTATGGGGTAAAGCTGACATTTTTGTCTGTGGGCCGCTCAGGGGGACCCTCAGTCCTAGAGTAACTGAGTTTGTTGTTCTTGGGGAATGGTTAGAACTTCATGCATAAATAGATCTAGGAAGAGGGAAAAAGAGAAGGTGGGTTGGCCGTGGGTGCTGGGGGCTGGTGTTTCCCGGCCGAGTCGGCACTGGAGGGCCTGTCCGGACTTGGGAGGGGAACCTCCTTTTTTGTGTTTTCTCTTCCTTGTTGTTTGGGTTGTTGTTTTTTGCTCTTAGGGCGAGGAGTTGAGGAGTACTCTAAAAGGCATGAAGTCTTGTGCAAAATGAGACGGAAGCCGTATGAGATGCTCTAAGACTTAATAATCAAGCACTAATTATTATTTTATATTGGAACAGAGAGAGTGGGGGAGTAGCAATATGACAGAGGGTGACATTATATATGTGCCCAAAGGCTATGTGAAATCTGGCCTCTCTGTGATTTGTTTGGTTGTGCACAATAGAAAAGTTGGGAAGTAGCGGTTGGATATAGAGCTTACTTGAAGTGAGTTGTAGTCCTCTGCGAACCCTATAAATCATTAATCTTAGCGCTCTAAGGTCACTAGGAATATTGGTGCCAATGTCTTTTTGTTTGAAATTTTTTGTTTTATTCTGTTACAGGGGGCTCTCCATTTTTCGACCGGGTGGGGGAGTGGGGGGTGCTCTGGTGTTGGTCCAGGGGCCTATGGACAGCTTATATCTTGATCCCTAAATTTATGATGGTATAAACAACAATATATGGAAGAGTAGAATAAGGTATATAACTTGACATTTCTACTTAGTGATTTGATGGTTGAGGGGGGGTCCCTCCAGAGTGGCCTACAGTGTGTTGATTTGTAATGGGGAAAGATACCTGATATGGACACAGGATATGTTTAATTGAAAGTTGATACGATTTATCGGCTTGTGCCTCTGATCTGCTTTATGAAAGAATCTTAATGTTTGTGTCTAACCTAGCTATATGATTTTTGCCAAGATAGCCCTATCCTGTTATCGTGCTCTACCGAATTTGTTGTAAATTAGTTTGGATCTTTTGTAAAGGAGAAAAATCTTAAATAAAGATATATATATATATATAAAAAAAGAACTTTTATTGGGAGGGGGTTTATAAGGGTTTTTTTAATACTTTTATAACACTTTTTTATTACACTTTTTTTTAACACTTTTAAAGCACAGTAAAGCATGCAATTGTTAGATTGCTTATACTAATCTATGCTATGCCATAGCATAGCATAGATCAGTGTTATCGTCAATCTATGTATAGAGCCTGTCTGAGAGCAGGCTCTACACATAGATCGCCGATCCGACAGGACGGAGGTAAGGAGCTTACCCCCACCTGTCAGCACATGCGATCGAGACCCCCACAGGGTCCCGATCAGTCAGTGACAGATGCTTGATCTGTCACTGAGCACCTTAAGCGATGTGATCGCTGTAGATCACGGCGTTTAAGGGGTTAATGAGAGTTGGCTGCAGGATGGCAGCTGACTCTCATTACCTGCGGCCCCGGACTTTGATGTGAGCGGGATCGCTATCTCTGCAGCGCTCCCGCTCACATAATTAACCCAGTCAGTGTGAGGAACGTATATATACATTCTTACTGCACGGGGTACAGTATATGCAGTAGGAATGTATATATACACGTTACTGACGCGAAGGGGTTAAATAGTGAAAAGTCCTGACCTACTCGGTAACTGTTGTTCTCTGTTGTCAGCCATTATCACAGTCTGCCATCTATAGACATCCAAATGCCTAAACTGTTTGGCCCCATATTTGGCCTGTAAGTACACCTGGTGTCCTTTTTTTCTTTTAAATGAAATGGTGGCAGAAAGTGACAGAGATTGGTAATTTACTTCTATTTAAAAAGTCTTCCAGTACTTATCAGCTGCTGTATGTCCTGTAGGAAGTGGTGTGTTCTCTCCAGTCTGACACAGTGTTCTCTGCTGCCACCTCTGTCCATGACAGGAACTGTCCAGAGCAGTAGAAAATCACCATAGAAAACCTCTCCTACTCTCTAGACTGGAAAGAATATACCACACCATGAAGGACTGGAAGTCGAGATTTTTTAATAGAAGTAAATTAAAAATCGCTGGCACTTTCTGACACCAGTTGATTTGAAAGATTTTTTTTGTGAACTATCCCTTTAAAAATCCTTACCTTTTTGCTAACTTATAGGTCTAAGTGATATGTATGAGCTGTACACATACATTGGGTCACACTCTTGGGTTTCACTCACAGTTCAGTGTTTTTTTTACAAGAGCAATATGAGAAATAAATGCTGAGCTCTGATTGGCTACTATAAGACAGCTTGAAAAATCCCCCCCAAGATGTCTACTTTCAGAAAATATATGGGTGTGTAGGGACTTGTACGATTTCACCATTCTAGTTTTATTTGCTCTTATAAAAATGTACCTGGCCACAAAACTATTTAAAAAAAATTGGCAGTGAAGGGGTTAAAGGGGTACTCCAGCAGGGGGGGCACTTTTTTGCTGGGGAGAAGGTGGCTGAGGGAAAAGACGTCCACTCACCTCCCTGGTTCCAGCGGCGGGTCCCGCATCGCTGCGCTCCGGTCCCCGGACGCTTCCTGGTGTCTGACGCGGGCCCGAGACGATACGTCTCAGGTCAGCTCAGCCAGTCAGTGACAGAGGCGGGATCTGAGCGGACTTGAAACGGATCCCGCCTCCTTCACTGAGTGGCTGAGCGGACCTGAGAGGTCACGTCTCGAGCCCGCGTCAGACACCATGAAGGGGCTCCCCTTAAGAAGATTTCCTAAATTCATGTTGGGTTCCTGGAAATATTCTTACTTTAGAAATGAGCTGTAGGGTTGGAGCTGTACGGAGAACATTATAGCAGGACGTTCCAATGTTATCTGTTGGGTTACAGATGTAGTGCAGAGAAATACTTCCAGTTACATGTAACAGTGCACTGCTACGGTGTATGCTATCGTGTATTATGCTATGGGGTATGCTATGGTGTACAGCAGCTGCCACCATCACAAAAGGCTCCATGTAACTCAAGCCTTAAAGGGGTACTCCGGCGCTAATTTAAAAAAAAAAAAACAATCTTTCAATCATAAACATAGTTTTTACACTTACCATCCCTCCTGAGTTTGTCTCCGTTTGAATTTCCTGCTGTTTGCAGGTCCCTGGTCTGGGCTTTCCCATGATGCACTTTGTCTTCTGTGATGTCTAACTGACTCTGTAGAACTGTTAGATGGCTTACATCTGGCTCAGCCAATCAGAGCTGAGTAACCTGAGTCATCTGACAAAGGGAGGCTAGCCTAACAGAGCTTAGACCCGCCTCCTTCTTAATGATGTCATTGTCACAAAATGGCTGCCAGAGAGCAGCCTGGGGTCAACAGTCATTAGGTAAGAATGAGATTACTTCACTTCCTGGTGGGGGGTTTAGGGGGAAAAGATAGGGAAGGGGGCAGATAGGTGATTGAAGCATATCAGGAAAGACTTAAGGATTTGAATCTGTATAGTCTGGAGGAAAGACGGGAAAGGGGGGACATGATTGAAACCTTTAAGTATGTTAAGGGACTAAATAAGGTTCAAGAGGGGAGTGTTTTTAGTAAAAAACTGAGCTCAAGAACAAGAGGACACAGTGAGAGGTTAGTTGGGGGAAAGATCAGAAGCAATGTAAGAAAATATTATTTTACTGAAAGAGTAGTAGATACCTGGAACAAACTTCCAGCAGAGGTGGTTGGTAAATCTACAATAACAGAATTTAAACACGCCTGGGATAGACATATATCTATCCTAAGATAATAAGGAAGAAAATACTAAAAGGGCGGACTAGATGGACCCAGTGGTCTTTTTCTGCCGACAATCTTCTATGTTTCTATGTTTCTATTACAGAGTTATATAACTTTGTTATGTGTTTCAATTACTGGGAAAAAGCTTTTCGCTGGCGTACCCCTTTAAGGTTATGGGCAGAACAATCCTACAGGTGTCCTAGCAAACCACTATGGTCCAACTCCATATTATCCCATTACTTTCATTTACCATAACTCTGTCAATACTAGATTATCTGCCCTGTAAGTATTTGAGAATTGAAGCAGGTCAATAATCACTTTAAATTAATACATGTAACAGTAGGATTGTAGTCACTGAGCTACCTAACTGGTCTGACTTAGGCCTTATTCCCACATTCCATGATAATGGTCAGTGTACCGTACTGACACAGCCTTACAGCCTGAGCTCCCGGCATCATAATAATACATATTGCCGGAAACATTGAACTCCGTTGGGTTGCACACCGTCCACATTTACAGACCGTGCATGGAATGTGGTAATAAGCTGTGAGACAAAGAAGAGGCCCAAAGTACCCACTGGGTGTAACCCTTTAAGCTTCTGCTATATGGATCCGGTATTTGTTGCAGGGGACTACCAGGTTGTTACCTCTGGAAGTGGTCCAGGTATAGGTGGTTGGAGGTCCAATGGCCAAGAGGCACACTATTAAAGAGGTTATACAGAATTTCAAAACTTTTATATATTACTGCACTCTTGGTAAACATAATAGACATGTTATGTTTACCACTCCGTGCTCCTACAATGTCTCCCACTTACTGCATCCCGGCTGCTTCCAAGACTAAATCACCTCAGGAGTGACAGCCTGCTCAGCCAATCACTGAGATGATCAGCCAATCCTGAGACAGGACAGCACTGCGGCCAGTGATTGGCTGAGCGGGCTGTCACTCCCGAGACAACGGGGGACAGCGGATATACGCTGGATAACCCCTTTAAGTCACAACTGTTCTGACCTGCTTGTGTAGCACCTGTTTCTGAATGGTCACAAGGCAAGTGGTTCTGTATTTAATAAACCTACACAGTGTTATCGACTCTAAGGGTCTAGTGTACATGGATGCGTGAAGGTGCCCAACAAATGAGGGCCAGGAGCTTGAAAAATTTTAGGGAGACTGCAGGCAAATACTCAGCTAAATCCAACAAGAAGCTGCTACTTACATCTGTTGGGCCCTCTGGTTGGTTAGGGACAGTAGGGAGCTTCCACTTTACAATAGGCTTTCTCACTGTGCAATCTGACCTGTACTTGGATTATAATAAGAGATAAGCGAATCGCCCAAGCTACCTGCCTTTCAACTCTGTTCCGCTCCACCCCAGGTGTGAGGAAAAGCTGGATCCAATCCTGGGAAAAAAGAAGTTTTCCAGGACTGGATCCAGCTTTTCCCGGCACCCGGGGTGGAGCAGCACGGAGCGGAACAGAGTTGAAAGGCCGATCAAAGAGCTTTGCTTCGTTTAGACGGGCAATTCGCTCATCTCTAATTATAATACTAATTCGTAGAAAATATGATCTTGGTCTTTCCAATAAAGGTACGGGAGCAATTGTCATTGAAGACATCTCCTTCTGGTGAGAGGATCAAGTGGAAAGTAGAAAGACCGCACTCCCTGACTGCGCATAAGGATGAAGGTAAGAATTAATTTTCAATGGACGTTTACAGTAGATTTCTCCTATAACAGCTACAGAAGACGGGAAACAGTCTGACAATAAACGTCTAGCTATGGTGCCACCACCAGAACCTTATACAAGACATAACAAATAGTTTGTTTCTATTGAACCAGGAGGATTCTCAGTTAATGTTCTAACCGTTTAACTTGAAGATCACTTCTCAGAATCCATTTAGACAAGTGAAAAAAAACAGTCTCAGCCTTAAGCATGTGAGGGAGCTCTCGCATTTATAACCCCACGCGTTTGCTGGAAGGCGTTCAACTTTAAAAAGCATTACAGTAGATTGCACACCACATGGGCCCCTAAGGAAACCGGAGTGAAAATAAAAGCCTACCACACATCTATTAATCACTGCAACAATTTCACGGTCAGAAAACCTACTTGCAGTTTATATTTATCTGACAGAGTAAAAAGAAAAAGTACTGTGTACTTGCTGTCCGAGGAATTCAAGTATCAGGAATTTCTAGAACTCTGTATATATATATATATATATATATATATATATATATATATATATATATATATACACATACACACACACACACAGAAAAATAAGTTTTTCATGCATTGCTGATTTTGCGAGTTTTCCCAACAACAGGGAACGGAGAGGAGGGTAATTTTTATTGTCAGTACACTTCACCTGTGAGAGACAAAATCTATTTTAAAAAATTCCAGAAAATCACATTGTTCGATTTCTAAATTATTATTTTGCATTTTAGTACATGAAATAAGTATTTCATCCAATAGGAAGACAGAATTTAATGTTTGGTCCAGAAACCTTTGTTTGCAGTTACAGGGTTCGAACGTTTCCTGTAGGTCTTGACTAGGTTTGCAGACATTGCAGTAAGGACTCTGTCCCTCTCCTCCATACACATCTTCTCCAGATCTTTCAGGTTTCGGGGCTGTCACTGGGCAACATTGGGTTTCAGCTCCCTCCAAAGATTTTATATTGGGTTCAGGTGTGGTCACTGGATAGACCCTTCCAGGACTTTGAAATGCTTCTTAGTAGTCCTGGCTGTGTGTTTCGGGTCATTGACATGCTGGAAGACCAAGCCACAATCCCAAAATCTCACGATATATGACCCCATCCTTTCTCCCTTCAATATAGTGCACCCACAAAGTATGATGTTTCCACCCCCATGCTTCATGGTTGGGGCTGTGTTGTTCTATCTTGGTCTCATCTGATCACATGACCTTCTCTAGAGCCTCCTCTGGATCATTAAGATGGTCTTTGGTAAACTACAAAAGGGCCTGGACATGTACTGGTGTGAGCGGGGGGGGGAGGGGGGGGCCTTGCAGGCCCTGCAGGATTATAATCCATAACGTTGTAGTGTGTCACTAACAATAGTCTTTGAGTTTTTGACACGGTGGTCCCAGCTCTCTTCAGGTCTTTGACCAGGTCCTCACATGTAGTTGACAGCTGATGCCTCACCTTTATCAGAATCATCCTTACCCCATGAGGTGAGATCCTGCTTGGAGCCCCAGACCGAGGAAGATTGGCAGTCATCTTGTGTTTCTTCCATTTTCTAATAATTGCAGCAACAGTTGCCTTCTCCCCAAACTGCTTGCCTATTGTCCTGTGGGCCATTCCAGCCTTGTGCAGGTCTACAATTTTGTCCCTGGTGTCTTTAGACAGCTATTTGGTCTTGGCCATGGTAGAGAGGTTGGAGTGTGATTGATTTTTTTTTTTTTTTACATACACTTAAGCTAAAGTGATTAAAATTCAGATTTCTCCCCTACCACATATATATATAACAGATCATTGCATTTCCAATTTACTATATTATTTTTTTCAGCGGTTTAAAGGTTTACATACACCAAGTTGATTGTGCCTTTAATAGCTTGGAAACTTCCAGAAAATAATGTCATGGTTATAAAAAGTAGGGATGGTCCGAACCCTCCGAGTATTGTATTGCCCCCCAAAATTTATACAAATCACCAATATACACTTATTACGGGAAATGCTTAAAAAGTGCTTTTTTTCCTGCACTTACTACTGCATCAAGGCTTGACTTCCTGGATAACATGGTGATGTCACTTCCTGGATAACATGGTGATGTAACGACCAGACTCCTAGAGCTGTGCGGACTGGAGGGATGCTCAGTGTCCCTCCAGTGCCCTTTGTCCCTCAGTGTCCCCCTGCCATCATCCTCTCCAGCAGCTACAGCCCGCTCAGCTCTGGGAGTCGGGTCATGACATCACCATTTTATCCAGGAAGTGACATCACCATTTTATCCAAGAAGTGACATCACCATGTTATCCAGGAAGTGACATCACCATGTTATCCAGGAAGTGACATCACCATTTTATTCAGGAAATGAAGCCTTGATGCAGTAGTAAGTGCAGGGAAAAAGCATTTTATAAGCATTTCCCATAATAAGTGCATATGGGTGATTTGTATAACTTTGGGGGAGAAAACAATACTTAAATAAAAATTTTCGCCGGACTTCTCTTTTAAATGTATCAACGTTGGAGATTTTGCACACTGTGTTTTTTTTTTTTTTTTGCATAACATTTATCTAGGCAAATTAGCTAGATATGTATAATTTACGCTACATTTGCCAATTTCTCATTTTTTGCACCAGCAGAGGTAGTGGTTTTAGATTAGCTGCCTTTTTCAGCTGATTTATCATGAACGATTTTTTTAAATTTTTGCCCACTCTACACCACTGCTACCCTAAAGGTACGTTCACACTTACCGGATCCGCAGCTCATTTTCTGCTGCGGATCCGCAGCAGATTTCATGTAAATAACTGAACACAGCATCAAATCTGCACCATCAAATCTGCAGCAGATCTGCTGCGGATCCTGTAAGTGTGAACGCACCCTAAGGGTGCGTTCACACCTACAGGATCTGCAGCAGATCTGCAGCAGATTTGATGCTGTGTTCAGTTATTTAAATGAAATCTGCTGCAGAAAATCAGCTGCAGATCCTGTAGGTGTGAACACACCATAAAGCAGTTTTTGTAGCGCAAAAACTTGCACAAGAATTAACAAGACACCTGTGCCTAATGATATTTTTTGCAAAACTGGAAAATTTTGAGTTATCCATAAAAAGTACCACCTGCTCATAAAATGGCTATTTCTCTGATACGGACCCTGATGCTACACCTGGGTTACTACAGTTAGAAACCAAACAGAGCCTCACGTTGTGTCTCAACAGTAGCGCAAATATTTTAACAGTTTCAGAGCTCCGGTCCGCAGTATACAGTCTGTGCAAGGACCGTATACTGCTGATGTGTGAATGGCCCCTAAGTAGCATGCAGCTTATTTTTGCAGATTGCAGAGGGAAAAGCTTAGCCACATGCAGATTAGCCGTGTAAATGAGATAAATCCTCAGACTTGCCAAACATCTGCAGCAATATCAGCCTTGTTATGCTTTCCTTGTATCCTCTTTTAAATACTTGTCCAATTAAGAATTGAGGAAACCAGGATACTGTATACAATCTTACCTGCATGGAGACTGCTCCTTTCTGAGGTCAGCTGGGTACACAAAACCTTTGACCACCCATACTCACGATAAATCTCCTTATGGATTTGTTATTAGATTCTTTGCACAGTGTTGCATATGAAACGTCTGGTGTTCTCAAAGTGAATCGCAAAAAACACAACCTCTCATAGGTGAGTAGGTGTACCTACTTCATAGTACCCTCAGATATCTGTATGAAAAGGTACTATATATGTCTCTTTGACCACACAGATATCAACAGTAGCAGATTGGAACCTGAATTGCAGTGGATTAACTTTAACCCCTTTAGGACTGGGCTAATTTTGGCCTTAGAAAATATCTATAATTTTAATACCCCACATTCAGAACTCTGGACCTGGGCCCTTTTTTGAAAATCTGACATGTCTCACTGTATGTTGCTGACATATTGTACTGTAGGTCACTGGTAAATTTTGTCCACTATCCTTACGATTTTCTTGTGAAAAAACACCCATATTTCTTTAAAAAGATTGAAAAATGTACGTTTTTCTTGCTTTAATCACCTAGACGACCAAGGGTGTAACTGTATGTCCTGGCGTTGCTAGGGGATATCAGAGGCAGGCCGCGCGGTGATACTAAACACGTCAGTATCATTCATATATCCTTCTACTGTTGAGCATTATTTACATTAAAGGAGTAGTCCGGCCAGGACCCCTTTTTTCAGAATGCCTGAGGAAGGGGTGGTTGGAAAAAAAAATAACATCTACTTACCTCCCTGGCTCCTGCACTGCTGCCCATATTTTGCTGCTCCGGTCTCCGGTGTTCGGCTGCGAGACTTGAGACGGGACTTGAGACATGTCATGGCATGCCTGCCCAGCCATTCAGCGGCAGAAGCAGGACACCACTACAGTGTCTATTTCAATACCAGAAAACCAGAGACCAGAGCTGCAAAGTGCAGGCAGCAGTGCAGGAGCCAGGGTGGTAAGTGGATAGATTTAATATGATAAATTTGATTTCTGTGGCAACCATGTAAAATATTCATATACACATTACTGTAATATTTACAGATATTGGACAATTTGCCATTTTTAAATCTGAGTCCAATAGTATTTCTATAAATTAAAAAAAAAGACAAAAGCCCTATAAAGAACGGGGAGGATTTCTTCCAGGAGACAAGAATAAGGAAACAGAGAGGAGAGGCACAAAGCAGATAATCTGCGATAGAGTAGTCAGCGTGAGGACTGCACATTGTACTGAGCTGATGAGGACCCAAGAGGCTCTCAGTATAAGCTAATAAGTATTTACAGAATGCCTCCCAGCATGATGGCTTCTGCTTAGATCACTTGACGATACAATTCTATTAAGACCCTTCTGCAATTAATCCGCTTAAAGTGGTCTCCCAGGCAATGGAGGAGGATTATCTGTTTATCTAACTCTGTCAGTGGAGTGAAGAGAACAAGGTACATAGGGATAGAGTGCAGCACAATTATACCATGGCTGGAGATGTTTGAAGTGGATAATAGGAAGGAAGACACTTGCCTTTGTAAATCTTTGCCTTTGTCAATGGTAAAATAAATGTGGGGGGAAAAAGGGAAGTTATTCTGCAAATGGTCTGAATTATATGGGGGTTTGTGATAAAAAGGAAATTCAGAATGTATTTGTTAGAGATGGGAGAATTTACAGTAAGGGCCTTATTACACGGAACGATAACTGTTCGAAAAATAGTTAGTTTTTAAGATTTGAACGAAAATAGTTTAGTGTAATAGCAGACAACGATTAAACGACCGACGAGAAATCGTTAGTCGTTTGAGAGAGTTTGGACCTATTTTTTTTATCGTTAATCGTTCGCATGGAATAAGACGTCTTTCGGTCGTTCGCAGTAGCGGCAAACGCAATAGCGACGACAAGACGACCGCAAGAACGATTATAAGGTGAAATTCTGTGTCATTCTGTGAAATTGGGTGAACGATTTCAGGTCGTTCGCAATAGCTGTCATTTGAGATGGTTTATTGTTGCAAAAATCGCTTCGTGTAGTACCCTGAGTTCAGATTCACTATCTATGCATCCATCTTCTCCAGCCACCGGGAGACAAATGCAGAGCAGCCTGGGTTTTGCGAACCTGAACTTACTGTAAATTCACTCATCTTTAATATTTGTTATAAAACACAAAGGGGAGATTTATCAAACATGGTGTAAAGTGAAACTGGCTCAGTTGCCCCTAGCAACCAATCAGATTCCTCTTTCATTTTCCAAAGAGTCTGTGAGGAATGAAAGGTGAAATCTGATTGGTTGCTAGGGGCAACTGAGCCAGTCTCACTTTAAACCAAGTTTGATAAATCTCCCCCAATATGTCCTAGTTTTATGCATTAGAGTAAATATCTTTTATAAAATGTCATCAATAAGATGACCCTTGTGATATGATGCAGGGGGAAGATATCAGATTTTAAAGACTATGCTGTCTTTTGCAACCAAGTCTTGTCCCAATAAATTTATACTGAAATTAGAGCAAATATAAAAGGTCTTAATTTAAAGTGATACTGTCACCCCCTTTACTGTATGTGCGGTGGGACCCAACTGCCATGAAGCCACGCCTAGGTGACACTGTCCACAGATGACATTATAGGCAATTTTAGTCAAGTTTTATACAGATATATCTATGAAATGTGCTTGTGGATGATGTGGAGAACCGCACATAGAGTATAGGGAGGGGAGCGGTGACAGTATCACTTTTAACCATTAAAAACTTGATATTTCACACAGATATAACAAAATATTTAATCAGATAGGGTCTCAGATAGGATACAGCCAGAAGAAGCACGCAGCTTTGTGCATCACTTCCTGTTTGATCCTATGCATTGATGGAAACCTTTGTTTTGAGGGGGGAAAATTGCTGCAAAGCTGAAAATAAATAAATAAATAAATAAATAAATCACTGTTAATTTTACTACTTAAAAAATAATAAATGTGCTTAAAATTACCCTATAGTGACCCCTATAACCTTTCTATTTTTCAGTCTGCTGGGCTGTTTGGGGGCTCTGTGAACTGTAGAAGTCTATATCAATAGCAGGGTAATGGCAGCCACGGAGGCCTAGCAAAGGTCTAAGGGTACTGTTACACGGGCCAATGGGGGCCCGATAATAACTGTAAACAAGCACCAATCTGCTAAATCGGCACTCGTTTACTGGGCCTATTACACGGCCCGATAATCGTTTAACAAGAGCTGCATGGACATCGTTACCAATGTCCTTGCAGCCCTTGCTAAACTGGTATACATTACCTATCCATGGTCCAGGGCTCCTCTTGCGGTCCGCTTCTCCCCGAATCCCGCACGCTGCAGCTTCACAGCGGCCTGTCTTAGCTGACAGGCTGCTCCGCCAATCACGGGCAGTGGCGGTCCCGGCCTGTGATAGGCTAAGAGGCCTGTCAGCTCAGACAGGCTGCTCTGAAGCTGCAGCGTGCGGGACTCGGGGGGAAGCGGACTGCAAGAGGAGCCCTGGACCATGGATAGCTAATGTATGCACTTCGCAAATAGTCAACCACTGGCTGCGCACCGCTATCACACGTAGCGGTACGGAGTTGGTGGCCGACAATTATAGGTCCAAACCTATATCAATGTTCAGCCGATCATCAGCTGATCGTTGTATTTATTAAACGGAATGATAATCGGCCAGATAGGGCCGATTCGGCGGATTATCATTCCATGTAATAGTCCCCTAATAGTAGTCAGCCATAACAACAGATCGGCTCCACACGATAACGTTGCCAATCCAAACCAATGCCCGACCAAGGACATGCTGTAAGGCCATTTAAATGCTTTACAATGTGTCCACTCTCACAAAATCAAAATTCCGATATGGTCGGTCATAAATTTTAGAATACTGACAATGTAAGATCATCATGTGAGAGATCAGGATGTGTTCACCCATACAGTAACATAAGGAAAATGCAAGTGAATGCATTATTTAACTGCAGTAATTGAAATTAATTTAATTGCCGTCCAGCTGCCCTTCATTACATTAACGCAATGAAACTCCAACGTGTGAACATACCCTAAAGATGAAGGCAATCTTCAGTTATTATACAACCTGGAGAGAAAAAGGAGCGGCTGCCCCTCACACCTATGGCTGACACTAATGCCTCTTGGCTACATTTAAAAACCAACCCCAGGATTTTGGTATATAATTTGATCAAACCATATTGCCCCATGTACCACATGCCGGTCTCCTGGCCCACACAAGTCCCTACACTAAAAAACAACACTGACGGTCAGCGACCACCAACCCCTCCAAGCAAATGCCAACAGGGAAGGGGAGGCCACAGAACAGCCCTGCAACCGCACTGTCACAGGACCAAATCCTCTGGCCCCCGCCCCCCCCCCACACCCCGCCGGCGGCCACCAAGCAACACGAGTGTGAACAAGGTGTTGCTTCTCACCATTGCACCAGCAGGTAGAATGGGAGAAAGAGGAGGTACTTACCATACTGTATGTGCACATTTTTAACAATTTTTTAACACTCAAACATATTATTCATATGCACTCTGAACCTACAGGTTTAGGCTTTGAGGAGTTAATATGACCCTCACCACTTTTTTAAAGTAACGACATTGGTGGTAAATTATTTTAATGAGTCGCTTATGACCTATGTGTTTAATTGATGTTTAACCTGGCAGATATTCACTACCCCCCCCCCCCTTCCCTGTTTTTTTACAGTTGGCAACTGGGTATAGTCCAGGAAACAATGAATCTCTCTGACTACTGGAAGAATCTCTTGTCAGGCTGCTGATCCAGAGGTGGAAAGAATGGTTATGGTTCAAAGGTTACAAAGATCTCCAAACTATCTGTTCCCATCACCTTGTTTTGCGTGTCGGCGCTCACCCTTTGATGTACGAGAACACAAATGTCCGTCTTTATTGTAATATTTAAAGTCTGAAGAGACTAATAGATTTTTTATGAAATTTTCCATCTTACAAGAATAAACAATGATTTTACACACACTTAATGCTGTTTAAAAGAGTGGAAGAACACAGACCTTAAGTGTCCAGTACAGGAACACAGCAATTTAACACAATATTGGAGGCCGTCCTCCACCTTCACAGACTATACCTGACCCTTGGCTCCAGCCTTTTTCTTCCTTGCACTAATGTTGATAAATCTTCCTTACAGAATATCATTCATTCCACTTTTAGGGGAATATTCACACAATGTCAAAAAGACGGACGTTTTTAGTGGACGGCCACCATGTAACTGCCAATAATGGCCATTATTATAAAACGATGGACGGTGTTTTAAAATAATGGTCCTTATTTGCAGGTACATGACGGACGTCCACTAAAAACGTCTGTCATTTTGACGGTGTGTGAACCTAGCTTTAGGGTGGTAATCTTAAAGAAGTTTCATTACTTTAGTACTCACGCTAAGGACTGATTGACACATCCATAGTCCTGCCCAGGGATGGTCCGAACAGAGTTCGATTCGGGTTCGTATGAACCCGAACTCTCGGTAATGATTCCCGCTGTCTGCCCGCTCCGTGCAGCGGGCGGATCCAGCGGGAGGAACACCTGGAAAACTAGGATACAGCCATAGCCATAGGCTGTATCCCAGTTTTCCAGGCGGTCCTCCCGCTGTATCCACCCGCTCCACGGAGCCGGCAGACAGCGGGGATCTGATGCCGAGCGTTCGGGTTCATACGAACCCGAACCTCGGAGGGTTCGGACCATCCCTAGTCCTGCCCATAGACGTGGACCCACAGCTACAAATAGGACTAGATATGTGCAAATGTCTGCAACCGGTACGTATTTGCATATTTCAAATCCATGGCGCAAATGTGGGCTGTATAATGGCTTGCCTGTTTTGTTTGTTTTTTCCCAGCCCCAACATGAACCCATAACACAGGCTGGCACAACCTCTCTGTCCCTCCACCCCACCCTCCTCATCATTAGGAATGCTCCAGGCAGATTGCTTCCTATTCCCACCTGTGTGCATAATGAACATGGGCTGGATCGTTAATACACCTGTGCAAAGCTCAAACAGCAGTAAATGTTCCTGGATCATTCCTAATGATGAGGAGGGTGGGGAGGAAGGACGGAGAGGTGGTGCCAGCCTAATGCATATACAAATGTGAACCCCGGCCCTTAGACACAGCGCTGCTGGATTAAAAGTTGTTTTATGACAATAACTGCATCCCTGCCGAACGGACCCCAGGACAGATCTTGGATTAAAACCAGCTATCCGAAGGTACAAGTGGTTTGGTGGGGTCAGATTGTGGGTACAGAGTCGCTTTAAAGGGGTTATCCAGCACTACAAAAACATGGCCACTTTTCCCCCTCTCTTGTCTCCAGTTCAGGTCTGGTTTGCAATTAAGCTCCATTTACTTCAATGGAACTGAGTTTGAAACCCCACCCAATCTGGAGACAAGAGAGGGGGAAAAGTGGCCATGTTTTTGTAGCGCTGGATAACCCCTTCAATTGCACTATACCTTAATACCACACCTGAACAGAAGACAAGAGTGGTGCAGTCTCTGGAAGAAAGTGGCCATTATTTTTTTTTTTTTAACTTTATGGAAAATTGTACTTACATATTCAGTACAATACATTACAAAATAATGCAAATAAAAAAGAACTTTAAACCAGATGTCCATGTCATGTCATTCACTAAAGTACTCAGGAATGTACAGAATATATAACTCGTATCATCACAGGGGTGGTCAGGAATCATACATCAAAACACTTAACCTCTATGTCATAAGAAAAATACTCATACAGTATGTACATTCCTAGGCTGGCGTGCCCGGCGCAACTCACCATTCCATCTAATTCAAAAAACAGTCTGCATTTAGTAAGATTCAGACCGAGCCTATGTATGTCGGGACAAGGCCATGTTTTTCTAATACCGGATAACTCATTTAAAGGGGTACTCTAGGGGGGGGCATTTTTTTCCTGGGAGGAACGGGGAGGAGGTGAGTGGACGTTGTTTCCCTCAGCCACCTCCTCCCCGGTCCCAGGAAAAAAATACCCCCCCCTTCCCGCTGGAGTACCCCTTTAACCTCTATACAGCACCCACACAGTACCATTACTGCACCCATACAGTAAGTTTATCATGACAGCACCAGATGCTTCATACTTACAAACCTCTGTGTGTCTCCTGTGGAAATATTCCTGCTGGACACGAATCTCATTCCAAACATTTTTGATGATGAAAAGGCAGGAAAAGGATAGGAAATAAGCCCTGATCGGTGTGACTGGAGCTATCAGTAACTAATGTTAGGACACTTGAAGCTAACAAACAAGATGAGAAATAACTCAATGACAAGGCATAATCTGTGTACTTTTTTATTATTATTATTATTATACACAAAACCAAATTCTCCAATCATTTTGGCCCTATTTAAAAGTTTGTCAACTGGAAAAGAGGGCCGCAAGCCACAGTGAAAATACATAGTCATTTGTTGCCTGTTAACACGGTCCCAGACGTTGCAGGGTTCTGCTCATTACAGATGCTTACATGCGGGTCAGCTGGTGCCAAAGACTGGACGGCATGATGTTCTCCATCTTTTCCAGGATGAATGTGAATGGGGTTAGCAGAGTCATGAAAAACTGAAAGATAAAACAGAATATGAGCATGTTGCCTGGGCTCCACGACAGCCTTCTGCCTGCACACGGAGACATAGAGACGACCGACGGGGCTATTCCCCCTACATTCAACACATGCGGTAAATTGAAGTCTGGTGTTATCTAATTCCTGCTTCGCGAGACAGATCTGTCATTTCTCTTCCAAGGGAAATGCAAAGGAAATTCTTCTAATACGTGCTACACAGGAATCTGTGTCAGTAAAGGTAATGTCATGGGAAGCATTAACCCGTCTCCCTAATGTATACCAATTGACAATTTTATCTTTTCCCCATGTTTTTATCGGTGTTCTGTTGGAAAGAATAAATGTTTAGAAGCATCTATTTATCTATCTATTCAACCGCAAAAAATGTCCAGGCGAGTAAGATCACATGTGGATCATGGAGCAATGAAAGAAGATAGCCTAGTCTGAGGGCCCTATTACACAGTCCGCTCTATAAGGGTACAAACACACACACACACCGTATACAAAGCAAATACGCAACAAATACGCAGCAGATTAGATCTAAATAACTGAAGACAGCATCAAATCTGCACCATCAAATCTGCTGCGTATACGGTGTGTGTGTTTGTACCCTAAGAGCAAGTAATTGCTCCTCGTTCCCTGCTCGGTGTCGGCGCTATTACACGCACCAACAGCGAGAAGGGACGGTGGAGCTGCCAGGGCGATCTCTAGGTGGCCCATAGAAGATAGTGGTGGTCTGATGACGCCACTCCGATTACATGGAACGACACCCAGCAGACCATCGCTATCGTTATAATTCAGCCTGTTAAAAGACAACGATCAGCTGATATTGTGTGTGTCAGCTGATCGTTAACCTTTAAACACTACCTATTGGGGTCTATTTACAAAGAAAGATTATCTGCCAAAGATTTGAAGCCAAAGCCAGAAACAAAGTATAAACAGAGATCAGGTCATGAAGATTTCTCCTCTTTTTAAATCAATTCCTGGCTTTGGCTTCAAATTGGTGTAATAGAGCCTTGAGAAATGATATTTTCTTTATCTGCATGCACTGCCATCACTTACAAGGATGGATTACGGAACGAAGGCGAGTTGTGCGAGTATTGTGAGGATTCGTTCCGAGCCCGGACATACACGTGATGTTAGCGTGACACATATTATTAACAAAAACATTGTAGCAGAACAAGCTTTATCACAGAAACTGTATTCCCTAAAGGCACCGGCCACTTTCAGCAAACTAATACAAACGCTTCGCAGAAATTGTTTGAGGAACATGACAAAAAGTTAGAGATAAGTGAACCGGGTTCGGGTTCGAGTCGATCCGAACCCGAACGTTCGGTATTTGATTAGCTGGGGCTGCAGAACTTGGATAAAGCTCTAAGGTTGTCTGGAAAACGTGGATACAGCCAATAACTATATCCATGTTTTCCACATAGCCTTAGGGCTTTATCCAAGTTCAGCAGCCACCGCTAATCAAATGCCGAAAGTTCGGGTTCGGATCGACTCGAGCATGCTCAAGGTTCGCTCATCTCTACAAAAAGTACAAAATATTGACTTGGCCTCCAAATTCCCTGACCCCTGAATATGTCAGTGACTGTGGGCTCGGGGTGCTGGCACCATGGCGAGCTTGAGAAGTAAAAGTAAGTAAGTAGCACACCCTCTCAGAAATATCCAATTATCTACTGTGCTGTGAAAACCCCTTAAATAGGCTAAAAACGAGTCTGCTAGTAAGAACCACCAGTGTCCCCGTACGGCCTTTTAGAATGTTTACAGTTTTATAACTACTTTTTTATGTTCATTTCAAGGACATAACATTCTAAGCTTGATGTTTTGGCTGAGTGATTTTAGCCAACTGGCCATGTAAAGACAGGAAGAGGTACTCCTGTATGTGACTAGGGGCTGTTCTTTCGTGTTACATGGGAATACAATGTTACAGCTCGGTTTAGTGACCTACAAAGCAAAACAGCACTGTGAGGATAAACTACAATGTCATAAAAGAAGATTTGCAGGGTTTAGGTAAGACAGCAGCCCCTCTTTACTCATCACCTTTTACGAAGATGTGGTCCATTGTGGGATCGCCAACATTACAGGCATGTGCTGATGGGGAAACAACAGATTCCTGCCACACAGCCAATTCTCCGTCCCTTATGAGCATTAACAAGCCTTACAATTTTTCTTTTTCTTTTTTTTTTCTTTTGCTTTACGGTGTGGTTTTCAAACATTACGGTTTCCCTTCCCATGCTAGGAAGTGAAATTGCATGCAAAATACTTTGGCACCTGCTTTCAGCTTTGTT
Organism: Dendropsophus ebraccatus; assembly: GCF_027789765.1. Lineage (NCBI taxonomy): Eukaryota > Metazoa > Chordata > Amphibia > Anura > Hylidae > Dendropsophus > Dendropsophus ebraccatus. The sequence continues at coordinate 20,267,054 of NC_091464.1, forward strand.
TTTAACATTGTCCGTGCCGGCTGTTCACCCATCCTGACTTTATTTTAGTTTCCAATGATGACAGTGAACCTGTCTTCAAAGGCTGAGCCCTTATAGGAGTGACCCTATTGGTCTCTAGAGATTGTTATTAAAGGGGTACACTGGAGAAAAATATGTTTTTAAAACTGGTGTCAGAAAGTTATACAGATTTGTAAATTACTTTGATTAATTCAAGCCTTCTAATACTTATCAGCTGCTGTATGCTCTACAGAACAGTTTACAGTTTTCTTTCCAGTGTAACACAGTGCTCTCAGCTGCCACCTCTGTCCCTGTCAGGAACTGTCCAGAGCAGTAGCAAATCCCCTTAGAGAACCTATCCTGCTCTAGATAATACTTGACATGGACAAAGGTGGCAGCAGAGAGCACTGTGTCAGACTGGAATGAACACACCACTTCCTACAGGGCATACAGCAGCTGATAAGTACTCAAAGACTTGTTTCTTTCAGGAGTTTCCCTTTAATACTATGCAGATGATGGCCATTGTGTTCTTTAAAGAGTACCTGTCATTTAAAAAAAAAAAACCTTTTGACGTGTCATCAGGCATGAAAAAAGTTATTGATCAGCGTGTGCGCAGTGCCTATCACCCCAGTACTTGACCTTCCGCCCCTGACACTATTACACCAAGCAAATTTTTTGACGATTAACAATAAACGATCTTAAACGACTGCTACAGCAATTACACCCAATTACACAGAACGATGATGGTTATTTATGATCGTTCCTGCGGTCGTTTAGTTGTCGCTATTGCGTACCTTTTAGCTATGACTTCTTATTTCACCAAACCATGTGCGAACGATCAAACGATAAAAACAGGTCCAGATCCTATTAAACGATCAACGATTTTCAAGTTGGTCGTTTAATCGTTGCCTGCTATTACACCAAACGATTATCGCTCAAATCCGAACGATTTAACGTTTTTTTGAACAATAATCGTCCCGTGGAATAGGGCCCTTACAGAGCAGGACGCTACATTTGTCTCATGGCTCCTGCACTTCTGTCCTCCATGCAAGATCCCATACATTTATTTTATTTTTTTAATTATATGTATTTTACAGGCAAAAAGGTCCTGGTAGATCAGACAGCACAGGCATACATACAGGACTCGTGCTCTTTGCTCTGTGATCAACTTCCAGCACCTGCCAAGTTGCCTGTGCATGAAAAAAAAACTGTGAAAAATCATGTTTTAAGGTTGTCTGACCATAAAAAAAGAAAATATGAGTGGAATTAGGCTTTAACATATATTTTGCTTAACTTGGCTGCCTCCATGTGCTGTTTGGAGAAGAACTGGTGTGTGTGTGTGTGGGTGTTGTGTGGTGTGTGTGTGTGTGTGTGTGTGTGTGTGGGTGTTGTGTGGTGTGTGTGTGTGTGTGTGTGTGGCAAGCTTACCGGGAACATGCATTTGGCATTAGAAAATAAAGCTGGCCCATTGGCTATGCATTTGTGTCTGTAGATGTGTGAATACATACAAGCTGTGAGTAATAACAGCGCTAAAGCAGCCCATAAGCAGCGCCATTGAAGGCTTTCCGTGCCAAGTCATTACCCTTGGCGGCTCCTCACTTTCCAAATCTATATTGGAGTGGCAAAGTGAAAGCTTTTTGGAAAGTCATGTCACTGTGAAGCCTTTCTAAAGATGTGTAACAAAAGAGAACAGACAAGCAGAGGGGAAAAATACATCAGACACTGCTTTTTAATAAGAAAATCCTTCACAGTCAGGGTTTTATTGAAAGAAAATCCTGAATTCCCACAGACCAAAGGGATCAGAGAATCAAAAAACTTCAGCCCCGGCCTGAGCTGAAGCGCTTTTGGCTCTGAAGTTTCCTGCTAGCATCAAAGTGGATAAAGATTCTTAAATCTCCTTCATGTGTACAGAGGTGAGAACAATGCCTTTATCTTATGGGAAGGCCGTAAAACAGAAAGACAGGATGCAGTCAGGGAAGGTGGAAGACTTGCCATCTTATTACCATCTGGACACTGGAGGCCAATACTTACTAAAGGCAAATTAAACTGATAATCCTATACACGGCCATTTTACTTCTATATCTTTATAGGCTTCACAGACGTGCTGCTCCACCAAATGGTAAAGAAATAGTAGTATAGCATTTAAACTTAAATTAACTAAAATTATGCTTAAAAAAAAAAAAAAAAAAACTTTCTGTGCAATATATAACTTAATTTTACAGACCATAATAACCATGTGCCTCCCGCCCTATATTAATATATTATAGAGAATTATTCAGCAGGAATACAAGCGTATTACTACTATGCTTGCACTTATAGGAGGAGATTTATTAAACATGGCGTAAAGTGAAACTGGCTCAGTTGCCCCTAGCAACCAATCAGATTGCACCTTTCATTTTCCAAAGAGTCTGTGAGGAAAGAAAGGTGGAATCTGATTGGTTGCAACTAAGCCGGTTTCACTTTACACCATGTGTGATAAATCTCCCCAGCAGACCTTCAAGGACCTTCTGAACTGTGCACATTATGCCATATGTATGGATTACCACTAGAGATGAGCGAACCGGGTTTGGGTTCGAGTCGATCCGAACAATCAGCATTTGATTAGCTGGGGCTGCTGAACTTGGATAAAGCTCTAAGGTTGTCTGGAAAACATGGATACAGCCAATGACTATATCCATGATTTCCACATAGCCTTAGGGCTTTATCCAAGTTCAGCAGCCACCGCTAATCATATGCCGAAAGTTCGGGTTCGGATGGACTCGAGCATGCTCCAGGTTCGCTCATCTCTAATTACCACATAAAATAAAAATACAACAAAAAATTAAATAGTACGGAAAATAACTTTTAGTTGCATTTTCTACCACTAATTTTTAGAGTTATCGCTCTCGTATAGCAGCGGTTTTAATCAGGTGTCAAAGACACAGTTTCAGTCATTTGGTTAATGTGGATAAATTTAAATAATGTCAGTATAAGTTTCCCATTTGCTCTTAAAGGGGTTATCCAGCGCTACAAAAACATGGCCACTTTCCCCCTACTGTTGTCTCCAGTTTGGGTGGGGTTTTGAAACTCAGTTCCATTGAAGTAAATGGAGCTTAATTGCAAACCACACCTGAACTGGAGACAACAGTAGGGGGAAAAGTGGCCATGTTTTTGTAGCGCTGGATAACCCCTTTAAAGGGATTGTTCCACACAGCCCCTCTGAAGGGGAGGATGCGGATTCCTGTTACACCTTGTAGATTCATGTGACACAGTTATAATCCCAGTAGATTCATGTGACACAGAGAACATCCCAGTACAGAGTCCAGTGTCAGACTGGCCCTTTAGAGGTCTGGAGGATCTTGGGCCTAGGCAAAAGTTGCTTTTTAACTGTATCAGCGTCCTAACCACACAGCTGAACACTATGAGGAAAAGAGAGGCCTTGGCTCCCTCGCCCATTAGTTCCTCTTTAACCCCTTCAGAGCTTATTTTTATTTATTTTTTTAAATCCAACCTGTCTCACTATTTGTGGTTGTAGCTACATGATGAGATTCTGAGATTGTTTTTTTCTGTGGCATATTGTACTTTAGGTTAGTGGTAAATGTTGGATGATATGCAAAAAGATTTTTGTGAAAAATGCCATTAATAAAGCCGGATTGTTGATTCACATCGGTAAGTGCTGTCCTACTCTTTTTTTGGGATTATTTGCAACACTGTTATTTCATGGACTGAGCACCGCAGAGTGTCTGGCTGGTTTGGCCGTCGGGGATCCGCTGGGTGGGGAGCCAGGCTGTGCGATCTTCTTTTGCTCTTATTGTGAACCGTAAATACAAAGTAGGTGCACAAGGTTTAAGCCAATGGTATATTAACTGCAGCATAGTCCCTGGCTGTTCATGAAACTTGCACGCCCCTTCCTCCCACCCAACAAACCATACTCTATTTCCCTGAAAACAGGACAGTGTCTAATATTAATTTTGCTTCCAAAGATGCACAGTGTCATATTTTCAGGGGATGTCTCATTTTTTCATGAAGAATTCACACTATTGTTGAACAAAAAAACGCTACCGTTTATTATATACTGTATACTAGTTGTCATCACAAACCAGCATAACCAGACAGTTAAGGTATGTTCACACTGAGCAAATATGGCGGAGTCCCACTGTGAGTTAATGAGAGGGCGCGCGCTCCTCCGCTGCCGCCGCTCTCCGCTCAATAAAAGTGACATGTCACTTCTTTGAGCAGAGAACGGCGGCTGCGGAGGAGTGCACGCTCTCCCATAGATGGGCTATGGGACACTGTGACAGGCGGGAAAGTTCTGCCTGTTTACTTAGTGTGAACATACCCTAAAACAGACCAAACACACTCATAATAGGACTCTGGCTGATCTATGGAACCCTATAGCTAAACTGCCCCCCCCCCCCCCAAAAAAAAAAGCCTGGAATGTTTTTGAAAACCAATAAAAACACATAGAAATCATTTGACATCCTGATGTATACGCATGATTTTGAAGATTGTGTCTTACAATACCTAGCTTTCTACACGCTATCGCTAGCAGATTTCATTCTAGAACAATAGAAAAGCCATAATGAACATGGTGACCTTTGTAGCAACATATAAATATAACTTCTTACCAGCAGCTATAGGTTTTACTATGCTTTCAGTGTGCCCTCTCCTTGAATGGAGACACAGGCATATCATACGCAGACGTGCTACATTTTCTGGATGTCACCCTAATGCCTTTTAGACGAATCCTGGTAAGGATACATCTGCTTACGCTTTGATCTGTATCACAGTTTTTTAAATCCCAATATATCCTCTCCTAATGCAAACGCACGGTCAGGCAGGATGAGATCACAGTCTGACCCTTACAAGCGAGTGATCTCCCACTCATCTGTTTAACCGTAGACCTCTGCTGCTGGCACCACCTGAGGCTGACATGTATTATCTTTTCAGAATTCCCCGGCAAAGTTGTGTGTATAGCACCAAGGTGATCGCTAACGTCAACACGAGCCCCAGGACGGCTTTGATGTAAGTCATAGGATGTGTCTGTCTGATTTATGATCAACATGGCTGAAAGACTAACGCAGAATTCACATAGAAGAATATGTAAATTATAGGACCATAGCACAACGACAATATTATGACTGATACGGTTTAAAATGTAGCAGGGTAAGAAGAATGTTAAACTTATCCATTAAAGGGCAACTCCAGCAAAAAAAAAAAAAAAAATTCTTTCAAATCAACTGGTATCAGAAAGTTATACAGATCTGTAATTTGCTTTTATTAAAAAAAAAAAAAAAAAAAAAGGTTTCCCATACTAGTATCAGCTGATGTATGTCATAGACGCACATATGTAGGACATACAGCAGCAGATAAGTAGTGTAAGACTTGAGATTTTTTAATAAAGGTAAATTACAAATCTCTGGCTCTAGTTTATTGATTTAAAAGAAAAATTTTTTTTATGGAGTTACCCTTTAAAGAGATGTCTGATGACTAACATTTTTTTCAAAAAGAGTCGGGGAGGAGGTGGCTAAACTTAGTTACATGTATCTACCTCCCCGGCTCCAGAGCTGGGGTCCGCTGTAGGCCCCTCCGGTTCCCAGTTGCCTGGCCGCTTCCTGGTCTGAGCGGGGTTTGGGTCGTGACGTGCCAGCCCCACTCAGCCAGTCAGCGGCCGAGTTGGGGCTCCGCATGTAGTAAGGGTCAGCCAGTTCCTCCCCAGTTCTTTGTAAGAAATGTTGAGCGCCAGACTTCCCCTTTAAGTACAGTAATAAAATGCAGCCTGGACACTTGATTGATGTTTCAGCTGAAGTTTCTAGAAGTAGTAGGCTCCCTGTTCACACACATTCAGATCCTATCTATGCTAGGGAAAGCGCCCAGTGCATATAGATGATCCTTTTGGGTTTTTTTTTTTGCCTCCACCGGGTTAGTACACAATTTGGTATGGAATGCTGAGTAAGGCTATGTTCCCACATTGTATGACACCGGCTGTTCCGTGACCCGGCCAGGTCACGGAACGGCCGGTGTCAGATAAGATCATCCCGGCCGGTACTGCAGTACCAACCGGATGATCTATAGCACTGATGACTTCTGATGTGGGGGCAGTGTGCGCCCGAATCAGAACTCCCCACTGCACACAATGGAGCGTGCGGCAGGGGACATACGCCAGGGGCATTTGATCAATGTGCTACTTTGTGTTTTATTTTTAGTTCAGTATAGCTCAGCCTTTTGCCCTCTATTGGTGAGTTATAGAGATAAGCACAAGGGATGCAGCACTATGGAGTCCGGAAAAAAAGATGGATACAGCCTATGGCTGACTCCCTAGAGCTGCATTCAATGTCTTCAGCCACCAGTAATCAAATGCTCTGATCATGCTCTGAAACCACTTGATTTGAAAGAATTTTTTTTTTTGCTAGAGTACCCCTTTAAACACCTAAATCTGTGAACATAAACGTGCGGAGGGGAATTAGCTTAACATAAAACACTCACTGTGAATGCTTCATTGCCCAAAAATATGCAACTTTTGTAGCACATCAACAGCCTTAAAGCGTAACTGTCATTTCAGGGTCATTTTTCTGAAAACATTAAATATCAACAGTACATTTTAAGAAACTCTGTAATAGGTTTTATAAACCAAAAGAGTTTCCTTCTGGACTGAAAAAGCAATCTCCCAGCCTCCCCCCTCACATCAGATGAAGCAGGATTTCTGTCTCCATTATGTGGCTATGGAGAGGGGAGGGGCTGTTAGGAGTGACTGAGCACGGAGCAGTCCTGCACAGCACAACACCCTGCAATCTTCTCTCAGTAAGTTCATAGATGAGCACTGACCTTTCTGACACCTGAATTTAGCGTCAGAATTTAGCGTTTTAGGTGCCCAGAGAGTCTACAAACAGCTGACCTTCATGTCACCTCTTCCTGCTCCCTCATCTCCCTCAGCCCCTCCCCCCTTCATAGGCTTACAATGGAGAGAGCAGAACCCGTCTTCACTGGCTTCTCTGTAATGAAGACGTGTTTGCCTGATAATGCACAGATAAGAAGTCAGGGGGGGAGGCTGGGAGATTGCTTCTTGAGTACAGAAGGAGGCTTTTTTGGCTGATAAAACCTATTACAGAGTTTCTTAAAATCACTTATACTACGGCTTTCTGCAATAAAAAAAAAAAACAGTTATGCTTTAAAGTGAAAGTACTATTAGGTACGTCACTTTTTTTTTTTTTTTTTTTACTTTATCCCATCTGCGCTGACGCAGTGAACCCGGTGGTGTGGTCCTTTTTTTTTAAATTCCTCCTGGTTCCCACACTTTTCCCCAGCCCTAGCCCAGCTCTGAGCACTGGGGGTAGGCCTGCAACCCGCCAATGTGATCATATCCCCTACCCTCTGTGACACGGCTCCACTGATTCACAGAGGGGAGGGGGTTTCGTCACACTAGGCAGTGCTCTGAGCCAGGCTGGTTCTCGGAGAATGGAGCCCTAGGGAACTTCTGGTAATGGCTGTACGGGAAGTTCCATAGGGTTCTATTATAATTACATCCGACGTTACTTTTGCAGTCAGACAGAGATGAAGAGACAGAGCGTGCGCTGCTAAGAGTGTCTGCCCTTTCATTCTAACAATCAGCGGGAGTCTCAGCACCCAGACCCCGACCGATACAAACCTTGGACATGTCGCTATAACATGTCAGAAGTTTGTTTAAATAATAGGTACGCTTAAGCACAAAAAGACAAACACTTTATATTCAGATATTTTTTCTAGTTTTATCTCCTTGCAAACGCCTGACATGCATTTGGACTAAGTTCCCCCGACTATCTCCACACTATTCCCCGCATCGGCACATACTGTATGCTTGACAGATAGTGTAAAATATTTCCCATCTCTGAATAAACAAGAAGCAGCCCCATTCTCTGCTCGGTAGCTGGGTCGCCGACTGCACACTTTCTTGCCATCTTTCAAAGTGTGTGTATGTTTGTGTGTGGTCTCAGATCTCAGCGCTCAGACACCACCGCTTAATCCATCAATGTTCTGCTGCCCTGTCAGCCTCAGATTTATGTCCTGCCCGGTAACCAGCTATATCATCTCCCAGCTTACAGGGAGCCATCTAGTACCATAGTACACCCAATATAAGCCGCAACTGAAGGCATTCTATACACACACCAGGAATGGAGGTTTTCTATAGAAATTCCTGACAAATGTGGTTGCTGCTGGTTTGGAGGTAACAAAATGTATGTTTTTACTTTTATACCACCAGGAGATAGATAGGAAGACATTGTCGAATAACCATGATATGGGGAAAAGTTATGAAATATACTTTAGTTTTTCCCCCATCGTGCTTAAAAGGCCATAGCACTTCTTGTGGTAAAACAGACACGTTATCTTTGTTCCTGAAGTCAGTACAATTACGATGATAGGCAATTTGTAAGGCTTTTATTTTACTTTACTACTTTAAAAAAATGTCAGCTAAAATAAAAAAAAGAATATGTTTAAGATTGCTATATTCTGATCCTTATAGTGCTTTTACTTTTTTAAATAGTTAGGGTGATTTTACACATGGAGATAGCAAATATGTTTTATTTATTTATTTATATGTTTATTATGGAAAGGGATTTTTTTTTTTATATATTAAACTTTTTTTTTTTTTTCTTTTTACACATTTTACAAGACTTCTATGAGCAATACCATGAATGCCTATAGAGATCCATGCAGTACCTATGTATTGCATTGATCAATGTTATCAGCACTCAAGGCTACAAAGGAGAGTGAGGTAGGGGAGAAAATCCCGAGAACGGTCCAGTTCGTTCTCTTGGGGGACACGGGAAGCATTAAATTGCAAAAAGATCAGAGACAGATCATAGTGAGACTCATTTTCTATGCTAGGCTGGTGTTGGTAAGGAACTGGGCAGCAAAAGTGTGGGACTGGGAAAGATGTGTCACTTTGTATGAAAAATACTTCTGTTGAAAGGGTCGTTTTTTTGTTTTTTTTTCCTTCTTCTTCTCCATTTCGTTTATTTTTCTTTATTTTTCTCTCAGCGGACGGGGGTGGGGGGGGGGGTGTTTTGGGGGGGGAAGGGGATATAAGGTTGTTTTATAAGTTGTGATTTCTAATTTATACTTGGATGTTGATAAGTGGGTTTTTTTTTCTTTTTGCTACTAATTGATGGAAAACAGTCAAAAAAATAAAATATAGTTTAAAAAAAAAAAGGCTACAAAGGAGACTGTCCCCCTGCCGGCCCACCCATCACATATAAATACCATATTTTAGGGTGTATAAGACGGCCCCCCAACTTTTCCAGCTCTATAAGATGACCCCCGTCATATAAGACCACCCACAAATCACATGTAAATATCCTATTTTTCGGCATATAAGACGGCCCCCAACTTTTCCAGTTAAAATAAAAAGTTTGGGACATACTTACAGTATAAGACTACCCGTCTTCCAACGCACACCAAGTAAAATTTAATAACAAACATCAGACAGCAGCGAGATTGGAGAGGCAGAGAAGGAGATATCGGTAGGATACAAGGGCTGCAGGACGGGTAAAAGGGGTGTGTTTTTCTGGGCACGGCACCACTCTACTGTCTCCTTTTTCCATACCCTGGATGTCTGCAGCTTGCTCTGCCCTACATATGGTTGGCATATACAGCAGGAATGTGAACATATGCAGCGAACGCAGATTCTCCAGTCCTGTTTCGAAGTTTTTCAGCAACCCGCCCCATAAGACGACCCCTGGCTTTTGAGAAAATTTTCCTAGGGGAAAAATTAGTCTTATAGGCAGGAAATTACAGTAGTTAAATACAGGGCACAATCAGTTTGTGCCATCTATGAGCTGCGGCCCCCAGGTACTGATATGCCTCTGTATAGAGAGGGCTCACATTGGGACGGGTACGTCACGTGTCCCTTAGAGGTTAAGATAAGAAAGCTGAGCTGTGATTGGTTGACAGCTTTGGTTTCAGGCATGTACAGTAACAAGTATCTATAAAATACTAGTATATTTAACATTGATTATTGGCACTGGATTTTATGCTAGGTCTTTAGACCGATGTGATGCTTTCGGTGGGCTTCAGATCTTTACATGGACCTCTTAGTAAGCCATATGCAACGAAGAATATTTCTTTAAACACTGTCTTATATAAAATATAAAAGTGATCAAAAACTTGTTATAAAACATTTCAGTTCCTTTGAATATACAGAAAAGCCTCTAGTCTTCATTACAGCATATGGCTAGCACAACCACGTAAGCTATAGGTTACATAGCCAAAAGCAGCGTATCCAATGAGACCAGTTCATATTCCATAGTAAAACATAGAAAAAAATGCACATGGTAATACAGGAGACAACGTAGCTTTCATAACGTACTTCATAAAAATAGCCGATACAATGGATAGAACCGAGCAGTGTATATTCCCCATCCGTGCACCCTACCAATGGAAGGCGTTACACCAGACAAGACGGCATGCAGAGATATGGCCACAGTGGTGAGGCTGTCCATGCTCCTTTCTCCCTCAGACAGACAAAAGACAGTGTTTATAGAGAAAACTAAATTGATTGTAAGCAGGGTTTGTTTAGGGGGCTTGGAAACTACCAGTTTATCTTGGCAATACTATACGTAAGGAATTCTGCTCTGTTTGATATATGTTTATATCCCCTGCTACCTATTTCTCAAGAATGTTTTTACGTTTAATTCTGATTGTCACGCTCTTAACCTCTGCTTTACTATTTCACTCCCAGTTTAAGTGGAATAAGCTGAGTATAAGATACGATACTGTGCTTCCTCCGATATTAACCCTTCACCGATCTCGCGGCAAAGACGATGGCCGTAGGCGTTCCGTTAACCCCGTCCTATATGGACGGAGCGATACGAGGCAGATGAACGCAGCAGAGTTAAGATCCTCGGTAAGATATCAGAATGTTGGGTTCCTGAGCCCCATTTGACGCCCATCTGCAAAACAGTGCAATCCGGTTACCGTAGTCCTAGAGGAACTGATGGAGCAGATAGCTAAGCCCATGCTTACAATACAGCCAGCAAGGGACTGCACAGGAATTAATCACAGCCATGTCCAACTGCATTTTTTCACTTAACGCATAGCAGAAGTTTGGAGAAAGGAGGCCCCACTGCCAGGCCTGCAACTGCTTTGACAAAAATTAGTACACAGATCCAGGAAGAAATATGTTTTGTTAATTTAACCCTTCCAGGTGCAAAGTGATATTTAAAATCTGTGGTCAGTCTTTATGTGGTTCTCATTCATTTTATAGCATTATCAAATGTGTATTTCTGGTGCTGCAGCTTATGTACCGGCATTATAAGGAGCTACTCCATGGTATATATACAGGTCACTGCCGAGTTTGCCAGGCAGTCTGCAAATATACTTAGAGAGTGTTTTGCATTGTCATTAGCGGGTTACCAGTCTACGCCAGGGTTACTCAACATTAGTTTTTATGTAACTACTACTTATAGTTAAAAGGGGAAGTCTGACGCTGGGCCAAATTTTTTTTCCAAGCTAGGAGAGGGGGAGCATGACAAAGAAGTTATAGCCACCTGTCCCAATGCCCGTGCAGAGCCACGTCCCGCTCCTGGACCCCGCCGGCTGTCTTCTTAGCTCCCCTCCGGCAATGTCACAATCCAGTTGACAGAGACTAGTGACTAGGATGGGACACCGCTGCAGTCACGGATTGGCTGAGAGGGCTAGATTTCACCTGCTTGTGACGTTCAACTTGGGTTGTGATGTACCTGAAAACCGGGAGAGGAGGACACCTGGCGGTGTACAGAAGCCCAGCACGGGCACGGGGATAGGTGAGCATAACAAAACTGACTTACACTGTAAAGCATATAGCCCATTGTCATTATCAGTACCTTTTGGTATTACTCCGATCTAGTGCAAGGCCAGGTAAATCATCTTCTGGACACGATTATGGAAGATCTCATTACAAGTGTAGCAGATCTCAACCACATGTACCAGAGCTGCTTGTATATGTTAGTCAAGCTATCAATATATCCCGGGTTTCATAAAAATAGTGAGCGCCAAGCCATTGTTCAGCACCCCATGTACTATTGTTATGGCTCTAGGTAATAATTATCAGTTGGGCACTGTTTTACGTAGTAAAGAGAAACATTTTGTACTCTATGTATCAAATAAATAACATGTACGATCAAGGGTAATAAAAAATGTTCTGAAGAACGTTCTGGTGCATTATTACTTACGGCTTTTGCAAATATTCCCATGAGCTCAGGGAACTGGTGGGTTAGCAGTGCTAGCATTGCAGTAAAAGAACACAGCCCGGCCGTGAAATGAATGAAGAACGGCAGCTCCTTTTTTGGATATACAGACACTTCATGAAACGCTGTGTAAAGAGTCAAAAACAGTAAAATAGATTAATGAGAACATACAATCAGAAAATGCCGGATTACCTAGTATATACACATAGGACAGGACATCTGTTCATCTCTGCACTTCCATGATATGGTAAAACCTATATACATGAACCATAGAGGCAAAGCCTGGAAAATGCATTTCAGCAAAATGAACATTAACCTTTTTTTTTTTGCCTCTTTGCATTCTCAGTCCACCTTGTTTCACCCTGAATGGCGTGTACTTCTCTACAGTGCCATTTTGTGATAGGTATACGTATCATTCTGTGATACAGCTACATTAGCATTTTATATACATTTATTTTTTAAAGTTTTAAACTAGTGTAGAAAAAAAAGTGTTTTTTTTTAATACACCAGTCATCATATTTATGTCAGATATTTAAAAAAAATAAATAAAAAAACAAACAAACATATGAATATTTTATATATATATATATATATATATATATATATATATATATATATATATATATATTTTTTTTTTTTTTTTTTATTTTTTTTTATAAATTCTTTACTTAAATATTAGTTAAAGGGGTCACAGTTTAAAGGGGTTGTCTGGAAAGCAGAAGACTGCTGAAGCCTTTCCCTAAAGCTCCCTGGCGCTCACTTCCTGTGAATCTACGTCTCGGAAGTACGTCTTCAGAAGGGGATGTGTGTATGTTAGTTCAACGAAGGGGATGTGTGAGTTCAACGAATTTTGAGCGCATGGAATTTTATTAGCGATGGCTGTTAAAGTTGGATGCAGCTGTCGGAGTCCTGAAAAACATGGATACAGCCATAGGCCATATCCACGTTTTTCCGGACTCCCTAGAGCTGCATCCAACTTTAGCAGCCATCGCTAATAAAATGCCACACGCTCTGGTTCGGATTAACCCAATCGTGCTCGAAGTTTGTGTGTTTGATTTACAGCTTACACTGCACATTACTGCTCTATAATAGTCCTGTTTCTGCTTCTTCTTCTTCAAATCGGTTTTAAATTTACAAGTTTTTTTTTTTCCTTTTTTTTCTCAATCCACATAATCTATTTTAAACTTTAATATACTGGCAGATATCTATATGGCAGTACAGTACATTAACTTGTATTAGGTCATACTAATAGTACACAGGTAGTTGTTGGGACAAACCTAAGTGTACGCTATCATAAGGCAATATTGACCACATTGTTATGGACCCCAAAATGTCTGCCCATATATGTGTACATGCAGACTCTTTCACAGAGATGCTCATTAAAAGGTGGGTTCACAAGTAACGGATCCGCAGCGAATTTCACACTCCCTTACTGTCATTCTGAATAGGATTACATACTCGTAGCGGAATTTCCATCCCACTGTGAGTATGTAAACACAATTCCCCTTAATCTGCCGCGGCCCGGTGTATACATTTCCAGTCCACGGTCCGGCTTGCTTTAGGGGCTCCCGGCATCCTGACCTCCCGCCAATCAGTGCGCTGCCCTGCCAATGACAGTAAGGTATTCGCAGAGGATTTCGATGTGAAATGTGAAATATCGATGTTACCCGTGAACCCACCATCAAATACAACCAAAGACAAAGAAATGTCTAAAAAGTATCATAATGGCCCAGATTTATCAATCAAACATTGTCTCAGACAAACAGCAACAAATCACAGTTCAGCTTTTATCTCTGACAGACTGATAAATCTGGGCCAATGTGTTTGCACATCTTCTGGTCATGCATCACAATCATACTCCTCCTGAGAACTGCAGTTCTACCTGGCTGGAAGTGAGGACTTATGGAGAGAGAATCAGTGTCCAGATTTTGCTGTTCCAAACATTGAAGGATATGACGGATGACTTGTTAGATAAAAATTTTAACACTTGTTAAGAAATCTATCTATAACGTTTCAATGGTAACTGCAATGCGTATAGTTTTTTAGCAGCTGATGACGCGCTAGAGGGGGTCCGGCATGAGGGAGGGTTGGAGCATGGGCCGGCCTCCTGAAGATGACGTGATCATCCCAAGATGGCAGCCGGGGTTGACAGTGATTCCGTAAGTATACAGCATCACACTTCCGGCACTAGAGTGGGGTGGGGGGGCATTCACTTAAATAACACTCATTATAATGTTGTATAACTTTGTAATGTGTGTTATTTAGTGAAAAAATCCTTTAGACCACACTAACAAGTAAGAGATTGCGGGAGGTCCGACCTCCATACCCCCGCACAGATCTTCATATCGGGCTTCTTTGTTTTGAACAGAGCCAATGGTGCGGCACGTGACCTGTGGCTCTGTTCATTCCTAATCAGCCACCGGAAAGAGCCAAGTAAGCCGGTAAGTGCTTACTCGGTTCTTTCCATTCCTATGGAGCCGCCGGAAAGAGCGGAGTAAGCCAGAAAGTACTTACTTGGCTCTTTCCGGCAGCTCCATAGGAATGAATAGAGCCATGGGTCACATGCCATACCGGCCATAACAAAGAAGCCGGAGCCAATACGGAAATCGACCGTGGGGGGTGGGTGATTTTATGGAGATCAACCCCCCTACGAGCTCTTACTTGTCCCCTATTCCGTGGATAGGAAACAAGTTAATTTTCCCTCTTTATTTTAGCAGCTAGATCATTAAGGCTATTTTTCGAACAAAGCATCTAATTCAATAATTCATTAACCAATGGAAGGCCATTACAAGCAGTCATATTGTTAGGAAACCTGAGGAGCGATAGCTGGACAATGGTGGTGAGAAACAGGCCAGCACCTCATCAGGCCTTTACTAGCTTTAAAATATTTCCCAGCTAGGAAAAACTCCCACGTCAAAAGCAAATGCGTTTTCCATCAATCACTACGCGACGGTGTCAAGTATGAAATCAGATTACATGTCTAAGCCTAAAATATCAGAGTTTGGCAGCCTCTAATGTGTTTCAGGAGTACCAGATTTATGTTTAGATTGGAGTCTGCCATCTCTCCAAAGTGATGAAAAAGGATTATGTTCATAATTAGTAATTAGAACTATAAAACCAAAGACCGGCTAGGCCAAGGTTTTCAATAGCATCAAAATGGCATACAAAACAGGTTATGCTCACATCTAAAGTAACACTACTTTCATGGCATGGAAGATGATGTAGGAAAACAACGGGAGAGCGCGGAAAGGTAAAAATAGGCTGTTTGTTATGTTCTCCCCAAGGGCAGCAACATACTAAAATTTATGTTTAAGCGGAATACCCCTTTAAACTCATAATTCAAAGTATACTATGAAAATCATGTAATGTTTATATGTGAACATAGCCTTAGTTCTTATTTACACGTTCCCTAAATTTAGCCGTAATTCTGGATCCACAATTATGGCCAATTATAGGGAGCATTGGTTTCAATTGGGTTAATCACACTTAACGCAATTGCGGCCCGTACTAGGACGTCTCCTATTTTTTTGCGTCACAGATTAACAGAATCTACTTCACATTGAAAGTCAGTAATTTTTGCAGGTCTATCCTTTTTGCAGAAGAAACAT
The DNA here is from genome assembly GCF_027789765.1 of Dendropsophus ebraccatus. NCBI lineage: Eukaryota > Metazoa > Chordata > Amphibia > Anura > Hylidae > Dendropsophus > Dendropsophus ebraccatus. The sequence continues at coordinate 20,282,838 of NC_091464.1, forward strand.
CCATAACATCCACAAAAAATAGGTCTCACATTAATTAAAACTATCATTTTTCCATTTTTTTTTTGCCAATTCAGACAATTGTAAGGATTCAGACATAATATACGGTCCTGAGCACCTACTGAAAGTATGAATGAAGCCTAAGGGCTCTTTAGCACTGTGTGCACTATGGACTACAATATGGAACTGGAATTACAATCAAATATACACCTGACATAGCTATGGGTATAAGGAATAAACACTACTTCACAGCTCAATCTCGCATTCACCTCTTACGCCTACGGCTACACATTCAGCACTACACATAGTTTAATAATTCTCATACGCAGTTACACCAGTGCTGCCACCACCATAAACTATGAATAAAAGTGCCAACTTTAACAGTTATAAAATAAAGAAATAAAAGGAAATACCTACAGTGCACAGAAAGACAAAAGGGGGAGAAAAAAAGCTGAAAAATTCAATCCTTAGTAATTCTGTGTGATAAAGTCATTTGTCTGCTCCCAGGGACATAGGCCAAAAGTGTCCACAAATCCAACTGAGCTGGGTGTTATCTGATGTGAACGAGACTATCGTTTTTATACACTCCAGCATTGGGAGGGTCAGAGAAGCGGCCTTCTTAGTTCTGCCCCCAGGGAGGGCACTCATTATTTATGTACAATGTCATTCAACTCTTTAAAACAGTGATAAGAAATATTATGACTGGTTCTGTTTGGCCTGCAAAAATCCTTTTACAGGCCAAAATATCTCATATAGATACTAAACATGACCATTTACGTGACATTACCAATGCTCTGGCCTCCAATTGCTTCTTGGTCTGAGAGTGGACCTTAGCAGGGTCTGGCCTCGGCCGCTGACTGACACGTCACGTCCCAGCTCCCCACTCAGACAAGGAAATGTCCGGGGACCACAGCACTAGTAAGCCTCCACCAGTGCAGGAGCCGGGGAGGTAAGAACATGTTAAGTTTCCAAAATTGTCCTTTAAGCTTATATGGGCACGATCCTTACAAATAACGTTTGATATGTCATCAGACATGTTTGATCAGAAGATAAAGTAGTGGAAAGATTGCGGCAGCGTTATCCATTTTCTGCCCAGCCTCTCATTCCATCAGACTGACAGACTGCATGGCAGGCCAGAGAGTGATCCAGCACTCCAGTGTGAACAGTGGTATTGGAGTGCTGGCCATTTTTTGTGTTATATGTAAGGGGGGGGTACCTCCTTTTGACTTGCCCTCCACCCATCTCATGTGGGTGTTCTAAACAGAGTTGAGTTGGATCCTTTATGCCCAATTTTGTAGTCCAAGAGGACAGTTTTAGAACCATCTTTCTGAGGACACCTTAGGACAACATAGTGAGATGATACACTCTATTAGATCAAATGGATTGCTAAGAACTAGAGATGAGCGAACCCAGAGCATGCTCGAGTCGATCCGAACCCGAACTTTCGGCATTTGATTAGCGGTGGCTGCTGAAGTTGGATAAAGCCCTAAGGCTATGTGGAAAATATGGATATAGTGATTGGCTGTATCCATGTTTTCCAGACAACCTTAGAGCTTTATCCAAGTTCAGCAGCCCCAGCTAATCAAAAACCGACCGTTCGGGTTCGGATCGACTCGAACCCGAACCCGGTTCGCTCATCTCTACTAAGAACCTTATTTTTGAAAAATCTTAAGAACCAGTTTTTATCTCGTTTACGACAGAGGACGTATATACGGAAAGACCAGACACTTGCAGGTTTCTACAGCATTTTAGTGTTTGCTTCAGCATACATTACATATGTTTAGAAATTAACTCAGTATTTGGAATGTATGGGCCACATCCTAAGTATGGTCATGTGTGAAAGGCCAAGGTGATGTATAAAATCATTTCATATACCCCCAAAACAGACAAATAACATACAGGCAGCACTGGTAATTTTTCATATCTTAATAAAAATATGGGCCTAAAGATATATACTGCTCAAAATTCTAAAATCAGTGGGATCAGATCATCTTTCACACAGTACATAACCACAAATTAAATTATCATCTATTTGGATATAATGGCGCTCAATGTGGTTTCATGGAGTCTTGGCTTTGGCTTTGAAACTATTTCCAGATGGATAAAAAAAAAAAAAAAAAAAAAAAATTATATATATATATATATATATATATATACATATAGCATTAACAGGATGTGACAGGCTTCATATTAACAAATATTTTGATTTTGTTAGAATAAAACTACTTGAAAAAGTAAAGAACTTGGGCAGGAAGTCTGCCCAACAACAAACCACTAGCATTAACTATAATGTTTGGGCACATGGATGTCACAGAGGGAAGAACAGTATATGGTACCATTAATCTGAACGCTTTATTTCGGTCAGCAATATTGATAGCATTGTTTGAGATTAGATGATCCATCAGTTGAATGTACTCAGATTTCTAGTTATAGTTGTGCAACATCCATATTAATTCCCCAAACTAGGTGTATAAGTGACTGTTGCATTTATGTCTCTGATGTGTAGTATGTAGGTCAGGGATGGGGAACTTTCGGCCCTCCAGCTGTTGCAAAACTACAATTCCCATCATGCCTGGACAGCCGAAGCTAAAGCTTCGGCTGTCCAGGCATGATGGGAATTGTAGTTTTGCAACAGCTGGAGGGCCGAAGGTTCCATATCCCTGATGTAGGTATTGGGAGTAATAGAGCCAGCCCCCCACCCCTCCCTGCAGCTCCCAATTTTACTAGACCTTGTTGGGGTAATATAAAAGATTATCCAAAAAAAAATAAATTGTGTTTTTTGCAATGAATACAATCAGATAAAGCAGGAATTTAATATGAGAAGCCATTAATAAAAACTCGAATTCCTTATACACTCATAGTGGGTGACCTAATAAAAGCGTTCTGCAGTTCTGATTTGCTGCACCAAGCGCACAAACTTAACAATTGCAGGTGTCATAAGGTCTGGGAATTTTTTGGTAAGCCTCATTTTGTATCTGGAGCCAAATATATAAAACAGGTGTGCATGAAACGTGTGCACACATATTTAGGTCAGGCAGGGATAACAAAGACCCCTCATAAAAGAAGCACAGTTACACGCTTCAATACCATTGCCATTAAATCTATTATGTGTGAGGACTTATGGATGGGAATGGGGAAAATAAATACGTTTTCTATAGACATGGTCCATCCTATAACTACCTGGGTTACACTAGAGACCAAATGTAAAACATTCTATATCATTAGAGTGCCAGCCCTCCAAATGACCACCTCTAGTAACAGACCACCCCTTATCCAGACCAAATACCCTGGGACGAGTTTTAGTTTCACCATAGATATAGATTACACATAGTGGCCATCTTCTTTGCGAACAATGCAACTTGGGGTGGTTGTCATAAAAATGTTTCATTGTATTTGGGCTTTCCTAAGAGGCGCTATACAAGATAAAAAAAAAAACAAATACAGTGGTACCTTGGTTTAAGAGCGTTTTGGTTTAGGAGCTCACAGTTTTTCAAAATTAAGACTTGGTGTAAGAGCATTGCTTTGGTGTAAGAGCTCCCTGTACTGGGTGGAAGCGCGAGTTGGGGAGGGGTATGGTCTGCATAGCGGGGTCTACAGCACTGTGCTCTGACCCAGGGAGTCTCCCTCACCTTCCAAATCATAGCAGATCAACTTCAGGCTGGGGCTTGCATCAGGGGACAGGACTGTGGAGGTAATCTCTCCATAGCTGTAACCCCTCTCTCCCCGGACAGAGAGCGCTGCATGTATGTGCCCACATCTGCCCTGCTCATTCCTTCATGCCCCCTGCAGTCTCTGTCCGCCCTTGTGTTTCCCATCCTCTCCATTACTGTACAGTAACTTATAATATCACATATTCTGCTGTTTCTGGATGTTTGTTTCATCTGTTTTACATGTCATTCAGAATATAAAATCATTATTTTTGGGGTGTGAAACCAATTGTCTCCATATCAGTGATTTCTTATGGGAAAATTTGCTTTGGTTTAAGAGTGGATTTGGATTACAAGCGCGGTCCTGGAACGAATTATGCTCGTAATCCAAGGCACCACTGTACTTGCTGTAAAGTAATTTGTTTAATGAAATGAAAACCTTGCGGCCATTGAACCGGAGGTTTTATGAACATATATATTCAATAAAAAATAAGAAAGCCGCAACTAGACTAATAGAACACGTTCACACACAACATAATGGAGACATAAACTGCCTTAAGTTTGCAAGATTGAAGAAGGTTTATCACAAACCAGGACTAGATACTAACACACAACTCCTAAAACTAGAAGCTCGTCTTATACTAGCTTTGGGGGCACAAGCGAAGTGCGGCCTTAATGACTAAATAGAATTAGGCATGTTCATATAAAGATCACAATTCTATAACAGCGTAACTATGTTTGTTTTTAATTATGAAGGTTTTATTGCACCTCACTCATTGTAATGCCTACTCCCAGTACATCATAGCAGGTATTTCACCTGAGACCTACGGGAGGGGTGCCATCCGATGAAGCACGAATGCGCGTGAAATGGCCATCATGACCAGGCTGTGAAGCGCTATGGCGTCTGCTCTAGCAAGATGTCTTACAGAGCTTTTAATTGCACCCTGGAATAAAGACATTTTTTAAAAACACCGGTCACCACTCTCTGCCTGTTGGCGGGGATAATAGTTCCCTATTGCGCACGGGGCGCCGATAAAGAGGCTTTGTCTCTTACTTTCATGCTCGATGCAGTTTATGTACAGTTTGTAGTTTAATACCAAGTCTAGTAAAGCCATTGGGAGCACTGGGGGCAGCAGCGCCTCTGGCCGCCATGCTCCACTGATATTTCATAAAAAGGGGGTGGGCCGACTGGGGGCAGATCGGTGCTGTGGGTGCATTAGCCCTGCCCCCCTGTGCTGCAAACGGCCCTACTATGAAGATACAAAACTGTATGAAAATGGTACCAAGGTTACTAGGTTACTATCGGCAGGCTAGTTTCCCTATAATCATAGCAACGCCACAGTACCCATGTAAGTTGCATCTGCTGCAGACAAAATGTTTGGAATGTTTTACACTTGTGACGGAACCACATGACAAGTCTTGGTTCCGTTACCATAGGATCTCTATGTCTTTACTGCCGAGGAGCAATTGCATATAGCAAACATGGTCTCCATACAGGAATCAAAACCAGAACGGCAGTAGCATTCAAGGTCGGCAATAAATGGCAAGCACATATGTATTTGAGCCTTTAAAAGTGAATTATAAGCAGAAAAACAAACTGTCCATATTTCATGGAAATAATGTTTTCCTTTACACAAGGCTGGATCGTAAATTTAATTGCTATAAAGTCCTAAGGGGTCTCCGTTCATTGTTATTACTGCGGATGAAAACTATCTATCCGACCGTTTACCTTCGCATTTAGGCAAGTTAATGTAATTCCAGAATGCACACTTAGGGTAAGCCGAGCATAAAAACAGATCTGCAGAAAATAGACAAGAATTTTTACTCCTAAAAATAAATTACAAAAAATGGCTGCGGGAGATCTGGTTTTCATTTTGTCCTCCGAGCAAAGCGTGAAAACATTTATTTATAAAGAAAAAAACTTCATACTCTGGTTTGGTCAATTGTATGTTTAAAATAAATCTGACTGTGAACATGTTTTAATGCAAACAAGTTGAAAATGTTTGGTTACTGAAGACAGATGTGCCCCGTGAGAACACTTGAAAAACTCAGCGCTGTAATGGGCAGGAGAGCTGCGAGTTTCACAACCAATTGTTCAATTACATGCTTACATGGAGAGAGGGCTTATTATACAGATTTAAGCAAATAGTTATTTTTGAGTCTTTAAATTTTCTTTTTTTCTCTATTGTGAGTTAGGAACAGTTATAACTAGGGAGGCTTGTTTGCAGTCGGTTTGAAGGGTTGGTCCACTAGGCAATATTATACTTTCCGGTGAATTAAAGTGACACTGTCCCCCCCTTTTTGCATTCTGACTTCTCTACACAGGTGTAAAGGGTACACTTAGCAGTTTTCATACCTTATTTTATATCATACGTCATGCTGATTGTTCAAGTAAAAAGTGATCTTTTACCAACTGCAGATAGCTCTAAGTGGGCGGGGCTTCACTGCAGTAGTGACACTTAGTCCCGCCCACAGAGCCCAGTTGGCCCTGCCCCTCCGTGAGATCATTGGCACATGGCCCCGCCCATCAACACCCATTGTATGAGCCGGCCTAGAAAGGGTGGGGCCTAGACCTTTAGGCCAGCCTGTTCCAATGGTCAGCGAGGGGCGAGGCCTATATGCCTATGACGTCATGGAGGGGTGGGGCCAACGGTGGCTCTGTGGGCAGGACTAATTGGCACTACTGCCGTGAAGCCCCGCCCACTTAGCACAATCTGCAGATGATAAAAGATCACTTTTTACTTGAACAAGCACCATGACATATGATATAAAATAAGGTGTAAAAACTGCTAAATTTACCTGTTACATCTGTGTAGAGAAGTCAGAATGCAAAAAGGGGGTAACAGTGTCACTTTAAGCTTTGTGGTCCCACAGTGCGACCACCTAACTATTGCTTCTCACTATCAGGGAAACCCATAATGTGGTATTTCATGGCACAAAGATGAAAGGGGTGACTGGTACTTAAAGGGAACCAATAACCAGAAAATAGTGTCTGAAGCTATAAATACAGTGTAATAGGGCTATTTGCAAAAAGTATTTAGTACTTGTGTTACACAAATCCCTCAAAAATGACACTATCGTAGGTTTTTTTTTTTTGCTGAAATCAATAGTACAGGCGATTTTAAGAAACTTTGTTATTGGGTTTATTAGGCAAATATGCAATTATCTGCATTCAAAAACACTTTCCCCAGGCCCCCCCCACCACCTCCTCTCTCTCATTTACTGCTTTTTATCAAGAAATCTCCACTTTTTTACAACAGTCGAGCCCTATGTAATGTATGGAGAGGGTAAGGGGGAGGAGGGAGATTAGTCGCCAGCAGAGAACAAAGGATTACACAGCAGGACTTGTGTGAAAGCCGGTATTCAGAGGTTAGAGAGGTCAGTGCTGACTTCAGAGGGGATAGCCCAGTGATTTAGCTGTAAATACATTTTTTGTTGTCCTGTTTTGGTGCCTCATCTCCCTCCACCCCTCACCTCTCCATAAGAGAACCATGAAGACAGGGGGGAGAGCTTCAAACTGCTTTTTTTTTTTATTTTATTTTTTTATAAAAATGCATTTTTCAGCTAATAAACCCAATTACAAAGTTTCTTAAAATTGCCTGTACTGTTGATTTCCGCAAAAAAAAAAAAAAAAAAAGTAAATGACAGTGACACATTAAAGGGAACCAATCACCATGATTGTTCCCTGCAGCACAGTATAGAGCTACAGTGCAGCTCACGGAGCATATACCAGCTGCTGCAGCAGTAGCTTTATAAAAGGTGAAAAAGACATTTTATTGCGCTGTGGGAGGCCAGGAAAGGGGCGGCAACTAGTCATCTAGGCGGGGAGGCCACCCATGACTGGTCACTGCTCTCTGCCGGTCAGTGGGGATGATTGACAGCCAGAGAGGCAACAACGGGTGTCTCTGCCTGTCAATCATCCCCACACTGTGCATTGACAAGCAGAGAGCAGTGACTAGTCACGGGCACTACCCACCCAGATGACTAGTTGCCGCCACTTTCCGGCCTCCCGCAGCATAACAAAACTTCTCTTTCCCCTTTATAAAGCAACTGCGGCAGCAGCGGCTGGTATTCTCTGGGAGCTGCACAGTAGCTCTATGCTGTGCTGCAGGGAACCATATCAGCACAATCGTCCTAATTGGTTCCCTTTAACCATCATGTGGGTGGAAACAATCCTGTGTAAATCACGCCTTCCTGGGTGCGTCAGCGCTCAGGCCCCTCTGTGACGCAGAAGGCTCGTCCAGTGAGAAACCAACCCAAAGAGGTGTGATTACGGAGAACTTATCCCACCAGGGGTTACCACTTCACGAGAAATGTAAAAAAACATTGCAAGTATTCGCTATCCGCTTTACAAAAATACACAAACAGTGTTACTACAAGCATATAACGTATTACACTGTGTTTAGTGATGGTTTCCCTTTAAAATGAACGTATTCACAATGGAGAGAGCTACATATTTATTTTCACAAATGAGAAACACATGATATGATCCTTGTGTAAATTAATATTTTTTTTTATTTGTTGCTGCTGTATTTTTCAATTCCCATGTAAAAGACTAGTTAATCAATGGTAATAAACATGATAATTATGCAAAAGTACTATTAGTGCATCCCTTCATTGGTTGTAGTGGATTACTGCAGGAGACTATATTTGGGGGTCCAAATTCAAGGCACTAAGTTAAAGCGGCTCTGTAACCACAATCTGCCCTCCCTTCCCCAAACCATTTGTACCTTCGGATAGCTGCTTTTATTCCAAGATCTGTCCTGGTGTCCATTCGGCAGGTGATGCAGTTATTGACCTAAAAAACAATTTATAAATTTGCAGCCCCCTGTCAGATTGGCGTGGCCTAGAGTACCCATGCCCTAGGCTTGCACCGCCTCTCTGTCCCTCCTCCTTGTCCTTCTCATCATTAGGAACAGCAGGATTTCTCCTAATCACCACTTGTCTGAACACTGCACATGAGCCCTAACTATCCAGCACCTGTGCAGTGTTCAGACAAGTGATTAGGAGAAATCCTGCCTGGGGCATTCCTAATGATGAAGATGGCGGGGAGGAGGGACGAACAGGCCTAGGACACAGACACTCTAGGCCCCGCCAATTTGACACAGGGCTGCAAGTTTAAAAGTAGTTTTTTAGTTGTTTTTAAATGTTGTTTGTTCTGACAGTACAAGCGATTTGGGGGAGGGGGCAGATTGTGGGTACATAGTAACTTTAAAGTAATGATTAGCTTAACCCTGTCCTGTATTGTATAGCCATCCATTCCCTGTGCCTGGGCTTAGCACAGCCCCACTCTCCCATCCATTCCCTGCTGACTAGAGGGAGCTGGTCCTCAATATTACCAGGATACCAAATGGATAAAATTTGCGGCAGAACCTCATCTTGACATACTAGGCATTTCCTATAAAAGTGTACTTTGTAATTAATATTATGTATAACAGTGTTGTGTGCTATGACAAATCTGATCATGTAGAATAGCTAAGAGGGGATTATGCCTATTTATGCCTATTTATGTATTGATGCATGTATTTTCCGGGTTTCATATGTTTCCGGGCTTTACGTGTTTCCCCAGGAGGACCTTTTAAATGGATTGCTGTAATTGTCTTGTATACCACGTATAAGGGCTTACGCCCGAAACATGTGGGCTATGAAGTGTCGGGATTATCTTAAATAAAGTACTACAACGGAACGGTGTTTTGGAGCTGGACATTCGTCTTTTCATGTATCCTCAATATTATCAAGAACTTCAGAGTTTGTGCCCAAGAAGTGCACGATCTCTGAATGGACAGGACTACTACCTCTATGCCTTTGCGGTCCTCAGTACTTATATCTCGATGTAAGTGATACATACAGAATGGCACAGGTTTACTGTTAGTCTATTGTTGATTTTGACGTCCGAAACAAATCTGATATGATCCTTTCTACTTCTTACCTGGTAAGAGTTCTCTGTCTGCGTTTTCTGTACACCCGGGATAAGGATAAAAAAGATGACCTTTTTCTAAAGGGTACGGTAGAATCCTAAATGCTGATGTAAAAGAAAAAAAAAAAGACACGTTTACAGGGATTTCCGGAGATGATTATAAGTGTAACTAATCTTGTCATAATTTATATGTAAACTCTCATTACTACACAGATATGATTAAAAAAAAAAAACCTTCTTCAGAAAGAAGAACACCTCTGCATACTAGCCAAGAGAGCAGGGACAGTTGTCTATAGATAAATGACATGACTACCCTGTCACCCCATATCCAATGTCAGATCAAGTGGGGGAATATGCCTGTAAAACCCCTTAAACTGAGTTTCATAGGATATAACACGCCTTAGGTGATGACTGATACTGGATTTATATCAAGGCCAATGGGAGTAATACAGTCATTATACAATCTTCTTGAAGAACAACTACCACCTTCCCTGGCAATGACCGGGAAGCAGCAGGGCGGGCCGATAATGATACATTTTGAGGCCTGTCCAAAAGATGCAGTTGGCCAAGGATCGTGTGATTTCACGCTCCTCAGCTGATCACTACAACTTTTACACGGGCAGATTATTGGCAAATAGAGTGTTTCTAGCGACCTTCCTGAATGATAATCAGCCTGTGTCAAAGGCCCCTAAGTACTGAACTGCTGCCATTAGGTTGAGAGGGAAGCACTGATTTACCTTTTAGGAACAGTGAGGATCCTCCAGGGGTTGGAGAAAGGCTTAAACATTGCAGGTACACAGTCTAGACCACAGCTGTCAAACTCAGGCCCTCCAGCTGTTGCAAAACTACAATTCCCATCATGCCTGGACAGCCAAAGCTAAAGCTTTGGCTGTCCAGTCATGATGGGAGTTGTAGTTCTGCAACAGCTGGAGGGCCTGAGTTTGACACCAGTGGTCTAGGCTGTCTCTTTCCCTTGAACATAGCAGTAGCTACACTCTGCTCCTGCTTCCTGTATACTGCCCTGGTCCGTCTGTTACTAGAGACTAGATTCCACTAACAAAAAGGCAGTGAACAGCAGGGAAGGAATACAATTATAAAAAGGTGTTTTTTTTTCTAGGATAAGGAGAATTTTGGGGGGTAAATGAAGTGACTTACAAGTATGTTAGGAACTGCATATGTTATCAGAGAAAAGTGGTTTACAATATACTTATATAGAAATAGCCAGTCAAAAAAAAATATATTTCTTTAAATTTTTTGTTAGAACATTTTCTTTAAAATGCCACCAGCTCTTTACCATAATCATATAGGCACCACGGTGTTTGCATTGTGTTATAGCAAAACTATGAAAATCATATTTTCTTATGCAAACAAAAGATAAAAGGTTACATGTAGGTCTAATTTTGAAAACAAATCTTCAATAGAAAGATCCCATTGGGGCTGATACAGATAAGACGTTCCCTTTGATGTCCTGTGAATGGTGCATTGAGATAACTAAATTAGTATCCCCACTTCAAACAATAACACAAGTGCTAGGGGCTCCCTTTGAAACTAATACAGGCAGCAGAGCATTCCAATGGTGCTGACAATTGAATACGTGCAGGTTACAAACCTATGGAGTGAAGCAACAAAGGGTACAGTATAAAAAGGAAGACATACTTACTGCCCTCCCATGTGCAGTGGAGTAAATTTAAGGCTCCTTCCACCCGTTTCCAGTGCTGAAGGTGAAAGAAGGCATATGCCACCGCCTCACTGTCTCCACGCTTCAATATATGCTCTGGTGGCATAATCAGGCTTTTCATTTCTAGCAGGTACTGCAACACAAAAGCACAAAAATATAATACTAAAGTTATATAGAAGAAAATTAGCGTCACTCACCACTTTGTAGCAGTTCCATTGTTCCTTTATTGAAAAAAAACAACAAGACATGAATTGCAGGTGAGATGCCAGTGTTAGCAAAACTGTGTATGCCTTCCATCCTCAGTCACTAATAACATACAGTACAAAAACCTTGACACTAGTGTGAACAGGGCTTAAAATAACCACTCAACATGCTCTAACGTGTAATGTTTGGGTGTTGATTTCAAGAGACATGCGTCCTGGGACTGGCCGACATCTAATGTGTATGGTGGCAGATGTGTATGGTCCCTTGGTGGCAGATGTCAGAAAGAGAAAGATTGGGAAGGTTAGATTTGAACTGCTTGTTTCTTAGGATCGGGAGAGCAAGCAGTGTGCTAAAAGCTGATGCGATGGAGCGAGGGGAGTGCTCCTAACGGTGCTCCCAACCACAAATTCAACTACTAACTGCACAGGTAAGAGACATCCCTTCATGCTCTGCGCCCTGTGCGCATTATGGGGCTATTAACGGGTTAGATTAGTCTAACCTGCTGATAGTTCCCCTTGAAACTGAAGCTATCTAAGGTGTATGGTTATCCTATGTTGTACATCTGCTCTGCTCCTATCCATTACTCCTAGTGGTCTGCTCCGTGACTGCACAATTCGCAGAAAAATAACGACATAAACGCTTAATTGACACTGATTAAACGTGTGAACCCCGCCTTACTGCATCACTTTACGGCAATAATTAAAAGGAGTTATCCGGCTATTCAGGCCAAAATATAAATAAATAAAGAGCATATCAGTGCACTCTGGCTGAAGGCAAATAGTGCGGAATCCATTACAGATGTATATTAGAGACTAAGAGCCCTATTCCACAGGACGATTATCGTTCGCATAATCGTTAACGATAAACGATCTCAAATGACCTGAAATAGTTCACCCATTTACACGGAACGATAATCGTTACTTATGATCGTTCTTGCGGTCGGCATCTTCGCTATTGCGTTTGTTGCTACTGCAAACGACGTCTTATTCCATGCGAACGAGCAACGATAAAAACAGGTCCAGGTCTTATTACGTGAGCAACGCTTTCTCGTTAGTCGTTTAATCGCTAACTGCTATTCAACCGAACGATTTCACGATTATCTGAACGATATTCGTCCCGTGGAATAGGGCTCTAAGGGTCCTTTTACACACAGATTTATCTGACAAATTATTGAAACCAACCTAAATAATCTGTCAGATAAATCTGTGTGTGTACAAGGAGCCTTAGGGTACTATTACACGGAATGATAAATCGGTCGAATCGTCCCTATCCGGCCGGTTATCGTTCTGTGTAATAAACACAACAATCAGCCGATGATCGTTGTCATCGGCTGATCGTTGATATACTGTAGGTTCAGACCTATAATTGTCGCCCACCGACCGTGCGCCGCTACTTCCAATAGCAGTGCGCGGCCGGCGGCTATCGATTTGCAAAAGAATACATTACCTATCCATGGTCCAGGGCTCCTCTTCTCCCCGGGTCCCGCGCGCTGCAGCTCCAAGGCGGCCTGTCTTAGCTGATGGCCGCTCAGCCAATCACAGGCCAGGACCACCGCGGCCAGTAATTGGCTGAGTGGCCTGTCAGCTAAGACAGGATGCTCTGAAGCTGCAGCGCGCGTGACCCGGGGAGAGGAGGAGCAGGAGGAGCCCTGGACCCGGGATAGGTAATGTATACCAGTTTATTAAGGGCTGCAAGGACATCGGTAATGATGTCCCTGCAGCCCTTGTTGGACGATTATCGGGCCGTGTAATAGGCCCTGTAAACGAGCGCCGATCTAGCCTAATAGTACCCTTACATGTATTGGGTATGTGGATTGATTGCACTGAAAAAGTAAGTTTACAAATGCATTCAATTAGCAATGAAGTTTGTCCCTCTTCTCTCGCTGTCATGTTGGCAGCTGTTGCCTCGGATACCGACCACTGTTTCCAGCTATGATAGTAGTAGCCGGGCAGTGATGGGACAGTAAATCGATCAATTAACTAGGGAGAGTTTATAGCCAAGAAGAAAGTTGAAAACCCCTGTGGTGGAATTAGCATTTAAAAAAAAAGAAAGTTAAAAATTTTACCAGTAGAATTAACTCCACAAGTCTCACTATTCATTTACCCTATACACCTACCAGATCCGTCTCTGATCATCTCTATTTATTTCGGTTATATATAAAGACGTTAAGCCTTGTATTAAAGAGTTACAATAAAGATAATTTCTTTCTTTGATCAACCAAACCAGTCCGGCCAATTACCTGACTCCGCTCATACACCGGCAAGCTTGAGGTAATTTCCTAATCTGAAGAAGTGACTAAAACTTTCTCTCTTCTTTAAGTAACACTGATGAGGTTGGGTTCTGGTCAAGCAAAGCATGTTTGCTGCATGAGTGACTCTTTCTCTTCTTGCCCCAGGCAGTCGTGCTGGAGGGTGATATGCTGCTTAATCCTCTCTAATCCTCTTTGTTTAACACACCAGTGAAGGTCTGCATAGATCTTGTGTGGGAAAATGTCCCCCGTACCCAGGGATATTTCACCTCATGGGTTTTATCATGGCCTTCGGCTCTAGATTCATCCATCTCCACGCATTCATATCTAGGAGTAATATAATTTATTTTTTTATTTTTTACTTTTGCTATCTGCAATGTGCCTCTCCCGTGAGGAGTGCAGGTACATAGTAGTATCCATGATGTTGCTCTTAAACTGACAGATTTTTTTTTTTTTTTTTAGGCCTCATTATAACAGAATATGGCAATGCAATTTTACTAAGCAGATACAGTGGTACCTTGGTTTAAGAGTAACTTGAATTAGGAGCGTTTTGGTTTAAGAGCTCACAGTTTTTCAAAATGGTGACTTGGTTTAAGAGCATTGCTTTGGTTTAAGAGCTCCCTGTACTGGGTGATAGGGGGAGTGGGGGAGGGGCATAGTCTGCATAGCGGGGTCTACAGCCCTGTACTCAGGAAGTCTCCCTCACCTTCCAAATCATGGCAGATCAACTTCAGGCTGGGGCTTGCATCAGGGGACAGGACTGTGGAGGTAATCTCTTCATAGCTGTAACCCCTTTCTCCCCGGACAGAGAGTGCTGCATGTATGTGCCCACATCTGTCCTGCTCATTCCGTCATGCTCCCTGAAGTCTCTGTCAGCCCTTGTGTTTCCCATCCTCTCCATTAATGTACAGTAACTTATAGTATCATATTCTGCTGTTTCTGAATGTTTGTTTCATTAGTTTTTCAGAATAATAAATCATTATTTTTGGGGCGTGGAATCAATTGTCTGCATTTCTGTGATTTCTTATGGGGAAATTTGCTTTACTATAAGAGTGATATGGATTACAAACACGGTCCCGGAGCGGATTATGCTCGTAATCTAAGGCACCACTGTATATGCAAGCTTGGAGGTCCAATTGGGAAAAGCCATTTAGGCTGCTAAAAACATCTAATTGGTAAAATGGTTAAGTGAAGAAAAAGGTGATGTGCTTAAAGATCTAAAAAAAGGGAATCTGTCACTAGGTTTAGGCAGCATAAACTAGCGACAAAAATGCTGAACAGCAACCACACCTACAATCCCCTCGATTCAAACACAGGTGAGTAGGCGAAGGTCATCCACCACAGATAATATGGAATATAAAATTTAATTTACAAAACAATAAAATGCATAAAAAGGGTAAAAGCATGACGCGTTTCCAGGCTGGATAGGACTCTTCCTGAGGTGCATGACAATGTTCCTGTAGAAATGCTAAACAGATCGGTATAATACTTACGTTGCTCTGTCCAGCTGTTTTGCTGATATGCTTCACGCCACACCACTCTCGGAGCTGATTGACAGCTGTCTGTATATACACAGTGTAGATAGACAACAGCCAATCAGCAGACTGTGAGCAGAGGGAGCTGGTGCTCATGAATATCGAGGACTACTGAGCACACACACGTAATAGAGAGGACTAGTGTGCGGTGATACATCTTTCTGTTCAGCTTCTCTGTCAATAAGCTACTTTTATATAGGACAGCGTAAACAGTTACTCTTTAACCCCTTCACGACCACAATATATGTTTCTAATGCAGATGCTCCACGCAGTAGAAACGTATATAGACATTCCTGCCGTGAAGGGGCTTTTAATGTGTGCAGGGTCGCTTCAATAAGAGCAGCCCTGCACATTCCAGTGTCCCTGGAGGTAATGACAGGTCATTAGCCCCTTATACATTGGAATTTATAGTGATCACTGCGTTTAAAGGAGCAGGACTCTTTTTTCACAAGTGCCGGAGAGGGGGGGGGGGGGGGGGGGAATAAAAGAAATGTTGGGGGGGGGGGGCCATTAAAGGGGTACTCCAGCAATTTTCTTTTCTTTTCAAATCAACCGGTTTCACAAATTTATGTTAATTTGTAAATTACTTCTATTTAAAAATCTCTATTCTTCATCAGTACTTGCTGCATGTCCTGCAGAAAGGAGTGGATTCTTTCCAGTGTGACACAGTGCTCTCTGCTGATATCTCTGTCCAAGACAGGAACTGTCCAGAGCAGAAGCAAATCCCCCTAGAACAACTCTCCTTCTGTGGACAGTTCATGTCATGGACAGAGGTGGCAGCAGAGAGCACTGTGTCACACTGGAAAGAATCCACCACTTCCTGCAGGACATACAGCAGCTGTTAAGTATGGGGAAAACTTGAGATTTTTAAATAAAGTAAATTACAAATTCATATAAACTTTCTGAATAAAAAAAAAATATTTTTTTTTGGAGTACCCCTTTAATTGAGTAAAAAAAAAGAAGTGACCAGCTATAATAAATTTTGAAAACCCGTAAGATAGATAAGTATCTAGCCATACATATGCTACATTATTGGGCTTGTATATTATTAGGAAAGAAGCAATATCATTGTACACAGTATACTGCAACCAGAATGGAGTAATATAGGGAAAATATATATATATATAATATATACACATACATACATATTTTATATATATGTACACACACACACATACATATACATACATATATTGTGTTTTTTTCACAGCCATCCAGGAAAATAACAGGTATTGTTACATAGCCCACTGACATATGGATGGAAACACATTATAGTCGTAAAATAAAGGTTGGGAGATGGAGAATGAGTGTGCAAAGTTCAAAAGTTCAGGTTGCGTCTTCTGATTTACTGCTTGAACCAATATTTCATGTCCTAAATTACAGTGCACTTTCCTAGCATGGAAGAACTGCAGATTCCTTGTGAAATGATCATCATAGTCTTGGATTTACAGCAGCCGATGACATCATCCAATTAAATCCAGAGGACATGAGAGATGGAGATGCCACCAAGGTTGAGAATGCTTCTCTTGTTAGATGGTGAATAGTAATGGCAGTGGCAAGTTGTGCCAAAAGAGATAAAAAAGAACGAAAAAAAAAACTTCACCCATATGATCGCAATTACTGAGAGCTTTAGAGAAATCTGGTTTTTCCCCGGTGCACACTGTAGATGTTGTAACGGTTCAACCACTTAATGCAAACAAGATTTACAGAATAAAGAAGAAAAAAAAATATATATATATATATATATTTACTAACACAATAATAGAACAAAGAGAAGCTAGCGAAATCCAACATATATACATTACCTGTTGGACAGTGCAACCATCCACAGTGCGGCACTCGGCCTTCAGTAAAGGCAGAAAAATTAACCCTCTGTTGTTCGGTATTGGCTCAGAATGGAATCCATGAATCAATTGAAGGGTTAAAGGGAACGTATCACCAAGACAACGCTATCTAATCTATAAAGGAAAATATAAGACACAGTGGTTGGCACTTCCACATTGTTCACACAGGGGCCATGGAAAAAATGCAGGGGGTGGAATATAGTATAATTTTGGTGGTGCTCACTCTAAAGAGAAAAAAGCTTGATGCAAAATCAAAAACAAAAAGAAAAATTGGAAAGAGGGCATTCACCATTAAAATTGTCGTCTTTATTTCATTTCTTAATCTTAGAAGATCATCTGTGGAGCTAGGAGCGGGGACGCCAGCTTCAGCTTTATTGTGAGGGGCATGACAGCTGTTTCACACGTAATTCGTGCTTCTACAGACGTCTGTAGAAGCACAAACTACGTGTGAAACAGCTGTCACGCCCCTCAAAGTCACGCTGAAGCTGGCGTCCCCACTCCTAGCTGCACGGATAAAATGAAATAAAGACGACAATTTTTGATTTTGCTATCTAAGCTATCACCATCATGTTACAGAGCAGGAAGAGCTGAGATTTATATTATATTATATATATATATATATATATATATATATATATATATATATATATGGGAAAAGACTCAGTATAACTTGGTACTGGTTGATTGAAATCCCTGATCATTCTGTGGTAAGGAGTCCAGTGGGCGGTGTCGCTCAATGGACAGAACTCTTTAACACGAAAACATCAGAGATTTCAATCAATAAATTACAAGTTATAAAAATCTTTTCCCATAAAAGATATATATCAATCTGCTCAGCTCCTTCTGCTCAATAACATGATGCCAATAGCTTAGATAGTTATTTTATGGTGAATCGTTCCCTTTAATAACAGAGTATTCTAGTCAGGGGTGCATCTCTATGAGAGCAAAAGCATGGGGGGGATGCCCAACTTCTCCAAAAAAAAAAAAAAAAAAGAAATGGAAAAGTCAAAAGAGTCATTGATGTTATTGTTAGGCATGAGGAGGCCTACTCTGACACATTTCTAAGCACATGGGCAGACTGTATGTCTAGGGTCCTATTAGACAAAGGGAATTTAAATGATTACCGATAAACGATAGCAAACAAGAGCTTTTGGGAACAACCTGAAATCGTTCACCATAACACATAGAACGATAGTAGTTACCATTGCTACTACGGTCGTTTACCCCTTCTGATCCCAGCAAAAGAACGGACGATGTTCATCGAACATATCGATGAACCTAAGAGATGCAATCAATGTAGCATGTATGATTTTTTTCCTATCGTTATCATTTAAATTCAAATAGGACAACATTTTTTTTTTACACGATAATTGTCCCATGTAATAGGACCCTAACGCCCATGCTGGTGGTCACCAGGGCAGCAGGAAGACTTCTCTGCAGGAAGTACAATACAAATAGTTATAGTCTTGTAGTTCCACATCCAATGCCATTGCTGAACTGCGCATTATCTTGAAAGAGCGCTGGTTTTTGTATCATACGGTAGTCATTTTTCTCATCTTAGAAGTACTTTAAGGATGTGTTCATATATTAATGCAGAGTAGGCCCTTAGGTGCGGAAAGGAATAATATGCATGTCTGTCCAATATCCAAGAATAAGGATTTATCTCCTTGTGTGAATGTGTGCACAAAGCTGGAAGCTAATGCCTAAAAGCCATATTACACGGCACGATACTAGGGGGAAGCCAATGTCAACCTGCCAGGTCAGTGTCAACTCCGTTCCTCACCTGTGCTATCACATGCACAGCCAGCGAGTGGGGAAAAGCAGGAGGGAGGGGCGGCCAGATCTACTGTCATCTACCTCCATGATCAGAGAAAAAAAAAAAAACATCTGTGATTGCATTCGCGTCCGTATTTTTCAAGGATCCGTTTAAAGCTTTTTAGTTTACACTGATTACATCCCATCCGTGCGAGATCCATGCTATCTTTGAAAAACACGTATCTCATAGACTTCTATGGGGAATCAGTGTTGTCATCTCCTCTGAGTTATGACATGTCCTATTTTTTTCACAGAACGGATTGCGGATTTGTGGGGAAAAAACCGGAAAGTGTGAATAGCTCAATGGAAAGCAATGGGCTATAATATCGTCCGTGATCACGGACAACTTAACGGAACGTGTGAATAAGGCCTTAGGCCATGTTCACACAACGTATATTTTTGTAAAAGTACAGCAGTTGTTGCCGATTGCAACAACGGCCGTGATTAATACAGAAATATACATTGCGTTGCAGTCTATGGAATCCCGGCTGGAGTGTATAGATATAGTATACACTCCAGCAGGGATCCCTAGCGGCGCAGCGAGAAACTGACATGTCAAAGTCCATTCAGTGCACACAGTGGAGCGAGCGGCTCTGGCCGCACGCTCCATTGCGTGCAGTGGGGAGTTCTGATACGGGTGCGCACGGATGCGCCCGCATCAGAACTTAGCTGCGCTAAAGATCATCCAGCCGGTATTGCAGTACTGGCTGGGATGATCTTTTCTGAGACCGGCCATTCCGTGACCCGGCCTGGTCAAAGAACGGCCGGTCTCATACAGCGTCTGAACATAGCCTTAGTGTGCAATGAACCAACACAGTTCTCAATTTTTACAGATTATATCTGAGATTTTTTTTCAAGCTGCCCGAAACCCACAGCCTTCTTCCACAGCAACCAATCACAGCTCAGGTTTTGAATCCTAATGACCTCCGGTAAAACTAAATCTGAGTTATGGGGGTTTCAGGCAGTTTCATAAATTTGGGCAACACACAATCTTGCAGACATCACTCCAATTGGTAGCTGTCAGGAACACATCAGAAGTCAGAAGGTTTCCCAAGGATGTAAGAGAATGTGGTAATTAAACAGAATCCCTCTAAATATGTATATGATTATTCCGTTCTATCTACCCTTGAATGCCAAGGAACAAAGAGAAGACAAGGTGTCTGCTACAAAATTGCCGGTCTCTTGATCATTCAGGCAAGTACCTATTTCTTCCAGCAATTACCTATCTGACTGCAGGGTTTTTTATGCTTTATTAAAATTGACAAGGAGAAAGGAATGATGTAACATGGCATCATGGGGAAATCTAACAGGACTGCCATGAGGGAGGCTTAGACTACTTGCTTTCCGCTCACTATGATATGGTGAATGTTCTACTTTGTTCCTAACCTTTAAGGGGCCATGGAATATCACTTTTCACAAAGAAAATGAAAATATTTCATGACATCAGAAAGACAGGAATGCAGGAACCTGAATGACAAACTACAAATTGTTTCGCTCATTTTAACAAGGTTCTTTACCTAATTTTTTTTAGATGGGAACTTGCATGCTGCGACTGCTTCCCCTTTATCTGCTGTCATCAATGTATAATTTTAGCTTTAAGGCTATGTCACGTCTGACAGTCTGGATGCTACGGATAAGCATCTTGAAATCATACTAAAAAGTCCCTGTCTCTTATGTTCTATAGTAAAGAGATTAGATTTAAAATTAAAACAAAATTGGGGAGGGGCTTCAAAATGGCTAAAAATGCCAGCAGTCTTCCTGCATTTTGAGGTTTTTTTTCCCTAGTGTTTGGGCCAGTTCACACAGAATAAAACTGGCGGAGGAATCCCTCCAGCCACAGTGTAATACAGGCAGTCTCGCACGCCTTCTCTCTCCGCTTGGAAGAAATGACATGTCAATTCTCCGCCGTGGAATTCCGCCAGTTTTACTCTGTGAGAACGTGCCCTTTATCCATTTTTTTAGTCACTTTATCCTCTGCATTCTTTTTCTATTACAAGTCACGTGAGTCTTTCATCAGGTTGCTCATTGATTTCTATTGAAGAACTGGGGAAAGAACACCAAAGGAAAAGAAAAAAAAAAGACATGAAAACATTGGGGGACAATTATGAAAAATTAGGCCCCGTCCCCAATTGCCCAGACAGATTTACTAAGAGTGAAACTGGTCTGCCATAAGGCGGGGGCAAAAATTGACTGTACTCCTGAGCAGGTGTAGATTTCTGCCTGATGGTGAATTCGCTTTAAAAAGTTTGCTTTCTTACACACCAAAAACTTTAAAGTCTTAGGGCAGCTTCACACGTACCGACTCCGCAGCAGATTTCACGCTGCGAGTTTGCAGTGTTAAGTTGAGTTGGTCACATACCCGCAGCAGAATTTTCATTCCGCTGCCATGATGTGACCCGGCCTCTTTAACCCCTCGCTGCCCGCAGCCCCTGCCCCGGAGCATGCATTACCTGCTCAGCGCTGTGGCTCCCGGATCCCCTCGCTCCCCTTAAGCCAATCAGTTTACGGCAGCACTCATTGGCTGATAGGGAGCGAGGGGAGCAGGGAGCTTCACACACAGCCGCGGTGCCGAGCAGGTAATGTATCCTCCAGGCCGGGGGCTGCGGGGCGGTTAAAGGGGCCAGCTTACATATCCGCAGTGGAATGAAAATTCCGCTGCAGATATGCAAACTCGCAGCGTGAAAGCCGCTGCGGATCCAGTACGTGTGCAGCTACCCTTAGGGTATATTCACACAGGCGGGCTCGCAGCGAGATTCTCGCTGCGAGCCCGGCAGGTCCTGTCAGTTCCCATAAACTACATACTTGCTGCGGTCTAAACGACCGCAGCGAGTATGTAATTATACCGCCCTTAACCCCTTCTACTCCCGCCGGCTCCCCCGCTGTAAGCAGCATACATTACCTGTCCTTGCTGCACGGGTCCGGCGTCCTTCTCTCCCGCCCGGCCAATCAGTGGCTGCGGCTGGGCAACACACTAATTGGCCGGACGGGAGAGCAGGACGCCGGACCCGTGCTGCAAGGACAGGTAATGTATGCTGCTTACAGCGGGGGAGCCGGCGGGAGTAGAAGGGGTTAAGGGCGGTATAATCACATACTCGCTGCGGTCGTTTAGACCGCAGCAAGTATGTAGTTTATGGGAACTGACAGGACCTGCCGGGCTCGCAGCGAGAATCTCGCTGCGAGCCCGCCTGTGTGAATATACCCTTAAAGTATAAAATTTCTGTTGTTAGCCAATGAATCTGCAGTTCACTGCCTCAATAGACACTTAAGCCTTATTCCCACATTCAGTGCACAGTCCATGTATATACTAATGGTGTGCAATGGAACGGATTATTGGGGCAGTTTAAATGTTCACATTATAACACAGAACAATAAACAATATACACAGTTATGACTACAAACATGCATGCAAACATAGGCAAGAATAAATTATGTTCCAAGGCTGCATTTTTGTTTCTGACCATGACAGAAAATAATATCCTACCATCAAAGCGAATAACACTTACCCCGACAAAGCTGCTTACCTTAAAGGGGTTGTTCTTTATTAAAATGACTCTTACAAATGTGAGAAAAACAAAGAACCACTACCTGTTAATTCTCTGATGGTTCCAACACTGATGCTCCGGTGATCCACGCTGGTGACCAACGTGACCTCTGAAGCCAACCACTGACCTTGGCGCTCTCTACACATACATGCAAGCATCACTGCTGAGGCCAAGGGTCAAAAAGATTATGGCACATCATTACTGTGGGAAAATAAAGATTGGGAGCGACCACTGGAGCAGCTGGGGATGTGATGTGCTTTTCATCACATTTCCCACTGTTTCCCACTCCCTGACAGCCACATTAACCCTACTACTAAGTCAGACCACTAAATTAGTTTCAATTTGTTTAAAATATTTTTTTTCCTATTTTCAGCAGTAAACAGCTACGTGCATGCTATAGTCAGGTGACTGATGTCTGACCTAAAAGCTGCTTTGCTTATGATGTCCAGGCTGAGTAACCTAATTCATTCTTTCCTCAATCACAATCCCAGAGGTGGTCATGTTGACCAATGTCACCTTAAAGGGATTGTTCACCCCAAAACTTTTTCTTTCATACCAACTTGTGCCAGAAAGTGCTAGAAATTTGTAATTTACTTCCGATAAAAAAAAAATCTCAAGTCTTCCAATACTTATCAGCTGCTGTATGTCCTGCAGGAAGTGGTGTATTCTCTCCAGTCTGACACAGTGCTCTCTGCTGCCACCTCTGTCTGTGTCAGGAACTGTCCAGATCAGCAGAAAATCTTGTTCTGCAGACTGGAAAGAATACACCACATCCTGCAGGGCATACAGCAACTGATAAGTACTGGATGACTTGAGATTTTTTAAATAAAAGTAAAATACAAATCTATATAAAACTTGAGTTGATTTGAAAGACAAAAAAATATATAATCGGAGTAAATTAAATGACACCATAACATAACTGCACATCATGGTGTGGAAAGGAGATAACAAAAGCACGCTAATTTCTAATATATATATTATTAATATTCACCAAATTTAAAGCCATATTTTCTTCCCCTAAATGTAAAAGCACCGCACTGTCAACCTCAGCTCGGCACACATATAACTATACTGTACATGGCACAAGAGACACGGTAGCGGTGTGACAACTTATCCTGGTCCTGGTGTCTTTGTCCACATTTATTCCAAAAATATACATTTTCTAACAAGTCTGGGCAGCGATAAATGGTTGGGCCAGCGAGGCGGACGTGAAACCCTTTGTCACTGAGCTCTTGAAATCTGAGTAGTTATTTTTAGCAGGCATGTACGGGGTAGAGCTGTTTGATGTACTCGATGAGGGAGTATGATGCTGGTGCACTTGTCTATGGAACTAGATTCCACAGCTTGTAGGGCCCATAGTCTACATATCCAGGAACGCAGCATACAGATGAATGTAGAAAAGATGACCTGGCCATCGTTCACATTACGCAGAAACCTGGTACTTACAGGCTGCTTACTCAGTGGACAGTCTGGGCTATTAGAGGGCTGACCCTGCTTGTAAACTCTGCTGACTGGGGAGTCTTTGGTTCGGGCAGCATGAATCTCTACTGTGACCCTCAATACATTCAACCATGCTGAACTCTGAAACAACAGCATTTCAAAGAAAACATAAAAGGAGATACACAATGCTGTCCATAGTAAACTACTCTGTGAAAATGAAAGCTGGGCTGTGACTTATTGTGTAGAAGAACAACTCATTATAAGCCAAGAACAGCAACAGGGGCAGCTCTCCTCCAGCCACAGCTAGATAGATAGGCGCAAGCAAGTAGAGACTAGAGATGAGAGCAACTTCTCCGATACCACAAAAAAAAAAAAAAAAAATTTCTACAATCTGTACTGAGGCTGTTTCACGCCCTTATGGCGCTTCTTCGGATCTAGTCCGTAGAAGCACCGTAAGGGTGTGAAACAGCACATCACCAATACCTTCATGGAGTCTGCACCCGTACTGTCTGCACCGTGTCTTATATTGTTTATTTTTACTATGGAGAAATAAAGACAAAGAGTTTTATGCGGTGAGTGCAACTCTACTTGCTTCTTTATATACATGATCGTATTTCTATGTACATTTTGAGTTAGCACCTCCGTGATTGCTTGATGCGACCTGTAGTGAAACCATAAACCTTCATTGCTATGTACAGTAGTGCAAAGATTTAAGCAGTTTTGGAGCCCACAGTATCATTATGAATGATGATGACACGAGCTACGAGGTCCGTTCCGTAGCACGTCGTCCACACACGAAACACATTTACAGAAAATGTGAATGCTCCCTTACTGTTATATTGAGTGTTTTCTCCAAATTGTGAGCAGTATCATACAGTATCAGGTTCATTTTCTATTGGTTTAAAGTTCTATTAACATCTTCAGTAAAATCATATCAGAAAGTAAAACATGTAAACACTATATAAAAATACTATGCTGAATGTAGATGTGAGAATGTGTACACTATACCACATACCTAAGCCAGTCATACCTCTCCTACAAGCATTCGATAGCAGGTTATTCCAAGTGTCTGATTTTGTTGGTAAAGGTCCATATTGCAGTGCTATATACAAGTTATTACATACCTTCGGGACGTGAGGATTAAACTCTACAGCTCGATGTATGGCCTCCACGGCGTTCATTTCCGCTGTGCTAAGTCCCCTTCTGGAGGCAGTTTCAGGTGAGAATCTACAACAATAACACGTCTAAATGTCAGAATTTCTGTACCACAATTGTACAAGCTCAAAGAAGTCCATTTATCATTTGCAATTTTTTTTTTCACACCTTTTTTTTCCCCCCCAAGCTTGTACCTTCTGCTAGAAGCCAGCTTCACTCCAAGAAGAGGTATCAGGTTGTTGCACCGATGCATGATGAATGTAGGCATTTTTTTCAATGCACTTTTGTGTCCTTTGGTTTCTACGCCACCTTTTGGATGAAGTTTCACATAACGTTGCGACTTGAGATAAGCGAACCCAAGCGTGTGGAGTTTCATTAGCGGTGGCTGAAGTACTTGGAGAGAGCCTTAAAGGAGAAGTCTGGTGAAAATTTTTATTAAAGCATTGTATTGCCCCCATATACACTTATTATGGGAAATGCTTATAAAGTGCTTTTTTTCCCTGCACTTACTACTGCATTAAGGCTTCACTTCCTGGATAACATGGTGATGTCACTTCCTGGATAACATGATGATGTCACTTCCTGGATAACATGGTGATGTCACTTCCTGGATAACATGGTGATGTCACGACCCGACTCTTAGAGCTGTGTGGGCTGTGGCTGCTGGAGAGGATGATGGCAGAGGGATGCTCAGTGTCAGACATCACCATTTTATCCAGGAAGTGACATCACCATGTTATCCAGGAAGTGACATCACCATGTTATCCAGGAAGTGACATCACCATGTTATCCAGGAAGTGAAGCCTTAATGCAGTAGTAAATGAAGGGAAAAAGCATTTTATATGCATTTCCCGTAATAAATGTATATTGGTGATTTGTATACCTATTGGGGGGGCAATACAATACTTTAATAAAAAATTTTACTGGACTTCTCCTTTTAGGCTATGTTCACACTCTGTATGACACCGGCTGTGATTAATACAGAACTTACGGAGGAGGACCAAATCATCACTATGGGGGCGGGGCAGTGCTCATAACAGTCTTACCTGACCGAGGAGCAAACGACACAGAGTACAGAGTGCACAGAGTATGAAGGTAAGAGACATACCTTCCTCCTCAGGCTCCTAGAAGCTATAGGGGACTATCAGCAGGTTTAAAGCGAATGTACCATCAGGTACATTGCTGCTTTTTTTTTTAACTTAATCAATCAGCGCGGGAAAGCCGGTGACGTGGTTCTATATTTTTGAATTGCCGCTCGGTTCCTGCACTCAGCACCGGCCCACCACAGACCACTGGGGGCCGGAATTTGCTGGATCGCAGTAGTACCCAGGTAGCATTAGCAGTGATCAGTTTACAATTTTACCCTCAAGTGCAGTGCTTTATATAAGGGTATACGTGCAATGCTTTATATAATGGTATACGTGCAATGCTTTATATAAGGGTATACGTGCAATGCTTTATATAAGGGTATACGTGCAATGCTTTATATAAGGGTATACGTGCAATGCTTTATATAAGGGTATACGTGCAATGCTTTATATAAGGGTATACGTGCAATGCTTTATATAAGGGTATTCGTGCAATGCTTTATATAATGGTATACGTGCAATGCTTTATATAAGGGTATACGTGCAATGCTTTATATAAGGGTATACGTGCAATGCTTTATATAAGGGTAAGAGGGCAATGCTTTATATAAGGGTAAATGTGCAATGCTTCATATAAGGGTAACAGGGCAATGCTTCATATAAGGGTAAAAGGGCAATGCTTCATATATGGCTAACAGGGCAATGCTTTATATAAGGATAACAGGGCAATGCTTCATATAAGCGTAACAGGGCATTGCTTTATATAAGGGTAACAGGGCAATGCTTTATATATGGCTAACAGGGCAATGCTTTATATAAGGGTAACAGGGCAATGCTTTATATAAGAGTAACAGGGCAATGCTTCATATAAGGGTAACAGGGCAATGCTTCATATAAGGGTAACAGGGCAATGCTTTCTATAAGGATAACAGGGCAATGCTTCATATAAGGGTATACGTGCAATGCTTTATATAAGGGTAACAGGGCATTGCTTCATATAAGCGTAACAGGGCATTGCTTTATATATGGCTAACAGGGCAATGCTTTATATATGGCTAACAGGGCAATGCTTTATATAAGGGTAACAGGGCAATGCTTTATATAAGAGTAACAGGGCAATGCTTCATATAAGGGTAACAGGGCAATGCTTTATATAAGGGTAACAGGGCAATGCTTTATATAAGGGTATACGTGCATTGCTTTATATAAGGGTAACAGGGCAATGCTTTATAAAAGGGTAACAGGGCAATGCTTTATAAAAGGGTAACAGGGCAATGCTTTATAAAAGGGTAACAGGGCAATGCTTTATAAAAGGGTAACAGGGCAATGCTTTATAAAAGGGTAACAGGGCAATGCTTTATAAAAGGGTAACAGGGCAATGCTTTATATAAGGGTAACAGGGCAATGCTTTATATAATGGTATACGTGCAATGCTTTATATAAGGGTACACGTGCAATGCTTTATATAAGGGTAAGAGGGTAATGCTTTATATAAGGGTAAATGTGCAATGCTTCATATAAGGGTAACAGGGCAATGCTTTATATAAGGGTAAAAGGGCAATGCTTCATATAAGGGTAACAGGGCAATGCTTCATATATGGCTAACAGGGCAATGCTTTATATAAGGATAACAGGGCAATGCTTCATATAAGGGTAACAGGGCAATGCTTTATATATGGCTAACAGGGCAATGCTTTATATAAGAGTAACAGGGCAATGCTTCATATAAGGGTAACAGGGCAATGCTTTATATAAGAGTAACAGGGCAATGCTTCATATAAGGGTAACAGGGCAATGCTTTATATATGGCTAACAGGGCAATGCTTCATATAAGGGTAACAGGGCAATGCTTTATATAAGAGTAACAGGGCAATGCTTCATATAAGGGTAACAGGGCAATGCTTTATATATGGCTAACAGGGCAATGCTTTATATAAGAGTAACAGGGCAATGCTTTATATAAGGGTAACAGGGCAATGCTTTATATAAGGGTAACAGGGCAATGCTTTATATATGGCTAACAGGGCAATGCTTTATATAAGGATAACAGGGCAATGCTTTATATAAGGATAACAGGGCAATGCTTCATATAAGGGTATACGTGCAATGCTTTATATAAGGGTAACAGGGCATTGCTTTATATAAGGGTAACAGGGCAATGCTTTATATATGGCTAACAAGGCAATGCTTTATATATGGCTAACAGGGCAATGCTTTATATAAGGGTATACGTGCAATGCTTTATATAAGGGTAACAGGGCAATGCTTTATATAAGGGTAACAGGGCAATGCTTTATATAAGGGTAACAGGGCATTGCTTTATATAAGGGTAACAGGGCAATGCTTTATATAAGGGTAACAGGGCAATGCTTTATATATGGCTAACAGGGCAATGCTTTATATAAGAGTAACGGCAATGCTTCATATAAGGGTAACAGGGCAATGCTTTATATAAGAGTAACAGGGCAATGCTTCATATAAGGGTAACAGGGCAATGCTTTATATATGGCTAACAGGGCAATGCTTTATATAAGAGTAACAGGGCAATGCTTTATATAAGGGTAACAGGGCAATGCTTTATATAAGAGTAACAGGGCAATGCTTTATATAAGGGTAACAGGGCAATGCTTCATATAAGGGTAACAGGGCAATGCTTCATATAAGGGTAACAGTGCAATGCTTTATATATGGCTAACAGGGCAATGCTTTATATAAGGATAACAGGGCAATGCTTTATATAAGGATAACAGGGCAATGCTTCATATAAGGGTATACGTGCAATGCTTTATATAAGGGTAACAGGGCATTGCTTTATATAAGGGTAACAGGGCAATGCTTTATATATGGCTAACAAGGCAATGCTTTATATATGGCTAACAGGGCAATGCTTTATATAAGGGTATACGTGCAATGCTTTATATAAGGGTAACAGGGCAATGCTTTATATAAGGGTAACAGGGCAATGCTTTATATAAGGGTAACAGGGCATTGCTTTATATAAGGGTAACAGGGCAATGCTTTATATAAGGGTAACAGGGCAATGCTTTATATATGGCTAACAGGGCAATGCTTTATATAAGAGTAACAGGGCAATGCTTCATATAAGGGTAACAGGGCAATGCTTTATATAAGAGTAACAGGGCAATGCTTCATATAAGGGTAACAGGGCAATGCTTTATATATGGCTAACAGGGCAATGCTTTATATAAGAGTAACAGGGCAATGCTTTATATAAGGGTAACAGGGCAATGCTTTATATAAGGATAACAGGGCAATGCTTTATATAAGGATAACAGGGCAATGCTTCATATAAGGGTAACAGGGCATTGTTTTATATAAGGGTAACAGGGCAATGCTTTATATAAGGGTAACAGGGCATTGCTTTATATAAGGGTATACGTGCAATGCTTTATATAAGGATAACAGGGCAATGCTTTATATAAGGGTATACGTGCAATGCTTTATATAAGGGTAACAGGGCATTGTTTTATATAAGGGTAACAGGGCAATGCTTTATATAAGGGTAAACGTGCAATGCTTCATATAAGGCTAACAGGGCAATGCTTTATATAAGGGTATACGTGCAATGCTTTATATAAGAGTAACAGGGCAATGCTTTATATAAGAGTAACAGGGCAATGCTTTATATAAGAGTAACAGGGCAATGCTTCATATAAGGCTAACAGGGCAATGCTTTATATAAGGGTAACAGGGCAATGCTTTATATAAGGGTAACAGGGCAATGCTTTATATAAGGATATATAAATGTAGTTACTAAATATACTTTCAGATTAGAACACAAGGAGCCATACAATGAGCATCCACATGATCTTATAAGAGTTCCCAAATATTCTGGTTGGGCCGGCGTGTCATTCTCATGCCTAACCTCAGACTGTGACTACCTTAATACATGTATTCGGATAAATCTGGTAGACATTTACCTCCAGCCATCTTATAGGTTAATCCCTCCTAAAGCCCTGGCTGTATAAGAGGCCCATTAATCATGGTAGTTCTGGCATCCTACAGTATCTGTACATGGAATGGTGGGAGGATAGAGAAGACCTTATAATATACAACACTCATGCATGTTCTCAAGCAGCGGCATGACATTCAGTTATACTAACCTGTCAGATACAGCTCTGGCTTTCAGTAACGCTGCTGTGTAGCATATGGTAGCAGACTTTGGGAGACTTATATCTGCAGTAAAACAGGGGGGGGGGGGGGGGGGGGGGAGTTGAGAAAATGAAGACAAACATGATATTTGAGTGAGTTGCTATTTTGTTATAAGCAGCTAATGCCAGATATGTGGAAGGTCATCTGTAATGTGACAATACTAGCTGCCTGCTCTGGGTCTTGTAGTGCTCCTTGGTGTATACAATGCCTTTATTATATGTGTGTATTTGTTCCTACCTTCTGGTCCTCAAAGTAGATATAGATTAAATAGCAGAGCTCCCCAACCATTGGCTCTCCAGCTCAGAGGATAGACGCTAAATAAACTTTTAGGGTACGTTCACACTTACCGGATCCGCAGCGTATTTTCTGCTGCAGATCCGCAGCAGATTTCGCTTAAATAACTGAACACAGCATCAAATCTGCAGCATCAAATCTGAAGCAGATCTGCTGCGGATCCTGTAGGTGTGAACGCACATTTAGTACTTATTAGGCTATGTTCATACGCTGCACAAACAACGGACGTTGTTCAGCATGTTTCCACGGCTGACATTGCAGTTAAGGTGTGTCCTGTAATAAAATTCCATTGACTTTAATGGAAAGGCCGGGTCAGAAAAAAAAAAAAAAAGTACCGCGAAACAACAGCTGGAATAAAATTTACATGTTCATTATTTTTACGGCTCTGTTGAACAACGGCCGTTGTTCACTATAATGTGTGAACAATAGTTGTTGTTTGAATTGACTACAATGCAAATCATTTCATTATGAAAAGAACGTCTGTCATCAAGATGAAAACAACGGCCATTCTTTTCATAATAAGCTGGACTGACAGCAGTGTACACACAGTCCTTTTCCTCACTTCCCTGGCCAATCACTTCACATAATCCTCTGTGCTATATCATGACACAGTACTGATGAAAGTGCACCAAATGGGATAACACTGTACTGGGGGAGGATTTAGGCTCGGTCTACACTACAGTGTTTTTACGGAAAAAACGGATGCGTGTGTGTGCGCATCAGTTTTTCCATCGACTTCCATTATAAAAAAATAAAAAAAAGATGTTTTGATTCTTTTTCTTTTATAGTGAAAGTAAATGAAAAAAAAAACTGATCAAAACGGAAATGCATCTCTTTTTCCATCTATTTTTTGTAAAAATGGATGAAAAAATAAAAAACTGTGTGAACCCAGCCTTAAGGCCCTATTACATGAAGCCTGTTTTATAAAAAGCAACTATCTTTAGATCGTCTGGGGAGCCCATGGGAGACAGCGGCGGTCTGTTGCCACCGCTTCTATTGCATGGAGTGACGGCAGCAGATTGTAGCTATTGTTGTCATGTTAAAAGATGTTAAAGGGGTAGTGCACCAAAAAAAAATTTCTTTCAAATCAACTGCTGCCATGAAGTGCCAGAGATTTGTAATTTACTTCTATTAAAAAATCTCAAGCCTTCCAGTACTTATCAGCTGCTGTATGCCCAACAGGAAGTTGTATTATTTCCAGTCTGGACAGCAGGAAAGGTTTTCTATGGGGATTTGCTCCCGTTTTGGACAGTTCCTGACATAGACAGAGGAGGCAACAGAGAGCACTGTGTCAGACAGGAAAGAAAACACCACTTCCTGCTGGACACACAGCAGCTGATAAGTACTGGAAGACTTGAGATTTTTTAATAGAAGTGAATTACAAATCTCTGGCACTTTATGGCACCAGTTGATTTGAAAGAAAAAATTTTTTGGTGGACTACCCCTTTAAATAACAATGATCAGCTGACATTGTGCATGGCAGCTGATCATTGTCTTTTAACATCTTTCCACATGACAACAATAGCTATGATCTGCTGCCGTCCTCCATGTAATAGAAGTGGTGGCCCATCTAAGATCACCCAGACAACCCTCCCGCAGCTCTCTGCGCCCCCCGCCCTTACGTGCTGGCAGCGAGCAGGGATTGA
Organism: Dendropsophus ebraccatus; assembly: GCF_027789765.1. Classification (NCBI taxonomy): domain Eukaryota; kingdom Metazoa; phylum Chordata; class Amphibia; order Anura; family Hylidae; genus Dendropsophus; species Dendropsophus ebraccatus. Next base: position 20,315,061 of record NC_091464.1, read on the forward strand.
GGAGCAAGCGAGCGCTGATCTGACAGGTTGGCGCTCGCTTGCTCCCTCTGATCGCCCCGTGTAATAGGGGCTTTACACAGCAGAGTACAAGGGATGGAGCGACAGGGGGTTACCAATGCACTGGCTTTGCAAGATGCTATATGAGCAGAAATTAAAAGAACACTGCTGCTGCTCACGTACTTACACAAGGGATAGCTGCCATGTGATTTATGGGTGGTCAGGGATAAGCAGGAAGCCTACATTTATCTTTCAGGAACAGTGTGAATCATCTTAAAAGTGTCCCTGTAGTTATAACTTTCAAAAATCTTAATCATCAGTAGATGTGATATAAATCAAATTTGCGATTTACATTATTTTATTTTTTTAGTTATCATGGAAAACATGGCACTTTCTGTTTTCTGACTCTTTTTGTCAAAAAACAGGAAACAGTCAGAAAACAGGAAGTCCAGTATTTTCCAGGCCATATGAGCGCTCACAGAGAGAAGGCAGTCATGTGATTGATGGACACATTGAGCTGTAAGTCTCTGGCCGGAATTTCTGTGTTTAGTCTGTTTTTTTCAGCCAGCACAAGTCAGAAAATCTGCCTGCAGAAGACTGGACCTGGATTTCTGGTAAGTACAGCTGTTATTTAGCTGCCTTCAGGAGATTGGACCTGGATTTCTGGTAAGTATAGCTTTGTTTTACAGCATGATAACATAAAATAATGAATGTATATTGCAAACTTGCTTTATATCACATATACTGTTGATTAAGATTTTAAAAGTTACAACGACAGCGACACTTTAATCAGGCAGACTGGTCACCTTGTAAGTACACAGTCCAGGCATTCTGTTCTTTAAAGACGGTGCCCATTTAGAGAATCACAGAGAAAGAACAGTTCATGTTTATGAACAACAGACAATTGGTTGTTTATTAGAAAGGAATATTGTACAAATCCCTGCAATGTGTTGTTTCTACATTATAGCTTCCTAGAAACAACAGGGAGTGACAAAAGCCCCAAGAATGTAGGCTACCTCGTCTTCCACGCAGATACAGAAAGGCGATGATCATTTCAGGTCTGTGAAATCTCCTTTGGCCTGAACAACCTACTTTCCAGGGTAGAAAAGGCGGCCTGGGATTTCAGGTCAGCTTTCATGTATTCTTGTCTGGAAAATACTGTGACTGCTTGGGCTGGCTATTCCTAAATATAACCACACACATTTACTTTGATATGGGGATTGCTTCTAATTCCCTAGTGTTTCCCTCAGCGGTGGAACCTCTCGCTCACCCCCCCTCCCAACCTCTGACTTCTCCTTCATCTCAACTAATCCTGAACACAGTTTGCTTGCCTCCCGTCATGTGTGATGTTCATTTCACAGAGACAATCTCTATTTTCCATGCCTGATTTGACATCTAGACAATGAACAAGCAGTGAACTATTGCTTTGGCAGGGCGGAGGTTAGGACTGGTTCACTCTTGTGCTTTCTTTTCCATCCATCCCTTTTTTCTTTGCAAAAATGCACAAACAGGTAACAATGGAGGGAAAAGAAGCAACCACTGTCTATCTCCATGAGGTTATATCCCCATAAACAGACAAATGCACATACTAGCAATGCAGATTTCTTTCCTTTATGGTGCGTTCACACCTACAGGATCTGCAGCAGATTTTCTGCAGCAGATTTCATTTAGATAACTGAACACAGCATCAAATCTGCTGCAGATCTGCTGCAGATCCTGTAGGTGTGAACGCACCCTTAATAGGTTAAATCTGCACCATGATGAAAATAAATAAAATAAATTATTGGTGGTTTTCTGTAAAGAAATAAGGCCGTATTACACGTAGAGATATCGTTCAAAGATTTGCTATAACAATCGTTCGCTGGCGATAACTAGCGTTTTTTTTAGCGAACGATTCTGAGGTTATTACATTCATTGATTGCTGTTATGAACGATCGTTTTTACGTTGTTATATGGTCGTTAATTGTTCCTCAGGACGGCCCACACAATATGTTTTATCGGTGAACGACTTATTACACGAATATGCGAACGATTGGAGAACTATCAACGATAATTTTTCAACATGTTGAAAGACAAAAAATGAACGGTTTTTCATTCGTCCTTTCATCGTTGTGTGTTATTACACGGACAGATAATCGTTCATTTTGATAGTTTTAGCGAATTTTTAAACGATAATCGTTCCGTGTAATAGGGCCTTTAGCAGTGAAAATCCACAACAGATACACTACGTGTGAACGGAGCCTAAGGGTGGATAATGGATATACCTGAGTGCACATGGTTTTAATCCCTCCTGTTTTTTCCCATTCTGTCTGCTGCAGCTATGGTGAGCGCAATACCTCATCCAGACTTGTGCTGTTTGGGGGCGACCTTCTCCGCCGGCGGTGCTGGCCGGGTTCTGGTGTGGTGTTTGTGGGTCTGGTCCTGTGGCATGGGGGTCGCAGGGCCGTCCCATGGCCCCCGTTCCCTGACTGTGCACGCCTGCGGGGTTGGTGGCCACTGACTGGCACAGTGTGGACTTAGTGTAGGGACCCATGTGTATCAGATACCGGCACGAGGTACATGGGGCAGTATGGCTTGATCAATTCATACACAAAATTCTGATGTGTTTTTTATTTAGCCTAGGGGCACTAGTATCAGCCATAGGTGTGAGGTGCAGCACTCTGTTTCTTCCCTGAACTGGATAATGGATATACACTGCACTACGTCGGTCAATCCCACCACTCTCGCATATTAGACTTCTATAAGGTAAGAGTGTGTTCTACTACAGATGACCATAACATTTTATAAATATAATAACCTGACACCTTCATGTTTTGTATAATACAAGGAGTGAGCACGGACTGTACAGGAGCAGTGGTGTATTAATGCTTCCCAGCTATCTATATAGATTACACCCATTGCACCAGTGACATCTGCAGGCTATATGAAGGTACTACCCTGTAGTTAATACTACACAAATGTAAACTTTTTTTTTTCTAACTTAATCTAGACCTAAACTTTTTAAGACTTTCTGTTATCATACAGCTACATACATGCAGCTATAAAGAATAAATCCAATCACCATGCGAGTACATAGTGACAGGGAGGCAAACCAGCACAGCTCACAATGACACCACCAAACATGCTCCTTGTTAGCGAACGGTAAGTTGTGCAAAAAGTAATGAAACATTAAACATTTGGACATGTGCATTCACATTAAACTCTCCAACTTGCTGGTCTCTAACAAGGAGCCTGTTAGGTGGTTTTACAGTGTGGGCAGGCGTGTTTAGTGAGTAGAGGCTTGTAACTCTGCACCCCAGAACCTCAATGACCTGAGGGCTGCTCTTCGAACGGGATGTCACGCCTCAATAAATCATCTTGTGAAGCGTATGAGACATCATTGTCAAGCTGTAATTGATGCTCAAGGGCACATGACAAGTTATTGAGACATTTGTTGCTGACATATACCCATCAATTTTTGTTGGCTTGTCTCAAATTGTTTCAGATGAAGAAATCCCAATAGCATGTATCTACTCTGACTCTGTCAGTAGGTTTATGTTGTCATATCTCAGGGTAGCATAAACCAGTGACAGAGAAACTGATCAGAAAGCTGTATCACTGATCCAGAGATATCCTCCTGAATAATATGGACAATAAGTAGCCCTCTAAATTATGTGCATGAGCCCAGTAGTCCTGGATATTCATGAGAAGCAGAAAACTCCGCCCATCAGCTGCTGATTGGCAGTTATCTATACATGCAGTGTATAGGTAGCCACCTGTCAATCAGTAGCTGGAGGGCTGGGGGAGAAGTGCGGCAACAATCCTATTCTCCTACATATTAGAAGAACAGCTAAACAAAATGATAGTAAGAAATACACCAATCTGTTAAGCATTTCTATCACTAGTTTATGCTGCCCTCATTTAAGGCGGCATAAACCTACTGACAGATTCCCTTTTAATGTTTAACTATCACGATATACTATGACTGTAGCGTAAACTTTTTACGTTTTTTATAAACTTCACTTGCAAGCGGAATACTTACAGAGAAGTGTATGGTTACCTGGTTAACAGATTTCTACGGGCATTGTGCCTCTTGGGCAATGTTCAGCTTACCGTCATATTTAGCGAGCACTGCCTGAACGTCCGCATATGCCTGCAGTTCCAGCAAAGCCTCCAGCAGGTTTTCGTGGATATTTACCATGCTGAGCAGAGGAAACTCTTTCATTAGCTGCAAGTAAATACATGAATTGGTTAATACAAATCCCTGGTGACGTGGCCATGGTGCTGCCATAATTCAGCGCTCCCCCATCAGGGCCCATTGCTGGCTGAGTAGTAATCCATTCCTCTCAGGCTGGGCCTGTTATTAGCGCCTGCTTTTCACAGATCATTTTTCAGTGTGACAATCAATCAGCACAAAAATTGTTCCACGTAGGATATTCCTTTCAAGCTGACACTTGCAATATAGCGTTATGGAGGCAGATGGAGGGCTTCAGTACATACACTTACTTATTGGAGGTTCTGTAATCTTTTTCCACAATCCAAAACAGCCAGCTAGAATATCTTTAATCACTTTAATTGCAGTTTCATGTTTGGAAAGATGCATGGTGCATATGAGTGTATCAGAGACAGAAATATGCAGAATTTAGACAACCTTTAAGCTGAATCAATCTTCATGGCTTCTTAACTGTTGCACTGCTTTGTATATGTTGCAGTGAAATGATACAATCTAGGGACTTGATCAAATCCCAAGAAATGATGGAATGACCGTGCCGTTCCATCATTTCCCTAGGGATTTGATCAAATTATTGACCCCTTTCAGGGAAATGATGGCATGAATGTTTGAGGTGTCACCCGGCTCTATGATTGGCGGCGGAGGCGGACAGGGGAGCAGAGCGGCACACCGCCCCAGCAGGCATATGGCGACAGGGCAGAAGAGCGGCACACGTCCTGGCAGGCATATGGCGACGGGGCAGACGGGGGAGAAGAGCGGCACACACCTCCCGGCAGGCATATGGCGACGGGGCAGACGGGGGAGAAGAGTGGCACACCTCCCGACAGGCATATGGCGATGGGGCAGACGGGGGAGAAGAGCGGCACACCTCCCTGCAGGCATATGGCGGCAAGGCGGACGGGGGAGCAGAGCGGCACACCTCCGGGCAGGTGTATGGCGGTGGGGCGGACGAGGGAGCAGATCGGCACACCTCCCGGCAGGCATATGGCAGCAGGGCGGACAGGAAGCTGGAGGCATGTCGTAGGGCAGGGCGGACGGGACCGGAGGCGGACGGGGAGCAGAGTGGCACACCTTCCGGCAGGCATATGGCGGCGGGGCGGACGGGGGGGGCAGAGCGGCACACCTCCTGGCAGGCATATGGCGGCAGGGACTGGTGGGGAGCGGAGCGGACAGACGGGGAAGCAGGAGGCGTGTAGCAGAAGAAATGAACGGAACAGAGAGCAGAGAGGCGGCAGAGGCGGACGGGGAGCAGAGTGGACAGGCTAGGGGGAGCAGGAGGCATGTAGCAGGGGAAATGAACGGAACGGGGAGCAGAGAGGCGGCGGAGGCGGGCGGGGAGCAGAGTGGACAGGCTGGGGGGAGCAGAAAGGCGACACGGTAAACAAATTCTATGTCACAGATCGAGTTCATTCTATCATTTCCCTGAAAGGGGTCAGTGATTTGATCAATTCCCTAGGGAAATGATGGAACAGCGCATCATTTCTTCATTTCCCTGGATTTGATCAAATCCCTGATTCTATCATTTCACTGCAACATATATAGCTTCCTCAGGGACCGCTTTCATGACCCAATGGAGAAACCTGGACGGGATGTCAAAACCCCTTTACCCCACCAAAAGTACTAGTCCAGTAGCCAAGGTGATGGTATCACTGTGCAGTTTATTATTTATATACAATCAAGAGACAACTATTGCACACAACACATACAGCTTGTCTTAGGAAACTGGCTGGGTCCCTATCCTTAAAGGGGTACTCTGGCAAAAATGTTTTTTGTTTTTTTAAATAAACTGGTGTCAAAAAGATATACAGATTTGAAATGTACATCTATTTAAAAATCTCCAGTCTTCCAGTACTTATCAGCTGCTGTATCTCCTGCAGGAAGTGGTGTATTCTTTCCAGTCTGACACAGCGCTCTGCTGCCACCTCTGTCCATGTCAGGAACTGTCCAGAGCAGTAACAAATCCCCATAGAAAACCTCTCCTGCTCTAGACAGTTCATGACATGGACAGGGATGGCAGCAAAGAGCACAGTGTCAGACTGGAAAGAATCCACAACTTCCTGCAGGACATACAGCAGCTGATAAATACTGAAAGACATGAAATTTTTAAATTGGAGAACATTTCCAATCTATATAAAACTTTCTGACACCAGTTGATTAAGTCTGAGATATTGGTGCACTACTAAAAATAGGGATAACCTTTTAGATTTTTTACTATCAACTTTGTGCTAAACAAAGATTTCAAGCATCTCTTAAAGGGTACCTAACATTTTGTAGCAGCGGCATGGATACACTGTAAAAAAAAAAAAAGACTGCATTTTCACAGCATATGGGAATGCTGATTTTTACAGCATATCCATGCAAACGCCACAAAATGATAAAGTACCCTTTAAACTCTCCTACTGATATGTTACAATATCACATGTATTGGTGGATCATATGGGACATTTGATTCAGTGTGTGATAAGTGCTGACAAGTGGTTTACAATTGGTTAGTTCCTCTTTGCCATCACACTTTAACAAAAATGAACCCTTGAAATGACTTGTGTATATGGATATTTTATGATTTGGGTCATTTGTATTATGTTGGTGATGTGGAGTTTGTCAGACATCTCTCAGAGCCCTACATGTCCTAGTGCGGTTCGCAGCACGGACCACCATCCCCCACCTCCTGGCAGCAGAGATGACAGGAAAGCATGATGGGTATCTGTACTGCGATCCTCCTCCAGATTGCGGCACAGATCGTGTGAATGAGCCATGAGACTGAGGCAGCCAGGATTCCATCGCTCCGTGTGAACTGGCCCTTATTGCCCCGATAGCCCATTTACTTACAGATAATGTATAACAGGATTTGTTATATTTGATGTTTTACCTGATTTAGGTACATAGTACATTTCATTCACGTTGGTTTTATGGCAAGCCTTGGGCTGACTTAGAATGTCTATAGCCATAGATATGAGCTATGTATTTAATCTGTGTGAAAAGGTGTGTATTTTTTAACTCCCGCCTTAGAGCATTGTTTGTCAGATTGTATGCCGTAATGCAGAATCTGCTTTCCATTGACCGCGTTTTTCTGTATGTTAAATGTAAACTTCATGGAGAAACGCACTGTAAACCCAGCTGTATTTTCTTCAAAGAACACAGTGACAAATACTCTACAACACGTAACATGTTTGCCAGTGAGACGGACAAGTCATACTTACGTCTCTCATCATTTTTACAGCTTCTCGGATTCTTCCTAGTTTTCTTGCACACATGGCCAGCCTTCGCTTTGTGTAAACCAGCACATTTGTATCCCTTTCTATGTACAAAAAAAAATAAAAGGAGCCATATACATCATCCAACCACTGCTTGAATATTAATTTACAGAATTATAACTATAATGCAAAGATTACCCCTGCATGAAGACAAGCTGTAGGGTATCTACTCACTGTACTGTGCTTCATGCTGTGAGCTCAGGTGTTGGCTTTGCTGAGACTTCTTGTACGCCGATTCAGCAGCTTTTAGCGCTTGCTGGAACAACCGTTCTGCATCGGAAATTGTAGTTGCTTCTTCCTCAGCCAACAATATGTAGGCTGTGGCGCAACTGTGTAAGATAGTAGCATCAGTGAGAGCCTGGATGATAAAGCACTGGATACCTATAGTAATTTACAAGTGACCAGTGGGAGAACTGGCCACCTGGTAAACAAGGAGGACCTGCAAGTGTGAGAACCCCACAGAATTGATAAGATACATTAAAGGCTGGGTGGTTTTTTGGAAAGGGGGTGGATGAAAGAAGTAACATGCTGTCACCTTCCCCACTCCATTGCTGATGCCTGTATCCTGCAGCTCCAGGTCCCCCGCTCTGGGACGCTTCTGGGTCTGAGCAGGGATGTGGGACGTGACGTGTAAGGCAGGACCTTGCTGCAGCCGCTGACTGACTGAGCTGGCCTAACACATCACCTCCCAGGTCCCCACTAAGACCCAGAAGCATCCGGGACCCGGGGAGCTGCAAGATCACTAGAGCGGGGGAGGTGAGAGCCTGTTATTTTTTTTTCATCCTCCCCAGCGCTGAAAAAAAAAAAAAAAATCAACCCAGCCCGGAGTTCTCCTTTAAATAAAACCCTTTAGGGTGTGTTTCTACATTCAACTTTTTTGATGCAGTCTTTGAAGCCAAAACCAGAAATGGATTTATGAACCAGACCTTGGGTCCTTTTACATGTCACGATTCCTCACTCACAGGCCACCGCTAAGAGCGCTGATCAGCGAGAACGGCTCTTGTTTGCAGCGCCTCTACATAGCAAGAGAAAATCTGGTTGCCGGGCTGCACAAATTATCCATGTATCATTCGTGCAGCCATAGAAACTGACAGCAATGATATACATATATCCGTGTTTTCAGTTTGAAAAACAGACAGCAGTACATAGCCTCTGTATCTTCAGGCCCGCCTGCTCCGGCTGACAATCATTCTGGAGGAGGCGGGCCTGAAGACAGCAGCTGGATGGAAGAGCCAGCGAAGAGGATGCAGTATCACAAGCAGCAGCGCACTAGGTAAGTATGCAACTGCTGTGCGATATGGAAACTGACAGCACGGACATATGTCTATTTATGCTGTCAGTTTGTCATTATGGTTATCAGCCTCACAATCCCTGTTTACACGGGGGAGATGTCTGGCCGATAAAATGAAGTTATGAAACATGTTTTAAATAAACAATAAGATGAAAAACAGACGTTTTCGCCGTCCTCAGCTGATTGTTCTCACTTTTACACGGGCCGATTATCTGCCACAGCAGCGTTTCTAGCAACACTCCAAGCCAATAATCGGTCCGTATAAAATGCAGAGGCCAGTCAGGACAGTGAGTAAATAGAGGGGACCAAGGCGGATCGGAGCAGAGGAGACTACAGAGTAGTTTATTGTTTTCTCTCTCTCTATCAGGCAGCAGTTAGTTCTGTAAATAAATTAGAGAAACCCTTTAGGATTCATTTGAAAGTAACCAATGTATTCCTTACTCTGTAGAGACTTCTAGAGCTTGGTACGCAGCTTTCACTCTGGACTGAGGGCTTCTTTCTCGCCATGCTTTCTGCATAACTATTAAAAGGAAAATAAAGAGAAATAAAAGTTCACTTAAAAGCTAAAAGAAATCCTAAAACAACCTAGACCTTATATGACTGTGTGGACACAGGCCCCACATACACAAAACCACCTTGCATGCTCAAGTATACATTAGGAGTTCACTCCAAAATAAGGTATATCATTATTACCCTTGTGTAAGTTTAGGGAATGTGGATCACCGACTGTACATTTGTTAGTATTCACTTAAAATACAGTTACAGACATCAATATTATTCATTTTAAGGGTAACTTCACATGTACCGCATCGCAGCTGATTTTCTGCTGCGGACCCGCAGCAGATTTGACTAAATGAATGAACACAGCATTAAATCCGCACTGCTGCGAATATGTGTGAAGCTACCCTAAAGGAGAAGCCTGGCAAAAACTTTTATTAAAGTATTGTATTGCCCTCCAAAAGTTATACAAATCACCAATATACACTTATTATGGGAAATGCTAAAAAAGTGCTTTTTTTCCCTGCACTTACTACTGCATCAGGGCTTCACTTCCTGGATAACATGGTGATGTCACTTCCTGGATACCATGGTTATGTCACTTCCTGGATAACATGGTGATGTCACGACCCGTCTCCCAGAGCTGTGCGGGCTGTGGCTGCTGGAGAGGATGATGGCAGGGGGACACTGAGGGACACAGGGCACTGGAGGGACACTGAGCATCCCTCTGCCATCATCCTCTCCAGCAGCCACAGCTCTGGGAGTTGGGTCGTGACATCACCATGTTATCCAGGAAGTGACATAACCATGGTATCCAGGAAGTAAAGCCTTGATGCAGTAGTAAGTGCAGGGAAAAAAATCACTTTATAAGCATTTCCCGTAATAAGTGTATATTGGTGATTTGTATAACTTTTGGGGGGCAATACAATACTTTAACAAAAAAATTTGCCAGACTTCTCCTTTAACCTTTTATAAACCACCCACAGTATATATGCGTTGGGGGTTGTTGTGAAGAGGTGTATGAAGGGGGCTCACGAGCTGTGCCTGCTCAATACACAGACACACCAACCCAGAATAGTGCAAGCCTGTTCAGTTCACTTTCCACAGCACTATGGCATGGCATAGCAGAGAGGTGTCTGTGGTGTGTTGTGCTGTGATTGGCTAGAGAAGACAAGGAAAGGAAGATCTTCCAAGTGCACTACAGCAAACAGCTCTGTCTTGGTCCCGTCCCCTAAATTGTGAAGTACAAGAAATAGCTCTGCATCATGGAGCACGTTTAACCCCTTCAGGACCAGGCTAATTTTCATTTTTGCAGTTTCATTTTTTCCTCCATGTGCTTAAAAGGCCATAGCACTTGCATTTTTTTCTGCATTTGATGCGACCAAAAATGGTTGGGATTTTTTGCGCTTGCGCCGTTTACCGTACAAGATCTGGAATGTGATAAATTAATATTTTGGGCGATTACGCACGTGCAGATACCAAACATGTTTATTTATTTTTATTTGTAACATGGGAAAAGGTGGGTGATTCTGACTTATTAGGGGAGGGCGCTTTTATTAATAACACTTTTTTTCTTTTACACTTATACTAGAAGCCCCCCTGGGGAACTTCTAGTATAAGCACTCTGATCTCTCATTAACATCTATGCTGTATAGATATACAGCATAGATTGATTAGATAGGCACTCGATTGCTTCCAGCTGCTGCACCCAAAAGCAATAGAATGCTGAGCCGGGATCAGCTCTATTACAGCGCAGACCCGGGCCGGCACCAGACACAGAGATCGCTCCTCCGTGATCACATCACGGGGGAGCGATCTCCCCACTAGACACCAGGGTAAAGCTGCAATGAAGTTTTCAGATGCAGCTGTCAACTTTGACAGCTGCATCTGAAGACTTAATTAGCGGGCACGGTGATCGTAGTGTGCCCGCTAATAGCCGCGGTCCTGGGCTACATGCGGCACCCAGGACCGCGGCCCCGCGTTCAGAGCGGGGCCTTGCGACGACCCCGCTCTGAACGCCCCCACCCGCGCGAGGACGTACAGTTACGCCCGTGCGGGAAGGGGTTAATAAAGACAACAACCAGCTGATGAAATGAACATCGGCTGATCGTTTCCGTTTATTTCAGCCTGTAAATCATAGGCCATCGGGCTAGCATTGCTACGTGTAATAGCGATGCGTAGCCGACAGCTGATGCTAGTGTAGAAAAAAATAATAAACCTAATACATACCTGGTCCACTCTCCCTGGTGTTTTTCTAACTTCTGCCTGGTCCCTACAGCCGCTGCTGGAAATTCAGAGACAGTTTCTGACTTGACAGGCCGCTCAGCTAATCACTGGCTGCGGCGGCCCCGTCTCAGCCAGTGATTGGCTGAGCAGCTTGTCACTTCAGAGACCAGTTCTGAAGTTCCAGCACCATCTGCAGGAAGAAGTAAGAACAACACCAGGGAGCGTGGTCAGGTATGTATAAAGTTTATTATTTTACACTTTTAAAGAAGGGGTTGCACAGTCATCACTAACAGTATATATATACTGTGTGTGTATAATACATACATATACATTATATATATATATATATATATTGAGGGAGTGAAACGTCACTGTTTTTCCTTGTGTGCATTCTTATGGAATAAACCGTTCACTTTTTTTTTCACTTGAAGCCTGGAGTGCTGCTGTCATTTTTATATTGTCTGAATAGACACCTGTGGACCAGGGTGGGGCAGCAGGCGCCCAGCAAGGACTCTTGGACCTGAGTGCTGCGCATTTTGTATTTTATATAAATAAAAATATATTATATATATATATATATATATATATATATATATATATATATATATATATATATATACAGCCTTTGCTGCATGATTATCAAGCTGTGTAATAGGCTAAGTAAGTAAGCTCCAATCTAGCAGATCATTAGTGATCAAGCCGTGTAATACAGCCCTAAGCTGTCCTCCAAGGATACTCTACCTTCTGTCTACAAATTTATCAGTCAATAGCCCTTTAAAACCTGTTTGTATCTGCCCTCCTATCTATGGCCGATAATCGCTTTGTGTAATCAAAGGCAACAATCATCTTTGTCTTTTTATGTCTTTCAACATGTTGAAAGACAAACGATCCGGATAGCAATGATCTGCTGGCGTTGTGCAACAGGACACTTGGAGACGGGTCTGATAAGTGTCCTGACAGATCTTTCCATCCTGAACAGATAAGTGTTCTTAGAAATTCCCATTCAATCTTCTTCCGAGGGGCTTGTAAAACTACTTTCTAGTTGGTGTATAATTAAGGATTGTGTGGAAAATGTTTGAGTTTCCCCGCTGAGACAAAATATTAGTTTTGGCTTCACACAAGACTCCATATAGCCTCTAGTGCTCCAAAAGTACATAACTCCGACAATCACCCACAAGCTGAAAGCTAAGGTTTCCTGGATATGACAAATGAATCCACACGAGCCTCTGCTATAAAAATGCCCAGGTAAAAGGATTAATGCTTTCAGCCATTTATTATGTAATTAAAATATATATATTACTGTAAGCCACAGACGTGACATTCTCTCACGGATAGGAGGGTAACAATGAAATATTCATCATCCATCTCCATGTAGTCTCTGCAGTGCAAAGCTTCACAATAATAGGAACTGTATGAGCCCAGGACTTGCATGTATGGTTTGTAGGATATTTAAATGGCAGGACCATGGGTTTAGCCTCAAAAAATGTGTGTCACATGCAATGGGCAATAATATATATGAATAAAATTAGGCTAGATTCACACGTACTGTATCCGCAGAGGATTTCACGCGAAATCCGCTGCAGATACCTTCCTGTCAGTTTCAATGTGATTACATACTCAGAGCCGGATTGCTATCTCGCTGAGAGTATGTAAATGTTGGCCCCCTTAAACCCCCGCCAGCCGGAGCATACTTTACCTGCTCTACGCTCCAGCTGCATCGGAGGCTCCGGATTCCTATAGGTTCCGCCCAGCCAATCAATGCACAGCCCCCCCGCATTCATTGATTGGCTGGGCGGGACCTACGGAAGACTCAGATGTGGACGGAGCGTAGAGCAGGTAAAGCATGTTCTGGTCAGCAGGGGGTTAAGTGGGCCGGCATTTACATACTCACAGCAGGATGACAATGTAATGTAATGTATGTAATTACATTGAAACTGACAGGGAGGGTAGCGTGAAATCTGCTGCTGATATGGTACGTGTGAATCTAGCCTTATGGTGCGTTAACACATACAGGATCCGCAGCAGATTTGGTGCTGTGTTCACTTATTTAGTCAAATCTGCTGTGGATCCTGCATGTGTGAAGCTACCCTTAAAGTCAAAAGGAGGTTACATGTCGCTGTCAGACAGTTTTTGATTACCTTCCTCATTGTAGTTAAAATTCACAGACCTGTTGCAGTGGATCTACACTGTGTGAACATGTCTTAAAAGTAGCAATTTTTGTTGTAGTTGGAGAAACCCCTTAGGGTGATGAGACATTTACATTAGTTACAGTGTCTGATTTCTGTTTTCTTGCAATAGGATTACATAATTAGAATAATTTGGGTTGTAGGTATACACACACACACACACAAATCACTTAACCAATTCTGTAGTTTATTATTTAAAAAAAAAAAAGGTTAAATAATAATAACAATTCCCTTTAACAGAAATAAATCCCTACCAGCATCAGATGGGCGCATGGAGTCAGTGTCACAAGTAAAAAATGTCTGGTGGTCCTGTGCAGACAGATTCATGTCATAATATGTCAGCGGCTCCTTACCAGTCACCCAAGTATACCTGTAAAACATAATTAAGAGGGTAAAGAGGTAATATGAATATACAGGATAGAAGACAACAATCACAATGGGAAAAAAAAATAAGTTCAAATTAAATGGAAAAACCCATGAAAATAAATATGCGTAAAATTAATAAACAATGTATACTTACCTGTCCCTGGGCTTCCTTTGCGCCGCTCCCGTGTTCTGCTGATGACCGCTGGAATGCAGTAAAGTCACGTAACAGACTCTTCCAGTCATGGCCCAGTTGAGGGAGTGCCCACTCAGCCAGTCACTGATTGGCTGAGCGGCCAAACACTCAGCTGGGTACGTGATGATGTTGCAGCCCCCACTGTCTGTCCACTGGACGCAGGAGCTGCTAGATCGGCGCTCGCTTACAGAGCCTATTACATGGTAGCAAGGGCTGTATATATACATATATATGCTCATTAGTGATGTCCATGCAGCCCTTGCCTCCCGGACAATAGAACGGAGACAGTGAGCTTTATTGGTGAATGGGTAAAGATTCCCACAAACACCTCCAAATTCTTGTAGAAAATTTCTCTAGGAGAGTAAAAGCTGTGATAACTTTAAAAGCACAGACCATCTACATATTAATAGATCGGGGTGTGCTACAAGATCATGTTGGTGTAATGTAAAGGTGCTATATATATATATATATATATATATATATATATATATATATATATATATATGCTCAGAGTATTGTAAACTGCTGTGAAAAAAAAATTTTTGAGGCATTAGTCTTCCACCCTCATTCTTTTATAGGAGTCTTATCATCGGTGTGTGCAAAAGCTGTTTATAAGCTATTTCTCAGTGGAGAGATTTATCATTTCTTATTCCACATCTCGCATTGACTTGCTGGTGATATGTAGACAGCTAATGCTGGAAGAAATTAGCAGCTAAGAGCAGAGCTTAGCTCACACCAGGCAACAATGACTTCTACAGCCACACTTATCAGCATGAACATTTACCGCTGAAATAAAACATACATTTTAGCCTTCACCTTACTTAGCCAAACACAAGAGAAGATACACAAAAGTATCACTCCTCTTTATAAATTTCCTTTTTTTTTTTCTGATCCCGATACGTATGGCTCCGAAACGGCATAAAAAAATATATAAAAGAAAACCTGCACACTGTTTCCAGGCTTAGGCCTCGGTCACACATAGTTCTGCCTTCTACCATCATTTGCAGAAAAAAGGGAAAGGCGAGGGGGCTTTCTGCTGTAGTATGGCTGGAATCACACAAGGTGCAGAGGTGATAACACACTGGTGGGTTGTGCTAATCTAGGCACAACGCTATAAAGCGCTTGTGTGAATGGATGAACCCTATGCAGCTAAGAGGACCACCAACGATGGAAACCACTGGTGTAACAATGTGGAGTAGTCACACCGGGACCTAGCCCGATAGAAGAAAACCTCTTTGGAAAATTGAGCGCAACAACCTCTCTGGTACCTCAGGATGTGAAGGGACAGAGGCGTCTCGCTGTGAAGTGCAACTCGATTAAATACATAGGGAGTCCTGGAAAGCATGGATAGAGCAGAGCCTATGACTGTATCCTTGTTTTACAGGCAGCCATAGGACTGCATCCAACTTTTACAGTAATCAAATGCCAAGGGTTCAGACAAACCTGAGCACTTCAGGGTTCTAAAACGTCCCATAACAGGCCCCTCAGCCATTCAGGGGCTGTACCTGTGTCTTGCCTCTGTTACTGAATGGCTGAGCGGCCTGCTATGTCCAGTCTCAGAACCCTGAAGTGTCCGCACATCAGGGACTGGAGCAGCGGAATGTGGGTGGCAGCCAGGGAGGTAAGTGTATGTTAATTTTTTTCACTTGCCCCCTCCTTCGACATTCCACAGAAAGTGATCCTGGCTGGACAACCCCTTTAAAGAGGTACTCCGGTACCTTGATAGGTATTATATATGACCTGCATCCACAAGACTAATCTCATATGAAACAAATAGGAGCATAACTAGGAGGAAACTGGTGACATCTCCATGTAGAGTGCTCCGCCATAACCTGACTCATTCCCTCTATATAAACGTTATACTCCGTTAATCATGTGGCTAGCCCTGAAATACAGTGGAATTCTGTGGTCGGCTCCATTCCCGCTCTGAATACCCAGACTTACAACTGGTACTCATTTTCAGCAGTGTTGAGTGAATTTACATGAAATGAGCTTTGGTGGTTACATGAGGCACTCTCTCACAGTTAATCGAGCAGCCGGCGTAAGGAATACAGACAGATCATCGAGTGATGCAGGGTGGAAAGTAGAGGAAGATTCACCTAACCTGACCCGGCAGAGTAACCACTTATACATGTGCTACATTGTACATATACAGCCTCATGTATCAAAACTGGCCCACAGAAAAGGCCGCCTCCTCGTGCTCGGTTTTCTATGGCCGTCTGCCTTCTATGAGGCCCTTGGACTAGAAAGGCACCGCGTCTCTCTAACTGCAGTTTCCACTTTAGATATAAGTTTAGGTTTACTTATTTCCCATTGATTTATAAAGCAGAGTATTCTGCATTGCTGACAAGAAACACCCCATCTATAAGAGATCCTGTATGGTTCACTTCTCAGGTTGTTGTGCTCAATGGGCAACAAAGAGAATCTTACTATACAACAGCGTGATAAAGATCTCCCATTGACTGTAATGGGTAAAGAACGTATCAAGAATTGACGTCTTTCATAATATGAACCTCTCACTCCCGTCTTTGGTTATGTCGCACCAGTTCTCTGGAATGCATTATCCTATGGCACTAGTGTTAAACTCAGACCCTCCACCTGTTACAAAACTACAATTAACATCAAGGCGTGATAGGAATTGTAGTTTTGCAACAGCTGGAGGGCCTGAGTTTGACACCCCTGTCTTAAGGTATAAATAAAGCCCTTTTTCAATGATGGATGGGGGCCCCAGTGTTCAGACCTCCAGCCACCAAACAAGATGTTGTTTTAGGCCATATCATCCAGCCCCAGCAACTCATTCTGCTTTGTATTGAAGTTCTCTGTTAAAGGAGAAGTCTAGCAAAATATTTTATTAAAGTATTGTATTGCCCCCCAGAAGATATACAAATCCCCAATATACACTTATTACGGGAAATGCTTATAAAGTGCTTTTTTCCCTGCACTTACTACTGCATCAAGGCTTCACTTCCTGGACAACAGGGTGATGTCACTTCCTGGACAACAGGGTGATGTCACTTCCTGGACAACAGGGTGATGTCACTTCCTGGACAACAGGGTGATGTCACTTCCTGGACAACAGGGTGATGTCACTTCCTGGACAACAGGGTGATGTCACTTCCTGGACAACAGGGTGATGTCACTTCCTGGACAACAGGGTGATGTCACGCCCCGACTCCCAGAGCTGTGCGGGCTGTGGCTGCTGGAGAGGATGATGGCAGGGGGACACTAAGAGACATAGGACACTGGAGGGACATTAAGCATCCCTCTGCCATCATGCTCTCCAGCAGCCACAGCCCGCACAGCTCTGGGAGTCAGGGCGTGACATCACCATGTTATCCAGGAAGTGACATCACCATGTTATCCAGGAAGTGACATCACCATGTTATCCACGAAGTAAAGCCTTGATACAGCAGTAAGTGCAGGGAAAAAAGCACTTTATAAGCATTTCCCGTAATAAGTGTATATTGGTGATTTGTATAACTTCTGGGGGGCAAAACAATACTTTTTTCACCGAACTTCTCCTTTAAGAGGAGTATAAAGGCTCATGACAACAGTTATGTAACCTTACATAAAAACATAACCATCTGAACAGACGCAATCATGCATCACATTTCCTTTCTTTATTTGGGCGGGCAAACGTGTGGAATGTAAAGCCAGCAGAGCATACACAGACAACTCTATAAACCCTGGAAATGTAGATGTCAGCAAGAACATCACTAATAGCTATGGTTTCCTGGCTGCTGGGATTTCTCTACACTTCACATGCTATAAAGCAGAAAACACCACTTGATATAGAACATGTGCCTGCTAAACCCAATGGCCCCGTTTTATCAATCTGCCAGACAAAAAACGGTTTGCTTTGCCCATAGTAACCAGGTTTTATTATACCACAGCTTATTATATATGAAAGCTGAGCTGGGATCGGTTACTATGGGCAAATCACACTAGTCCCCCACCACCACCTCGAACAGGTTGATAAATCTTAAATAAGTCCTTCGGAAAAATAAAATACTTAAAGTAACTAATTTCTATGCAGCCACTAGAGGTCAGGAGTGTTCAGGGCTTAGTTTCGACTACCTAGATAGCCCTAATACCCCTACAAGTTAGGGCATCATAATCTCCAGTTATATTTTATTGGATATTGAGTGCATATAATCTAAGTTTTATCTTTTACGAATAGTCAACTACGGCTGTCATTTAAGTACTTTCTTAGGGTCTCTGAAGAGAAGTCATTAGAAATAAGCGAGTATCCTATCTGCTTGAGTATCGGGGTGCTGGAAGGTGACTAGTGCACATAGGGGGAGATTTATCAAACATGGTGTAAAGTGAAACTGGCTCAGTTGCCCCTCGCAACCAATCAGATTCCACCTTACATTTTCCAAAGAGTCTGTGAGGAATGAAAGGTGGAATCTGATTGGTTGCTAGGGGCAACAGCCAGTTTCACTTTAAACCATGTTTGATAAATCTCCCCCAAGATGTACAATTTTTTGTCTTGTACAAGTAAAATGTGGATCACAGCATGAGCGACTGTACTACCCGATGATCGGCTACAATGACTACCTGTTGTACTCTGCTCCTCTGAAGAGATTTAGAGGGTTCCTCCACACTTTGCACTCTAAAAAGACAAAAACACACACATTACGATTCAAGACAATAATATGATACAACATATAATGAAAGCTGAGCTCCGATTGGTTGCTGTGGGCAAATCAGACTACATTATATTATCTCCATTAGTCTATAGTGAGAAGAAATATCCTGTTAGTTGCCCTAGTGAGCAACATGGCTTAGCCTCAGGATTTGGGGCCTTCTTTTCATTAGGATGTCTTCAAAGCCACATTTCATTGACCAGGTTCTCAAATGTAGTTCAGGGCTGATTCCTGACCTAATTCAGACTTATCCGTACTCCACGAAGTAAGATCTTGCATGGAGCCTCAGATCTTGCATGTCAGACAGGAAAGAATACACCACTTCCTGCAGGACATACAGCAACTGATAAGTTCTGGAAGACTGGAGATTTTTAAATAGAAGTAATGTCAATCTGAGGATGACTGACAGTCATCTTGTGTTTCTACCATTTTCTAATAATTGTGCAGACAAAAAGTTGTTGCCTTCTCACCAAGCTGCTTGCCTATTGGACTGTGGCCCATCCCAGCCTTGTGCAGGTCTACAATTCCCCCCCCCCCTGGTGACAGCTTTTAGATCTTGGCCATGGTGGAAAGTGACAACCAGAATTCTTGCTAGTCGGTCTGTGATACTTATATCAGGCAATAGAATGCAAATTAATTACTTTAATGTGATTTTCTGTATTTATTTTTCAGATTCTGTTTCTCACAGTCAAAGTGGACCTACAATAGAAATTACACACCTCTCCTTTCTTTCTAGGTGAGAAAACTTGCAAAATCACCAGTGTATCTAATACTTATTTCCCCCACTGTATATAAGGGCACCGGATGAATCCCTGAAGCAAGCATTATTGAGAACTGAATATATTATAATACTCAGTTTCTTTCAAGCAACTTTGTCATGATTCAGCATTTACAAATGTCTAGGTCTCTCGAGGGGCACGAGACATGAAGTTTGCCGGCTAAGCAGCATTGTGAGTCATTGCATTTGGTTCTACACCCATGACCCCAGATGGAAACTTCACTGTAGAACTTCTGCTTTTTGGGGTCAGCACATCTAGGCTATTTTGTGATAGTAGTGACACCATGGTTAATGTTCCATCTATCTGTAGCATGGGAACACTATGCGTTAGGAAATGCACGTGCTATTCTCGGACACTGTTAGTCACCTGACAGAGTTTGCCTGCCGCTCTCATTGTCTCCAGAACTAGGGAAGAAACCCTCTGCAGAGGCTCCGGGATCAATCCCTCCCATCAGGGGGCGTAAGTGGTTTACAGACACTTGCTCGATGAAGGATGTGCCGTATTTCCGGAAGTAACACCATTCAAAAATCTAAAAACACAAAAGGCATACATAAGTTATTAACATAGCCCATACCGACAGCGGATTGTTTAACGTCAAGCAAAACTTCACATACAGGGCCCATAAAATGAGAGAATGAAGTGTAAAAGTTGTCGCTTTGTCTGCTTTGTTCTTATGCAACAGGTAGATTTAACCAGAACGTTACAGGATGTTACAATATAGAGACATCTACTTCTCACATTGTAAACTAGTATATTTAAAGGGGTACGGAAAAAAAACAACAACATTTGCTTCAAATAAACTGGTGTAATAAAGTTATACTGATTTGTATATTAGTTCTATATAAAAATCCCAAGCCTTCCAATACTTATCAGCTACTGATTGTCATGCAGGAAGTGGTGTATTATTTCTAGCCTGACACAGCGCTCTCTGCTGCCACCTCTTTCTGTGTCAGGAACTGTCCAGAGCAGTAGCAAATCCCCATAAAGTAACCTCTCCTGCTTTGGACAGTTCCTGACAGGTGGCAGCAGAGAGCACTGTGTCAAACTGGAAAAAATACACCACTTTCTGCAGGACATACAGCAGCTGATAAGTACTGGAAGACTGGAGATTTTTAAATAGAAGTAAATTACGAATCTATATACCTTTCTGACACCAGCTGACTTGAAAGAAAATAATTTTCTGTGGAGTACCCCTTTAACGCATTTGTTGTTATACGTGTTACAATACACAGTTTTCTGAGTAAGAAGACGGCACTGATGTTATCATGGGCTCCTTTCTAGTAATAACTTGCTCCATAATGAAACCTTCATTCATACAACTTCACAGACACTCCGTTCTTGCCCCCAGAGCCCTCATCTAATTATTAAAATATGTCAATATAGCAAATTTCTTGCTCCACTAGTATGGAACCAATATTTCTAGCAGTACACCCCCTAATACAGTGAAGTAGCCCTCTGTTCCCCTCTCCACATGAGAAGAGCAGTAATACAGTGATTATACCCAATTATCCAAATGACAAAGTAATAGGAAAATCTTCCACTATGAGTGTCCCTCAAACTCCTATCTGCTCAGATATTACTTACTGTTAAAAGGGGTTTTCCCATGAACATTTTTGAACATTTATCACTACTTTTGCACATTTTTTAACTAATAATCTTTTTTATTTATTATTATTAATATTATTACTATTATTATGCACCTAACTGAACGTGAACAATGTCGGACTGGGGTACCTTGGGCCCACCAGGAAAACGTAAATTACTCACCGGTAATTGTTTTTCTGTGAGCCCATGACAGCACCCCTGGAGAGCGTCCTTCCCCTTCCCAAAAGACAGGAAACAGCCGCCAAGGATGAAAGCTTTAAAAGGGGCAGGACCGACCCCAAACTCCAGTTCACAACAAGTTTTCAGGAATCTAGAATAAAACAGAGCTCTGCTCTCCAGCAGAGAAAACACTTTCCCCTCCACGGAGAAAAATCTTTTTTCCATCTGCCCTTGTTTGGGCTGAAAAAATGAAAAAAATGAAAAAAAGAAGCTAAGGTTTAATTTTATCTTCATTTCTCCTTACTTCTTATAACTCTTATTCCCTCTTTCCAATTTGTACGATTTCAATTTATAATACATTATATATCTCTCTTTCTGGGTGGGTATTATGAGGGGTGCTGTCATGGGCTCACAGAAAAACAATTACCGGTGAGTAATTTACGTTTTCCCTATTCGCCCTATGACAGCACCCCTGGAGACTAGAATAGGCTTTCTTATTAGGGAGGGACTACAGCCTGAAGCACCTTTCTCCCAAAGGAAAGGTCTTCTGACCCTGGAAGCTGAAGTCTATAATGCTTAAAGAAGGTGTGTGGTGAGCTCCAGGTGGCTGCTCTACAGATCTGAGATATTGATGCTGCTGCTCTTTCTGCCCAAGATGTCGAGATTGCCCTGGTTGAATGAGCCCCAAAAGCCCTTGGAGGGGCTAATCCTGACGAGGAGTATGCTAAGCTAATGGCCTCCTTAATCCATCTAGCTACCGATGTAGAGGAGGCAGCCTGACCTCTATTCTTTCCCTGAAATAGAAGGAGTAACCTCTGAGATTTCCTCCAATCCTTAGTTTTTTCCAGGTAGAATAAGAGACAACGTCTTACATCCAGATTGTGGAATCTACGTTCTCCCTCATTCTTTGGATCGGGACAGAAGGAGGGTAGAATTACCTGCTGCGATCGGTGGAAATCTGTAACCACTTTGGGTAAAAAAGCTGGATCAGGAGATAAAACGATTCTATCCTCTAGTACCGTCATATAAGGATGGATAATAGACAGGGCTGAAATCTCTCCTACCCTCCTAGCCGTAGTTATAGCTAATAAAAAGGCAAGTTTGAGGGATAGATTTTTCTCTGAAAGCTCCTCTAAAGGTTCAAAAGGAGGGAGGGCCAGGGCCGACAACACTATATTTAGATCCCATGGAGGGATGTTTGATCTTACTGTGGGTCTGAGTCTGTCTGATGCTTTTATAAATCTTTTTATCCATTGGTGGTCTGCAATACGAAAGTCAAACAGAGCGCTTAAAGCTGAAATTTGTACCTTTAGGGTACTGGTGCTTAGCCCTAATTCTAGACCCTTTTGTAGAAATTCTAGAATCTTGGTTATGTCAGGTGGATTGAGGACATTAATCGGAGATCCCATAAACCTACAAAAAACTTTCCACGTCCTTAGGTAGATCTGTGAAGTAACTTTCTTTCTGCTAGCTAAGAGTGTATCAATAACTGATGGGGAAAGACCTCTATCCATCATTAGTTGCCTCTCAACAGCCAGGCCGTCAGATGAAGATGCTGCGATGTGGGATGCAGAACTGGGCCCTGGAACAGGAGATCCTGGGTCTCTGGAAGAACCCATGGCCTGGCTATTGAGAGTTTCCTCAGCCAGGAAAACCATACCCTTCTGGGCCAAAAGGGAGCAATGACTATTATAAGGGCCCTGTCTGTCCTCACCTTTCTTAGCATTCTGGGAAGCATACGTATGGGGGGAAAGGCATATAGTAGATCTCTGCTCCAATCCTGAGCAAATGCGTCCACTCCTGACGGCATCTCTACTGGATTCAGAGAGTAGAATCTCTGAACTTGACGATTGGCTCTGTTGGCAAACAGGTCTATCACTGGATTCCCCCATAATTCCGTGATCTGTCTGAACACTGTCCGACTGAGGCACCATTCTGACTGATTCAGAGAGACTCTGCTCAGATAGTCTGCGGTCACGTTCTCTGAACCCTTCAGGTGGAGGGCCGATAGGGAAAGAATCTTCTGTTCTACCAACCTGAAAATGAAGTGAGACACTTTCATGAGCTTGTCTGATCTCGTCCCCCCCTGATGGTTGAGGTAAGCCACTACTGTGGAGTTGTCCGTCAGTATTCTTACATGTTTCCCTTCTATCTTTCCTAAACTGCCTAACAGGGCAAAAAACACTGCTCTTAGTTCCCTGACATTTTGTGGATCTTCTGCCTCCCTGGGATTCCATTTTCCCTGCAACAGAAGGGCCTCCGCATGGGCTCCCCACCCTCCTGGGCTGGCATCTGTCGTGATCTGGAAGATCTCCTCCTTTTCCCAGAGGACACCTCTGGATAGATTCTGGGGATCCAACCACCACTCCAGCGACCTCAAAACCTGTGGAGATAGGGAGAACTGCATCTCCAGGGAAGACCTGTGTTTGTCCCAAACCTCCAGAATCTGAGCCTGGAGCCTCCTGGAGTGGTATTGGGCCCAACAAACCCCTGGAATGGCTGAGGTCATTAACCCTAGAACCGACATTGCTTGTCTGATGGTGCAGGAGCCCCTTCTCTTTAATTCCATCACCCTTGATACTAGGTTTGAGACTTTCTGCGGGGGGAGAAAAGACGTCTGGACTATTGAATTGAGGCTGATCCCTAGGAAGGAACATATCTGACTTGGTACTAGACAAGATTTCTCTAGATTTACTTCTAGACCTAGTTTGGCTAAAATTTCTTGTACCAGTAGTCCCTGTTGAGTCAGTATCTCTACTGAAGGGCCTATGATCAAAAAATCGTCCAGATACGGGACTATCAGCACATCCCTCTCCCTTATGTGGGCCATTACCTCTGAAATAATCTTTGTAAAGGCTCTGGGAGCCTGACAAAGCCCGAAAGGGGGAGCCTGGAACTGATAGTGACGTATCTCCTTTTGGATTCGGACTGCCACTCTTAAGTATTTCTGATGACTCTGAAAAATTGGAACATGATAATATGCATCTCTCAGGTCCAGTGTCATCATAAAACAGTCCTTCGAGAGATTCAGGATGGTCGATTGAATCGTTTCCATCCTGAACCTCTCGTAGCATAAATGCTGATTTAGGTCTTTCAGATTTATAATAGTTCGGAACGTTCCATTGGGTTTTTTTACTAAAAATAGGGTTGAGTAGAAACCCTTCCCTATCTCTGACTGAGGGACTGGGACTAGTACCTTTTTTAGGAGAAGAGACTGGATCTCTAATTCTAGAGCTGACTGCTTTTGAGGATCCCTGTTGAGATCTGTAATGACAAAACGACCACCTGGGAGAGACGACATCTTTAGTTTTAGACCAACATTTATTGAATCTAACACCCATCTGCTGCTGCTTATCTTTTCCCATTCTGGGTGAAATAGGGTCAAGCGTCCCCCCACAGGTGGCCTGGCGTCATTGCGTGGCCTGGCTCCCCCCCTACCCTTGCCACGAAAGGGCCGTTTAGCCGGAGGAGGCCCAACTGAAGGGAACCCCTTCTTCCTGTCAGATGCCTTCTCTAAGACAGTGTCCAGGGCTGGGCCAAAGAGAAATTGACCTTGACATGGCATAGCACAGAGGCGTGATTTGGAGGCCATGTCCCCTTTCCAGTCCTTAATCCATAAAGCCCTACGGGCTGAATTAGAGAAAGCCGTGGATTTTGCTATAAGTCTGAGTGCGTCATCAGATGCATCTGACATAAAGTCTAAGGCATTAGCAAGAGATGGGAGAGACTTAATTAATTCATCTCTAGGAGTACCATCTTTAATACTAGACTCAAGGTCAGTTAACCACATCTTTACTGACCTAGCAACCGAAGTAGTAGCTGCAACAGGCTTAAATAAAGCCGCTGTCGCCTCCCAACTCTTTCTAAGAAACCCATCAGCCTTTTTATCCATTGGGTCTCTCAACACTCCAGTATCCTCAAATGGAAGGAAGGCCCCTTTACAAATTTTTGCTACTGCTGGATCCACCATAGGGGGCCTGTCCCAATATTCCGTTTCTATCTCATCAAACGGATACTTTCGTTTGAGGGTTCTGGGAACAGAGAACTTCCGGTCTGGCTTATTCCACTCTCTCTGGATTAAGTCCTTAATATTCTTATGTAATGGAAATACTTTCTTTTTCCTAGGAGCCAGACCCTCAAACATTTTGTCCTGTACAGACAGTTGTTCCTTGAATTCCTCCACTTTCATAGTATTTCTAACAGCCTTGACTAAAGCGTCCACACTGTCGATAGGGAACAACGCTTTTCCAGCAGAATCCTCCTCAGAATCAGAAGACTCCCTGTATTCCCCCTCCTCCTCATCCTCAATCTGGATAGGCTCCTGAGGAGACATAGGAACAGAGGGAGACAGCGCAGAAACCTCTAGCTGAGAGGTAGAGGTAGAAGGCTTGTCAGATGAAATGGAGGATCTGATCTCATTCTTAATAAGGGTTCTGCAAGGAATTAAGAATTTGTCAGAAAAAAACCATTCGGGGTAATAAAAAAAAAACTCCGAAAAAGAACCCCCTAAAAAATACATTCTTACTTAACAGTAGCCATGAAAGATGGAGCTTCTTCCTGCATGACTTTAGTAATGCATGTATTACAGAGGTTCTTGGAATAGGATGATTGTAATTTCTTCCTACACATGGCACATTCTTTTTTAGCTTTAGGTCTTTTAGAACCTTCCTAAAATACATATGAAAACCATTATAGGGGGAATAAACCATGTTGGGGTACAACCCCTCTCACCCGACCATCACAGTCACCTCCGACCCGGTCTCTTGGGATTCAGTGTGCTCTGGTTCTTCCATGCTGCAGAATCAGCAGAAGGGGCAGTATACACGGGAAAAACTTCCACTCTGCCTGGTCCTGGAACTGGCTGGCGTCCCGTCCGAGGAGCACACACCTCTGTCTAGGCCTCCTGTTCCTTTTAAAGGGAGCTTTTTTGCCCCCTCCCTCTCCACTTCCGGTGGAGGTTCGGAGCACGGCCCCTCGCCTACCCCTCCCACTAACGGAGCCCGCCCGGAGGTTTCGGGATCGTACCTGGCTGATCCGCCGCCTCCCTGTCCCCTCCAGGAAAGGCCGCCGTTCGCGTCTAGGCCGCACCGGAAGTCGTCAGACGTCCCGCGGAAGTGACGTCACACGCCAGCCGGGACGCACGACAGACCCCGGAAGCGCTCCTATAGGAGCGCTCGTACCTGACACCAGGCTGCCGCTCTGGGAGGCCCAGGAAAGGACGCCCGGACAGACCGGCACTCACCGCGTCTCCCTGCTGACATCCGCGCGAGAGGTGAGGGTGAACAGGAGGCCCGACGGACCGGGACAATCCAGACTGGCCGGCGGCTTCCCCCAGAAGAGTTACGCCAGGCACAGGTAACCCGTTGTCCTGAGGACTAATCATAGGGACCGGGCGCCTCAGTTCTCATTCCTCGGCGATCCTTCCTGGGAGAGTGAGACTGCAGTCTCACTCTCCCTCTTCCTAGAAGACAGGAAACAGAACTGGAGTTTGGGGTCGGTCCTGCCCCTTTTAAAGCTTTCATCCTTGGCGGCTGTTTCCTGTCTTTTGGGAAGGGGAAGGACGCTCTCCAGGGGTGCTGTCATAGGGCGAATAGGGAAATATTTTATTCTAGGGGCCCACCCTACATACACCAGATATACCCATCGCCAAACCTTTCACATTACTATAGCGACTTTGCACAGTGCTGTGTATGTGGCCGGCAATGCTCGCTCACTGTTCTGTTCAGATACTCTATGCCAGGGATGGGGACCTGGAAGTTGTAGTTCTGCAACAGCTGGAAGGCCGAAGGTTCTCCATCCCTGTTCTAGTGTATAGGAGCTGTCCAGGCATGATGGGAGTTGTAGTTTTGCAACAGCTGGAGGGTCGAAGGTTCTCCATCCCTGCTCTAAGCAAACAACACAGCTGTCCACTTAAGTTTCTTGAAAGGTGAAGTCCCATGAAACTAACTGGGGTATTATATGTCATCCTGAAGCTGCTGAACAGGGATGCAGACCTCCAATGGGTAGGGCCCACCGGGGGATTTCCCTGCTCCCCTTAGGGCCAGTCCGAGCCTAAACATGAAGCAGTTCTTTACAGCTAATGCAGTTAGACTAATTCATTGTTGCACAAAAAAACAAAAAATTGCACAAATTGTTGCACACCTATTAGTCATCTCCGTAACAACGTGAAAAAGTCACAAAGGTTTTTGTGCACATTAAGGGTTCAAACCCACTTGCCGGATCTGCAGCGAGACTCGCTGCAGATCCCGGCCCTATACTCTCAATAGCAGAGAAACAGCAGGGATGTACATGGATGTGCCCCATTAACCCCCCAGCCGGCGGAGATTATACATTACCGGGGACCCGTTAATGTATAGCCTGGCCGCCCCCCTGCTGCCCCGATCGTATCCTCAGCAGCACTGATCGCGCCCCGCAGCCCCCGGCCGCACGATCCCCCGACCGCGCAGAATCCCCCGGCCGCACGACCCCCCCGCAGCCCCCGGGGGGGGTCGATCGTGCGGCCGGGGGCTGCGGGGGGCGATCAGTGCTGCTGAGGATACGATCGTAGCAGCAGGGGGGCGGCCAGGCTATACATTACCGAGTCCCCGCTCCTGCCTCGAAGCAAGCAGGAGCGGGGACCCGGTAATGTATAATCTCCGGTGGCTGGGGGGTTAATGGGGCGTGCTGCAGACAAAATCGCAGCAGGGATGTACAGTTTCTCTGCTATTGAAAGTATAGGGCCGGGATCTGCAGCGATCCGGCAAGTGGGTTTGAACCCTAAATAAATTTCAAGTTAGGAAAAAAACTGCTAAAAAAGAAGGCACAGAAAAAAAAAATTGCAGTTGGCAAACTTCCCCCACTGTGCGTATTTCCACAGTATATATGGAAGAATTAAATTCATAGCCGTTAATTTAAAAAAAAAAAAAAAGTTACTGTTATTAGATATGTTACATTGATGTCAGCCGTAGTAGCAGCATTACCATGT
Organism: Dendropsophus ebraccatus; assembly: GCF_027789765.1. Lineage (NCBI taxonomy): Eukaryota > Metazoa > Chordata > Amphibia > Anura > Hylidae > Dendropsophus > Dendropsophus ebraccatus. The sequence goes on from NC_091464.1 coordinate 20,343,438, forward strand.
CCACCTGCTTCATGATACACACATAAGCTCCATTTCTGGTCTTCCCCCACGTACACTGATATCTGTGTGGACATTTGCACACAATATACTTTTATTATACACTTGAACGAGTCTGTATATGTAAAGAGAGAGAACTAGCAATACACAGGACTTCATAGAAATATAGATAGATATAACAATAATAGATAAACAGATTAAATGATAGATAGAGAGATAGAGAGATAGAGAGATAGAGAGATAGAGAGATAGAGAGATAGAGAGATAGAGAGATAGAGAGATAGAGAGATAGAGAGATAGAGAGATAGAGAGATAGAGAGATAGAGAGATAGAGAGATAGAGAGATAGAGAGATAGAGAGATAGAGAGATAGAGAGATAGAGAGATAGAGAGATAGAGAGATAGAGAGATAGAGAGATAGAGAGATAGAGAGATAGAGAGATAGATAGATAGATAGATAGAGAATGGCTTTATGTGCAGTACTATATTCCCATCTCTATACTTGTACAGGCTTATAGGAGTACATACAGGGAGTATATGAAGCACTATTGGTGGGTACAGTGGATAAGAAAATCCACTTGCACCCCATAGGACTACTTATTGGAGGAGTGTTTATGCTTCTAACCTAGCCTGAAAAAAAACAAGATGTGAATAGAGACTAATAAGAAAGGCATAAAAGATCTTTGTAGATGTAATTTTGTAAAACATTCTAATAGCCAGCAAGAAGCTGAAGATCTGCTTCCCGGGCCAGAAAATTGTTCACGTTCCTGTCCCAAGGTAAAAGTTACAGGACTAGTGATCTGCAAAGCCTTCCAAATCTAGTGATTCAGCCGTCAGACAGCCACTCAGGAACTTGTTTTTGGTTATGTGGCGCCACCTTGAGGGCTAAAACAAAAGGTCAAGAAATTTCTAAAGAAAATTGCAAAGTTACGGACTCCAAAACCAGACACCTGAGCAGTATGTACTGTCCATTCTATTTCTTGGGATCCTCAATATAGCTTTGTGCACAAGATTCACCAGATTTTGTTTTCAGCATCATTGCGAAAGGTGTAAATTGTAAGTGAAATAAAGTGAAGAAGTAGTAGAGGAGGAACCAGGGTCCTGTGTTCCCACAGATTGCAACACCAGCCGTTATTAATTGAATAAATACATTGCATTGACTTCTATGGGATACTGGCTGGAGTGTACACACTCTGTATACACTGCAGCCAGGATTCCTTGCGGCCGCACCGAAAACTGGCATGTCAGTTTTGTGCGGCCACTATTCACTGAATTGCGACCGCACAAAACTGACAGTGCAGACAATATAAAGTGCAGCTCCAACCACACTTTACATTGTGTGCTATGGGTTATTGGAATGCAGGCACACCAGAATGAGCCCACATCTCAATTAAAAAGAAATGAAGTTCATCCGGCCAGATTGAACTTCAATGACACTGGCTGTGTCACACATAGTGTGAACCCGGCCTAAAACATATTTCTGAACAGAAGCAGAAGGCTCTGTACATTGTATAGTGGAAGTGCAAGCTCTGAACTGAATAAGATCTGAGCTGCAGTAACCCAGGCCAGGCCACCACACGATGTACAGAAGCTTCTGCTTCCATTCACTGTGTAGTGTGGGTGCTACAGCTGTACAGAACACATGATCAGAGATATCATGAGATATTGACGGCCTATGCTGAGTATAGGCCATTGGTATGTTTTCATTGGAAAACCCCTTCAAGCTATTACAAGATCCTGCAGAGCGGAACAGAGACATAAAGGGCACGTAGTGACCCAGAAAGTCCTGTCCTAAATTCACAGCTTAGGGTCCGTTTACACACACAGATTATCTGACAGATATCTGACAGATTTTTGCATCCAAAGCCAGGAATGGACTATAAACAGGGAACAGGTCATAAAGCAAAGACTGAGATTTCTCTTTTTTTCAAATCCATTTCTGGTTTTGGCTGCAAAAATCTGTCAGATAATCTGTGTGTGTAAACGGACCCTTAGACTGCCCTCTAAATTTCACCCTTATGAGAGTGTGCTACAGAGATATAGGGATCTATACACAGAGATATTGGTGTGTGGGGATGTGTGTAGTTAATGGAAGCCAACATAGAGGCTAAGTGCCAATGAGGGGATGGATGGATGGGAGGGGATGGATGGAGGGGATGGATGGATGGGGGGGATGGTAGGGAGGTTCTATACATATCCATTTATATTATTTTGTTCTAATATTTTGACCTAAGCCTGTAGTGAAGCCCTCAACTGCTTTCACTGTGACCAGATCCTTGGGTGACAATTCCACAGATATATAAACTGCCAGAAATGGAGAAACTCCTGATGGACACACATGACAGCTTACTCTGAAGTTACATGAATTGACAAATATGCTTCAAAACATACCGGCTGTGCTTTGGTATTATATTAAACCTTCATCAGTGTAGCCAAATGTGTCATTCCAAAAGTTTTGCTGTATAAGGCTGGGTTCACACTACGTATATTTCAGTCAGTATTGTCGTCCTCATATTGCAACCAAAACCAGGAGTGGATTAAAAACACAGAAAGGATCTGTTCATACAATGTTGAAATTGAGTGGATGGCCGCCATATAACAGTAAATAACGGCCATTACTTCAATACAATAGCCGTTGTTCTAAAATAACAGCAAATATTTGCCATTAAATGGTGGCCATCCACTCAATTTTACCATTGTGTGAACAGATCCTTTCTGTGTATTCAATCCACTCCTGGTTTTGGTTACAATATGAGGATCACAATACTGACTGAAATATACGTAGTGTGAACCCAGCTTCAATCTGCGTAACTGAAGTTTTTGGTGCTGAAAGCCTTAAAGGGGTAATCCAGCGCTACAAAAACATGGCCACTTTTCCCCCTCTCGTCTCCAGATTGGGTGGGGTTTCAAACTCAGTTCCATTGAAGTAAATGGTGCTTAACCAGACCTGAACGGGAGACAAGAGAAGGGGGAAAAGTGACCATGTCTTTGTAGCGCTGGATTACCCCTTTAAGCGCCAAAAACTTCAGTTACACAGATTTATAACAAGGGAGAGGTTTTTCTGCATCATGAAAGCGCAACCAGCGTGGCCAAACATATCTGCTGAACGGACTTCACATAATCTACAAAAAGGTATAAGTAGCTGGGGGGGGGGGGCTGCACAGTGGGTACAGAGTCGCTTTAAGGTACCTGTGTAGTGTTCACTGCAGGGGAATAGGAAAAATCCTACCCAGGGGCATTTCTAATGATGAGGAGGGCGGGGAGGAGGGACGGAGAGGTGATGCAAAGTTAGGGCACAGACACTCTAGGCCACAGCAGTTTGGCACAGGGCTGCAAGTTTAAAAGTTGTTTTTTTAGGACAGTAACTGCATCACCTGCCGAACGGACCCCAGGACAGATCGTTGAGTAAAAGCAGCTATCTGAAGGTACAAGAAATTGTGTGTGGGGGGGGGGGGGACAGATTGTGGGTACAGAGTTGCTTTAATAAAAAAAAAAAAAGCTGAATTCTGTATTGAAATGCATATGACTTATACCTACCAATATTAACCCAGATATGAGTGATGAAGTTCCAGTAAGCGCAACGTAGAATTTTGGAGTCAATGTGTTAATGAATCCGGACACTGAAACAGAAGAAGGATCAGAAATCAGTTTATAAAATAATTCTATACGGGTCTATAGTCTCCCTGCTCTGGTACAATGAATGATGAGCTCTCATTGGTTGTACTAAAACCTTTGGATAATTCTGCCCCTGTGTGCGAATGAACAATCACAGGGACTGAACACTTTTATTTTCAGTACCTGCTTGGTGCCAGTGTGGGGATCCTAGTGGTGCAGTGGAACACTGCTTGAAGTACTACTCTCCTAAAAGAAAATAGCTTTCACCCACAGATTAAAGTGTCACTGTCGTTTAAATGTTTTTTGCAAAAATCAATAGTACAGACGATTTTAAGAAACTTTGTAATTGGGTTTATTAGCCGGAAAATGCATTTTTATCATGAAAAAGCAGTTTGAAGCTCTCCCCCGTTTTCATGGTTCTCTATGGAGAGGGGAGGGTGGAGGGAGATGAGGCACCAAAACAGGACAACAAAGAGTTAATTTACAGCTACATCACCGGGCTATCTCCTCTGAAGTCAGCACTGACCTCTGAATACCAGCTTCACAGCTCCCGCTTTTGTTAAAATCACATGGACTTTTGATTTCTGCGAGAAAAAAAAAATACGACAGTGACACTTTAAGTCAAGAATGTGTAGTGGAGGGTTGGTCAGATGACCAGGCTGTGGCTCTTGTGTCAGCCCTCTTGGCCCAGGAGGTAGCAGCAGCCCTAGGGGAATGGACTCTTACTTTCTGTGATAGCATCCTTAGGGGGCCTTCACACGTTCCAATAAAGATGATGGATGGTGCCAAATTCATGGAGAGGCTGTGCGACAGCTAGCTATGCCATTTCCACCATGATTTTAGGCACAGGTGGAGGTCAGGGCCTTCTTCTTGCCTTGGAGACAGCCACCCACCCATCGGGTGAGCAGGGCGCAAAACGGCAAAAAGACACTAAGTTTTGTGTACACCAGGTGGATTGCACAAAAACTTTCCTGCTCCTGTACAGTCATGGCCAAAAGTTTTGAGAATGGCACAAATATTATATTCAGATGATCTGCTGCCCTCTGGTTTTTATGTGTGTTTGTCAGATCTTTTTATCACATACAGAAATATAATTGCAATCATATTATGAGTAACAAAAGCTTATATTGACAGTTAGAATGAGTTAATGCAGCAAGCCAATATTTACAGTGTTGACCCTTCTTCTTCATTCTCCCTGGCTGCTCTCAATCAACTTCTGGACCAAATCCTGACTGATAGCAGTCCATTCTTGCACAATCAATGCTTGCATTTTGTCAGAATTGGTTGGTTTTTGTTTGTCCAGCCGTCTCTTGATGATTGACCACAAGTTCTCAATGGGATTAAGATCTGGGGAGTTTCCAGCCCATGTTTCCAAAATCTCTATGTTTTGTTCCCTGAGCAATTTAGTTATCACCTTTGCTTTATGGCAAGGTGCTCCATCATGCTGGAAAAGGCATTGTTGATCGCCAAACTGCTCTTGGACGGTTGGGAGAAGTTGCTCTTGGAGGACATTCTGGTACCATTCTTTATTCATGGCTGTGTTTTTAGGCAAGACTGTGAGAGAGCCGATTCCCTTGGCTGAGAAGCAACCCCACACATGAATGGTTTCAGGATGCTTTACAGTTGGCATGAGACAAGACTGGTGGTAGCACTCACCTCGTCTTCTCCAAATAAGCTGTTTTCCAGATGTCCCAAACAATAGGAAAGGGGATTCATCAGAGAAAATGACTTTACCTCAGTCCTCAGCAGTCCACTCCCTGTACCTTTTGCAGAATATCAGTCTGTCCCTGATGTTTTTTCTAGAGAGAAGTGGCTTCTTTGCTGCCCTCCTTGAGACCAGGCCTTGCTCCAAGAGTCTCCGCCTCACAGTACATGCAGATGCACTCACACCTGCCTGCTGCCATTCCTGAGCAAGCTCTGCACTGCTGGTAGCCCGTTCCCACACTATACACTATTCTATGCACGGGCGGATTCCACATTCCCCCGAAAAAAGTGACATGTCAATTCTTTTGGTGAAATGCGGAATCCGCCCGTGCATAGAAAAGTGGCTATGGCATGGGCGGAGATGCGCACTGCCGCGTGCGAGCGACGGAATACGCCGCGGGTCATACACGGGAATGACGTAGTGTGCACGCACCCTTAATGGAGCCATCACTGAAATTATGTTAGCTGGTCCGTTTATGGCAGGGCTGCAATGATGTTGAAATGTGTTTTGGGGGATAAAGTTCATTTTCTAGGCAAATATTGACTTTGCAAGTAATTGCTGTTAAGCCGATCACTCTTTATAACATTCTGGAGTATATGCAAATTGCCATTTTAAAAACTGAAGCAGTAGACTTTGTAAAATTTAATATTCGTATCATTCTCAAAACTTTTGGCCATGACTGTAGGTGAGGGCTTCTTGCTAACCATTCTCTTCTGGTTTCTGTTCCTGTAAGGAGGCATTCACATGTGCACGGTCTTTATACATACAGATAATCTCCCGCCATCGCGTATCATTATGATGCTGGGAGCTCTGGATCACTTTAAACCATTACGGTACTATACTACTGACACAGCTGCGCGGCTATATAAGTAAGTACAGTGGTGCCTTGGATTACGAGCATAGTTGATTCCGGGACCGGGCTTGTAATCCAAATCCACTCTTAAACCAAAGCAAATTTTCCCATAAGAAATCATTGAAATGCAGACAATTGGTTCCACACCCTAAAAATAGATTTTTTTTAAATTCTGAACAACATGTAAAACAGATGAAACAAACAATGAGAAACAGCAGAATATGTGATATTATAAGTTACTGTACAGTATAGCAACCAGCATGTGGAGTATAATGTATAGTAAGGGCATAAACCGGAAAAACAGTAGCAGTTTGTAGATACAGGGTAAAGCTGCAGATCCCCATAATGCAGTAGTGTAGTACAACAGGCTAGAATAGAGAAGCAGGGCTGCTGTCAGAGGTCTGTGTGGTCACATGACAGCAATGGGGAAGGGGGTGTGTGCTCAGCATGGACCAATCAGGACTGACAGAGACTGCAGGGAGCATGAAGGAATGAGCAGGACAGATGTGGGCACATACATGCAGCGCTCTCTGTCCGGGGAGAGAGGGGTTACAGCTATGGAGAGATGACCTCCACAGTCCTGTCCCCTGATGTAAGCCCCAGTCTGAAGTGGATCTGCTATGATTTGGAAGGTGAGGGAGACATCCTGGGTCAGAGTACAGTGCTGTAGACCCCGCTATGCAGACCATACCCCTCCCCCACTCCCCCTCCCACCCAGTACAGGGAACTTTTAAAACAAAGCAATGCTCTTAAACCAAGTCACAATTTTGAAAAACTGCAAACTCTTAAACCAAAATGCTTTTAAACCAAGTTACTCTTAAACCAAGGTACCACTGTATCACAAAGATTTAATCATAATACATGATGTTCTGCATTCTTCCATGCACAGACCATAATCATGGAAGGTGTGAGGGCCCTGTAAGGCCTCTTTGAGGATGACCAGGGAAACACTGGCTTACACTTTTTTTTTTTTTCTTTTAAAATATTTTGACATCTTGGTAGACAAAAGGGTCAGGGCCTACCAAAAAGTGGCCATAGTGTGGACTAAATGCACCAACTTTTGGCATACATTTGCGCCATTAAACTAAGCCAACTAAACGTTAGTGTTAAAGGGCCTCTGTTGTCACCTCCAAAACACTTCCCAAATTTTAGACACATAAAGTAGCAGTTCACAAAAATGTTTTATCCCCCCCCCCCCCTGTTGCACGCTGCGACGTATACTCACCAGCTGTGATCGGTGTTTAGATCCAGCGCACGATCACATCACCTGCTCCTGTGACCGCTCTTCTGTCTCCTGTCGATTGAAGGCCAGAAGTCACACTCTCCAATGCATTCTCTATTAGAGACTGTGACTTCCAGCCTTTAATCGACAGGAGACAGAAGAGGGGTCACAGGAGCAGGTGACGTGAACGAGCGTTGGAACTAAGCCGTGCCGTGGGACACTGATCACCGCTGGTGAGTATACACACCAGCGCACAGGGGGGGGGGGGGGGGCGCAAGTAAAACAATTTTGTGAACTTCCAAGCGTCTGTCACTTCAGAAAACTTTTGACATGTCAAAAGTTTTAATCGGTCCAGGTCAGAGTGTTCAGACCTATACCAATCGGGAGAAGACGCACTGCAGCGTGTCCTCTCCCGTCTTTGTCACTTCAGAAAACTTTTGATATGTCATAGAGACGTGTCCAAAGTTTAGATCGGTCAAGATCGGCAAGAGGGTTATCTAGGCTTAGAATAAAACAGCACCTCTCCTATCTTTAGTTTGGATGTGGGTTTTGCACATCAGCTCCATTGAAGTGAATGGAGCTGCACTGTAATACCACACACAACCTGAGGACAGATGCTCCCTACCACAGCACAGCAAATGAGCATACCATGATTCTGTCACATGAAAACCCCTCGCTGCTGCTATTTCTTCTTCTTTTTCTTATACTTCGCAGCATCAGTGACACTTTAAAGGGCAACTCCGGTGTTTTTCTTTTTCAGCTTATTTAACACACGTGTCTAAATAAGCGCTCCAGCCAATGAAAAGGCTGCCGGTGCACATGCGCACTGGCAGCCTTTTCTCTCCCATTCACTTCACACAAACCCGGAAGTGAGGGAGTTCAAAAGATGGCGGCCGGAGGTGACGGAGTCGCGGGCAGCGGGAGATTCAAGTGCCGATCGTCATACGTGCGGTCAATAGGATTTTGGCCAGTATTTTTCTCCGTTTTTTTAGTGTGAAGTGTGAAGGCGACATAGGGCCCTAAGGGCCCTATTCCACCGGACGATTATCGTTCAGATTATCGTTAAATCGTTCGAATCTAAACGATAATCGTTCAGTTGAAATGCAGTTAACGATTAACGACCGAACGAGAAATCGTTGATCGCTTTATAAGACCTGGACCTATTTTTATCGTTGCTCGTTCCCAAAACGTTCGCATTGAATAAGACATCGTTCGGTGGTTTGCAATAGATACGAACGCAATAGCGAATAAATAGCGAAGAAAAAACTATCGCAATTACGATCATAAGTAACGATTATCGTTCCATGGAAATGAGTGAACGTTTTCAGGTCTTTCACAATAGCGGTCGTTTGAGATCGTTAATCGTTAACGATTATGCAAACGATAATTGTCCGGTGGAATAGGGCCCTTAGGGGCCATTCACACCCTGCAGGGACAGTATTCTGCAGACTGGACCTCAAAGTTCTACCATCATGATGCCGAAACTGTTCAAAAGTTTTTGCTACTGTACTGACAAGCCGCGCAGCAGTATCAGTACTGTGGTGTAAAGACAAACTGATACAGAGGTCTGGTTTGCAGAATAGTGTCAATGCATGTACAGTATTTTGGGGACATGTGAATGGCCCCTTACAGTAGGAATGTCCCTTGTTACCCTCGGCTTTCAGACATTCATGAGCCCTGATAAAATTTAAGTGAATCTGGGATGGATTGCTAAGGACATTCCAATTGTAAGGCCGGGGTCACGCTGCATTTTGGCATCTATTTCACTGTATCCTTTTTTGAACGTTTCATTTTAAAGGAGAACTCCGGGCAAAATTTTTATTTATATATAATATAATTTTTTCGCATTGGGCCCATCTGCGCCACCTTTGCCAGTGGGGTGGAGAGGGGGTGTTACGGGGGGTGCGGCAGCACGCAGAGGGGGCGTAGCCTCTGCATGCACCGCATTTATTATTTTTCTGGCGGAAAAACGACACTGAAACCTACACCAGCTCTGAGCTGGCGTTGGTTTAAAGATTTTAGCACGGACAGGCGCCTATGCTCAGGATTTATGTAGAGGCAATGTGCCTCTACATAAATCCCCTGAGCTCCGGAGCTGCGGGGACATTTGTAAGCCCGGCGTAAAAAACGCTGGCCTCATAAATGTCCCCCATAGTGTTATTTACCTCAATTTAGTTTATCACACAGGCTTCAATTTCTATATAAAAAAAAAGTGAAGCCACGACCCGGTCTATACCTGAAGTGTCCAGCAGGGGGCGCAGTATATGTAGAAGTGTAGAAGCATAGAAGTAGAAGTCTATGCAGTGGAATCATCCAAGTGCCCCCCCCCCTATATATTAGGACATTAGGAGTCTAACTTTGCTTATGTAACACCGTATTAAAACAGAGATTTTGCCCAGAGTTCTCCTTTAAAGTACAGAAAAATGTGGACAACATCCACTTCAATTTTTTTTTTAATAATGTAAGCCAAAAAAAAAACTAATTTTGAAGAACAACATACAATTGCATCCCTTTAAAAAAATAATAAATTAATCGATATGTTAAATGGACAGTAAAGACACAGTGCAAACCTAGCCCCAGACTGCTTGATAAATCAGCCACTACCTGTGTAACCCCTGTGTACATGTATAACTCTGTCACACTGCTAGCAGAATCCATCTATGTCATTGCTGAATGTGAGTGACAACAGCAGGAGGGCTGAAGATGGCAGCACTGAGCTATTACACTCCATCTATTAGGCTACATTCATTCTCGGGGTATACACTGAACGTACAGCACAAGTCTGGTCTAACCAGAGGCCTAAATATTAGAGATGAGCGAACCGGGTTCGGGTTTGAGTCGATCCGAAACCCGAACGTTCGGTATTTGATTAGCGGGGGCTGCTGAACTTTGATAAAGCTCTAAGGTTGTCTGGAAAACATGAATACAGCCAACGACTATATCCATGTTTTCCACATAGCCTTAGGGCTTTATCCAACTTCAGCAGCCACCGCTAATCAAATGCCGAAAGTTTGGGTTTGGATGGACTCGAGCATGCTCCAGGTTCGCTCATCTCTAGTAAATATATGAACAGGTCAGATACATGGAAAAACAGCACAGACTGCAGGTTTATTCTCAAGGGTGTAATACTACAGAGAGCCAGCAGGTGGCAGACTAAGCCTTGTAGAATATCAAAGCCACAGGATTCTATAATAATAATAATAATAATAATAATACTTTGTATATTTTCTATCCTTTAGTTCTCTCACAGACAGCGGCATTCACCCCTCTATTAGCCAGAATAGAGAGTCGCTCCGTTGTAGCACACTACAAAATCAAGTGGAGTTCCACCTGTCCCATTGATTTAATAGGACTTCTCACAGGCTCTCTGCATCCGCCCAAAGGATTGACATCTCCGCGCTGATTCTGTAGTGTGAACAAACCCTAAAAGGGAACCAATCAGCACCTTGCAGCCCCCCGAGGCCACCAGCAGCTTTAGATTTGGGAAAGGGTAATATCAATCGGGTGCACAAGGCCAGGAGACGGGCGACAACTAGTCATCTGGGCGGGGAGCCACTAGTGACTAGTCACGGCTCGCTGTCAGCGGGGATGATTGACAGGCAGAGAGGCCACTAACAGTTCATCCCCTTATACGTCCTGGCGGCCAGGGGTGGAGCACACCGCCGATCTCAGGAATCAGACACACGTAATAAGTTACTCTAAATGACAGCACCCCTTTAAGCCCTTCACATATATAAAGTCCATGTGAGGCTAGAGGGGCAATCACTTGATCACAAACATGGACAATCCCTTTAAGTCAGGTAAGTTGCAGGATCAGCCATGAGGACTGACCTCTGGGTATGTGGCTGCTCTGGGGGTCAGTACTCATCCCTGTGCGGAGGGAGGTGCCTCCCCCTGCATCCCCATCCTACAGGTCAGCGCACCTGGAGCCCGGTTGCTAGGCAACAGACTAAGCTAGGCGGCACTCACCGGTCACAGCGGCCTCGTACAGGCGGAGCGCCGCTCTGAAGTGATACAAGCAGAGCAGCCCGGTGACCAGGAGCAGCAGCCACACGTAGGCCCGGTATCTGCCCAGCCAGCCCGTCGCCCGGGACCGAAGAGAAGGCCCCGAGGCGCCGCCGCTCACTGACTCCGCCATCTCTGTTGTTTCCTACCGCTGCCGCTGTGGCCGGAGAATGGGCGGGGCCAGCACCATGATTGGTCGAGGGCTGCAAGTAGTGCCAAGGAGGGGCGGGGCTTAAGTGAAGTAGGAGCTGAAAGTCCGGTATTGTGTCAGTTACACCACAGCATGCTACCGAGTGATACCTCCTCAATACGAACGGCTTTATAGTCAGTTACTATAGAGTACAGTGATGCGCGGACACCTGAATGATACTGCGATAACGCACAGCTTATATACAAGGCTGAACGTCTATTCAGCTTCGTGCCACAACCAACATGGCGCCCGCTCAGTATTCCTCACTTCCGCCTTGGACCGGAAGTTCCCCCTCCCTTCCCGCGGTGCTTTGCGCTCTCCTCTCAGTTGGGCTGGGCCAGTTGGAGCCAAGATGGCAGACTATGAGGATCGGGTGTCTGATGAGGAGAAGGTAAGCAGCCCTTGGGGAGGCAGCGGGTGTGACGTTCTGGAGGATAGAGCAGCCGGACTCCTCTCTGCCGGTGCTGTACATCCGCTTTAGCCCGGTCTGCTCCGGTGGCGCTGTGTGCAGCGCTTATAATACCGGGGCCCGGCACTGAAAGCGTTACCCGTTGCCTGTCACAGACCTGTGTGGGATCGGCAGCCGGTAATCCCCGCGGGACGTGCGGCCGCAAGTTACCGCGTGTTCCGTCTGTGTGACTGGGAGCTGACGGGATCTGTGTTTACAAACATGGCGAGACGAGCGGTTGTCAGTGGCAACCAGGAAGGCTGTCATCCGGTTGCTAGTGACAACAGCAGCGGCCAGGCTCCCCACGTGGGAGACGTGATACTACCGTTGGAATGTTTCAGGTTTTTTTAAGTTGATTGGCAGAAACTATTCTTCCCCTTTCAGTCTTCCTCTCCATATTTCACCTTTAGCTTTGGCTGTCCAGGCATGATGGGACTTGTGGTTTTGCAACAGCTGGAGAGCAAGATGGTAGACCAGTAATACAGGTGTGGGTGGGCGTCCTGTACAACACCTAGAGCTCCATCCCGGTGCACTAACATAACTTTTCTATACAGTTCCAGTCATGGACTATATTGTATCTTCTATCAGGACGCTTGTTGTATAGGATTCAGGCAGAACTCCTAGACAGATTTTGGTGGGGTTTCAAGGGGCGAGGAACAGTTTTGTTTTGTTTTTCTTTTAGAAAATTCAGAAACAGTTCAGGATGGTTACTATGAGATCTTATTGCACCTGTGCCTCTCTGGCTGTTGCAGAACTACAGTTCCCAGCATGCCCGAATGGCTGAAGGCCGTCTGGTTGAGAAACACTGACTCACTGTATCTATACAGTACATGAGCGGCCCATGGATTTACTGAGCTTTAGCTGGATCAACACCTGCTGAGCTTTCTTATCTTACCAGGGAATATCTGACGATAATATATCCCCCAATAACAGGTAATATATCCTCCAATAACAGGGAATATCTGACGGTAATATATCCTCCAATAACAGGGAATACCTGACGGTAATATATCCTCCAATAACAGGGAATATCTGACGATAATATATCCTCCAATAACAGGGAATATCTGACGGTAATATATCCTCCAATAACAGGTAATATATCCCCCAATAACAGGGAATATCTGACGATAATATATCCCCCTATAACAGGTAATATATCCTCCAATAACAGGGAATACCTGACGGTAATATATCCTCCAATAACAGGGAATACCTGACGGTAATATATCCTCCAATAACAGGGAATACCTGACGGTAATATATCCCCCAATAACAGGGAATATCTGACGATAATATATCCCCCTATAACAGGTAATATATCCCCCAATAACAGGGAATATCTGACGATAATATATCCCCCTATAACAGGTAATATATCCTCCAATAACAGGGAATACCTGACGGTTATATATCCTCCAATAACAGGGAATACCTGACGGTAATATATCCCCCAATAACAGGTAATATATCCTCCAATAACAGGGAATATCTGACTATAATATATCCTCCAATAACAGGGAATATATTCTCCAATAACAGGGAATACCTGACGGTAATATATCCTCCAATAACAGGGAATATCTGACGAGAATATATCCTCCAATAACGGAATATCTGACGATAATATATCCTCCAATAACGGAATATCTGACGATAATATATCCTCCAATAACAGGGAATATCTGACGGTAATATATCCTCCAATAACATGGAATATCTGACTATAATATATCCTCCAATAACAGGGAATATCTGACGGTAATATATCCTCCAATAACGGGATATCTGACTATAATATATCCTCCAATAACAGGGAATACCTGACGGTAATATATCCTCCAATAACAGGTAATATATCCTCCAATAACAGGGAATATCTGACTGTAATATATCCTTCAATCACAGGGAATATCTGACGATAATATATCCTCCAATAACAGGGAATATCTGACTATAATATATCCTCCAATAACAGGGAATATCTGACGATAATATATCCTCCAATAACAGGGAATATCTGACTATAATATATCCTCCCATAACAGGGAATATCTGACTATAATATATCCTCCCATAACAGGGAATATCTGACGGTAATATATCCTACAATAACAGGGAATATCTGACGGTAATATATCCTCCAATAACAGGGAATATCTGACGATAATATATCCCACAATAACAGGTAATATATCCTCCAATAACAGGTAATATCTGACGGTAATATATCCTCCCATAACAGGGAATATCTGACGGTAATATATCCTCCAATAACAGGGAATATCTGACGGTAATATATCCTCCAATAACAGGGAATATCTGACTATAATATAGCCTCCAATAACAGGGAATATCTGACGGTAATATATCCTCCAATAACAGGGAATATCTGACGGTAATATATCCTCCAATAACAGGGAATATCTGATGGTAATATATCCTCCAATAACGGGATATCTGACGGTAATATATCCTCCAATAACAGGGAATATCTCACGATAATATATCCTCCAATAACAGGGAATACCTGACGGTAATATATCCTCCAATAACAGGGAATATCTGGCTGGGCCAGCCAATAATTGTCTATGGGAATACTAGGAGATGTTTGCCGATAGTTGGAGATTTCCCTGGGACGGAGAGAAATCCACTGCAGTATTTGCCTGTTTTATGGTCCTTTTACACAGACAGATTTTTAAAGGCAAAGCCAGGAATGGATTTGAAGAGAGGAGAAATCTCAGCCTTTCCCTTTATGACCTGTTCGCTGTTTATAGTCTGTTCCTGGCTTTGGCTTCAAAGATCTGTCTGATACATCTGTCTGTGTAAACGCACAATTACAATGGGGATTTGGGATCTGGAACAGATGTGTACACAATTGGATGCAGTGTAATACCACATCACCAGCAATGTGCAGCCAGGCAGTGTGTCCCCCAGTGACAGCCGCAGATCACTGGGAGCTCAGGAAGCTGAATAATTATGGGGAGCCCTCTGCATAGCTTTAAAGGGATTGTCTACCTACCTTATAAGGTTACTGACACTGCACCTCATTTCTGACGGTGTTTGCTATCCTTCATATCTACCTTAGATCTGGGTCTGTATGTATAACTATATACCAGGCACGGAGAACCTTCGGCCCTCCGGCTGTTGCCGAACTACTATTCCCCTCATGCCTGTCTAGGCATAATGAGAATTGTAGTTTGGGAACAGCTGGAGGGCCTGAAGGTTCCCCATCCCTGCTGTATACACTATGAGCTGTATATGGGTGATAATTTTGCTTTAGGCTATGTTCACACAATGTTTGTCAATGAGTGTATTTTGATAGTTACAGCTAAAAAAAAAAAAATTTAAACTCCTATCTAAAAATACATCCGGAAGCAAACATGTGAACATAACCTTAGGGCCCTATTCCACCGGTCGATTATCGTTCAGATTATCGTTAAATCCCTCGAATCTAAACGATAATCGTTCGATTGAAATACAGTTAACGATTAACGACCCAACGAGAAATCGTTGATCGCTTTATAAGACCTGGTCCTATTTTTATCGTTGCTCGTTCGCAAAACGTTCGCAAATCGTTCACATTGAATAAGATATTGTTCGGTCGTTCGCAATAGATACGAACGCGATAGCGGAGAAAAAACTATCGCAAATACGATCATAAGTAACGATTATCGTTCCATGGAAATGAGTGAACGTTTTCAGGTCTTTCACAATAGCGGTCGTTTGAGATCGTTAATGGTTAACGATTATGCGAACGATAATTGTCCAGTGGAATAGGGCCCTAAGAGTTTCCTGGCAGCGATCAGCACTTTTCCCTCATATTAGCAAGCGTAATATATGGAGGCTGAAATGTTGACTTGCTTTATGACCTTTTTGATCTCTATCAGGTACTGTAGCTGTATCCCAGCAGTGGGAGCCCAGACCAGGACGTGTTATGGCACTGGCCGTCTAACCCTCCCATGTGTGCACGTTGTGCAGCTTGTACTTTGTGCACCATTCTTTCCCGCAGGGCTGTATTGTTCTCAGGCTTTTCCTCCATCTTTCTATACTGTTAGTAATAGCTGGGTGTAGATGCTGGTGTTGTGGACGAGTTCTCAGCAAGCCCCAGCATGCTTGTCGTACTCTCTTATTACAAGGCCTGGCCATAGGGTCACTGGATCGCTGGCTGCTCGCTGCTTATTTCTGCGTCTTCTAATAATAGACCCACAGCCAGAAAAAGACTCCTGCCTCTCTATAAGGCCGCCTGCCGTAGCCTCCGCTGTCTAATCGTCTGTACTGCCAGGGCAGCAGGAGGCAGCCGCTCTATCCTATAAGGGAGTTTACTTCATTCTTTAAAATAAAGGATATGAGATATTATACAGACATTGGCTGGAATTTATTACCGGCATTGTAGTAGTGTTTGGTGGAAAGGGTTGCAGATTGTGGCGTATACCTGTAAGATTGCGTCCTCCAAAATATAGGCTGGTTATATAGAGGATTGGGCCACATGGTATTGCTGTCTCTTATGCCAGGTGAAGCTTGCGTAAGATATTGGGACTATACAGCTGCATTATATTCTAAAAAGATGTTCTGCTTAAGTTTGTTCCATCTTATTCCAGCGTATGAATTGCCAGTCCATGTAGGAATACTCGCAAGAAATACCCGTGTCTTTGTTACCTGAGCAGAGCCACCCCTTGGCATTGTATTATTTCATTGTGGGTCTGTGCAGGCAGACGCTACAGTGGATTAGGCTAGTAGGCAGATGGATGACCTTTTATAAGCCCTATCCACACGCTGGATGGTTTTTTTTTTGCGCCCGTTTCTGTTGCACATCTTCACCAGGGATTTCTCCTCTTTGGGTACGTTCACACTGAGGAAAATGAGCGGAATCCCTCCTGCCTCAATGTTATGTATAGGGCGCCTCAGCTCAAAGAATTGACATGTCAATGTCCTATACATAATATTAGGACAGGAAGGTAGGTGGGAGTCTGCGATGGGGATTCCACTTTGTATTTCAGCCCGTTTTCCCTCAGTGTGAGCGTACCGTTACAGTGTAACAGGGTTGAAGTATACAGTGAGTACTGTGCAAAATGGATTAGCCACCTATGGACCCACCCATAGGATGAATGGATGGACAACATTTGAGCAGCTAGACCAGTATGCTTTAGGGTGCCTTCACACCTACCGGATCCGCAGCGGGTCTTACTTCTGCGGATTCGTAGCGAGAACCGCTGCGGATCTGGTACCATTCACCCCTATGATGGCACATACTCGCAGTGGGATTGACATCCCGCTGTGAATATGTGCTTTAGCCTCCTCCCCCCCCATCCCTGGCCGCATCCTGCAGCCCGCCGCCGCCCGCATCCCCCCCCCCCCCATCCCCAGCGCATCCTCGGCCGCATCATGCAGCCCGCCGCCGAGAGCATACATTACCTGCTCGGCGGCGCGGCTGCAGTGAGACTCCCGGCTCCGGTCCCGCTCAGCTGATCTGAGCGGGACCTGAGCAGGCAGCCTCACTGCAGGTACTGTATGCTCTCGGCGGTGGGCTGCTGGATGCGGCCGGGGATGGGGGATGCGGCGGCGGGGCTGCGGACAGCAGGGGGTTAAAGCACATATTCACAGCGGGATGTCAATCCCGCTGTGAGTATGTGCTATCATAGGGGTGAATTGATACTGGATCCGCAGCTGATCTCGCTGCGAATCCACAGAATTTGCAGCCAATTTCAAACTACGAGTTTCACGGTGAAATCCGCTGCAGTATTTGCTGCAATTTGGCCCTCCATAGATTCGAGTTTGCCAATTTAACGTTGCAAGTTTTGCAGTAAGTTCATTCTGCCAATGCACCCTTTTCTCCTGGACCCGGCCCACTATTGGCCTCAGCCAATCACTGAACTGTCCTGTCGCAATCACCGATTGGCTGAGCGGGCCACCAGTGAGCCAGGACCAGGAGACTAAAAAAGGAGAGCAGGGAGGTAAGCATTTGCTTATGATTTTTGCCAGCCCGGAAGCTAACTAGTTAAATATGGTGGTCACTACATTCTCGCAGCAGTGTTAATTTACTGCAAAACTTGCAGCGTGAAATCAGCTGCAAACTTGCTCTGTGTGAACATACTCTTAAAGTGACTCTGTACTGGCATGTAGCTGCTCCTAAACTGGGTTACCACATTGTGGAGGTTCTCACACTGTGTCCGGTTCAGGGGACAGCATTTCTCCCGATGCCGGTATTTTGAATGAAAACTACTGGAGTGTGGAGTCTGGTGTGGCCTACAGCATCTGTGCCCTAGGCCTGCGGCGCCTCTCTCCCCACCTCCATCCAGCCCATTGGTGTGATCAAATTGAAGAACCTTGAACCGGACGGGGCTCTTAGTGGCCTCTTTGCCTATAAATCGTCCCTGCTGACAGGCAGAGAGCTGTGATTAGTCACTGGCGGCTCTCTGCCCATATAACTTGTTGAACGGACGGTGTTGTACTGCCAGGTGGAGTTTGGCACGTTCCTGCAGCCGATACAGCTGAATCAACTGCAGGAACATTATCTCTTTACAATTGAATTGAGGGCACCGTTGGGTGTCCCCGTAATTCAATTAACCATTGACTACATTGTAAAGTACGACCACCAGCCGTACTATACATTGTGTGAGCTATAATGTTCGTTATTTCAACACCTGTTCTAGAGAACGGACGTTAAAATCACAAAATGGGAACACAGCAGGTGGCATTGCATTGAATTCAATGCAATGTTGCCGCTGCAGAAAAGAACGGACGCCGACTTAATTGCAATCAGCATCCTTTCTTTTAAAAAAAAAGAGCGGTGTGTGAACATAGCCTAACAGTGATCCAGATTTAGGATCTAAGGGTGCGTTTACACACAGATTTATCTGACAGATTTTGGAAGCCAAAGCCAGGAATGGATTTGAAAAGAGGATAGATCCCATTCTTTTCTTTATGACCTGTTCCCTGTTTATAGTCTGTTCCTGGTTTTGGCTTCAAAGATCTGTCAGATAAATCTGTCTGTGTAAACGCACCATAAGGGTCCATTTACACAGAGAGATTATCTGCCAAAGATCTGAAGCCAAAGCCAGGAATGGATTTGAAAAGGGGAGAAATCTCAGGCTTTTCTTTATGACCTGATCTCTGTTTATAGTCTGTTTCTGGCTTTGGCTTCAAATCTTTGGCAATCTGTAAGATAATCTTTCTGTGTAAATGGACCCTAAGAGTCCGTACACTTGTAACCCTATATCTTCATTAGAAGGGTGGCCTCACACTGGAACCTGTCCCTGATCTCCCAGATGACACCCCTACTTGTAGGTGTATTATGCCGCCACTTTTTAATAGGTCAGTGTATGTGGCAGCTATATACATTGTTCACGTCAGTGTTGTCATAGGGCAGTGTACGTCTTCATGTCTAGTGCAGGCTGATACATACATCACAGCAAATATAAAGCAAGTCCCAACAATGACAGATCTTCAGCCAGGAATGTTATTCCTTACCAGATTGTCTTATGGCACCCGGGTCTCCTCCATAGTGTAAGGAAGTGCCTGTGTTATGCCCAGTGGCAGTGCCCACCAGCTGCTGTTAGTGGTAATGATAAGATGGGAACGCTGCAGTGTTATTTCTTAAGCCTTCCTTCTGCTGAAGCCGACGGGCTTTATAGTGAACAGGAAGAGAGGAGCCAGCGTCTACATGTTGAAACCTAGTTTGTCTCAAATTCCTCGCATTTACAGGGGACATTTTCAGATTTTTTCTTTTTTTCTTTTTAATATAATGGTTCCTGTTTGGTGTAAATAGTGGCCTGCATGGTGATGTATACACCACATTCACATGTATCTCAGGGCTGAATATATAATGACAGAGATGCTGATTATAATGTATTACTTACATCTTGTAATACAGCCGTTCTCCTGATACCTAGAGGAACACTGTGACGTTACATCCCCCAACCCCATGCGGTCTACAATTCACTGTTTCATCCCTCCTGGGTGATTTGACTCTAAACTCTAGGTGAACCTTTGTAGGGTTGGGAGACTGTAGGTGTCCCAGCTGTTCACAATGTGTTCATTTGGGGATCACCGCCTTGCTTCGGTCCAGTAAAGTCCATGATGGAGACTGTTACAAGGTCGTTTCTAACAGATGTCAGAATTTTTTTCTGTACCTATTTCAGGAGTTTCGATTCTATAATCTCTGGGACATATAAGGTTTAGAATAAAGGCGGTCACAATACTTTATATTAGGAACTTCAATTATTGATTTAGATGTGTTCTGATATTAGATAACTGAAAAAATAGTCAAGACAACTACCTATATTCAAATGAAGAAACAGTGGTGGCACTCACCGATGAAGATGCTGGTGCAGATTTTTTTTTTTAATTGATAACGCATGGACATACACTGGGCGGACACCAGGTAGATGCAGGTTACAAGCTTGTTTCGCGCAGCTGCGCTTCAACAGACCCCTGTCTGTTGAAGCGCAGCCGTGTGAAACAAGCTAGTAACCTGCATCTACCTGGCGTCCACCTAGTGTATGTCCATGCATTATCAATAAAAAAAAAAAATTCTGCACCAGCATCTTCATCGGTGAGTGCCGCTACTGTTTCTTCATTTTAATTGTTACCGTTATGGACATTTTCTACTATGTGAGCACCACTGAATACGTTAATATCCAGTGATATATTGTTGGTTACCTACTCTTGAGACCTGTAGTGCCGATCACTTCTTTTTATTGTTGCTTCACAATTACATATGTTTGTGTACTGTCACTTTAAAGAATAGTCACTCCATACACCTGGCCAAATGTTTGTGGTTTTAGTGGAGAGCCAGTCCAACATGCCCAGCTATTCTCCCTCCTGACATCTGTTGGAAGGGGCCACACTAGTTAGGGCCCTTGTACATGGGCCGACTATCAATCTAGGTCAGCATTGCAGAGCCTTTACGGGGATCAATCTATTGTGCAGCCAGGCTGCCAAATCAGCTTCATCATAGTCTGCGACCACATCCCATTTACACGGAGATATGTGGCCGACGAGCAAGGGTTATAAATGGCCGCACATAAAAACAAGCCATTGGTTTTTCGCAGTGACCATTCCTGACTGCCGATAATCGGCTTTTCATTTATATGTATGGACACCCTAAAGGTAGCTTCACACGTACCGTATCGCAACAGATTTTTTGCTGCGAATCCGCAGCAGATTTGACTAAATGAATTAACAAAGCATTAAATCTGCTATGTCAAATCTGCTGCGGATCCACAGCTGATTTGATGGTGCTGATTTGATGCTGTGTTCATTCATTTAGCCAGATCCGCTACGGATCTCTGGCAGAAAATCCGGTGCGATACGGTACGTGTGAAGCTACCCTTAGGGTGCTTCACACACACCATATCTGCAGCAGATTTTACAGTGCAGATTTAATGCTGCGTTCATTCATTTAGTCAAATCAGCTGCGGATCCGCAGCAGAAAATCCCCTGCGGATCCGGTAGGTGTAAAGGGTGGGTTTGCGTGTAACTGATCCGCAGCTGAATTCACGCTGCGAGTTTATAGCGAAACCTGCCGCTGGTCCGCTCACTGTCACTTTTAATACGATTACATATTCGCAGCGGAATTGTCATCTCTCTGCGAGTACGTAAAAGGAAGCCCCCTTAACCCCCCGGCGCGGCCTGGTCTGCGCTCCGGCTTGCTTCGGGCGCTCCTGGCCTCTGGACATCCTACTCAGGCAATCAGTGTCTGCAGCGGGCACCGCACTGATTGGCTGCGGCATGACGTCCAGACATCAGTTCATATTGGCCGTTAAAGTTAATCAGACTGGTAACTGACACTGGTTGAAGGATGAACAGTCTGGGAACATTGTGAGAACATTCTTTCCTCAATCAAAGATCCAACTATTAGACACGGACAGTTTGCTTCCTGATGACGTCTGACATCAGTTGCCTAATGGGTTTTCCTGATTGTTGGCCTATCCTCATAAGGGAGGCTCACCCATACAGCTAATTCATCAGGATAATGCCCAGAAAATCCCTTTAAAACTATTGATCATTGTTACATTAGGACTGTCCTCCAACAATGATGCCAGGAGAAAGCAGGATCGGGCATGTTACATTTCAGTCTGACTGATCCTTTAGGGTACAAACCCACTTGCCGGATCCGCAGCGAGCCCTCTCGCTGTGTATTTGCACCGAGACTCGCTGCGGATCCCGGCCCTATTCTTTCAATGGCAGACAAAATCGCAGCAGGGAGTTTGTCCCCAGCCCGCCCCGTTAACCCCCCGGCCGCCAGAGCATATACTTTACCTGATCCCGACTATGGCTTGCTTCGGACACCGGGAGCCGGGATCAGATAAAGTATATGCTCCGATGTACATCCCTGCTGCGATTTTGTCTCGCTGTGGATCCGGCAAGTGGGTTTGTACCCTTAAAGGGGTACTCCTGCCCGGGGGTATTTTTAAGCTATGGTCGGGGACTGGGTGGTTATGGATGGCGGAGGTCACTTACCTGCCCAGTTCAAGGACTTCTCAAGGCAGCTCAGCCTTTCAGCGGCTGAGGCGGGACTCCGCTACGGCCGTTTAATGGCTCAGCTGCCTTGAGACGTCATGTCTCATGCGGCAGCTCACACCAGAAAGCGGGCGCGGGACGGGTGTGCCGGGCGGCACGATCCGGGATTCGGCACTGGAACCGAGGAGTTAAGTGACCTCCGGCATCCATAACCAGCCCCTCCCCGCCCATAGCTTAAAAATACCCCCGGGCCGGAGTACCCCTTTAATCTGACAAGAGGTAAGCTACAGTCAGACATGTCTGGCAGCGGCTTATCCCCCCCTCTCCCTTAGCTGTTTGTGGATAGGTAAGTAGGGAGAGTTAGCTGCAAGCCAAGCAAGTGTTGCGGACGTTCTCTACTGCATTTTACTACAAACACTGAGTGTGATTTATATGTCAAGAATGTAAAATGTGGAATTTTATTTACTCGTTCATTTGTATCCTCAGGCCAAACTGGTCAGGCAAGGCTTTCTCCCAGTATGAGGGGATACTACTCACATTGCACTTTTTTCCTGGTCAGGTAAAATGTGAGAATACTAGGCGGGGGTGGGGTGGGGCTTCACTTCATACACCTACACTTGTACCTCTTAAAGGGGTTATCCAGTGTTGGAAAAACCTGGCCACTTTCTTCCATAGACAGCACCAATCTTGTCTCCAGTTTGGGTGCAGGAGTCAGCAGAGAGCAATGTGTCAGACTGAAAATAAAACATTTCCTGCAGGACATACAGCAGCTGATAAGTATGGGAAAATATTTTTTAACAGATTACACAGTGTGTGTTTGATTTCAACTGCTCGATCCGTGTGTTTAGTTTTTTCCCCCTCTTGGGGAGATAAGCTGCAGCCATTGCCAGCCACCTTTAATGGCAGCGGTAAATGTTCATTATGTGGGCAGAAAGAAAAATTGCATTCACCAAATTTTTTTCCCCTCAAATCAACTGGTGCCAGAGGTTTTTAACTTCAATAAAAAAAAAAATTCTAGTCTCCTAGTACTTATCAGCTGCTGTATGTCCTGCAGGAAGTGGTGTATTCTTTCTAGTCTGGAGAGCAGGAGAGATTTTCTATGGGGATTTGCTGCTGCTGTGGACAGTTCCTGACATGGACAGAGGAGGCAGCAAAGAGAACAGTGTCAGACTGGAAAGAATACACCACTGCCTGCAGGAGATACAGCAGCTGATAAGTACTGGAAGACTCGCTTTTGTAATAGAAGTGAATTACAAATCTCTGAAACCAGTTGATTTGAAAGAAAAAAAAATTTGGTGAACTACCCCTTTAAGCATAAAATGCAACTGTATTAGCCCGTATAGTGGCGTTGTACAAGACTGTGCTTCATCTGATGGTGCCTCCCACAATAACATAATCCTGGGATGGGGAACCTTTGGCCCTCCAGCTGTTGCAAAACTACAATTCCCATCATGCCTGGACAGCCAAAGCGAAGCTTTGGCTGTCCAGGCATGATGGGAATTGTAGTTTTGCAACAGCTGGAGGGCCAAAGGTTCCCCATCCCTGATATAATCCAACAGAGAAGACCCCTCTGTATCTCGAATTCATGCTGTACATTTACAGCTCCTCACTTTTCGGCATACTGGTGGCATTCTGCTATGGCATGGGGCACATTCCTAACCAAGACCTTCTGAATGGGGGTCATCTACTTGTGAAAGCCCATCCAAAAATACACAATCCTCACCAAGTGATGGGGGGGGCTACCCTCTAACATCTGATGCTGTTACCCACAGTCTCTTCTATAGAGTTGGACACTCGCATAGTATAAGTATATGTAATGTATTCTGCAAGAAAATATGGTGTGTGTGTGTGTGT
Organism: Dendropsophus ebraccatus; assembly: GCF_027789765.1. Lineage (NCBI taxonomy): Eukaryota > Metazoa > Chordata > Amphibia > Anura > Hylidae > Dendropsophus > Dendropsophus ebraccatus. The sequence goes on from NC_091464.1 coordinate 20,367,790, forward strand.
GTGTATATATATATATATATATATATATATATAATTTCTTCCATCATTTGTTCTTTCCTGTAGATGTATTGGCGGGATCCCATGCCCCTGGCAGTGTAATGTGTGCGGCTCTGATCAGTAAGCAGCTGCCCATTCACACCCTGTATAGCACAACGAGTGGGATTCCCCAATCTGTTGGACTAGTACTAAACCCTGTACATATAATGTAAATATGATGGTATAAGGTGTGGTCTATAGATGGAAAGGTATTATAGCAGCAGAGCAGAGCAGACCACATGTGCCTATAAGTGACGCGTGCTGTGCGGACCTGGCATTACTGCAGGGTGGGGTTTCCTCTGGCTGCTCCCTTGTCTCATGTCGCTGTGCACTCTGCAAACATTCATACACACAGCACTTCCCTATTTATCAGTCAGGCGTGAGAGCAGGGCTTTGCCGCTATTGCTACATGTTATATTCTAGCTGCTACAATGACAAGGAAACAATTGGGTGGAGAGAGCAACACAAAGGGGACAGGGAAGAGCTGTCTAAGAGATGTTGTTGCCCATAGCAACCGGTTACAGCCTAGATTATATTTTTATAAAATGTAAAGCTGTGCTGTGATTGGTTACTTTGGGCAACAACAACTGTATAATTCTTTTTTTTTTATATATATATTAAAGGGGTACTTCAGTGATATTCTTTTCTTTCAGATCAGCTGGTTAGAAAGTTATACAGATTTGTGATTTACTTTTATTTAATCTCCAGTACTTATGAGCTGATGTATGTCCTGCAGGAAGTGGTGTATTCTTTCCAGTCGGACACAGTGCTCTCTGCTGCCACCTCTGTCCAGTGCAGGAAAAAGAATTACCACTGCTCTGCCGTAAACAGAGGTGGCAGCAGAGAGCCCTGTGTCAGATTGGAAAGAATACGCCACTTCCTGCGGGACGTATAGCAGCTAAGAAGTACTGGAAGATTTTTAAATAGAAGTAAATATACCCCCAAATATGTACCCTGTTTCCCTGAAAATAAGACACGGTTTTATAGTATTTTTTGCTCCCAAAGGTGTACTATGTCTTTTCAGAGGATGTCTTATTCCCCCTTCCCTCCCCCCGCAGCATGATGTGGGGGTCACGGACCAGCAGTATTCCTGTGGCACGGTGGTGGAGGGGGTCTTATTTTTGGAAAAACATGGTATAACTTTCTGAAACCATTGCATTTTGAAGGGAAAACTATTTTGCCTGACTTGGTTTCACTGTATCCAGCTTAAAGGTCCAGAGAGTGCCGGCCGCCCTCTGCAGCGTCATCCGAAGCTCAGCCGCGATTGGCTGAGCATAACTGTGCTCAGCCAATCGCGGCTGAGCGGCTGATGACGCGGCCACGTCATCAGCTGCTCAGCCGCGATTGGCTGAGCACAGTTATGCTCAGCCAATCGCGGCTGAGCTTCGGATGACTCTGCAGAGGGCGGCCGGCACTCGGGAAGATCCGCCGGCCTCCCGAAGAAGACGTCACTGCTGAGGATCGGAGACCGTGGACGACACGAGATGCGGTGAGTATAATGCACCACACTTCCGGGTCTAGCGTGGGTGGGGGGAAACACGGGGAAGGGGGCCATTCACAGACATAACATACATTACAAAGTTGTATAACTTTGTAATGTGTGTTATTCTGTGAATAATTTTTTATCGCCGGACAACCCCTTTAAAGAGTAGGCTTACCTTTTGGTGAACCAGCACTAAAATATTGAGGAATTGCTGACTTTTATGATAGGGCTGTCATGTAGGCCTTTGCAGTAGTTTGATTTGAAAACTGATTTTTGGTGCCTCATCTCCTTCTACCCCTCCCCTCTCCATAAGAGAACCATGAAGACAGGGGGGAGAACTTTAACTTCTTTTTCATGATAAAAATGCATTTTTCGGCTAATAAACCCAATTACAAAGTTTCTTAAAATCGCCTGTACTATTGATTTCTGCAAAAAAATTTAAACAGTGACACTTTAAAAAGGCCCATTGCATGTAGTCTGCAGTATACATCAGCATACCTTTTTGCTTATATGCCTACATATATATCAGAAATAATATGAATGGGGCCTTAGAGTGAAATGGTACCATTTATAAACAGCAATTGGGTCTTATTGCCTCTTGGTCCAGTGTTGGCCTAGGCCAGGGGTTGGAACCTTGGCTCTCCAGCTGTTGCAAAACTACAACTCCCATCATGCCTGGACAGCCAGAGCTAAAGCTTTGGCTGGCCAGGCATGGTGGGAGTTGTTGTTTTGCAACAGCTGGAAAGCTAAAGTTCCCTGGCCTAGGGCCTTGGGTCTGTCTAGTGTCCAAAGTGAGTCTCTTTCTGCATATGTCCAATAATATATGGAATAAGGCCTCAGTCACACGTTCAATAGTTTTTCAGGACCGTATATTGTGTCCACAGTCTGATCCGTATTTTTTACGCAGGTTTCTTCTATAAAAATTACGGACTTTTAATTGAGAATTGACTTTTAATGTAGAATCTGTGATGTAATTGCTGAGCCACAATTACGGGACATGTGAATAAGGCCTAAGAAAGCACCACAATAGTAAAGGCTATAGATTCTCTCTGACTCCGGACTCCGTGTCCCTCCATAAGAAAAAAATCCAAGCCCTCCAGGTTACTCACACTCACATGGTGGGATTCATTCACACTTCGGTTTGTGCCTAAAACTCATACATATATGGTCACTAGCTGACTACGGTTATTGGAATAATGTGTCCTCCGTTCCTCCGAGTCCATGTTACACACGAATATGGGTCCTGATCATATATGACGTCAGTATATACAGTACAAGGAGACTAGAATACACTATAGAATGTATGGGGCATATCTCAAGGCAGGGAAGGAGTTAACCCTGCGATGCAGCCTCTCAAAGGAAGTTTGTTCAGAGAAGTTCATGAAAATTGCCTGAAATGGTAAAAAAAAGCGGCAGCAGGAAGTCGCAGCAATGTGAGAGCGGCCCGGCCTCTCAGTAACATCTGCGGCTCGCTCCTCGCCCTGATGTAACTTGTCTCTTTGAAGCGGTTGTGCAACATTCTGCAATCCCCAGGCTCCCGCATGAACTTTATTAGGCATTTTTAGGATTCCCTGAGGCTGCCCACAGTGAATCCGGTGCCACCATATTCCAGATCACATTAACGCTCATAGATCAATGCAGACGTATGACGGCCGGCTTATTACATGACTGGGAAAGTAAATGTAGATAAAGCACAGCATTCTTATTCTTCAGAGCACTCCAGAAAACCAATGAAGAGATGGTGGGATGCATCCCATCACTCCAGGCTACGGGAACTCATCTTTGAGGGCCTCTCAGTGAGATAAAGCTTTCTTACATGTATACTACCGTGACTAACGTGTATGGCGTATTCACAGTATGTTCAATACAGACTGATGTTGGCCCACTCCGCCTTAGTCTATATCGGGGTGCCTGGGTACAGGGGCCAGGGATGCCCAGGATTTTGGCTTTTTTTCTTTTTTTTTTTTATGTGGGCTGCCTTCTGTGGATATGCCAGCTATGTCTAACATGGGAATAGTAGGACTGTGCTGATTGATCACAATTCCAGACCCTTCTTGTGGTCCCGGCTCCTCCACTTCAGTCTTTGTTTAGACAGGGGCAACACTTTTCTTAGGGTACTATTACACGGCCCGATAATAACTGCTAGATTGGCGCTCATTTACTGGGCCTATTACACGGCCCGATAATCGTTTCACAAGGCCTGCAGGGACATCATTACCAATGTCCTTGCAGCCCTTGCTTAAACCAGGGCTGTGGAGTCGGTAAGCCGCAGCTCCAACTCCTGAATTTTATCAGGACCGACTCCCGACTCCGACTGCTGCTCCTTCATAAATGGCCGGTCATACACCAGGGGAGTTATTTATCACACTGGCTCAGCAGCTTCTCCCTAATATCCTACGGGATCCTGGGGCGACATCTGAGGGAATAAAAGAATACTGTATATAAAGCAGCTTCTCCTGTGTGTGCAGCGGATGCAGCCAGTCTCCAGCCTCCATGTCCGGAACAACTTAGAACTAGACTAGATGGAGCAGGTGGTCTTTTCCTGCTGACAGTCTTCTATGTTTCTAACTAAATATTCACCATACTTAAACTCCCACAAAAAATATATTTTTTTGGCTTATTTAACACACATTACAAAGTTGTATAACTTTGTAATGTGGTTAAATAACCAGTCTGGCCCCACTTCCCCCACCGTCCTCTTCTCCCAGGCGCCATCTTGTGACGATTACTTCAGAGCCGGGGGGCGTTCTGGGTCTTCTTCCTCCTCGGCGTCTTCATAGAAAGTGAATGGGAGAGAAAAGGCTGCCGGTGTGCAAGTGCACTGGCAGCCTTTTCTCTTCCATGGACCCGGAAGTGAGAGACATCGATGGACCGTGGACGGGGATGACGGAGAGGCGGACAGCCTGCGAATCGAGTGGCGATCGTCACCGGAGGGATGGTGAGTATGGTGTCTGTTTTTTTGTTTTTTTGTTTGTTTTTTTGGGTCCCATCACACATAGTGATATAGAGAGGGGCCACACATAGTGATATAGAAGGTCACTGTGGGGGCACGCATACACACTCACACAGCCTGCTGCAGTTATAGCACACACACACACACACACACACAGCCTGCTGCAGCCATAGCGCACACCACACACAGCCCTCCACAGACTCCACAGCCCTCGTGCCCAGTTCAATCCAGATCAATGAATGGGGTGACATCCCATAGCCGCCCAGTCTTTAAAGTGTAAGGCCCCGTTCCCACTGAGCAAAGCTAGCGGAATTCCGCGACGGAATTGTCCGCCGCGGAATGCCGTTAGCCTCCCGCTCATAATGGGACTCTATGGGAGGCGCGCGCTCCTGCCCTGTCCGCGCTGAAGAATGAACATGTTCATTCTTCAGCGCGTATAGAGCAGCAGCGCGCGCCTCCCATAGAGTCCCATTATGAGCGGGAGGCTAACGGCATTCCGCGGCGGACAATTCCGTCGCGGAATTCCGCTAGCTTTGCTCAGTGGGAACGGGGCCTTACTGTCTGTATATTAGATTTTGACATGTCACACGTTAGGAACAGTTAGAATCTCGCTGCTGAGACCTCCTCCAATCATTAGTTTTAGCTGAGTGGCATTTCCTGTACCAGCGAATCCATATAAATACAGGTGTGCTTCATATGGCTATACCTAATAACTGCAGTAGGCCTAAGACTCCAACCAATGTCTGTGCAACATGTCAGAACATAATTCAAAGGGGTTATCCTATGCTACAAAAACATGGCCACTTTCTTTCAGAGACAGCACCGCTCTTGTCTCCAGTTCAGTTGCGGTTTGCAATTAAGTGCCATTCACTTCAGTGGAACTGAGCAGCAAAACCTGCACCCAAACTGGAGACAAGAGTGGGGCTGTGTCTGGAAGAAAGTGGCCATGTTTTTGTAGCCCTGGATAAACCCTTTAAGCTCCATTCACTTCAATGGAACTGATCAGCTGCTGAATCTGTGCTGTGTACATGATCAGCTGCATTTTCTTTCTTTTAGGCTGGGTTCACACTACATATATTTCAGTCAGTATTGTGGTCCTCATATTGCAACCAAAACCAGGAGTGGATTGAATACACAGAAAGGCTCTGTTCACACAATGTTGCAATTGAGTGGATGGCCGCCATTTAATGGCAAATATTTGCTGTTATTTTAAAACAACGGCTGTTATATTGAAATAATGGCCGTTATTTACTGTTACATGGCGGCCATCCACTCAATTTCACCATCGTGTGAACAGAGCCTTTCTGTGTTTTTTATCTACTCCTGGTTTTGGTTGCAATATGAGGACCACAATACTGACTGAAATATACAAAGTGTGAACCCAGCCTTAAAGTGGACCTTTCAGCTCCTTTCTCCTGACCTGAGTAAAAGTAGAAGCTCCAGCACTGAGATATGAGCTTTAAAGAGACTGTCAGTAGGTTTATAGTGTCCTATCTCAGGGTAGTATAAACTAGTGACAGAGAAGCTGAGCAGAATGATTTTTCACATACATTGTTCTGTGCAGCTGATCCAGAGATATCCTCCTAAAAAACATGGACAATAAGTAGTCCTCTCCATTATGTGCCGGTGCTCAGCCGTCCTAGATATTCATGAGAAGCAGAGAACTCCACCAACCAGCTGCTAATTGGCTGTAATATATCCATTTTGTGTATAGGCAGTCACCTGTAAATCAGCAGCTGGGGGGAGGGGTGTGGCAAGAATCCTATTCTCCTGCATATTAGAAGAACGGCTGAACAGAATGTCGTAAGTAATACACAGATCTGTTCAGCATTTCTGTCACTAGTTTATGCTGCCCTAATTTAAAGCACCATCATTAACACCTAAATAAATATATATGTGTATGTGTGTGTAGAATGATGCCACCATACCATGTCAAGTATACAACAAATAACACTTATGGGAACCTAATGTTCTACCAATATAATATTTGCATGTATACTCATGGCACCAGCCAGACAGTACAGTACTCATTTTGATAGTAAAAGCTAAAGTAATTATTTTATTCATGCTTTGTGAATGTTTGCTGCGAGGAGCAGGCAGCTAGCAGCGGAGCCCTCCTCCTTCTCTCTCCGTCCATGTGGGTTTTTTTTAAACCCCCCACACACTGTTTGAGCGACACCGTTATGGCACATGCTTACATGAGCATATTGTGCTAAGAAAAGCATGAGCTATGGATTGAAACCATGTAGGGTAGGAGGGAATGCAGGAGAGAAGACGACTTGGGTTTCCTTGAATGCAGAGGTGTCTTCAGTACGAATACCCACACACTTGGTGGAGACGTTAACTCTATTCCTTGCCAGAACATAGGAAAAGATACTGAAATCAAATCCCTTAAGAAAGTGAACCCGACTTAAGCATGCATTTGTGCACCTTTGTACATGCACAGGTATGACGGTCTAGAGCTGCGGTCACCATTAGTCTTCTAATGTGCATTCACTTCAGTGACCGCTGATCTGCCGCTGCACAGCAGACTGCTTTGTCCGTGGGGTAGTGCAGGTGCCGCGGCTGTGCAGAACAGCTGGCAGGGGTGTGGGCAGGCAGCACCTCGCTGATCACTTATTGTTTGACTCAATAGCCCAGATTTATCAATCTGTCTGAGCCACAGCAACCAATCACAGCTCAGCTTTCATTTTATCCAAGCTGTACGCTGAGCTGTGATTGGTTACTATGGGCAGTCAAACACCATAGGTTGAGTCTAGAGCGTAATGTTTTCATTGGAAAACCCTTTGAATGTGGTACTCCGGCTAGGACCCATCCTTTTTTTTTCCCAGTCGCCAGGGAGGGGGTGAATGAAAACAATAACTTCTACTTACCTCTCTCGGCTCTAGAACAGGCGCCTGTATCCAGCTGCTGCGGTCCCCTGGCCTCCAGCCGCTTCCTGCGGACCTTGTCTCACCTTTGTGCCCTGTTGACCATTTTAGGGTATCTACTTAAGATGGTCAAACATGGGAAAGCGTGTGCACTGTCCAGAGAGACTACCAGGCAGTGATCAGATCCACGGGGGAGAAAAACAGTACAGTGAAGGAACTCGTCTCACCTGCAAAAACACACACACGTGTTTGTACATATGTGTATGTGAGACTTGTCTGCTTCGAGGGAAAACCCCATTGTCCTGACAGAGTATTGGATATGATGGAATCTGTTACTATGTGTGACCTCACCTGGGATCATGCCTTCTTATGTGTGGCTGGAATAACTAAATATAAAACACAAAGCATCTATACATGCACATAAATACACCAGGCGTAAATGTGGGCTGGTTACTTAGCAACTATGACGGAGCGCTCTGAGTGCTGTTCCTCCTTACTATGCACACAGCTACAATCTGCATGGCTGCTCCATCTCTGTCTCCCATAACATTATATTAGGCTGCTTTTTTATTTTCTATGAACACCTTTTATAGCGACTGTACCATCAGGTACATCGCTATTCTTTTACCTTAGCTACTCTGCACTGGCGCGGGAATCCTGGTGGCACGATGGCCGCTTGGTTCCCGCACTTGTTGACAGTCTTTATCCGAGCACCAGCTCAGAACACTGTGGACAGGCCCCCCACCCCTCAGTGTGACCATATCCCCTCCCCTCTGTGACACTGCTCCAGTGGGGGGGAGGTGGTTTTGGCACACAGGCAGCGGGTCTGCCCCCAGTGCTCAGAAAAAGACCGGCGCAGAGCAAAAAAGGACTGTGCCACCCGGATCCCCACACTGGTGCGAGTGGCTTAAGGTAATAAAAAGAAACGCAATGTACCTGATGGTAAATTTGCTTTGAGTGAATTTCTCACCAATACAACAAAGCCTGTGCAGTGATAAGTGGACACAAATTATCCCTGGTCCCATTGTATGAACATGGGCAGGCAGATAAACGTGCAGGAGACACAATGAATACTGTTGCGAATTTATATTAAAAACTTGCATGACTGCCGCCACATTTTATTATGTTTTTGCCATTTTTTCCCCCATGGTGCCTAAAAAGGGGGTGTGGCCTTGGCTTAAGGCTTTCTGTAAAGGGTGTGGCTATGGCAAAAAGGGTTCTGTAAAGGGTGTGGCCTTGGCAAAAGGGGTGCTGGTTCTGTAAAAGGGGTGTGGCCTTGGCAAAAGGGGTGCTGGTTCTGTAAAGGGGATGTGGCCTTGGCAAAAGGGGTGCTGGTTCTGTAAAGGGTGTGGCCGCTGCAAAAGGGGTGCTGGTTCTGTAAAGGGTGTGGCAGCTGCAAAAAGGGGTGCTGGTTCTGTAAAGGATGTGGCTGCTGCAAAAAGGGGTGCTGGTTCTGTAAAGGGTGTGGCTGCTGCAAAAAGGGGTGCTGGTTCTGTAAAGGGTGTGGCTGCTGCAAAAAGGGGTGCTGGTTCTGTAAAGGGTGTGGCTGCTGCAAAAAGGGGTGCTGGTTCTGTAAAGGGTGTGGCTGCTGCAAAAAGGGGTGCTGGTTCTGTAAAGGGTGTGGCTGCTGCAAAAAGGGGTGCTGGTTCTGTAAAGGGTGTGGCTGCTGCAAAAAGGGGTGCTGGTTCTGTAAAGGGTGTGGCTGCTGCAAAAAGGGGTGCTGGTTCTGTAAAGGGTGTGGCTGCTGCAAAAAGGGGTGCTGGTTCTGTAAAGGGTGTGGCTGCTGCAAAAAGGGGTGCTGGTTCTGTAAAGGGTGTGGCTGCTGCAAAAAGGGGTGCTGGTTCTGTAAAGGGTGTGGCTGCTGCAAAAAGGGGTGCTGGTTCTGTAAAGGGAGTGTCTGCTGCAAAAAAGGGGTGCTGGTTCTGTAAAGGGTGTGGCTGCTGCAAAAAGGGGTGCTGGTTCTGTAAAGGGTGTGGCTGCTGCAAAAAGGGGTGCTGGTTCTGTAAAGGGTGTGGCTGCTGCAAAAAGGGGTGCTGGTTCTGTAAAGGATGTGGCTGCTGCAAAAAGGGGTGCTGGTTCTGTAAAGGGTGTGGCTGCTGCAAAAAGGGGTGCTGGTTCTGTAAAGGCAGGGTGGCCTCATCCAAAGAGGTGCTGGTTATGTAAAGGACAAAATATTCTCGACCCTCCATTTGCGGCCCGGGGTTAAAAATACAACATACTCCCAGTGCCTCAGGCTAAATGCCTGGGGACAAAGGCCCCCTTTAATGGGACCCAACTAAAATATAACTTTTAATCTTACATACGAATAAAATCTTTATCAAGTGGTAGAAAGAGTTAAAAACAACAATCGAACTGCTAGTGTATAAACCTTATGCGTTTGGGCCAACCAGGTCTATGTCATGTCAAACCAGGTATGTAAAGGCGGTGTGGCCTCGGCCAAAGGGGTGCTGGTTATGTAAAGGCGGTGTGGCCTCGGCCAAAGGGGTGCTGGTTATGTAAAGGCGGTGTGGCCTTGGCCAAAGGGGTGCTGGTTATGTAAAGGCGGTGTGGCCTCGGCCAAAGGGGTGCTGGTTATGTAAAGGGGGTGTGGCCTTGGCAAAAGGGGTGCTGGTTATGTAAAGGGGGTGTGGCCTTGGCCAAAGGGGTGCTGGTTATGTAAAGGGGGTGTGGCCTTGGCAAACTGGGTGCATGTTCTGTAAATAGTTGAGGTCAGTAAAAGGGGGCGTGGCTTTACATGCTATACTGTGTGCCCTTTTTACATGGGACACTTATCGGCAAGGAACCTTGCTAGAAGCTCTCCTTTGGCCAATATTAGTCCCACGTAAAAGTGACAACAATCAGCCGGGGAGCGGGAAACCGCCCAATCCTCAGCCGATCGCAGCTTTTGTGTAAACGGGACGTGCAGCCGATAGCAGTATATTTCAATGGCCGCACGAACTATACAATGATCATTTGTGCAGCCCGGCTGCTCTATTAATCAGACAAATGCCGATCAGCGAGATCACTTGCATCCTTGCACAGCCCTGTATCAGGCCATGTCAAAGGACCCTTAGAGTACTGTACGTCAGATTTCTGTCTAGTTTACATTTACACTGACCAGGTTAGTAAATGTGGGCCGGCCTGTCTTCTCTGCACCTGTATAGGACTATGTCATACTAGTCATATGCTGTTATATTGTATGTTCTGGTAACATTGTGGCTTATTATTCCTTGTCCTCTGCCTAGTTACACTGTGCCCACACTGCCAGCCCATGCTCTGTACTATATCCGGACATGAAATTGGCATCTACAGAAGTTTTCATAGCTCCTGATATATATTTGATTGTCGTCTTTGTCGTCTTTGGTGTATTTGGCCTAATTTCAATGTTTTAGCTTTTAATTCTTCTTGTTGTTTTTTCCCGCAGGTGCGTATCGCTGCAAAATTCATCACCCACGCACCCCCGGGGGAGTTCAATGAGGTCTTTAACGGTAAGTGTGAGGACACGTGGGTCATGCTCTGGTTGGCACTGGATAGAACTTCCCTCGGTTTGGTGGCCGATATTATTCATTGCTGGTGCATAACATTGTGAAGCTGCACGTAATCTATAAAGCCGCAATTGAGGCATCTGATCGTGATCTTAGGCTGGGTTCACACTACTTTTTGGAATCAGTTTTTTTTCATCAGTTTTTTGCATAAAACAGATGGAAGCAACTGTGGAAGCAAATGTGTGTACATCTGTTTTAATGCGTTCTTCCATTGAATTCCATTCTTAAAAAAACAGATCCGTTTTTTATAATGTACACACAAACGTAGTCGATCTCATTTTTGTGTCCTTTAAAAAAAAAAAAAAAAAACGGATCCCTTTTTGTTCCTTTTTTTTTTTTATAATGGAATTCAATCAGAAAACGGATCAAAACACACATATGCATCTATTTCTTCTATCCCGTTTGTCATCCATTTTTTTTTTTGCAAAAAACGTAGTGTGAACCCAGCCTTAGTTTGGTTCCAAAGAACCATAGAAGAGCTGGTTATTGCAATACGGATAACGCGTGACCACATTATGGCTGATTGGGAACGGCCTAAAGTTACATTGATCTGCCCCTAAACCGGGTATCCAAACAAATGGCCATTGCTGCTCATCAGATGCTGGTCTTCGTTTCTCGGTGAAGGAAGAGACACCATTAGCCGTGGGCATAGCAGCGCCTGCTGTGGGGCCCTTGGGTTTTATTTTCTATAACTTAAATATCTTGCAGTTTTCACTTTGGCCACTAGTCCTAATAATAAGCTGACACATCTTGTTCTGTAAAGAAAACTTTTCAACAATCTCATCTTAATCAGCACAGACAGGATAACAGTAAAAGGTGCCACCAGTATACACAGTAGGTAAGCAGTCCTGCCATTCCTGATAGGTGATGCTCAGAGCTCAGCAGTTCTCCTCTTAACACAGTAACCTTTGCATAAGTCACAGAGAACGTCTAGAAAGCTGCCATAGATGTCAGTAGGTTCAGCTGATGTTGTTGCTGATGTCCACGCTGTAAAGCATATCACGAAATGCTGTTAAAACACCTCATACAAGGAGACAGCCGCCCATAATAATATATTTAAAAAACTTGCTATCAGAATGTGATCAGTCATTGCAATGTGACATATGTTTGTATATTAGTATATTTACCTTTTTTTTTTCTTTTTTGTTTAGATGTCCGGTTACTCCTCAACAATGACAATCTGCTCAGAGAGGGGGCAGCACAGTAAGTGGTGATAACTGTAATGTCTGTAGTTCAGAGGGATCGACGTTCCTGTCCAAAGTTAAAGGGGTACTCCTGCTAAAATAAAATCAGTATTTTTTAGATTACAGCGACTTCATTAAAATGAAATGTCTGCCCATCAACACCATATCCCTATGGGTGCACAATTCTGTGAGACTAATTTCCTAATATAGCCTGTCAAATCATCATCATGTTCCCTGCAGAGACATTCACTTAGAAAGATTACATGCTGGCTGTGTGCTCCACTACCAGGACGTGGATGGCAGATTCCTGTACACGTATCATTGGTGCCATGCTGGCTGTGTGCTCCACTACCAGGACATGGATGGCGGATTCCTGTACACGTATCATTGGTGCCATGCTGGCTGTGTGCTCCACTACCAGGACATGGATGGCAGATTCCTGTACACGTATCATTGGTGCCATGCTGGCTGTGTGCTGCCATTACCAGGACATGGATGGCGGATTCCTGTACACGTATTATTGGTGCCATGCTGGCTGTGTGCTGCCACTACCAGGACATGGATGGCAGATTCCTGTACACGTATCATTGGTGCCATGCTGGCTGTGTGCTGCCATTACCAGGACATGGATGGCGGATTGCTGTACACGTATCATTGGTGCCATGCTGGCTGTGTGCTGCCACTACCAGGACATGGATGGCAGATTCCTTTACACGTATCATTGGTGCCATGCTGGCTGTGTGCTGCCATTACCAGGACATGGATGGCGGATTGCTGTACACGTATCATTGGTGCCATGCTGGCTGTGTGCTGCCACTACCAGGACATGGATGGAGGATTCCTGTACACGTATCATTGGTGCCATGCTGGCTGTGTGCTGCCACTACCAGGACATGGATGGCGGATTGCTGTACACGTATCATTGGTGCCATGCTGGCTGTGTGCTGCCACTACCAGGACATGGATGGAGGATTCCTATACACGTATCATTGGTGCCATGCTGGCTGTGTGCTCCATTACCAGGACATGGACTGCTTTATCATTGCAATCAATACTGAATGGTGTTCAGTTATAAGGTCCATGCCCCCTCTAGTGGTGACTGGAGGTAGCTAGCATGTTATGCTTATAAGGCTGAGGATTTGGAGCTCTGTATCAGTAAAACAGAGCTCTGACCACTCTAAACATGAGCTGAGAACTAAATCTGCACAGATTTGACCAGCCATCTTATTCCTCCTATTTCTATTACAATATGCTTAGGATTCTGTAAGTATAGTCGTACAGCTATGCATGCAACTAGAATTTCCCAATGTATAGATCAAAGAGAAACTTTAGAGGGAACTTTAAATTTAAATGTAGTGCCCCCCAATAAAGGGAAAAAAATTCTCCAAATAAAAATAATTAAAAAAAATAACCTTTCTGCATTTTGGGCTCATAGTTTACCTCCGTATTTGGTTCCCGGCTTCCTTTTAGGCTTTTCATATTAAGCCCAGCTCCACTCACATCATCTTCTAACACATTTATGAGCCTTAGAGTTGTGGGTAAACATTCACTTTTTGTTGTGGGTAACCATTCACTGGTTGATAGATCTTCCTACATATACTGTGATTACAATCTAAAGCCCAGTTTACACTTTGCAGTTGTGTTTTTTTTTTTTTTATAGTTAGGGACACCAATGGGTCAGAGAGGATGAGGCGGCTGTTCAGTTAAATCCTTATGAGTCTTATTTTCCAGCCACTGTATGATAGATAATGTATCTGGGTTCAAGCTGCCTGGGTACTTAGATTATTAGTGGACTTTATTATATATAAATATCATTTACAGAAAAATAGGAAACTTACTTCTGTTGTCCCTTATATATTTTATTCACAGTGCATTTGCCCAGTACAACATGGATCAGTTTACCCCTGTAAAGATTGAAGGTTACGATGACCTGGTAAGAATTTTGGTTTTTTATTTTTAGTTTTTGTTTTTTACTCAAGCGGAAAAAAGTTAAATCAACTGGTGTCAAAAAGTTATATAGATTTGTAATTTGCTTCTATTTAAAAATCTTCAGTCTTCCAGTACTTATCAGCTACTGAATGTCCTGCAGGAAGTGGTGTATTCTGTCCAGTGGGATAGGATGCATTCTGCTGCCACCTCTGTCCATGTCAGAAACTGTCCAGAGCAGTAGTAAATCCCCATAGAAAAGCTCCCATGCTCTGGACAGTTCCTGTCACGGACAGAGGTGGCAGCAGAGAGAACTGTGTCAGACTGGAAAGAATACATCACTTCCTGCAGGACATACAGCAGCTCATAAGTACTGGAGATTAAATAGAAGCGAATTACAAATCTATATAACTTTCTGACACCAGTTGATTTGAAAGAAAATACATTTTTCCAGGGTACCCCTTTAAAGCTAATGTTTGACAAGTAATTGGATGATTCATCTCCAGTGTAATGGTAAATCTATTATAGCACTTTGTTCTGAGCTCATCAGAAATTACCGGTATTTCTCAATTATTCTTATATTATTCTGACATGATTTCATGTTGCGCTCAAAGTGGAGTCTTCCTGTGACTGCCAACAGTATGTTCCTGCGTGTACTCTGATCCTTGGCATTTATAGTCTGTATCTAATGCCTCCATTATGTAAAATTCCCTTATGTAACACAAGCTGTTATCTGAAGGGAACTTGTTACTGTAAAAATGCTGTTCAGTGTACCGACAACATAATATAAACCACACGAGGCTGTGCGGTGTCATATACAATGTTATAGAAAGATTCAGGATAACCTGCATTCTCTGTAAATAAGAATCTGCTGAACAGTTCTGTATGCACGAATACTGGCATAGCTGCCAGTCACTCAATAGGACCGCCCACTGGACTCCTAAACCCAGAATCAGCAGAGCTTTACATGACGTTATACTGAATCTTTGCCCATAAAATGACTTGTCAGATGGCTATGCTTCACTCCCACCGGTGATACATTTACCACCTACTACCCTGTTCTCTCAAGCTACAATAGCTTCTGCTTACAGTATTCTTAACATACAATTGTTTTTCGGCAAAAATATTTCTTATATTATTACTTTCTCCGAAACAAAAGGGCTAGGTCTTATTTTGGGTAAGTCTTATTTTCAGAGAAACACAGTGGGGGGGATTTATCAATCATGGTGTAAAGTGAAACTGGGCCAGTTGCCCCCAGCAGCCAATCAGATTCCACCTTTCATTTTCCAAAGAGTCTGTGAGGAATGAAATCTGATTGGTTGCTAGGGGCGACTGAGCCGGTTTCACTTTACACCATGTTTTATAAATCTCCCCCATTGTGCCCCTACACTGTAGCCCCATTTTATACGTTAGTTGGCCACCATACTGTATGTCCCACTGTTAGGCTCCTATACTGTAAGTTCCCCTGCCGTTAGGCCTCCATACTGTATACCTCCCCTCTCTGCAGTAAGCCCCCCCCCATATGCTGTATACCTCCCTGCACCCTCTGTAGTTGTTCCTCCATACTGTATACATCCCCCCCCCCAGGTAGCCCTTATAATGTATACATTCCCCCCTCTGTAGTTGCTCACGTACCCTCCATCCCCCATATTCAATATCCCCTACTGTGCATCTTCTTACCCCTCTTCCCCCCCCCCCCCCCCCGCAGCTTGCGCTGAGCAGGTGGGGGCGGAGCATATCAAGGCTGGCCCTGATTGGCTGATGCTCAGTCATGCAGTGTCAGGGATCTGGTCACATGACTATAACTAGGGCTTATTATATTGGAGTAGGGCTTATATTTCAAGCCTGCTCAATAAAAGTTTTCGGGGTAGGTTGTCGGAGAAGCACAGTAGTAATTAGAAACTCTATTTGCTGTACAATGCCAGGAACCGTTGTAATGTGTGGGGTACACGTATTGTATCAATAAGCTGGGATGTTTCACTGGTAAAACATTTGTATTACTGAAGTCCGTGCACCGATTTTCTAGTAGCACTGCCCCTACACTACACTAGTGCCCCTATTATACCGCTCTTTACCTGTGTCAGGACGTACTGCTCCTCCGGATACCCGGTGAGGGCCCTTCCATGCTGTTTTTCTGGCACACTGTGCAGTATTGTATCTCCAGTCTCGGTTTCATGGCTGTAGAAGCATTTTCCAGTCTCCATAGCATTATGGTCTCATGTTACAGTGTTTTCATCTTATAATAATTGTCCGGGAACAAATCGATGTTGTAACTTGAGAAATCTCTGTATTGAGAAGAACGGCCTTCTTCCTGATGGGTCACAAGCGTCCATCATTTATTAATGGATTACATTATAATCTGTTGATGCATAATCATTTCTTTTTTTCACATTAATGTAGGTCCTTATTACAGAACATGGAGATCTGGGCAATGGCAGGTTCTTGGATCCTCGGAACAGGATTTCCTTTAAATTTGACCACCTGAGAAAAGATGCAAGCGACGCTCATCCCGACGAAACAGACCCTGCTTTAAAGTCCTGGCGAGACGCTTGTGACAGCGCGTTACGAGCCTATGTGAAAGATCACTATCCCAGCGGCGTCTGTACTGTTAAGTATCTGTCTTGTTTTACAAGCACATAACTAGTAGTCAATCTGCATCCACTGACTGATCTGTCCTGTACAGGTGTATGCAAAGACCATAGACGGACAGCAGACAATAATAGCCTGTATTGAGAGCCACCAGTTCCAGCCGAAAAACTTCTGGTTTGTATATTTTGAGATATTTCAGTTGCATCCCTGTAAAGTTGGCAGCTGTAAAGCGGAAGGGATTACGCTTTGTTCCCAGTGCAGTATGTAAAGTGGACCATTACTTGGCACCATATGTCTCTTGCTTAAAGGGAAAGTAAAAACAGATACAACCCTGCTGTTCTGTACGTGGAGGCGTTCTGATGACAATTACAAAGATTTCCCTTTTCTTGCCAATTCATTGCACCATTTATTTATAATCTGTAAAAAAACAGTATGTAAAAGAGGTTCTCTGGTTCCCCGGCCTCTCACTGCAACCTTAGCCTGCCCACCTGTTGGCTTCCTGACCGTTTACCTATACATGTATGCATAATGCTTACCCCCGTCCTAAGATCCCATGTTGCACTCTTGTGCGCAGGATCTTGGGCCGAGGGAGAAGACGTCATCACATCCTATACGCCTTATCCATGTAGCCGTTTGCGGTGTGTGTTCTGCTTACAAGGTTGCTTGGTTATATTCTCTATCATCTACTAATTGTTTTCTACAAATAGGAATGGCCGTTGGAGGTCTGAGTGGAAGTTTACTATTTCACAGTCTACTGCTCAGCTGGTTGGAGTGCTGAAGATTCAGGTAAATATTAAAAAAAAAATAACAGTTTAAAGAGAAGTCTGTTGACTTATAAAATCTGACTGGGAAAAATTGATTGCAAGTACTAACTTACCTGTTGCCGAGCTGAGTAGCAGGACCGGCATTGGGACCCCTGCCAGGCTCCGGGATCTTCATCGCTGACACGTCACGACCCAGCTAATGGACTGGCCGCTCATCCAGCCAGTGACTGGTGCAGGGCAAAGAATCGTTTTTATTCAACTCCCAAACTCTCCCAACCACTTAGTGTACCTATCACTAATAAAAACTTTTTACGTGTCCAAAGGATTTGGGTTTGAGTGTCCTGACCTTGACCGATCATCTGAATGATCGGGAAGACAACTGCGCCACTGCTTTAAAGTGCTAGATTACAGATGTTAGTTGAGAAGGGAATACCCCTTTAAGAGTGCAGCCTACAGCAGTTACACAACTACAATTCCCATCATGCCTGGGCAACTGAAGGTGACCTAAAGGGTAAACAGACTTCCTAAATGTTAGTTTGTATACTTTGAGGAGTCTAGGTTTTATAATGGGGTGATTTGTAGGGGTTTCTAACAAAAAGGCCTTTTAAAGTGTACATGTCATAGATCAGTCCAGGTGTGAGACCCATACCAACGCTAGAACGAGCGGGGAGAGGACCATGCTGCAGTAAGGTCCACACCCGCTCTCTGTAATGCTAAGTTTACACGGAACAATTATAGGATGAATTTTCGTGATAACGATCGAATTCGAACGATAATCGTACGTGTAAACGCGGCGAACGATTGATAAATCGTTTATTTTGATCTTTTAACATGTTCTTAAATCGTCGTTCGCAAAGAATTTGCTGATCGTTCCGCGTAAACAGTCGTTCACTGATTTTACGAGATAGGCGAGATGTGTGATGTGTGAGATAGGCTTAAGCGATCGCAAAACGAATTTTCTGTACGATATATCGTTCCATCTAAACGCTGATCGTTATAAAAAAAAATCGTTACTTCGAAATCGTTAGTCGTACGATCGGGCCAATAATCGCCTTGTGTAAACTTAGCATAAGGGTCCATTTACACAGAAAGGTTATCTGACATTATCTGCCAAAGATTTGAAGCCAAAGCCAGGAACGGATTTGAAAAGAGGAGAAATCTCAGGCTTTCCTTTATGAACTGATCTCTGTTTATAGTCTGTTTCTGGCTTTGGCTTCAAATCTTTGGCAGATAATCTTTCTGTGTAAATGGACCCTAAGAAAAAAAAATACTTACATTATGAGCCTGACGGTCTTTTTCCTAACACATAGCGGGATTGGACCACATTTCAGCTTGTTCTCCCAATCTGTGCAGGCCTGAACACTCAGTTCGTACCAACTAAAACTATTGACTCATCTCTATGACATGTTAAAAGTTTTAACAAACAGGTACACTGTAAATCAAATAGAAAATAAAATCGCTGAAACGTCCTAAAAAATAAAAGGGCATTTTAACAATTGATGCCAGCATGAAGTAGATCTATTGGAAATGTGAATGAATAACTTCTTTACGTGGCATGACTATTGTTCTTACAAACAGAACTAGTAGACGGGTAGTTCCTTTCCTGGCAGCTCTCTTTACAGCACTACAGTGATGACATACCACATCACCACTGCAGCCAATCAGTAGCCTTAGCAGTTTACGCCTCCATAATACTTTACGAAATTTAGGGATAACCTGTCTTTCTTGCAGGTTCATTACTATGAAGATGGTAACGTCCAGCTGGTTAGCCATAAAGATGTGCAGGAATCCCTAACTATCTCTGTAAGTACAGAACATCTGTTATTACACATGCACATCAGGATTATACTCCATCTATTGGTTAGGTACTCTTCAATATTCCTAATTTCTGGACCTGCCTATAAAACAGTGTGCTGTAAAATGCTGCATTTTATATGACCTTAATGTGACCCATCAACAATTGGGTCCCTGCATGCATTTTACTTCTCGATTTGTCAGGCTAGACTTTGTAGACTGAGTCATTGTTAGCTTGTTCATCAGCCGATCATTGGCCTTATTACATAGGGTGAAGTCTGCCTGATTGGGCAGATTATAGGCCTGTGTAAAAGGGCATTTACAGCAATAGTAAAGTGACAGTAGTTTCCCTTTGCTTTTCAGCAGTTATTAGCCTGACTGGTGGCAGCTTAAATTAATAAAAGATTTGGGATTGTTTATTTCATAGTACTGCTGGAAAACATGTGTCGTTTTGTAAACTTTGAATTGTCAAAATGGACAGCAGGTTGCAGCGGTGTAGTATTTTACATGTCGTGTACATTTTCACCCCTTATAAGTGTGTGCTAGCTTTATTGGAAATGTCCGAGTAATTCTTCTTACAATGATATGGCGGTCACTAATGGGCCTTATTCTGATCCCGTCGGTGGGATCAGGAAAAGTGTATGTGGAGCCAGTGGCATTGGCATCACAGCCGATCTCCTGCAGTAACTACCCAGAGTGGAGATTCTCTGCTCTAGGTAGTTTAACCCATTCCAGTAGGGTGAGGAAGTCTGCTCGCCTGATCAGTGGCATGGTGTGACTTCTGATCAGTCTCCATGGTAGTCCTGGTGGGGGGGCTTCTGAAGGCCCCCAGGCCTGCCTTGGTAATGCCTCTACACATTAAAGGGAACCTGTCACCCCCCGTACCGGGGTGACATGCTCCCGACCCCCCGTTAGAGACCCCTATACTTACCTCATCCCACCGGGTCCCGCTTCTGGATTCGGTCGGGTCCCGGAGATCTCAGCCGCTGCAGCCCGGCGCGCGCGCTGAGAGATGAGTCCAACACCCATAGAGAATGACAGGAGAGTCCAGCGCTCCGTCATTCTCTATGAGCGTTGGACTCATCTGTCAGCGCGCGCGCCGGGCTGCAGCGGCTGAGATCTCCGGGACCCGACCGAATCCAGAAGCGGGACCCGGTGGGATGAGGTAAGTATAGGGGTCTCTAACGGGGGGTCGGGAGCCTGTCACCCCGGCACGGGGGGTGACAGGTTCCCTTTAAGCTTAATACTGACATATACAATACACTACAGTATTGCAGTGAAAAAGTGTAAAATAAAACTATTAAATCTCCCCCAAATAATAAAATTACATTATAGTCTCCTTTCAAAATGAGTTGTTACATAAAACATTTAAAAAATCCACAAATTATAGATGGTTGATATCGCCATATCCATAATGACCTTAGCTATAAAACAATCCATTATTTCTACCACACAGTGCACACTGTAAAAAGAGATTTAAAAAAAATAAAAACACCAAAATTGCTGTATTTTTGTCAATCCACCTCAGGGAAAAAAAACATCATTAGCGATCAAAAAGTCATATATGTGTAAGATTTGGTATCAATAAAAAGTATACATCTTCCCACAGAAAGTTACCCGCAAAACATACAGTAAGAACACTATGGCTCTTGCAATGTGGTGACAGTTTTTGTTGTTTTTTCAGGAAAAAAGTGGTAAATAAAAAATACTCTACACATTTTGTATCTCTGTAATCGTAGTGACCCAGAGAATACATTTATTCTGATATTTTTACCACTCGCGTATTTTGAGGTTTTTTTTTTTTTACAAAAAATACACCCAGTAGTGACCAAATTTTGCCACTAACATAAAGTACAATATGTCACAAAGCATCATAGAGCTATAACCACATAAATATTCCATACACCAACATTTAAATCAATGGTCTGTCTGTAATAAAGAGGGAGGGCAGTCCTTTGTAGTGGCTCTTCTCTGGCTGAGCTAATATAGGCCTCATGTAGAGGGAATGTTTATTACCCCTTGCCCTTTATGCTCCCTTTGGACGATTAAGCAGATGGGTGAAGCATTGTATACAGTATAAGGGCCTGTGCCTCCTGGGCACTATGGAGATGTTGCCACTGTGTAAAAATCATCTTTTCATGCACTGTGTTCCTGGTGAGATGTGATGGACCTGTGTTATATATAGCTGTATATACCTCTGTATATACAGCAGTCAGTCTGAGGAGTTAGTCTAAGCCAGTGATGAGACTGAAGGTTTACCTCGGTCTACCTCAGACTCCCTTGTAGACAGTGTAGCTAAGCTGTAGTCACAGATCACAGCTCTGCACTAATGGAGTTGTGCTAATAAAAAATAAAATAAAAAAGAACAGAGCAAGCAAGACCTGGAAAAAAATAGTCTATGTTCCTCCATTGTAGGTAGCAACCTAAAGTCCTATTACACCAAAGATTATCGTCCGCTGACTCTAGTGGGCCGCCCGGACAATCTAGGGATCTGTGTGTGTAATAGCCCAGACAGTGAGCGGTGGAGCAAGGGGGAAGTGAACGCTTACCTGTGAGGTCGGCGCTCGCTTCCCCCAAAATATCATGGCGTGTAATACGGCCTTTACTCATTTTTTTAGCACCTTTTTAGTTAATTGCCTTAAGGGAGATACTGGTACGTCTATGGCCAGCTTTAGCATTACTGCTCATATGCTGCATTCTGGTATATATATATATATATATTGTATAGAATCCCTGTGAATTAAAGGAACAAGTCCCTACATTAGAAAAGTATGTCTTACATACAGTTGCCATCTTTTTTTTTTTTCCCTAATGTATTTCATCACTGACTGCTTTATCCTATTTCATTTTAGGGGGAGGCGCAAACTGCCAAGGAGTTTATAAAGATTATAGAGCAAGCAGAAAATGATTACCAGGTAAGCGGCATCTCACCTAATATACACGTAGATATATAAAAAAAAATGTATATATATATCTCTAAATCCATGCATGGATTTTTTTTGCCTACATGGAATAAAAACACTTTGGGATTTTTTTCACGTTTTGGTTGTGCCGCGGGTTTCTTGATTTATTTATGGGGAGACGTGGATTCGGTCTCCAGCTGCTGGCACCCGCTTCACTGCCTTAACAGAGTGCACTCCATTGGGGTGATATATATGCAATGCACATACATATAGGGTACATAGGGTCGAACTGGTCATCCCATCAAGCTGGTGGAGTGTGCCATATGGCAGCGTGTGTGCCACAAAGCAGACGCTGTTTCTTATTCTAGCTTCTATGTTTGCATTGGTAACCACTTGACTTCTCTTCTCCCCACAGACTGCCATAAGTGAAAACTATCAGACAATGTCAGACACCACTTTCAAAGCCTTACGTCGGCAGCTGCCCGTCACCCGCACCAAGATCGACTGGAACAAAATCCTCAGTTACAAGATTGGCAAAGAAATGCAGAACGCCTGATCATTTTAAAGAGCAACAGCAATGTCTAGTGTGCAAAGCAAAGTCGGAAGTGTTTGGTCTTACACGTATGCTGTGTAACCCCTTATGTGCCAGAACGGCCTGCAGAATTTTTTTTCTTGTTCTGGATGTCCTACTGCACCGATGGGGTTAAAAGGAAAAAAAAAAAATCGGGGTTTATATAATGTGATATTTTGCTAGGGCCTACAAAGTTATTGTATTTTCTAACCCAGAAGCGCTGCAGAACAATCGGCTTTGTTTTATATTCTTCTCCCAGAAGCCTGTAAATGTGATCACTGTGTATGTTGGGTTCAGTTTTTTTATTTTAATTTTTTTTTTTTCAATTGACTTCTTGATGTTAGAAAACTTACCAGCTTTGGACGCTCTTTTAAGCTCTTACAGTAGAGCTGGGGATAAAACAAGGAATGTTTTCTGCTAAGTCAATGGCACTTGTAGTGTTAATCTAGTTGCCCAGTGTAGTCATTTCAACCTGTTACATCTAGCCCTGCATAGTGTGACTAGTTATCCTCATTACCCATCTCAGCACTTCTAAACTGCTAGAATACTAGACAATTTCAAGGGGCCGGTTTATCCCCCCTTCTCCCCCCACAACTACCCCAAGACTATAACTAAATTTCTTCCTTGGTTTTCTCTTTGCATTGAACTTTTTGCAATGATCGATTCCTTCCAGTATATGTGAATTAAGTTCAGTAAATGCCACACAAGATCTAGTGCTGTATAAGACTGGGCTATTGGGCATGACAGCTGCTTTTTTAAAGCTTGGGCATTTAGGAATAGTTTCATTTCGCTCCCTTTATACCTAGTTGTAGTAGTTTGTTTTTTTTGTTTGTTTGTTTTAAAATCCTGGCTACAAAAATAGACGATATACGTTTATTTAGCGTCTCGCAGAAACACTCTCTTTAAAATGGGTTTGTATATTGGTAATATTGGGTAAGAAAAGATGGCTGCCAGGTAGACTTTAATCGAATTGGTTTGGCTCTGATAGCAGACCTGAAGAAAACTGAATATTGCAATCTCTGCTCTTATATCTTCCATTGGTCACCTTTGAAAGTCCAAATGAAAACTTGAAACTTGTTAAATAAGAATAGACCTTTCTTTGCTTTCTTTCCCCCCTTTAGGGACGAGCAATCTGCATTGTGTTGAAACAAGTCAATTTTTTTTTATTTTATACTTTTCAGACGGTTTAGGGGAGGATAAGGCTTAGAAACAAAAAAAATGCAAATGTCTTCATCTTCTAGCGCTTTAATGGATTTGTGGCACGTTAAAATTGTACCACAGTTATACGGACATTTGATTTAAGAAGTGTATAAATCATAAATAAAGATTTGCACCAAAGTGAAATATGCAAGAGTACAACATTGCCTGTGTACACAGTGCCGTACATGTGATGGACAGCAAGATCTGGAACTGGGTATTTAAAGCTAACACGTTACCTTCTAATCTGTCCCACATTGTAGGTAAGAATAATCCAGGATCAGTCCGCCATTAAAGGGAACCTGTCATCACAAGTCATTGAGGTAGTCTATACAGGCTTCTTCCCATCCAATTGATTGATAGCTTTATTCCTGTTTTTGTATAGAGATCTAGTAGTCAGGCGGCAGGGAGAAGCTGCCAGAGATCACCCTTATAACTCATGGTTGGGGCAGCACAAATGTAATGACAGGTTCCCTTTAACTAAGGCTATGTTCACACAGTGTATTAACAGCAACCTCTGTTTGACATGTTCCTGTGGCCCATATTTCCATATCGGCCGCAGGAACATCACCTGATTTTATTTGGATTGCGGGCACATTTGGGTGTGCCTGCAATCTATTTAACCATTGACATCCATGCAATGTATGGCCCTCAGAATGGCCATACAGTGCTAGGACTGCTGCTGTTCATGCATTAGTGGACGCCAATAATTGACCTGTGAATTATTTGTGCAGCCGTAGGGGGAACAACGGCCACTGTCTGTGTGGCGTGCACATGCAACAAACTGCATTGGATTGAAATCAGTGCAGTGCAGCCCAGGCCGGAAAGGACGACCACTGTTTTCATTGAAAAGAGCAGCAGTTCTTTGCAAAAAATTACCTTGTGTGAACATAGCCTAAAAATGCAGTAACAGCTATGCTGTTCTGTAACCAGGAGTGTTGTGCTGTAGTTGTGGTCCTTTATACCAAATTTGTTAAACCATATCCTTATGGCCACCAGTTTATTCAAAACGGCACAGTCATCAGCATAAAGTGACATTGTCATCCGATCCATGTGAAACAAGTGTTGGATGAGAGAAGCTCCACCTTGGTGACATCAAGGGTTAAAATTTGATTTCTACCAAAAGTGTCCCTGGATCTACCCTACAGGAAACACACAGGAGATCACTCAGGGAGACCAGCCAAAGATGGATGGATTCTTGACTTGTTTTTTTACTTTGTCATTACATTGACTTATAGGGCCACTTAAAGGGGTAATGCTGTGTTCAACATTTATTCACTAAGTAACACACATTACAAAGTTATATAACTTTGTAATGTGTGTTATTTAAGTGAATGGCCCCCTTCCCCGTTTCCCCCCACCCGGAAGTGTGATGCCGTATACTCACCAAATCTGTCGACCCCGGCCGCCATCTTGAGTCAAACACGTTGTCTTCAAGAGGCTGGCCTGACTGCTCCAGCCTCTTACGCCGGGCCCTCTCCAGCGCGTTATCAGCTGCTCAGCCATGCAATTGGCTGAGCATAACTATGTGCAGCAGACGCTGTTGCATATGATGTCAGAGCGGGTAGTCACCAGAGACAGTACACACCACTTGTCACTGTATGAGCTTCCGCAGGTTTGAAAACCCCAAGTGTAACCTGGTGTGTAGGTGCAGAATGATAGGCAGAGTCCAGTAGCATAACCAGAATAACGTCCGTTTACTTAAAATCTTCAGTGCAATACAACAATAAGGCTTTAGTAACTGCAGGTGCAGGCAAGCGGTTGAAGAAGCAGTAACTGTACAAGTGAGAGTAGAGGAGCATCTTGGGGGCCCCGTCCAATGTAGCAGTGTACTCTGCCAGAATAGCTTAGTGAAGAATGAAAAAAGAAGATATTCCTACTCACGTATAGATCCCTTACTTGATCTGACCGCCTTATGCCCTACAGTGTCAAGATACTTGTCCTGCTAGGGTAGTACGAGGTCCCAGGTCCCTGCGCTGGGTTGAACAGACCTCCCAGGATTTCCCAGCATAGCTGTGCATTACAGTAGGATACATAGGCAAACTGTAGCTTTGTCCTACTGGGGTCCGTACCTAACTCAAGTATGCTGCCCTGTGTCTTGTAGAGAGTATTTCTGGTGTGGACAAGGTGATCCTCAAAGGACGTCCTTTCCATCTAAGGCAGGGGTCTCAAATTTGCGGCCCGCGGGCCAACTGCGGCCCTCGAGACACTAGTTTGTGGCCCCCATCTCAATGGTAACTTTACTGTAAGTGCGGCCCTGTGTCACTGACAGTGGCGTATTATAATGTGGGCGGTTTGGGCGGCGGCCCGAGGCTCCGGGGGGGGCCATGCCGCCACATTATTAGTTTGCAGCACGTCACTTTCGGGGCCCAGCGGGCCCCTGAGTTAGGTGCTGCTGTGGTGTGCGCTGTCCCTGGAGTCCAGATGTCGTCTGCCCCGCTCTTGCGAGCCAGTTGCAGCTCTTTTGATGGCTGCATCTGGCTTGCAGATTGCCCCGCTGCTGCCAGCAGCTGCTGTCCGCCTGACCTACTGGCCGCCTGTAGCGCCTGGACGTGCTCCTCCTATTCAATCAGCGGAGACCGGGAGCGCGGTGCGCTGCGGCGGGCCGTGATGCACGCATCCAATCAACTCGTGCGCTACGGCCCGCCGCAGCGCACCACGCTCCCGGTCTCCGCTAATTGGAGGAGCACGTCTGGGCCCTACGGGCGGCCAGTAGGTGAGGCGGACAGCAGCGGCGACTATCTCGGAGGAGGTGAGGAGGAAGGGGGGGGGGGGGGAGAAACATGGGGATGGAGGAGAGAAACGGGAGAAAAGCATGGGGGAGAGAAGAATGGGGATGGGGGAGAGAAGCATGGGGGAGAAACGGGGGGAGAGACAGGGAGAGAAGCATGGGGGAGAGAAACATGGGGATGGGGGAGAAACAGGGGAGAGAAGCAGGGGGGAGAGAAACATGGGGATTGGGGAGAAACAGGAAAGAAGCAGGGGGGAGAGAAACATGGGGATGGGGAGAGAAACATGGGGATGGGGGAGAAGCAGGGGGGAGAAACATGGGGATGGGGGAGAAAAACAGCGGAGAAAAGCATGGGGGAGAGAAACATGGGGATGGGGGAGAAACAGGGGAGAGAAGCAGGGGGGAGAGAAACAGGGGCATGGGGGAGAGAAACATGGGGATTGGGGAGAAACGGGAAAGAAGCAGGGGGGAGAGAAAAATGGGGATGGGGGAGAGAAACATGGGCATGGGGGAGAAGCAGGGGGGAGAAACATGGGGATGGGGGAGAAAAACAGCGGAGAAAAGCATGGGGGAGAGAAACCATTTGATGACATTGGAATGTTTTTGTAAGAGCTTTTCTTGTGGAAACCCTGATGCGGCCCAGCCTCACCCAGACTCTACCTCCAGCGGCCCCCGGGTAAATTGAGTTTGAGACCCCTGATCTAAGGAATCTAGCACTGCATGCTAGCAGTGGTCTCTTGCATAAGGAAAACATAGGTCTCTATGTCCTGGCCTGAGCAGCTGATAAGCACTCGAAGACTTGAGATTTTTTTAATAGAAGTAAATGACAAATCTCTGGCACTAGTTGATTAGAAAGTACCAATCATCTTCTAGACTTCAGGCAGGTACATGCTTGCAGCCACTAGATGTCAGGAGTGTTCATATTTTTCAGGACGCACAAAGGATGACACCATTCACCCTATGCACATTCTTCCCAAAGAGAGAGGGTGCTCTTGCCTCTAGTGCCTGCTGGCATAAATCTGCCAAGGTCTCTGAAGACTCTCTATGGCCATCAGATCACATCTCCTGCAATAGGTTGCGCCATTTTTTCCATCCGTAAGTTAACAAGGTGGGATTTCTTGGCGGAGAGTCGCCACATAATTCCGCAGTTTTTGCTCTGTGTGAACTAGCCCTTACAGTGATATCAACAATAGCAACAGAACTCTAAGAACCGAACCATCTTTTTAGCTTGGGCATTTTTGTCCAGAGAGAAGATACATTCTGCACCCGGGCCCTGTAATTTGTACTATACTACCTCCTACTGTGGAATATTTTATTACATGTTTTATATGTATGACACATGCTATACAGGCCCCAATTTCTTTCATACATAGGCAAGCTTAATAGGAGAGGATGTACATCAACTTATGTCCACTTCTGCATCCCATACAGTTCAGCCCTTTGTCATAACCAGGACTTGATCGTATTTGGACTATAGTATACAACACATACAGGAATACCTGCATCTTTAGGTTTTCTGTGCATTCAGCATCTGTAAGTACAACTGTGCAGATGACAATCTGACTCCTACATGTACCTTGATCTTGTAGTTTTCATCCATTCTTTTCCCATACAGTTATACGAAGCATCCAATTGCCATCTTTTGACTATACACTGTCATAACTAGGGGGTTCTTATCCATACTCTACCAGGTAAATCTTTTTCAGACTCTCTCCTCTATCCTATTCATACTCACTATACTAACAAGACAAATTCTTGGCCAATATGACTTGTCATCTCCAACAGTGACTGACTGACTTTATATGAATCTGAGAATGGACCCATCTATTCCCTGAGGAACCCAGCGTCACATACTGGGGGAAACACGTCGGATGACAAGACAGGGTCATTAATAGAGATGAGTGAACCAGGTTCGGGTTCAAGTCGATCCGAACCCGAACGTTCGGTATTTGATTAGCAGGGGCTGCTGAACTTGGATAAACCTCTAAGGTTGTCTGGAAAACATGGATACAGCCAATGACTATATGTTTTCCACATAGCCTTACGGCTTTATCCAACTTCAGCAGCCACCGCTAATCAAATGCCGAAAGTTCGGGTTCGGATCGACTCGAGCATGCTCCAGGTTCGCTCATCTCTAGTCATTAACCCCTTCGTGCTGCAGCTAGTTTGGGCCTTAATGACCAGGCTAATTTTTCAAAATCTGACCTGTCTCACTTTATGAGCTTATAGCTCAGTGATGCTTTAACGTATGCTAGCGATTCTGAGATTGTTTTTTCGTCACATATGGCACTTTATGTTAGTGGCAAAATTTGGTCTCTACTTTGTGTGTTTTTTGTGAAAAACATCAAAATATCATGAAAAAATTTGCATTTTATGAACTTTGAAATTCTCTGCTTCTAAAAAAAAGAACGTCGTAGCACATAAATTAGTTACTAAGTCACATTACCAATATGTCTTTATTCTGGCATAATTTGGTAAACATATTTTACTTTTTTAGGGTGTTATGGGGCTTAGAAATTTATCAGCAAATTATCAAATTTTCGTGAAAGTTTCCAAAACAGATTTTTTAGGGACCAGTTCTTTTTTTAAATGGATTTAGAAGTCTGGTATCCTGAAAACCCCCATAAGTGACCCCATTTTGGAAACTACACACCTTAAAGAATTAATCTAGGGGTATAATGAGCATTTTAACCCTACAGGGGCTGGAGGAAAGTATTTACAATTAGGCAGTAAAAAAATGGAAAATTTAAATTTTCCAATAATATATACGTTTAGATTAAAGTTTCTCATTTTCAAAAGGAATATGAGAGAAAAAGCACCCCAAAATTTGTAATGCAGGTTCTCTTGAGTACAACGGTACCCCATATGTGGGCGTAAACCACTGTATGGGCACACAGCAGGCGTCAGAAGGAAGGGAGCGCCAATTAGCTTTTCCAATGCAAATTTTGCTGAAGAAGTTTCTGAGCGCCAGGTACGTTTGCAGTGCCCCTGTAGTGTCAGCAGAGAGAAAACCCCCCATAAGTCACCCCATTTTGGAAAGTGCACCCCTCAAAGAATTCATCTTGGTGTGTGGTGACCATTTTGACCCCACAGGTATTACAGGAAAGTATTCAAAAGAAGACAGTAAAAATGAAAAACTCGAATTCTTCCAATAATATGTTCGTTTAGTTTGAAATTTCTCAATTTCACGAGGAACAAGAGGAAAAAAGTACCCCAAAATTTGTAACGCAGGTTCTCCTGAGTACAATGGTACCCCATATGTGGGCATAAACCACTGTATGGGCACACAGGAGGGCTCAGAAGGGAAGGAGCGCCAATTAGCTTTTTCAATGCAGATTTTGCTGAAGAAGTTTCCGAGCGCCAGGTGCGTTTGCAGAGCCCCTGTAGTGTCCGCAGAGTAAAATCTCTCAATAAGTCACTCCATTTTGGAAAGTACACCCCTCAAAGAATTCATTTTGAGGTGTGGTGAGCATTTTGACCCCACAGGTATTTAGAGGAAAGTATTCAAAAGTAGACAGTAAAAATGAAAAACTCGAATTTTTCCAATAATATGTTCCTTTAGTTTGAAATTTCTCAATTTCACGAGGAACAGGAGAAAAATGTCACCCCAATATATGTAAAACAGGTTCTCCTGAGTAGAACGGTACCCCATATGTGGGCATAAACCACTGCATGGGCACACAGCCGGGCTCAGAAGGGAAGGAGCGCCAATTAGCATTTTCTGTGCAGATTTTTCTGAAGAAGTTTCTGAGCGCCAGGTGCATTTGCAGAGCCCCTGTAGTGTCAGCAGAAGAGAACCCCCCCAAAAATCACCCCATTTTGGAAAGTGCACCCCTCAAAGAATTCATCTTGGGGTGTGGTGACCATTTTTACCCCACAGGTATTAGAGGAAAGTATTCAAAATTGGCCAGTAAAAATGAAAAACTCGAATTTTTCCAATAATATGGTTTAATTGGTTTAGTTTGAAATTTCTCAATTTGACGAGGAACAGGAGAGAAAACGTACCCCAAAATCTGTAACGCAGGTCCTCCTGAGTACAACGGTACCTCATATGTGGGCATAAACCACTGTATGGGCACACAGCAGGGCTCAGAAGGGAAGGAGCGCCAATTTACAGGAGCAAAACCGCAGCTAGTAACGGTTATTAGAATAGCGCAGTTACTAAAATAAAATAAAAAAAATGAGATTACAGGTAATGTGGGGTGGTTACGGACAGCCTGGGGTGGTTACGGGTAATCTAGAGGTGGTTACAGGTAATCTGCGGTGGTTACGGACAACATGGGGTGGTCACGGGCAACCTGCTGTGGTTACGGCAACCTGGGGTGGTTACAGGCAACGTGGGGTGGTTACGGGCAACGTGTGGTGGTTATGGGCAACGTGTGGTGGTCACGGGCAACCTGCTGTGGTTACGGCAACGTGGGGTGGTTACAGGCAACGTGGGCTGGTTCATGCAACCTGCAGTGCTTACAGACAATCTGGGGTGGATACGGGCAACGTGGGGTGGTTACGGGCAACCTGCAGTGCTTACAGACAATCTGGGGTGGTTACGGGCAACGTGGGGTGGTTAAGGGCAATGTGGGGTGGTTACGGATAAACTGAAGTTCTTATAGGCAATCTGGGGTGGGTACCTGTAATCTGACATGGGCACCGCAATCTGGAGGGGGTCATTGGCAATTTGGGGTGGTCAGAGGCGCCGTGGCGTGGTCAGAGGCGACGTGTGGTGGTCAGAGGCGACGTGC
This sequence comes from Dendropsophus ebraccatus, assembly GCF_027789765.1. Classification (NCBI taxonomy): domain Eukaryota; kingdom Metazoa; phylum Chordata; class Amphibia; order Anura; family Hylidae; genus Dendropsophus; species Dendropsophus ebraccatus. Next base: position 20,399,054 of record NC_091464.1, read on the forward strand.
GGTGGTCAGAGGTATCGTGGCGTGGTCAGAGGCAACGTGCGGTGGTTACGTGCAATCTGGGGGGGTTATGTGCAACCTGGAAGGGTTACAGACAATCTGGGATTGTTACTGATAAACTGAAGTGCTTATAGGTAATCTGGGGTGGGTACATGTAATTTGGGGTGGTTACGGGCAATCTGGAGGGGGTCACTGGCAATTTGGGGTGGTTACGGGCAATGTGCGGTGGTTACGGGGAACGTGTGGTGGTTAGGGGCAACGTGCGGTGGTTACGGGCAACATGCGGTGGTTACGGGTAATCTGGGGAGGGGTTAGGGGTAATTTGGGAGTAAACTGCAATTATTACTATAATAAAAAGTGTGTGTTTTATTTTTTTGTATGTTTGTCACTTTTTGTACTTTACACATTCATTTTCACTGTATTACTATGATTACTGTGATATTTACTATCACAGTAATCATAGTTCAGTGACAGAGACCAAATTGGTCTCTGTCACTTTAAATTTTCAGAGTTGGCTGGTTGTGAAGCGCATGCGCACTTCATAACCAGCCAGGACATCGAGGAGGATGGAGCTCCAGGATCAGGTGAGTATATGGGGAAGGGGGGATGACTGGGGGACGGGGGTGACAGGGGGGGTGGGGGGCGACTTGGGGGGTGGGGGGACATCACTTTTTATCCCCTGTCACCAATCATTCATGGTGACAGGGGATAAAAAGTGCCGGGAGCACATGGTACAAGCGATCAGCGGTATATAGTATATACCGCTGATCGCTTGTACCGGGACCCCACAGGGGGTCCCCGATCACTGCCCCATGCTCTCCGCTACCTCCGGTGGCGGAGAGCATGGGGCTTTCATTCATTTTAACTTTTCCATCGCTGTGAACAGACATTAGTCGGTTCACAGCGATGGCGGCGGCCATCTTGGAAATGATGGCCGCCGGGGGAGGGGGGTTAGTGATTGCCCTACTAGGGGGGGCTGATCTGAGGTCTGGGGGACACTTATTTCATCTCCCCCCGCCGTAGATTCACGGCGGGGGGAGATGAAAGGCAGCGGCAGCACCGGTAATCCCCTTTACCGACGGCCGCCGCTATAACGTTAATAGCGGCGATCGTCGGTTGGGGGGGGGGGGGCAGGACGGACCCCACACACTGCCCCAACCCCTCAGCTACCTCCGGTAGCCGGGGGGATGGGGTGGGGGCCGTCCCGGCCCCGCAGCCTTATTCTCTGCCATCGCCGTAAAAAGCTAATGGCAGCAGAATAAGGACCCTTAGTGACCGCCGTAAAAAGCCGTATCGGCGGTCACTAAGGGGTTAAGCATTCCCCCTATAACCGGGAGGACTGCCGAAGACGACTACAGAAACAATTAGCAGATCACACAGAATCGTGTGACATACAACTCTGCTTGACAAAACAGATTCCACCATTTGCGTATCACAGTTTAGGTCTATTTTTTTTTTTATCAACACCTTGACAGTAGAGATGAGCGAACCTGGAGCATGCTCGAGTTGATCCGAACCTGAACTTTCGGCATTTGATTAGCGTTGGCTGCTGAAGTTGGATAAAGCCCTAAGGCTATGTGGAAATCATGGATATAGTCATTGGCTGTATCCATGTTTTCCAGACAACCTTAGAGCTTTATCCAAGTTCAGCAGCCACCGCTAATCAAATGCGGATCGTTCAGGTTCGGATCGACTCGAACCCGAACCCGGTTCGATCATCTCTACTTGACAGACATCTAGGATATATAGGGTCAGCCTAAGGGGACGCCCATACCAGGCAGTCCGATTGAGCTATAGGCAGGGACACAACAGGGCTTAGTTTCGACTACCTAGATAGCCCTAATACCCCTACAAGTCAGGGCATCATAATCTCCAGTTAGATTATATGCACTCGATATCCAATAAAATATAAGTTTTATCTTTTACGGATAGTCAACCAAGGCTGTCATTTAAAGTACTTTCTTAGGGTCTCTGAGCGAGTATGCTATTTGCTTGAGTATCGGGGTGCTGGAAGGTGACTAGTGCACATAGAGTTAATGGGGTTATCCAGCACTACAAAAACATGGCCACTTTCTTCCAGAGACAGCACCGCTCTTGTCTCCAGCTTGGGTGGGGTTTTGCTGCTCAGTTTCATTGAAGTGAATGGAGCTTAAAGGGGACATCCAGTGCTACAAAAACATGGCCACTCTTCCCCCTCTCTTGTCTCCAGTTCAGGTGTGGTTTGCAATTAGCTCCATTTATTTCAGTGGAACTGTGTTTTCACTTTTAATTGCAAACCATACCTGAACTGGAGACAAGAGTCCTGTTGTCTCTGAAAGACAGGGGACATGTTTTTGTAGCACTGGATAACCCCTTTAAAGTGGTTATCCAGCGCTACCAAAACATGGCCACTTTTCCCTCTACTGTTGTCTCCAGTTCAGGTGCGGTTTGCAATTAAGACCCGTTTACTTCAATGGAACTAAGCTTCAAAACCCCACCCAAACTGGAGACAACAGTAGGGGGAAAGTGGCCATGTTTTTGTAGCGCTGGATAACCCCTTTAATCCTTATTCCCTCACAGCAGACACCATGGCTGGTACTAATTTATCAAAGTTAAAGGGTAACTATCAGCTTAGACAAATCTAACCTGCTGATAGCTCCCCAGTGGGCGCGTTACCTTTATCCTCTGTGCATATATTTTTTTGTTTGTTTTTGTTTGTTTTTTGCTGTAGTACCCCTTTAATGGGGAGGATCTGCAATAAATCCAGAGTAGATTAGGCACACAAACTTCCACAGCATGTGTTTGACATTTGTTAAAACCTCATTCATTCCACCCAAACATACCATGTAGAAAATAGACAGCAAAAATACCACGTGTGATATTACTCTGTAGAGCAGGGATGGGGCACCTTCGGTCCTCCAGCTGTTGCAAAACCACAATTCCACAATTCCCAGCCTTTGGCTGTCCAGGCATGATGGCAATTGTAGTTTTGCAACCTCTGGAAGGCCAAAGGTTCCCCATCCCTGCTGTAGAGTGTTAAAACCAACAATCAGATATCGATGGCCTGTCCTATAGTAAGTCATCAATTGTATAGGATACTTAAGTTTATTCATATTCCAGTATAACATATATCAATCTTTCTCATCAATGTAACATCAGATGACTACTGACCAATGTTATATCTTAAGGCCCTATTGCACGGAACAATTATCGGCCGATAATCGTCCCGTGTGATAGAAGGCAACGATCAGCCGACATGAATGCTGTCGTCTGATCATTGCAGTGGTTTGTCTTTAATCATGTTGAAAGACAAACGACTGATAGCAGCGATCTGCTGCCTTGGGTCCGCGGAACAGGAGCGGCGGCACCAGACCACCGCTATTCTCTATGGGCTGCCCGGACGATCTAACGATCACCCAGACGCCCCCCCCCGGCACTTACCCGCTCGCTGCCACCGCACTCGTTTTTAAGTCTCCCTGTGTAATAGCGGGCTTAAAGGGGTTCTGCCACCAATTCTGTGGACGCTATTTGAAATTCCGCCAGTCCCATTGATTCAGTGTGATTTCTCACGTGCCTCCACTCCCCGCCCAAAGAATTGACTTTCAGCGGAGAGCAGGGATGCACAAGAAATCCCCTTAAAACAATGGGATAGGCGGGAATTCAAGCCGTGTCCACGGCGCAGGCTCCGCTTGGAATTCCTGCCACCTTTGCTCAGTGTGAATGGGCCCTTACTCCATTTTGTATGTTGTCCAGGTACCTACCTGTCCATATGTCAGACATATTTAAAGTGAATGTACCATCAGGCACATTCGCTTTGTGTTGCATATAAATAGAACATCGCTGGCATGGGAAAGCCAGATCCGTGGTCCTTTTTTTTTTTTTTTTTTTAACTGTGGCCCAGTTCCCGAACACACCGCTGGTCTATTACTGAGCACCGGCCGGGGCTAAAGCACTGGAGGTGGGCCTGTCACTCTGTCACACGTCTCTGTTAGAATTAATATAGTCAAGTCATAGAGGGGTGGGGCTTCCTCCCACTGGGGGCCAGCGGGCCGTCCGTCTCCAGGGCTTCAGCCCCTGCCTGTGCACGGTAACTGGGCTGCGGGTCAAAAAAAGGACCACAGCACCCGCTTCCCCGTGCCAGTCTATTCATATGCAACACTTAAAGCGAACCAACCTGATGGGCCATTACCTTTAATTATAACAACTATCTGTAGGCTCCACATTCATGTAGTAGAGAGATAACAAAGCTAGAGCCAGGGATTCTCCTGTGGACCCCTCCCCCTTCCTGACTGTTGGTAGGCCCCTGCAGAGCCAGCCTTAGGCAGTGTGAGCTAGCTGTGCCCTGGGTGATCTTTACCAGTCAGATGACAGCAAGTTCCAGGGCCCCCACTACAGGCAAATCCATGGGCTCCTCTCCTTGGGCCCCAGCATGCTGCTGCTCCTCTCCCTGTAAGGATGTTCAGGACGTTGCATTTCTGTCACCAGCTCTGACCACTCATCTTCTCACCACCTTACCATGGCCCCTCACCTCCTCCCCGGCTCTGCCCCCTCACCAGCTCTGGCCCCTCACCTCCTCACCATCTCTGCCCCCTCACCTCCTCTCCGGCTCTGCCCCCTCACCAGCTCTGGCCCCTCACCTCCTCACCAGCTCTGCCCCCTCACCTCCTCACCAGCTCTGCCCCCTCACCTCCTCACCAGCTCTGCCCCCTCACCTCCTCACCAGCTCTGCCCACTCACCTCCTCACCAGCTCTGCCCCCTCACCTCCTCACCGGCTCTGCCCCCTCACCTCCTCACCGGCTCTGGCCCCTCACCTCCTCCCTGGCTCTGCCCCCTCACCTCCTCCCCGGCTCTGCCCCCTCACCTCCTCCCCGGCTCTGCCCCCTCACCTCCTCACCAGCTCTGCCCCCTCACCTCCTCCCCGGCTCTGCCCCCTCACCTCCTCCCTGGCTCTGCCCCCTCACCAGCTCTGGCCCCTCACCTCCTCCCCGGCTCTGCCCCCTCACCAGCTCTGGCCCCTCACCTCCTCGCCAGCTCTGCCACCTCACCAGCTCTGGCCCCTCACCTCCTCACCATCTCTGCCCCCTCACCTCCTCTCCGGCTCTGCCCACTCACCAGCTCTGGCCCCTCACCTCCTCACCAGCTCTGCCCCCTCACCTCCTCACCAGCTCTGCCCCCTCACCTCCTCACCAGCTCTGCCCCCTCACCTCCTCACCAGCTCTGCCCCCTCACCTCCTCACCAGCTCTGCCCCCTCACCTCCTCACCGGCTCTGGCCCCTCACCTCCTCCCCGGCTCTGCCCCCTCACCTCCTCCCCGGCTCTGCCCCCTCACCTCCTCACCAGCTCTGCCCCCTCACCTCCTCCCCGGCTCTGCCCCCTCACCTCCTCCCTGGCTCTGCCCCCTCACCAGCTCTGGCCCCTCACCTCCTCGCCAGCTCTGCCACCTCACCAGCTCTGGCCCCTCACCTCCTCACCAGCTCTGCCCCCTCACCGGCTCTGCCCCCTCACCGGCTCTGCCCCCTCACCGGCTCTGCCCCCTCACCTCCTCCCCAGCTCTGCCCCCTCACCAGCTCTGACCCCTCACCAGCCCTGGCCCTCTCACCTCCTCACCCCAGCCCTGGCCCTCTCACCTCCTCACCCCAGCCCTGGCCCTCTCACCTCCTCACCCCAACCCTGGCCCTCTCACCTCCTCACCCCAGCCCTGGCCCTCTCACCTCCTCACCCCAGCCCTGGCCCTCTCACCTCCTCACCCCAGCCCTGGCCCTCTCACCTCCTCACACCATCTCTGCCCCCTCACCAGCTCTGCCACCTCACCAGCTCTGCCCCCTCACCAGCTCTGCCCCCTCACCAGCTCTGGCCCCTCACCTCCTCACCAGCTCTGCCCCCTCACCTCCTCCCCGACTCTGCCCCCTCACCTCCTCCACGGCTCTGCCCCCTCACCTCCTCACCAGCTCTGCCCCCTCACCAGCTCTGGCCCCTCACCTCCTCACCACCTCTGCCCCCTCACCTCCTCACCAGCTCTGCCCCCTCACCAGCTCTGCCCCCTTACCTCCTCACCGGCCCCCTCACCCCCTCACCAGCCCTGCCCCCTCACCAGCTCTGCCCCCTCACCAGCTCTGCCCCCTCACCTCCTCACCAGCTCTGCCCCCCTCACCTCCTCACCAGCTCTGCCCCCCTCACCTCCTCACCAGCTCTGCCCCCCTCACCTCCTCACCAGCTCTGCCCCCCTCACCTCCTCCCCGGCTCTGCCCCCTCACCTCCTCCCCGGCTCTGCCCCCTCACCTCCTCCCCGGATCTGCCCCCTCACCCGCTCTGCCCCTTACCTCCTCGCCAGCTCTGCCCCCTCACCAGCTCTGGCCCCTCACCTCCTCACCAGCTCTGCCCCCTCACCTCCTCACCAGCTCTGCCCCCTCACCTCCTCACCAGCTCTGCCCCCTCGCCAGCTCTGGCCCCTCACCTCCTCACCAGCTCTGCCCCCTCACCTCCTCCCTGGCTCTGGCCCCTCACCAGCTCTGGCCCCTCACCTCCTCCCCGGCTCTGGCCCCTCACCTCCTCCCCGGCTCTGCCCCCTCACCTCCTCCCCTGCTCTGCCCCCTCACCTCCTCCCCGGCTCTGCCCCCTCACCTCCTCCCCTGCTCTGCCCCCTCACCTCCTCCCCGGCTCTGCCCCCTCACCAGCTCTGGCCCCTCACCTCCTCACCAGCTCTGCCCCCTCACCAGCTCTGGCCCCTCACCTCCTCACCAGCTCTGCCCCCTCACCTCCTCCCCAGCTCTGCCCCCTCACCAGCTCTGACCCCTCACCTCCTCACCCCAGCCTTGGCCCTCTCACCTCCTCACCCCAGCCCTGGCCCCCTCACCTCCTCACCAGCTCTGTCCCCTCTGACAGGAGTAGTGCACAGTCATCTCCTAGGTGCTGATATCATGAGGTAGAGGTCAGAGGTCAGCTCCCCTCGCTCCCTCCCTCCCTCCTCTGCTGTCCTGGGGTCTCAGAAAGAGAAAGAGTAGTGACTAAATCCCATACCGCAAAGGGACCTTGCTGGGGGCGGACACACAGCTCCCAGGCAAGCCCCGCCCCGGCCAGATTTCATTGGCTGTTCCACTCCTGGCTTACTAGCAGTCAAAATCAGACCCTACCGGACCCCCGACCCTGATCCGAACGTTTAGTATTAGGGTTAGGGTTGGGGGTCGGATTAGGGTTACTACAAACATGACAACTATCCCCTTCCCACACAATAACCCTAACCCTCGGGGTTGGTGCTAATCAGGAGGGTTAGGGTTGGGGCTGTGGGGAGGGTTAGACATGAGAAATCCATGGGACGTAACCTAAGCCGACCCCCAACCCTAACCCTAATACTAAACGTTCGGATTAGGGTCGGGGGTCCGGCAGGGGCTGATTTTGACTGCTAGGAAGCCAGGAGTAGAGGCAATCCCCGGAGGAAAAAAAGCCAGACTTCATAAATGTCCCCCATAGTATGTGAGGATGCAGAGTGTAAATATCTATATACACACTCTGCAGATTCAGTCACACACACACACACATATATATATATATATATATATATATATATATATATATATATATACACACACTCTGCGCCCCCCACACACTATATCTATATACACACTCTGCAGATTCAGTCACACACACACACACATATATATATATATATATATATATATATATATATATATACACACACTCTGCGCCCCCACACACTATATCTATATACACACTCTGCAGATTCAGTCATACATACACATATATACACTGCACCCCACATACTATATGTCACATTAAAAAAGAAAAAGACCTGTCATACAGACACCAGCAGTCCAGCAATGAATGTAATAGCCAGTATGAACAGGACCCAATATGGAAACATGAGAATGCTAACTACAAACTACAGTATGGGATTTAGTTTCTTTCCCTAGGTAGTGACAGAAGAGACAATGATTAGCAATTAAAATTTAATTGGCAACCCTATAAGACTACCAATGAGGGAGACACACACTAGGAGACACGAGTTAGTATGCAGCAAACAAAAAATATTTTATTAAGGGTGGGCAGTTTGTGATGCCTAAGGACCCCAGGAAATGAAAATTTCAGGTTAGTAAATTTTATTTTTTCCCGTACGTCCTACGGCAGCACAAACTTCAGTATGGGACTTCAAAGCAATACTGATTAAAGGGGGGTTTAGAGACCCACAGCATTTTCCTGGACTCTTTCGCCTAAAGGCCCTATTCCACGGAACGATTATCGGCCGTATTCGGCCGATATCAGCCGCTACAGACGATAATCGTCCCGTGGAATAGAGTGCAACGATCCACCAACATCGTTCATGTTGGCTGATCGTTGCAGTCGCTTGCTTTTCAACATGTTGAAAAACAAGCAACTAATATAGCAGCGATCTGCTACCGTCGCTCCGTTGAATAGGAGCTGCTATATCCTATGGGCTGCCCTGACGATCAGCGACCCCCCCCCCCCCCCCCCCCCCCGCGGCAAGCTCGGCCCCCGCAATCGCCTGCGACTAGCTCCGCCCCCCGCAATCGCCTGTGACTAGCTCCGCCCCTGCAATCGCCCGCATCACCGCCAATTCAGCTCTGCTACACCGGCGTCCCGGCCAACTCAGCTCTGCTACACCGGCGTCCCCGCCAACTCAGCTCTGCTACACCGGCGTCCCCGCCAACTCAGCTCTGCTACGCCAGCACAGCCATCTCAGCTCTGCTACACTGTCATCATCTCCTTCATTGTCTCAGCTCTGCTACGTCACCATCATCAGGCATAAGCATTGCATGATGGGAAATGTAGTTTCCTATCTTGGATATAGACCATGTTTTAGAAAAAGTTGTAACTCAGGAACGGCAGCAGCTAGAAAGATGGGAGACGTCTCAAAATACTCAGGGGACTTGGTGAGTAAGACCAGCTAGGTTTGGGGGCATTACATTTTTTTAGCTCTTGGGGGGAATACCCCTTTAAGTTAGGTTCAGATCTAAATCAACGATTAACGACATACGAACGACACACACACACACACACACACACACACACACACACCAGTCCTCTCCCCCCGTATACAGACCTCCCCATACCAGTCCTCTAGTCTGTATACAAACCCCCACACACACCAGTCCTCTACCCCTGTATACAGAGCCCCCCCACACACACACCAGTCCTCTCCCCCTGTATACAGACCCCCCACACACCAGTCCTCTCCCCCTGTATACAGACCCCACACACCAGTCCTCTCCCCCTGTATACAGACCCCACACACACCACTCCTCTACCCCTATATACAGACCCCCCACACACCAGTCCTCTCCCCCTGTATACAGTCACCCCCACACACCAGTCCTCTCCCCTATATACAGACCCCACACACACCAGTCCTCTCCCCTGTATACAGACCCCACACACCAGTCCTCTCCCCCTGTATACAGACCCCACACACCAGTCCTCTCCCCCTGTATACAGACCCCACACACCAGTCCTCTCCCCCTGTATACAGCCCCCACACACCAGTCCTCTCCCCCTGTATACAGCCCCCACACACCAGTCCTCTCCCCCTGTATACAGATCCCACACACTATTCCTCTCCCCTGTATTCAGACCCCGACACACCAGTCCTCTCCCCCTGTATACAGACCCCACACACACCACCAGTCCTCTTCCCCTGTATACAGACCCCACACACCAGTCCTCTCCCCTGTATACAGACCCCACACACACCAGTCCTCTCCCTGTATACAGACCCCACACACCAGTCCTCTCCCCCTGTATACAGATCCCACACACCAGTCCTCTCCCCCTGTATACAGACCCCACACACCAGTCCTCTCCCCCTGTATACAGATCCCACACACACCAGTCCTCTCCCCCTGTATACAGACCCCACACCAGTCCTCTTCCCCTGTATACACACCACACACACACCAGTCCTCTCCCCCTGTATACAGACCCCACACACACACCAGCCCTCTCCCCTGTACACAGACCACACACACCAGTCCTCTCCCTGTATACAGACCCCACACAATAGTCCCCCCCTGTATACAGATCTCACACACCAGTCCTCTCCCCTGTATACAGACCCCACACACACACCAGTCCTCTCCCTCTGTATACAGACCCCACACACCAGTCCTCTCCCTCTGTATACAGACCCCACACACCAGTCCTCTTTCCCTGTATACAGACCCCACACACCAGTCCTCTTCCCCTGTATACAGACCCCACACACCAGTCCTCTCCCCCTGTATACAGATCCCACACACACCAGTCCTCTCCCCTGTATACACACCACACACACCAGTCCTCTCCCCCTGTATACAGACCCCACACACCAGTCCTCTCCCCCTGTATACAGACCCCACACACACCAGTCCTCTCCCCTGTATACAGACCCCACACACACCAGTCCTCTCCCCCTGTATACAGACCCCACACACACCAGTCCTCTCCCCCTGTATACAGACCCCACACACCAGTCCTCTCCCCTGTATACAGACCCCACACACCAGTCCTCTCCCCCTGTATACAGACCCCACACGCCAGTCCTCTCCCCCTGTATACAGACCTCACACACCAGTCCTCTGCCCCTGTATACAGACCCCACACACCAGTCCTCTCCCCTGTATACAGATCCCACACACCAGTCCTCTCCCCTGTATACAGACCCCCCACACACCAGTCCTCTCCCCCTGTATACAGACCTCACACACCAGTCCTCTGCCCCTGTATACAGACCCCACACACCAGTCCTCTCCCCTGTATACAGATCCCACACACCAGTCCTCTCCCCTGTATACAGACCCCCCACACACCAGTCCTCTCCCCCTGTATACAGACCTCACACACCAGTCCTCTGCCCCTGTATACAGACCCCACACACCAGTCCTCTCCCCTGTATACAGATCCCACACACCAGTCCTCTCCCCTGTATACAGACCCCACACACACCAGTCCTCTCCCCCTGTAGACAGACCACACACACCAGTCCTCTCCCCCTGTATACAGATCCCACACACCAGTCCTCTCCCCCTGTATACAGACCCCACACGCCAGTCCTCTCCCCCTGTATACAGACCTCACACACCAGTCCTCTCCCCCTGTATACAGACCCCACACACCTGTCCTCTGCCCCTGTATACAGACCCCACACACCAGTCCTCTCCCCTGTATACAGATCCCACACGCCTGTCCTCTCCCCCTGTATACAGACCCCACACACACCAGTCCTCTCCCCCTGTATGCAGACCACCACATACCAGTCCTCTCCCCCTGTAGACAGACCACACACACCAGTCCTCTCCCCCTGTATACAGACCACACACACCAGTCCTCTCCCCTGTATACAGACCCCACACACCAGTCCTCTCCCCCTGTATACAGACCCCGCCCCCACACCAGACCTCTCCCCCTGTATACAGACCCCCACACACCAGTCCTCTCCCCCTGTATACAGACCCCACACACCACTCCTCTCCCCTGTATACAGACCCCACACACCAGTCCTCTCTCCCTGTATACAGACCCCACACACCAGTCCTCTCCCCCTGTATACAGACCACACACACCAGTCCTCTTCCCCGTATACAGACCCCACACCCCCGTCCTCTCCCCTGTATACAGATCTCACACACACCAGTCCTCTCCCCTGTATACAGACCCCACACACCAGTCCTGTTCCCTGTATACAAACCCCACACACACTAGTCCTCTCCCTGTATACAGACCCCACACACCAGTCCTCTCCCCTGTATACAGACCCCACACACCAGTCCTCTCCCCTGTATACAGACCCCACACACACCAGTCCTCTCCCCTGTATACAGACCCCACACACCAGTCCTCTCCCCCTGTATACAGACCCCCCACACACCAGTCCTCTCCCCCTGTATACAGACCCCACACACCAGTCCTCTCCCCCTGTATACAGACCCCACACACACCACTCCTCTACCCCTATATACAGACCCCCCACACACCAGTCCTCTCCCCCTGTATACAGTCACCCCCACACACCAGTCCTCTCCCCTATATACAGACCCCACACACACCAGTCCTCTCCCCTGTATACAGACCCCACACACCAGTCCTCTCCCCCTGTATACAGACCCCACACACCAGTCCTCTCCCCCTGTATACAGACCCCACACACCAGTCCTCTCCCCCTGTATACAGACCCCACACACCAGTCCTCTCCCCCTGTATACAGCCCCCACACACCAGTCCTCTCCCCCTGTATACAGCCCCCACACACCAGTCCTCTCCCCCTGTATACAGATCCCACACACTATTCCTCTCCCCTGTATTCAGACCCCGACACACCAGTCCTCTCCCCCTGTATACAGACCCCACACACACCACCAGTCCTCTTCCCCTGTATACAGACCCCACACACCAGTTCTCTCCCCTGTATACAGACCCCACACACACCAGTCCTCTCCCTGTATACAGACCCCACACACCAGTCCTCTCCCCCTGTATACAGATCCCACACACCAGTCCTCTCCCCCTGTATACAGACCCCACACACCAGTCCTCTCCCCCTGTATACAGATCCCACACACACCAGTCCTCTCCCCCTGTATACAGACCCCACACCAGTCCTCTTCCCCTGTATACACACCACACACACACCAGTCCTCTCCCCCTGTATACAGACCCCACACACACACCAGTCCTCTCCCCTGTACACAGACCACACACACCAGTCCTCTCCCTGTATACAGACCCCACACACTAGTCCCCCCCTGTATACAGATCTCACACACCAGTCCTCTCCCCCTGTATACAGACCCCACACACCAGTCCTCTCCCCCTGTATACAGATCCCACACACCAGTCCTCTCCCCCTGTATACAGATCCCACACACACCAGTCCTCTCCCCTGTATACACACCACACACACCAGTCCTCTCCCCCTGTATACAGACCCCACACACCAGTCCTCTCCCCCTGTATACAGATCCCACACACACCAGTCCTCTCCTTGTATACACACCACACACACCAGTCCTCTCCCCCTGTATACAGATCCCACACACACCAGTCCTCTCCCCTGTATACACACCACACACACCAGTCCTCTCCCCCTGTATACAGACCCCACACGCCAGTCCTCTCCCCCTGTATACAGACCCACACACACCAGTCCTCTCCTCCTGTATACAGACCCCCACACACCAGTCCTCTCCTCCTGTATACAGACCCCACACACACCAGTCCTCTCCCCCTGTATACAGACCCCACACACCAGTCCTCTCCCCCTGTATACAGCCCCCACACACACCAGTCCTCTCCCCTTTATACAGACCCCCCACACACACTAGTCCTCTCCCCTGTATACAGACCCCCCCACACACCAGTCCTCCCCCCCTTTATACAGACTTCACACACCCCAGTCCTCTCCCCCTGTATACAGACCCACCACACACCAGTCCTCTCCCCCTGTATACAGACCCTCCCACACCAGTCTTCTCCCCCTGTATACAGACCCCACACACCAGTCCTCCCCCCCTTTATACAGACCCCACACACCCCAGTCCTTTCCCCCTGTATACAGACCCACCACACACCAGTCCTCTCCCCCTGTATACAGACCCAGTGGCGGTCTTTGGCACCAAGAACCCCAAGCGATCGCTTGGGGCCCACAACATCCAGGGGGGCCCCCACACCACGCTCTTGTGCTCAAGACCGCTGGACAGGGCTACTGCCCTGCTTGCTGCTGCCATCTGAACTGTAACTATGAGCACTCGTAACGAGCGCTCATAGTTACATGCAGCAGCACTGACAGGGCGGGAGACATTGGCCCCCTTCCTGTCAGTCACTCTTGTGGCCGCTTGTGGCAGCTTTGTCCTTGTGGTGCCAGCGCTCCAGTGACATCACTGGAGCATCGGCGCCAGGACAAGGGGAGTGCGGTCTCTTGTGATCGCAGGGAAAACCCTTCCTGCAGCCACAAGAGTGAAGAGAAGAGGAGACGCCCGGACCCAGGTGAGTATAAGTGTTTGTTTTATTGTGTTATATACTATATGGGAGGGGGGGCACACAGGGGTCTGTTTAACTGGGGGGTCTTCTTCAGGGGTCTATATAAATGGGGGGAGCACACAGGGGGGCTATAGACTACTGGGGCTTCACAGAGGGGTCTATATACTACTGGGGGCAGCACACAGGGGGTCTATATACTACTTGGGGCAGCAGAATGGGGTCTATATACAACTTGGAGAGCACACAGGAGGTCTATATCCAAGTGGGGGAGAACACAGAGGGGCTATATACTACTGGGGGAGCACACAGGAGTCTATATACTACTGGTGGGGCACACAGGGGGTCTATATACTACTGGGGGAACATACAGGGGGTCTATATACTACTTGTGAGGCACACAGGTGGTCTATATATAACTGGGGGAGCACACAGGGGTCTGTTTACTACTGGAGCAGCACACAAAGGGTCTATATAATACTGGTGGGGCACACAGGGGGTCTATATACTCCTGGGGGAACCACACAGGGGGTTTATATACTACTGAGGGAGCACACAGGGGTCTATATCCAAGTGGGGGAGCACACAGGAGGTCTTTATCCAAGTGGGGGAGCACACAGGGGGCTAAATACCCCTGAGGGAGCACACAGGGGGCCTATATACTAGTGGGGGAGCACACAGGGGGGTATATACAACTGGGGGCAGCACACAGGGGGTCTATATACAACTGGGGCAGCACACAGGAGGTCTATATACTTTTGGGGGAGCACACTGGGGGGGCTGTATATAACTGGGGGAACACACAGGGGTCTATATACTACTGGGGGAAGCAAACAAGGGGTATATACTACTGGGGGCAGGTCACAAGGGATATATACTATTGGGGGCAGCACACAAGGAGTATATATCACTGGCGGTAGTGCACAAGGGGTATATACTACTGGGGGCAACACACATCGGTCTATTGTTTTGGAACGCGTGTCTAGGGGGGGGCCCAGACATAACTTCGCTTGGGGCCCCAGAAATGCCAAGACCGCCCCTGTACAGACCACACACACCAGTCCTCTCCCCCTGTATACAGAACCCACACACACCAGTCCTCTCCCTGTATAGAGACCCCCCCAAACACACACCAGTCCTGTCTCCCTGTATACAGACCCCACACACACACCAGTCCTCTCCCCCTGTATACAGAACCCACACACACCAGTCCTCTCCCTGTATAGAGACCCCCCCAAACACACACCAGTCCTCTCCCCCTGTATACAGACCCCACACACCAGTCCTCTCCCCCTGTATACAGACCCCACACACCAGTCCTCTCCCCCTGTATACAGACCCCACACACCAGTCCTCTCCCCCTGTATACAGACCCCACACACCAGTCCTCTCCCCCTGTATACAGACCCCACACACCAGTCCTCTCCCCCTGTATACAGACCCCCCACACACACCAGTCCTCTCCCCTGTATCCCCCCCCCCCATGTTACTGTGGAGATTGGAGCTTCTATACCAGTGAATGGTGCAGCAGTGAATGGTGAAGCCCCGCCCCTCCTGCTGACATCACACTTAAAGGAGAGAATACACTGTAGCATCTACCACACTGTACTGTCTCCTGGCTGCGGTTTAGCTCTGATTTGAATAAATTCGCAGTAAGCAGCGATTTTGCACAAATTATAGCTAAACCGCAGCCAGGAGACAGTACAGTGTGGGAAATACCTCCAATCAACTAAACATGGTCCCCTGCCTCCCCACACTGACAGAGGGCAGGACGTCTCCAGGCGGCCTCATCCACTGTCATCCTTCTCTCTCTGCTCCCTGTGATGGCGCCCCCCCCCCCTGTCTCTGCGCCCGGGCCAGCTGTCCCCCCTGCCCCCCTCCCTACCCCCTCACTACGCCCCTGCAATACAACGTATGCCAGCGAAGAAGGACTGTGTCCAGAAGAATGGGGAATTATATCCAACCACCACCCAGCCCCCACCCCCAGGCTCCAAGGTAGCCATTACTTATATATTATACAATATAATTGTTATGTGGCGGCATGAGAGGGCTGTATACTGTGTAGGGGCACATAGTCATACAGTGTGACGGACAGTGGGGACATCAGAAGGGCCGGGCATTATACTGGGCTAGGGCGGCATGAGGAGGAATTATTTATACTATGTAGGGTCTCATTATACTGTGTGGGAGCGTAAGGGGGCTTTATACTGTGTGTATGGGGGAGGGTAAGGAGACATTATACTGTGTGTATGGGGGGGGTAAGGAGGCATTATACTGTGTGTATGGGGGAGGGTAAGGAGACATTATACTGTGTGTATGGGGGGGTAAGGAGACATTATACTGTGTGTATGGGGGGGTAAGGAGACATTATACTGTGTGTATGGGGGGGTAAGGAGGCATTATACTGTGTGTATGGGGGAGGGTAAGGAGACATTATACTGTGTGTATGGGGGGTATGGAGACATTATACTGTGTGTATGGGGGGGGGGTAAGGAGGCATTATACTGTGTGTATGGGGGGGTAAGGAGACATTATACTGTGTGTATGGGGGAGGGTAAGGAGACATTATACTGTGTGTATGGGGGGGGTAAGGAGGCATTATACTGTGTGTATGGGGGGGTAAGGAGGCATTATACTGTGTGTATGGGGGGGTAAGGAGGCATTATACTGTGTGTATGGGGGAGGGTATGGAGACATTATACTGTGTGTATGGGGGGGGGGGTAAGGAGGCATTATACTGTGTGTATGGGGGGGTAAGGAGGCATTATACTGTGTGTATGGGGGGGGGTAAGGAGACATTATACTGTGTGTATGGGGGGGTAAGGAGACATTATACTGTGTGTATGGGAGGGCAAGGAGACATTATACTGTGTGTATGGGGGGGTAAGGAGACATTATACTGTGTAGCGGCATTATACTGTGTGTATGGGGGAGTAAGGAGACATTATACTGTGTGTATGGGGGGGTAAGGAGACATTATACTGTGTGAATGGGGGGTAAGGAGACATTATACTGTGTGTATAGGGGGTAAGGAGACATTATACTGTGTGTATGGGGGGTAAGGAGACATTATACTGTGTGTATGGGGGGGTAAGGAGACATTATACTGTGTGTATGGGGGGTAAGGAGACATTATACTGTGTGTATGGGGGGGTAAGGAGATATTATACTGTGTGTATGGGGGGGTAAGGAGACATTATACTGTGTGTATAGGGGGGGTAAGGAGGCATTATACTGTGTGTATGGGGGGGTAAGGAGACATTATACTGTGTGTATGGGGGGGTAAGGAGACATTATACTGTGTGTACGGGGGGGTAAGGAGACATTATACTGTGTGTATGGGGGGTAAGGAGACATACTGTGTGTATGGGGGGTAAGGAGACATTATACTGTGTGTATGGGGGGGGGGGTAAGGAGACATTATACTGTGTGTATGGGGGGTAAGGAGACATACTGTGTGTATGGGGGGGTAAGGAGACATTATACTGTGTGGGAGCATAAGGGGGCTTTATACTATGTGTATGGGGGGTAAGCAGACATTATACTGTGTAGGGGCATTATACTGTGTGTATGGGGGGGTAAGGAGACATTATACTGTGTGGGGGCTTTATACTGTGTGTATAGGGGGGGTAAGGAGACATTATACTGTGTGTATGGGGGGTAAGGAGACATTATACTGTGTGTATGGGGGGTAAGGAGACATTATACTGTGTGTATGGGGGGGTAAGGAGACATTATACTATGTAGGGGCATTATACTGTGTGTATGGGGGGGGGTAAGGAGACATTATACTGTGCGGGGGCTTTATACTGTGTGTATAGGGGGGGGGGGTAAGGAGACATTATACTGTGTGTATGGGGGGTAAGGAGACATTATACTGTGTGTATGGGGGGGTAAGGAGACATTATACTGTGGGGGGTAGGGAGACATTATACTGTGTGTGGGGACACTAATGGGGGGCATTATACTATGTGTGTGGACGTTAACAGGGGGGGGGGGGGGCATTATGCGTGTGGGGACACAAGAATCTTGCACCTAAATTTAGCAACGTTTTCCATCCACTCTGTTTAACCTCTTAAGGACAGAGACAATTTTAGTTTTTGTGTTTTCGTTTTTCCCTCCTCGTGTTTAAAAGGCCATAGCACTTGCATTTTTTCACCCTGAAACCCACAGGAGCCCTTATTTTTTGTGTCACTAATTTTACTTTGCAATGATAGGCTGAATTTTCGCATAAAATATGCTGCAAAACCAGAACAAAACAAAATTATAGGCGTGGTGACATAGTTACATAGTTAATACGGTTGAAAAAAGACACATGTCCATCAAGTTCAACCAAGTAGGGGATGGATACAGGGAAGGGGGAGGGGTGATAGGTTCTATACATATGCATTTATATTATTTTGCTCTAAGAACTTGTCTAGGCCGGTTTTGAAGCCCTCTACTGTTTTTGCTGTGACTGTTTTATGCCATTCGTCCTATGGAAAAACTGACATTTTGTATATGTTACTCGAGTAAGTACAATTACAATGATATGCAGCTTGCATAACTTTTATACTATTTGATGGATTTAAAAAAAATTAAACCTCCTACAGAAAAAAAAAGTTCTTTAAAATGTCTCCATTCCCAGGCTTATAGCGCTTTTATCCTTTGGTCTATGGGGCTGGGTGAGGTGTCATTTTTTGCGCCATGATGTGTTCTTTCTATCTGTACCTTGTTTGTGTATATGCGACTTTTTGATTGCTTTTCATTACAATGTATCTGGATTTGATGCGACCAAAAGTGCACAATTTTTGCTATTTGGCAGGTATTTGTGCTGAGGCCGTTTACCCTGCGAGATCAGGAATGTGATAAATGAATAGTTTAAGCTATTACGCATGCGGCGATAGCAAACATGTTTATTTTTTTTTTTTTATTTATAAAATGGGAAAATTCAGACTTTTCTTAGGAGAGGGGATTTTTTATTAATAAAAATACATCTTTTTTTAACACACAGTATTTAGAAGTCCCCCTGGGGGACTCCTATATACACAGCACTGATCCCCTGGGGGAATCCTATATACACAGCACTGATCCCCTGGGGGAATCCTATATACACAGCACTGATCCCCTGGGGGACTCTTATATAAACAGCACTGATCCCCTGGGGGACTCCTATATACACAGCACTGATCCCCTGGGGGAATCCTATATACACAGCACTGATCCCCTGGGGGAATCCTATATACACAGCACTGATCCCCTGGGGGACTCTTATATAAACAGCACTGATCCCCTGGGGGAATCCTATATACACAGCACTGATCCCCTGGGGGAATCCTATATACACAGCACTGATCCCCTGGGGGACTCTTATATAAACAGCACTGATCCCCTTGGGGGACTTCTAATACAACTACACTGATCTCCCATAGAGATCAGTGTACTTGTATTACACAGCACAGAGATCGGTGCTCTATTGCTTTGGCCTGCTGCAGACCATTGCAATAGAATACTGAGCCGGGATCAGCGCCATCCCGATGCTGAGGCCCGGCCTGGTAAGATGAAGGGATCCCCCCTCTGCCACTAGACCCCAGGGAATGCCGCATAGAAGACTGTTAGATGCAGCTGTCATGTTTCACAGCTGCATCTAACAGTCTTAATAAGTGGAAGCGGCGATCGGCCCACTCCCGCTTATAGCCGTGCTGCATATAGCAGTTGGGATTGCGGCAGTTCAGAGCGGGGTCACGGCGTGGCCCCCCTCTAAACTCCTCTTGCTGACTATGCTGTACCCGTATGGCATATGTCCTTAAGAGGTTAAGCCAAGGGGGCAGGGAGGGAGCTGAGCGCTGGGCCTCGACATAAATTCAGCGTGCCCATGCACTGGCAAAAGACTGGCATGAGTTAAGTCTTAATCAGTCCTCCTAGGCTCACATAGCTCGGAAAATGTCATAGCACTTTGGGGACCAGAAAGTCTGTGATGATGCTGCAGTGTCCCAGGGTGGGTGTGCCACTGCTGTTTCAGCACATCTATAGGCTGGTACTATTGTCTGGTATACTCTGGGATGAAGGTCCAGTATTCTGCACTCCCACCACTAGATCTCACTATGTCCTATGTACTTTATAAAACAAAAAGAAGGTCAGGGCAGTATATAAGAACAACTAAACGAGAGCTGAAGCTGGCGAACAACATGCTAAGCATAGGCACAACTCTATTATAAGCTCAAATCACAACGCTGCCAGCTCCGGGTCTCGAGGTCAGGCCTGGAGATAACGTGGTTTATAGAAGAGGAAATTCCCAGTAGTGGCCGTCTGGGACAGGGTAACCCTTCAACGAGTCCGGCGCAGGTGGAATACAGGATCTGAAAGCAGCTACCGCCTAGTATACTACTACAGGCAGTATGATGAGACTATTATTTATTACGCAACACGTTTCGGCTCTATAATAAGTTAGAGCCTTCCTCAGGCATGTATATGTACACAGCAATCTAAAATACTAAAACTGAATATCATAAGCCGCTGCTTACTTCCGGGTAAGTAGGATCAAATGTCCATTATGGGTTTTAAATAAAGTTCACAAATACAGTGGTGCCTTGGATTACGAGCATAATTTGTTCCAGGACCGTGCTTGTAATCCAAATCCACTCTTATACCAAAGCAAATTGTCCCATAAGAAATCATAGAAATGCAGACAATTGGTTCCACAACCCCAAAAATAATGATTTATTATTCTGAATAACATGTAAAACAGATGAAACAAACAATGAGAAACAGCAGAATATGTGATACTATAAGTTACTGTACAGTATAGCAATCAGCATGTGGAGTATAATGTATAGTAACTGCATAAACCTGATAACACAGCAGCAGTTTGTAGATACAGGATGGAGATGCAGATCCTCATAATGCAGTAGTGTAGTACAACAGGCTAGAATAGAGAGGCAGGGCTGCTGTCAGAGGTCTGTGTGGTCACATGACAGCAATGGGGAAGGGGGTGTGTTCAGCCTGGACCAATCAGGACTGACAGAGACAGCAGGGAGGAAAGAGACTGCAGGACATATGTAGACACATACAGGCAGCACTCTGTCCGGGGAGAGAGGGGTTACAGCTATGGAGAGATTACCTCCACAGTCCTGTCCCCTGATGTAAGCCCCAGCCTAAAGTGGATCTGCCATGATTTGGAAGGTGAGGGAGACTTCCTGGGTCAGAGTACAGTGCTGAAGACCCCAATATGCAGACCATACCCCTCCCCCACTCCCCCTCCCACCCAGTACAGGGAGCTCTTAAACCAAAGCAATGCTCTTAAACCAAGTCACAATTTTGAAAAACTGTGAGCTCTTAAGCCAAAACTCTCTTAAACCAAGTTACTCTCAAACCAAGGTACCACTGTAGAGTCCCTTTCTCGCTGATTTTGGAATAAATGGGGAGATTTATCAAACATGGTGTAAAGTGAAACTGGCTCAGTTGCCCCTAGCAACCAAAGTTTCACTTTACACCATGTTTAATAAATCTCCCTAAAAATCTTTGGTACCTTGATAACTTGTAGTAATGTCCATCATATTCATAAGTCCAACGTCATCAACGTCCGTATGCGGAGACATCGGCGTCTGTGTATAACCTCCTGGTCACATGATACGGTCACGTGCTCTTCGCGGACCATGTGACTAACTCTCACGAGACTTACAGCGCCGACTGCGTATCCCCAGGTCACAACAGAACTCATTCACAAAACAATTAATATGGGTGACTGTCGGTAGCGTTACCCTGATATCACATTGTAGCTACCATGAAGTCCAATTAGTATTTGACTAGTCTAATGAATGTTAAAGGGGTTTTCTTTTTGTTTTCAAATCAACTGGTTATATAGATTTGTAATTTACTTCTATTGAAAAATCTCCAGTCTTCCCATAGGAACTCTGTCTCGGTTTTCTATGAATCCCCATAGAAAACCTCTCCTGCTCTGGACAGTTCCTGTCTCGGCCAGAGATGTCAGCAGAGAGCACTGTGTCAGACTGAAAATAAAACAACACTTCCTTCAGGACATACAGCAGCTGATAAGTATGGGGAGACTTGAGATTGAAGTACATTAAAAATCTATATAACTTTCTGATATCAGTTGATTTGAAAGAAAAAGTCTCGTGAGAGTTAGTCACATAAGGGGAGATTTATTAAACATGGTGTAAAGTGAAAGTGGCTCAGTTACCCCTAGCAACCAATCAGATTCCACCTTTCATTTTCCAAAGCGTCTGTGAGGAATGAAAGGTGGAATCTGATTGGTTGCTAGGGGCAACTGAGCCACTTTCACTTTACACCATGTTTCATAAATCTCCACCAACGTCCGCGAAGAGCACGTGACTGTATCATGTGACCGGGATCTTATACACAGACACCGATGTCTCCGTATACGGACGTTGATGACTTTGGACTTATGAATATGATGGACATTACTACAAGTTATCAAGGTACCGAAGATTTTATTCCAGAATCAGCAAGAAAGAGACTTTATTTAAAACCCATAATGGACATTTGATTCTACCGACCCGGAAGTAGGCTGTGGCTTATGAAGCGGTGTATTCTCTCCAGTCTGCCACCTCTGTCCATGTCAGGAACTGTCCACAGCAGCAGCAAATCCCCATACAAAACCTCTCCTGCTCGCCAGACTGGAAAGAATACACCACTTCCTGCAGGACATACTGCAGCTGATAAGTGCTGGAAGACGTGAGATTTTCTAATAAAAGTAAATTACAAATCTCTATCACTATTTGGTACCAGTTGATTTGAAAGAAAACATTACGAGGGGGGGTTTGCTGGACTCCCCCTTTAAGAAGTGTCTGGTGACAATGGTGGTGTACAGACTCAGCGGCAGTTGTGTGTGGGTATGGTGATTGGTTGGGGAGGGGGCTTTCTTATGTCAGGTTACTCCAGGTGCCACGCCTGTCACATAGAGACAGAAAATGATGGCGATCTCATGTTACAGCTCCCCCTATAGGACATGTGTGGTAGACTGATTATAAATGCTGAGGGCACTGACTGGTAATAACAGAGGGAGAGACTGATGGCCGTCACACACCATGTCCTCATATAGTCACAGCCAAGCCCCGCCCCTAAGTCAGCCGAGGACCGCCATATATGGGCCCGCCTCTTTCCCAGAACAGTAGGCACAGCCAAAGAGCTGCCATACCTCGCGCAGACACTAGATGGAGCCTGTGAACATCTGACAGCATCCGTTCCTGAAGTGGCAACTCTAGCTCGTCCTTCTATCCGATGGTGGGCGTGGTCATTGTAGCTCCTCCTCCAGGACGATCTCATTCCCAGCACAGCAGCTTCTCAGTCAGACTCCTCCCCCCGCTAAGCGGCTTCTGTGCTCTCGGTTTTGCTGTGTCTTCTCATCTAATCCTCGCAGCCTACAAAGGCCTATGGCAGCGTGTGGGCGGGCAAACGACTTACTGTCACGTGACAGCAGAGGGGTGGGGCTTTCAGTAAGAGAGACAGTGGCTGCTCAGAGGAGGGCCGTGTGTGTCAGCCAGTGCCCAGTGTGTGTAAGTATATGTGTGTGTATAAGTATGTGTGTATCAGCCCGTGCCCAGTGTGTATAGGTATATGTGTGTATAGGTATATGTGTGTGTCAGCCAGTGCCCAGTGTGTGTATAAGTATGTGTGTGTATAGGTATATGTGTGTGTCAGCCAGTGCCCAGTGTGTGTAAGTATATGTGTGTGTATAGGTATATGTGTGTGTACAGGTATATGTGTGTGTATAGGTATATGTGTGTGTCAGTCAGTGCCCAGTGTGTGTAAGTATATGTGTGTGTATAAGTATGTGTGTATCAGCCCGTGCCCAGTGTGTATAGGTATATGTGTGTATAGGTATATGTGTGTGTCAGCCAGTGCCCAGTGTGTGTATAAGTATGTGTGTGTATAGGTATATGTGTGTGTCAGCCAGTGCCCAGTGTGTGTAAGTATATGTGTGTGTATAGGTATATGTGTGTGTACAGGTATATGTGTGTGTATAGGTATATGTGTGTGTCAGTCAGTGCCCAGTGTGTGTATAAGTATGTGTGTGTATAGGTATATGTGTGTGTATAGGTATATGTGTGTGTCAGTCAGTGCCCAGTGTGTGTATAAGTATGTGTGTGTATAGGTATATGTGTGTGTATAGGTATATGTGTGTGTCAGTCAGTGCCCAGTGTGTGTATAAGTATGTGTGTGTATAGGTATATGTGTGTGTCAGTCAGTGCCCAGTGTGTGTATAAGTATGTGTGTGTATAGGTATATGTGTGTGTATAAGTATGTGTGTGTATAGGTATATGTGTGTATAGGTATATGTGTGTGTCAGCCAGTGCCCAGTGTGTGTATAAGTATGTGTGTGTATAGGTATATGTGTGTATAGGTATATGTGTGTGTCAGCCAGTGCCCAGTGTGTGTGTGTATAGGTATATGTGTGTGTCAGCCAGGGCCCAGTGTGTGTGTATAGGTATATGTGTGTGTCAGCCAGTGCCCAGTGTGTGTGTATAGGTATATGTGTGTGTCAGCCAGTGCCCAGTGTGTGTGTATAGGTATATGTGTGTGTCAGTCAGTGCCCAGTGTGTGTATAGGTATATGTGTGTATGTATCTGTGTGTGTATAGGTATATGTGTGTGTCAGTCAGTGCCCAGTGTGTGTATAAGTATGTGTGTGTATAGGTATATGTGTGTGTCAGTCAGTGCCCAGTGTGTGTATAAGTATGTGTGTGTATAGGTATATGTGTGTGTATAGGTATATGTGTGTGTATAGGTATATGTGTGTGTCAGCCAGTGCCCAGTGTGTGTGTATAGGTATATGTGTGTGTATAGGTATATGTGTGTGTCAGTCAGTGCCCAGTGTGTGTATAAGTATGTCTGTGTATAGGTATATGAGTGTGTGTATAGGTATATGTGTGTGTCAGCCAGTGCCCAGTGTGTGTATAGGTATATGTGTGTGTCAGCCAGTGCCCAGTGTGTGTGTATAGGTATATGTGTGTGTGTATAGGTATATGTGTGTGTATAGGTATATGTGTGTGTCAGCCAGTGCCCAGTGTGTGTGTATAGGTATATGTGTGTATAGGTATATGTGTGTGTCAGCCAGTGCCCAGTGTGTGTGTATAGGTATATGTGTGTGTATAGGTATATGTGTGTGTCAGCCAGTGCCCAGTGTGTGTGTATAGGTATATGTGTGTGTGTATAGGTATATGTGTGTGTCAGTCAGTGCCCAGTGTGTGTATAAGTATGTGTGTGTATAGGTATATGTGTGTGTATAGGTATATGTGTGTGTATAGGTATATGTGTGTGTGTATAGGTATATGTGTGTGTCAGCCAGTGCCCAGTGTGTGTGTATAGGTATATGTGTGTGTCAGTCAGTGCCCAGTGTGTGTATAAGTATGTGTGTGTATAGGTATATGTGTGTGTGTATAGGTATATGTGTGTGTGTATAGGTATATGTGTGTGTCAGCCAGTGCCTAGTGTGTGTATAGGTATATGTGTGTGTGTATAGGTATATGTGTGTATAGGTATATGTGTGTGTCAGTCAGTGCCCAGTGTGTGTATTGGTATATGTGTGTGTATAAGTATGTGTGTGTCAGTCAGTGCCCAGTGTGTGTAGGTGTATATGTATGTATGCATGTATGTATTTATTTATTTATTTATTTGTGTGTGTATTTAGGTATATGTGTGTATGTATCTGCATTTGTGTATAGTTATATGTGTGTCAGCCAGTGCCCAGTGTGTATGTATCTGTGTGTGTATAGATATATGTGTGTATGTATGTGTGTGTGTCAGCCAGTGCCTAGTGTGTATGTATGCATCTCTGTGTATAGGTATATGTGTGTGTGTGTGTGTGTGTGTGTGTGTGTCAGCCAGTGCCTAGTGTGTATGTATGTGTGTGTGTGTATAATGTATGTGTGTATGTATGTGTGTGTATAGGTATGTGTGTGTGTGTGTGTGTGTGTCAGCCAGTGCCTAGTGTGTATGTATGCATCTCTGTGTTTAGGTATATGTGTGTCAGTCAGTGCCCAGTGTGTGTATAGGTATATGTGTGTGTCAGCCAGTGCCCGGTGTGGGTAGGTATCTGTGTATATGTATATGTGTGTATAGGTATGTGTTTGTGTGTGTGTGTGTGTGTGTCAGCCAGTATAGGTATGTATGTGTGTGTATAAGTATATGTGACTGTCAGTCAGTGCCCAGTGTGCGTATAGGTATATGTGTGTGTCAGCCAGTGCCTAGTGTGTATGTATCTCTGTGTGTATAGGTATATGTGTGTGTCAGCCGGTTCCCTGTGTATATAGGTATATGTGTGTATGTATCTGTGTGTATAGGTATATGTGTGTATGTATCTGTGTGTGTATAGGTATATGTGTCTGTCAGCCAGTGCCCAGTGTGTGTATAAGTATGTGTGTGTTAGTCAGTCCCCAGTGTGTATGTATCTGTGTGTGTATAAGTATATGTGTGTGTCAGTCATTCAGTGCCCAGTGTATGTGTGTATGTATCTGTATGTATAGGTGTATGTGTGTCAGTCAGTGCCCAGTGTGTGTATGTATCTGTGTGTATGGGTGTATGTGTGTCAGTCAGTGCCCAGTGTATATGTATCTGTGTGTATAGGTATATGTGAGTGTCAGTCAGTGCCCAGTGTGTATGTATCTCTGTGTGTATAGGTATATGTGAGTGTAAGTCAGTGTCCAGTGTATATGTGTCAAGGTGGTAGTCCTATTTTTAGTCCACCTTGCTTCAATTAACTGTCTCTGTCCATCCTGAGAACATGTCCACCACTACTAAAATGTATTTGTACTTCCCACTTTTTGGCAGTTCCATATGATCAATTTGGATTCTCTGGAACGGGTACAGTGGCTTGGCTAGATGTTTAACCCTAACCCCAGGGGGGAATAACCCTAACCCCAGGGGGGGAATAACCCTAACCCCAGGGGGGCTTCTAGTATATGTATAAAAAAAATAAATAGAGTGTTGTTGTCAATAAATAACCCCCTCCCCTAATAAAAGTTTGAATCACCCCCCTTTTCCCAGGTTATAAATAAAAATAAATAAACATATTTAGTATCGCCGCGTGCGTAATCGCCCGAACTAATAATTAATCACATTCCTGATCTCGCACGGTAAACGGCGTCAGCGCAAAAAAATCCCAAAGTGCTAAATTGTGCATTTTTGGTCGCATCAAATCCAGAAAAATTGTAATAAAAAGCGATCAAAAAGTTGCATATGCGCAATCAAGGTACCGATAGAAAGAACACATCATGGCGCAAAAAATGACACCTCACACAGCCCCATAGACCAAAGGATAAAAGCGCTATAAGCCTGGGAATGGAGCGATTTTAAGTGACGTATATTTGTTGACAATGGTTTGAATTTTTTACAGGCCATCAGATAAAAGAAAAGTTATACATGTTATATATCGTTTTAATTGTAACAACTTGAGGAACATATATAACAAGTCAGTTTTACTCCAGAGCGAATGGCGTAAAAACAAATACCCCCCAAATAAACAAAATGCGTTTTTTTTTTTCCAATTTCACCACACATTTTTTTTTTTCTGGTTTCGCAGTGTACTTTATGAAAAAATTCACCCTATCATTGCAAAGTACAATTAGAGATGCAAAAAATAAGGGCTCATGTGGGTCTCTAGGTGGAAAAATGTAAGTGCTATGGCCTTTTAAAGGGAACCAATCACACACAAATTGGCCATAAAGATAAGGAAACGTGCTGGTACATCAGCCAGCACGCTTCCTAACCATCCCCCTGTCCCCTCCGTCCCATGAACATTCAGCCCGCAAAGTTAGTTTAATAGTGTGCCGCGCTGTATGCAAATTACCATCTAAGTAGTCAAGGTGGGCGGGCGGCTGGTCAAGTAGTCACGGTGGGCGGGGGCTTCGTCATGTAGTCACAGGCTCCTGGGCCGCCTCCGGTGCTATAATCACGCCCCTCCGGGCGTGTTGTAAAGCGGCTCCTGGTGACGTCACTCGGGGGGGCCGGCATTGCATGTCGGCCACGCCGACATCTTTACTAAGCTGCTTGCGCGGCGTAGTACAGCAGCGGCTTCATCCACTGTACTGCGCAAGCTTAGTAAAGACGTCGGCGTGGCCGACATGCAATGCCGGCCCCCCCGAGTGACGTCACCAGGAGCCGCTTTACAACACGCCCGGAGGGGCGTGATTATAGCACCGGAGGCGGCCCAGGAGCCTCTGACTACATGACGAAGCCCCCGCCCACCGTGACTACTTGACCAGCCGCCCGCCCACCTTGACTACTTAGATGGTAATTTGCATACAGCGCGGGACACTATTAAACTAACTTTGCGGGCTGAATGTTCATGGGACGGAGGGGACAGGGGGATGGTTAGGAAGCGTGCTGGCTGATGTACCAGCACGTTTCCTTATCTTTATGGCCAATTTGTGTGTGATTGGTTCCCTTTAAGCACAAGGAGGAAAAAAAAAACGCAAAAATCGAAATTGCCTCTGTCCTTAAGGGGTTAATGACAAATAATTACCGTTGTTTTAAAACATCGGCCGTTATTTTGAAATAAGGGACATTATTTACTGTTATATGGCGGCCATCCACTCAATTTCAACAGAGTGTGAACAGAGCCTTTCTGTGTTTCTAATCCACTCCTGGTTTTGGTTGCAAAATACTGAGCAAAAATACTAAGTCACAGAGAACAAAAAGAAACAAAATATATACAATAATATTATATCCATGTCCCCCCTTGTGTCAGGTCTGTGAATAGAAAACAATAGGGAGACAGAGCCGTATATTGTACATAACCATATTGCAGTGTACAGCGTGAGTCATCAGTCATCTGCTCTGCCTTAGGTTTCACTTTCATTTCTCTCTCTCGAAACCGTCTTTCCTCCTCGCTCCTCTGCCACACCTACTCTGTACGGATATAAAGGAGGAGCCATTTATAACTCTCCAGTGCTTTATGTATACTATACCTCTGCGGTGTCATCTGTTCTGACCCCTAAGGATAAGTGACACTTTATTTCTATACGTCTCTCCAGATCCCCTCTAAATCCCAGGAGAATGGCTCCTAAACACAGCATGAAGGAACTGAGGGACGCCGGAGACGCCTTCCTGCAATATTTAGTGGAAACAGAGAAAATTAATGTCACCAGCAAAGGAGAACTGAGGTGTCTGTATAATGAATTCAAGACACAGTAAGTAGCATTATTTTTGTTCTTTTTTTATTATTTCATTGGCAAATAAAGTAATATTATAAAACTTTGTAATGTTTGCGCGTTACTAAAAACATTCCCGAAAACTCGCTCTCCTTCACTAGGAATGGTAATAACAAAATTGGTAAAGCTGGCATATTACTCAGATTATTATTATTATTATTATTATAGCTGATTTAGGAGTTTATGTCCAGGCAGTGTATATGTATATATATATATATATATATATATATATATATATATATATATATACTGGCGTACACCGTAGATGATGTAACCTCGGAGGTTTATGTATTTAGTGTTAGTTATACATGTTTTAAATTTAGTATATATGTGTCTGTGTGTGTATATATATATATATATATATATATATATATATATATATGTTGCGTATGTGACATGTTAATATATAGAGGTATATATAATAATAAATAATATTAATAATATAATATATAAATAATAATATATAGAGGTATATATAATATTAATAATATAGTATATAAATAATAATATATAGAGGTATATATACTATGACATGAGATGAGTGAGATGGGCGCTCATTGCCTTTAGAAGGCATAATTTATTGTGCGGCCAACCTTTTTATCATTTGTGCGGCCATTTACAGAAGGAGATGTCGGATAGCAATAAATTTAGCATGAAAGATGTAATTTTTTTCAGGACAAAAACGCTATTAAAAAAGTGTGTGTGATAGAGACTTTTTTTTGTATTTATTAGTATTCTTTTTTTTTTTTTTTTTTTTTAGTATTATTAGTATTCTTCTTCTTCTTCTTCTTCTTATTATTATTATTATTATTATTATTATTATTATCTTTTTTGGCATGTGAAATCTTGCCTGTGATTACTTATTTGCTGCAGTCTCGTATCTACACCCTTGAGGTGTTCCGGTTATTTGTAAAAACTTTTGTCATAGAGATATGTCAAATGTTTTGATCGGTCCAGGTCTGAGTGTTTAGACCCGTACCGATCGGGAGAACCAATGGGGAGAGGACAGCACTTCAGCATGGTCCACTCCTGCTCTGAAGAAGAAAGAGTCAGGCTCATAATGTAAGTCTATGGAGCCCAATTCTTTCTTTCTTGGGGTGGGTTCACACTACGGAACCCGAGCGGAGAATTTCTGACGTATTCCGATCATTCTATGCACGGGCAGATTCCGCATTCCGCCGAAAAATTGATGTGTCAATTCTTTCGGCGAAATCTGCCTGCCCATAGAATGGTGTCTATGGAGCCGTCGGAAAGGCGCGCGGCCGTGAACGGGTACCAGCTACGGAATCCGATGGAAATTCTCCGCTCTGGTTCCATAGTGTGAACCCACCCTTACACTGAGCGCGGTTCGAGGACATGCTGCAGCTGCAGTCCTCTTCCTGTTCGTTCTCCTGATCTGTACAGGCATGAACACTCAGACCTAGACCAATAAAAACTTTTGAATGTCTGAAGTTTGATATGTCAGAAGTTTTACCAGACGATAGGGACACTTTAAGCTAAAAAAAAAACCATCAGATACGAGAACAATAAATCAAGCTGCCTGATATGTGTAGTTTTTATATTTTAAACACAAGCTGAGATTGAATACTGCGGACGCTTGATAAATCTGGACCAATATGTAAAAAAAAAGTTCTTATTCTAAATTCCAGAAAAAAACGCCACTGCAGCGCATGGTGTTTTTTTTTTTCATGTGTTTGCAATTTTTCCTGGCTTCTGGTTTTTGACTATGGAGCAGGGATAAGGTGAGTGGGGCCTAATTTAAGACGAGAACGCGAACAAGAACGTTGATCTTCATAAATTCCCCCCACGCGTGTAAGGCAGATCTTAAACATCCATTAACCTCCAGCTAACATCTGGCCTATGGTGTTTTTGCAGATTTCATTTAAATAACTCAACACAGCGTCAAATCTGCACCATCAAATCTGCTGCGGATCTTGTAGGCTCTGGTTGAAGCATTTAAATATATTAAATAGATTAAATTGGGTAACTTTATGTCTATCACCCTAGCACAGTGATGGCTAACCTTGACACACCAGCTGTTGCAAAACTACAATTCCCATCGTACCTAGGCAGCCAAAGCCATATCTTTGGTTGTTCAGGCGTGATGGGAACTGTAGTTTTGCAACAGCTGGTGTGTCAAGGTTAGTCATCACTGTGCTAGAAGCTATAGGCTCACACATAGTATTTCCGTCAGTCTTGGTCAGTATTTTTTCAATAAAAACCAGGACTGGGTTGAAAAAACAGAAGCTGTACAAATATTTCTAGTATAATTTTTCTTTGTCAGTTCCACTGATTTTGATTTTGGCTACAAATACTTACCTAAAATGCTCACCAAAATACAATAGGGGAGATTTATCAAACATGGTGTAAAGTGAAACTGGCCCAGTTGCCCCTAGCAACCAATCAGATTCCACCTTTCATTCCTCACAGACTCTTTGGAAAATGAAAGGTGGAATCTGATTGGTTGCTAGGGGCAACTGAGCCAGTTTCACTTTACACCATGTTTGATAAATCTCCACCAATGTGTGAACAGCCATAGGCTATATCCACACACCGATTTTCAATGGTCATTGTTTCGATTTTTAAACAATGGCCGTTATTTAGCATGTTTTGGCATTGCAATGACGGATGTTGGAACATTATTCTAGTACAGATAGGATGATGGCCTTTTTGGGTGTGTCTTTTTAAAAAAAAAAAAAAATTTTATTAAAATTTATTTTTAAATTAATTTTATTGCAAAAGATGGTGAAAGTATGGTTAATTTAATGTGTTTTTAACTATGTGTGAACAACTTAAAATATTGCAATAGCGCAATAAGGACCACAAATTAACGACACAAAATTAATTTGACGGCCACTGCAGAGGTGATCATGCTGCTGCTGCCGCTCTCTCTCCCTCGCTGTATCTTCTCATCCCAGCTGGTCTCATCAGTGAGACCCGCAATAATCAATAACGTTTGACATGCCTGCTGCCCAATCAAAATCTATCTTTGCCTTTTCATGGCAAAAAAACCCCTAAAAAGCTGCACTTTTTTGTTCTCTCCATAATGCATCCCCCTGATGCAGTTTTTATAGGTCCCCCCCCCCATTTGCAAATTTTCTCATTGGAAATCATGTGATGCTTTGATCATATGATTCAAGAATTTGTGTGGAAGACTGTGAGTGAAAAATAACATAAAAACACCCGCAGACATTTATATAAGCGTCTTTTTTAGGCTTTTTCAAGAAAGGAAAAACACTACTAAGTGGAAAAACACCAGAGCAAAAAAAAAAAAAAATGCAATGCATCATCTGTGTTGGGGGGGGGGGGGTTTCTACTCCTTCTCTGAAACCCCCCTGAGGGGTTAAAGGGGTACTCCAGCGGGGGGCGCTTTTTCGCTGGGCCCGGGGAGGAGGTGGCCGAGGGAAAAGACGGGGATAGATTAAAATGAAAACGTTTCAATGTGCCATGATTTTATATAATCCCATAATCACTATATATATGATCCTTAATGAATATATCAGATATGCTTTTTGTTTGAAACAGCTTAATGCAACATTATGCCTCCTCTATAAACCTACATTTCCTGTGTAGTTGACAAAGGAAGTTTGAAGGCCTGCTGAAGAAGCTAAAATTCAGGAAGTCGTTCATATGAGACATTGCTATGCAACAATATATTGCGCACTTATAATATACCAAATATGGCTAGGGATCAAATGTATCCAATCATGTTTTGTCAAATATATCCGTGTGACTTAATAACCACACCTTTTATTATTGCATGTAAGAAGAATGTGAAACTTATTAAACTAGGAAGTACCCACAATTTGTGTCCAGAGTATCTGTATCGAGCTACTTCTCATGCAGGGTTCTGGGGGCGGCCCGGTACTACTTCTTAGAATTAATCAGGACAGAGACAGTTAATTGAAGCAAGGTGGAGTAAAAATAGGACTACCACCTTGACACACTCACCTCCCCAGTTCCAGCGGCAGGTCCCGCATTGCGGCGCTCTGGTGCCCGGTTCCCGGCCACTTCCAGGTGTCTGACGCGGGCCCGAGACGTGACGTCTCAGGTCCGCTCAGCCATTTGGTGAAGGAGGCGGGATCTGATCGGACTTGAAACGGATCCCGCCTCCTTCACTGAGTGGCTGAGCGGACCTGAGACGTCATGTCTCGGGCCCGCATCGGACACCCGGAAGTGGCCGGGGACCAGAGCGCTGCGATGCTGGACCCGCTGCTGGTCCCAACGAAAAAGTCCCCCCCCCGCTGGAGTTCCCCTTTAAAGGAAAACTGATTGCAGTCCTTGTCTGAGGGTAGGTTCACACTGAGGAATTCTTGAGGAATTGTGGCTCATGCCCACTGAGCAATAGACGAGGAATGAGAGTATGTGCACACTGAGAACTTTTGACGGAAACTCCGTTGCGGAATTCTCAGCTCACCGCTGCTCGCGGACTGTGGCGGGCGTGCGCGTCTCCGCCCGTGTCATAGACACCATTCTATGCACGGGCGGATTCTTTCATCTGTCCAAAAAAATTATCAAGTTAATTCTGTGGACGGAGGGCGGAATGCGCCCATGCATAGAATGGAGTCTATGACGCGGGCAGAGACGCGCACGCCCACAACAGTCCACTGGCGGTTGCAAGCTGCGGAATGCACAACGGGTTATCTGTAGTGTGCACATACCCAAAGGCTTCAAGTCTTTCACAGATAATCTTTCTGTGTAAATGGACCCTAAGTTTGGGGTGTTTAGACAGAGAGATTTATCTGACAGAATTTTGAAGCCAAAGCCAGGAACAGACTATAAACAGAGAACAGGTCATAAAGGAAAGACTGGGATTTCTCCTCTTCTCTAATCCAGTCCTGGCTTTGGCTTCAAAAATCTGTCAGGTAAATCTCTCTGTAAGCACACCATAAAACCACTGCATTAAAAAGTCAAGTAGGTGTAACAATCTGATCTACTTTTTGCATTGCTATAATAGCATCATTGGCAATAGTTTTCAAATCCAGGTGCACTCTGGGAGTCACTTGCAGGGTGTGTTCTCATGTTGAGGTTTTTTTTTTATGCACTTTTTGAAGCCGAAGCCAGAAATGGATCCTAAATAGAGGACATGTATAAAGAAAAGACTGAGACCTCTTCTACCTTATAAACCATTCCGGGCTTTGGCTTCAAAAGGTGCATAATGTGGAAACACGCCCTTATAGATAAGAAGCTGGAGGACAACACCCATCCTATCAGCCTGGTTGGGTGGACATGTGCAATGTATTACTCTGCTTCACAGAGGCGGTGGATCTGCCCGGCAGACAGAAAAGGGTAGGTGATCAAAGATTTCATTGTGAATCATACAAACTGTTTTCATCTTCCTTCACACTTACTTCTTAAGTAGCATTTAAAATTCATTCAAAAAATAATTTAAAAAGCAAACAAGCACAAAAACTGGCTGCTCATGTTAAAAGAAAAGCCCAAAAACTTTACGTTGTTAAGTTGTCCGTGCGTATGGACAATGCTTTGTATTGGGCTATTTACATGTTCAGTGTTTTTGCGGATCTCCAATCCGTTCCGTTTAAAAATGTCATAACTCAAAACGGAAGAGCGGAACAGATTCCCCATAGGTATCTGAGATCTGTTTTTTTTCACTGATGTGACATCCGTGAAAAAACACAGAAGTGATGTAATTTAAAATGCTTTAAACAGATCTGTAAAAAACGGATGACTATACGCACTGATCATGGAGGTAGCTAGCAGACCACAATCGGGGACCAGGAAAAACACTGAACGTGTGAATGCAGCCTTACGGTCCAATCGCCGCCTCCATGCCTATATAGCGGGGATATAAAAACCCCACTTGCTGAAATAAATGACTAATTTCCTGAATCTAACTTTACCAAAAACACAAGATATGGTCAAAAACAGTATTGGCACTTAAACTAGCTTTATCAGTAAAATCCTGATGATTGGTTCCTTGTTAATATGATCAGTTGCAATTGAATAGCTTTTGTACAAATGATAAGTTATTAGTTACATTTCTTCTTTTTTTCCCCCCCCTATTAGACATGATGATCTACCCAGTTTTTCTTCCGCTCTCTATGGCCTTAAAGCAGCTGGAAAAGCTTTTGTAAGAGGAGACTCAGTTCGTCTGAGCCAGGTATGTTTTCTCCAACCAGGTCTTCTCGATCTTGGGGCTCTGTTCACACGTTACAGCCAACTTGAAGATTTTTATTTATTTATTTTTAAACGTTACATTTTCCAGATTAAAGGAATGGCTGAGATATGTTAGTGTACCTGTCGTTTAAATTTCTTTTTGCAGAAATCAATAGTACAGGTGATTTTAAGAAACTTTGTAATTGGGTTTATTAGCTAAAAAATGCATTTTTATCGTAAAGCAGTTTGAAGCTCTGATACTAGGCAAGTTCGGAGTCTGCTCTTAAAGCAAATGTGGTACAGAAGTGCCATAGCCTTGCATTGCTGGGGTATGTGCACAGTACGTAATCCTGATGGAACACCCGCCCCAGATTCTGCAGCTCGCACCCACTTGCGGACTCCGGAGGCCGTGTGCATCTCTGCTGTCTACCATAGGCTTCATGCTATGGTTTGCCAGATGGGTGTTCCCTTTGGATTCTGTAGTGTGCACATACCCTAAGGCTTCCTTCATACATAAACTTTGGTGCAGCTTCCCCTAACTCCAAGATGGAATTTCTCCTGCCCTCTCATCCCTATCCCTGCTTGATTGACAGTCAGTTGGAAGCGGAGTCCCAAGCAGGGTCTGGTATGGGAAGCCACCACCATTCATGTGGAAAACTGCAGGGCTGCTCAAGCCCTGGTTCCCACACTCTTTCTGATCACGTGCTGACTGGGACACTGCACCACTGAAACAGAGAAATCCCCCCCCCCCTTTCCATGTACTGTATACTCCTATTCATTAGAATATACAATACACTTAGGAAAAATGGCTGTAAGTAGTGTTTGTGTGGTAGCCTTTGTATGGCAAGTGATTTCTTTATTAAAATTATCACTTTGTAAAGGTCGTTTTTTTTTTTTTTTTTGACTCTGCAGTACCCCTTCAATATCCTATACAAACTGACTAGTGAGTGAATTTTGCAGTATTTTATTTATTTATTTGCACCATTTTTGGTATAGGTTGTAAGGAGAAAATTGAGACTGGCTGATCAGTATGCAGCTATCAATCATGATCAGGAACCAATTGCCATTCAGCCTGGGAAGAATTACACAAAAGCACAGGCACGTAGTATAAGTCGGTGGATGAGGCAAAACCGGTATGTAATGTGCTGTCTAGCGGTGTACTTTTGAATACTAAGACTGAATGCTAAGACTAAGACTATCTCATAGTGAGAGATTTTCCTTATTTTCAGGCCAGAGTTTATTCGGAATAAAAATGGAATTGAGATTAGATCAGGTCATGATCTTTTAGATGGTCGGATAAGATTTCCCCTGCCGCTGGATGAACCAAAGACGGTCTCTGTTTCTATTACAAATAATTCCAATGAAAGCGTGACCTTTGTCCAGTACAAATTTCTGCGTAGGATGCGCATGTTTTCACTTCAGGATGAGCAAAATATATCTGCCAAAAATACTAAAGTATTGAATCCAGGTAAGCAAAGCTTAGAGGGAAACTGTACAGCCAGACTGTGCCCCCAAACCGCTGGTACCATTTTGTAGCCTTCATCATGTCTGGTCTTGGGGTTTCTCTGTCTTCTGGGGCCAATATTCAGGCTAAAAACAACTTATTCCGGTAGCGCGGGGCCTAGAGCCACCGCCTTTGGCATTCTGAAGATGCAGCCCAGGGGCGTGCTGAAGAAAAAAATTGACAGAGAGGTGCTGTAGGCTTAGGCCACGGATGCTCTAGGCTCCGCCCCATTGACATCTGCCTGTCTCAATGAGTCCAGACCTCTGGACCAGACATGCCTTGATGAAGACTACAAAACTGTATCAGTGGTTGGAAGGGGTGTAGATTTGCTTAAAGTGGCAACATATGATTACTATATGATTTGTATATAAGCTTTCCATTCCTAAATAGCTGGACTGGTCAGTCACTCTCTTAAATGACTTAAGAATTTTTTGGTAAATTCACACAACGCACAAGTCTATGGACTTGTAGTATACCTCTATATGCCATACCTGCACATGCATGGTAAATTTAGGCCACTGTGCATATCAGAATATACATAGAGGGTGGGGGGCTGGGTGGGACAGGAGGAGGGGGGGTTGGGCAGGATGAGCAGGTGCTCAGGGGTGACACCCCAAATGCTCCTAAGCCCCTAATTAGCATACGGGCAATTAGGGAATATCTACACAATGTGGAGAAAAAAAGAATTAACAGCAATAAAGTTAGAAGGAAAAGAGTTTGTGGGACATAGCAGGTTCATTGGGCAGAACCAGCTGATTTAAACAATTGCCTGTTTTAGGAAAAATATTTTTAATTGTATGTTCTTGGTGTTTTTGTTTTTCCCCACCCTAGGAGATGTATATGACGTTTCTGTGACCGCTTACACATCGTATTATGGGTATTTTCCTGTAACTATTGTGTTTGAATTCACACAAGAGAACGCAGAATCCAGCCCAAAATTTTTTATTGGGAGGTTCGTCTCTGCGGTTTGTAACAGTAAATTAGCTGATGACTTGGCCCCAACATCCAGATACGTCCCCTATCAAAGAAACCTCCTGAAGACCTTCACGAGAATTGATGATGATGGAATCCCGCCTGACAGGTCAGACCTTCATTCATTTCTCTGAAACTTTTTTTTTTTTTTTAACTGGCTATTTGATATCCTCCTGGTATATGGGCCAGTTCACACTGAGGAAACATGGTGGAACACGGAATTCCGCCGTGCTCAGTGTGCTGCTTTGAGCGAATGGGAGGGCCCTCGCTCGTCCGCTTCCTCTCCGCTCAAAGAATGAACATGTTAGTTCTTTGAGCGGAGAGCGGCGGCAGCGACCGGCGCACGCTCTCCCATTCACTCCAAGCAGCACACTTAGCACGGCGGGATTCCGCCGCGGAATTGCGCAGTGTTTCCTCAGTGTGAACTGGTCCTAAAGGTGATGGGTGTAGAAAGTTGAGTAAATGCTCATTGAGTAACTTTAGATATCTAGTAGAATGGCTTTGTATGTAACCATAACTAATAGGGAAACATTGCATGTATCTTCTCCCAGGTCTGTATCCTATTCTTTAGAACAGAAGATTCCGCTTGGTAACTTTCCTCCACCTTCATACCTGAGAGAAGGCATAAGAAATGGACAGTTCTCAAGAAAAGGACCGACAAAAGCCCTGTCATTTGCATCCAATGAATGGTACAGTATGAGCCAGGTTTTCTTAATGCTTGTGAAACTTTAAGATTATCAGATGCGCCTTCTTTTACATAGAACATCTATCACCTGCCCCCTCCAATCTCCTAACTGGGACAATGGCAAAAAGATAACTTGCATTTTTAGAATTAGAAAGTCTCAACCTTCGAGTAGTTTCAATTTCTTTTTTTTTTAACTTTCAATTCTTACCTAGAAAATTGACTGCAGTTGGTAAATGAAAGTGTAGGTGACTATAGGATGACCCCCAGTGTGCACCTTCAGTATACCATTCACCAACTGGAGGTACAAAACCTCAGCCATTGTAAGTAGTGTTGAGTGGACCTGTCAAGTTGGTCAAAGTTCTCCAACTTCTGCAGCTGCAGGGAATCAAGCACAGATAGTTCGGGTTTGGAGAAAACATTGCTGTACCCGCATAGTTTGACAGGGCCGCTCAACACTAATTAGATTCTCCTCCCCCCCAAATATTGCTGTTTCACAAGAAAAATATTTCAGTAAAACCATAGCCCCCTTTTAGGAAACCCTGTCCCCTGTTGATTTCCACAGTCCTATATGTATAGCTGTAAAACAAAAGCATTGTACTTCTGTAATTTCAGGAACTTGCTGACCTCGCCCATAACGTTTACCAACTATAGCCATAAATTTCACTTGCTGCTACACTTAGAAGAAATACAAATGGAAATTGACATTCGGAAATATGACAAAGACCATCAAACAATGGAAAGGGATAGAAGAGACAAACGTCTCCTAATCCTTGATGTAAGTCAGCTTCTGTTAATCTTATTTTTTTTTTTTTTAATGTATAAAGTAATCTGAGGGGATCATACGCCTCCGGGGGTTTTCTTGTACTCCCAACAATGCTGAGCCCCAAAATATTTTCTGCTACCACTGTAAAATCTAGAATTCCAGTCTGTTAGTTCTCTACTTACAGCTATCCCAATTCCAATCACCCCCATACACATGAAAAGACTGAGATTTCTCCTTTTTTTTCAATCCCATTCCTGGCTTTAGTCTAAAAAAGCTGTCAGATAAATCTCTGTGTAAAAGGACCCTAACAGATCCCTATTTTGTGTTGCTGTAGGTTCCTGGTGTAGCTGAAAACAGGCCATCAGTATTAAGGGGAGATCACCTTTTTGTGACCATGTCTGACGAGCCCGAATCGCCTAACAAAATCTGCTACAAGGGCTATGTGCATGGTGTTGAGCTGGAGAAAGTCAAACTTGGATTTTCTCAAAAGTAAGTGCTATAGTGAAAGTCCTGACTGGAACGTAAAAGAAATGATCTTGCACAACTTTAAACTTGAAGCAAATATGTAAAATATATGGTGTAAAAGTGTCCATACGCAGAACTTAAAAGTTGGCTGCCCATCTAATGGGTATGATGGAGCACTGACTTCTCCGACAGGGGAAAGGATTGTAGTTTGGATTAGTTTCTTGTAACTGTATATAAGCTATTGTCCCTATGTCATATGAAGCCATGCATGCTCCACAACTATCAGACTTGCCTCAAAACAGAGTTGGTGCATTCTTTTATTGTACAAACATCTATGGTACGTATATGTAAATGAATGCTGTGTGAATCTGATCTATCCCATGTTGAATATTACTGATGACTTGTCTGTATGGTGCGTTTTTCCTTTCAGTCTTACGGGGAAATTTCTCCCCGGAATGCAGTTTGATGTGACGTTTACTTTTAACCGCATGCCGCTAAAGGTTCAACACAGGGCAGTTGATCTCGCAGTAGAGAGAGGCCTGCAACAATGTCTGTTCCCCACTGGATCTAACCACCAACAACCCATACTGAATACAGATGGGCTGAGGTAAGCTTCATGTGCTGGACTAGCCAGATATCCCTCCAGGAAGGGCCCAGCCAAGGGGCGGCTCCTGTAGGGAAACTACCAAACCACCATATTAAGTGGTCCTATAAGTCATTGTAATGACCAGGGAAAAACCAAGGCCAGGTATTCATTCACATACAGCTGTTTTCGAGGTGTTGTATGTACAGGATTAATGGCCAGATATAGTGCTGCTCTTCATGTACACACATGAGACAGTTTAACCAGAAAAGTCATCTGAAACGACTGGTGTACTTTGATAATTTAACATTTTGCAAGATCAAGTCATTTTATTGAGAGCCTGGTATATGTTGAAATGACTTATGTCATAAATGTGTTGTGTGTGTACATATACATGCTTTACTTTTTCTTTCTTAGACTGTATGACCAAAAACTAGAGAATAACCAAGAACAGTTCATGGCCGTAAAGCAGATTGTAAGTGGGATGTCAAGACCAGCCCCCTACCTCATATTTGGCCCACCAGGCACTGGGAAAACCGTCACTTTGGTTGAAGCCATCAAGCAGGTAGGTTTACTGAGTGTGTTTTAAATATATATATATATATATATATATATATATATATATATATATATATGTTCAGCAGCACTAGAAAAAAAAATACAATGTGCGGGTGCACGTCTCACCAAACCGGACCCAGATTCGTATAGAATATCCAAAGAGAAGATGGAGACCGCACTTCCAAAAAGAATTCACACTTTATTCAAACCAGATGCAACATTTCGGCTCAATGTGTAGCCTTTCTCAAGCAGTGAGAAAGGCTACACATTGAGCCGAAACGTTGCATCTGGTGTGAATTAAGTGTGAATTCTTTTTGGAAGTGCGGTCTCCATCTTCTATATATATAGAAGCAGAGTGCGCAGGGATAACTTTCAATCACAGGCATCAAATATGCTGCAGAAATTTTTATATATATATATATAATATATATATTATATAATTTTTTCTCAGCATATTTGATGCCTGTGATTGACAGTTATCCCTCTGTACTCTGCTTCAGTGTGCAGTGACTGCAGCGCTCCAATCACAGGTTGCTTCCCCAGTTGTAATGTCTATTATAATGCTAATCTGCATTAGAATAGACCTTGGGGGAGGCTTTGTATCGTGCATATCTGTGTCGGACCAGGATTTCTGAAGCCCTGCAGTTCCTGACATGGCCACTGGTGGCAACAGAGGGGCCTTATCTCCCCTTACTGCTGCCAGTCAGTGAAAATGTGTTAAAAAAAAAAAATTGTGTGAAGTAGTAACAATGGCTGAGTGGTAGGGCTCCTGAGTACTATATAATGTGGTGCATAAAATGTGCCATCTTCTGCTGCATCCCTCACTAAGAGTTCCAGGAGAACTCGCCGGAATTGTGCATTGTGAGTTTTATGAAATTGGAT
The DNA here is from genome assembly GCF_027789765.1 of Dendropsophus ebraccatus. Lineage (NCBI taxonomy): Eukaryota > Metazoa > Chordata > Amphibia > Anura > Hylidae > Dendropsophus > Dendropsophus ebraccatus. Next base: position 20,440,709 of record NC_091464.1, read on the forward strand.
TCCATGCTTAAACAACCACATTATAATCTAATTTCTTAAAACCTAGAACCTCTTCTGTCTTTACCAAATATTATAAAGATGATCAATGTCACACTAATAACCAGGGTTTCTGAATGATATGCTGCAAACTTGTAGGCATGGTGTCAGGTGTGCCCATGCTTTTGGCCATTAAGTATCCATGTATGTATGCCAGTGATTTATCTGTTGATTTCACAGCAGATTCTTTTTCACATTCTCACTTTACTTGCCCTGTAATATTTAATTTTTACAGGTAGTAAAGCACATCCCACATTGCCATGTTCTAGCCTGTGCACCATCAAACAGTGCATCGGATCTACTGTGTGAGCGCCTGATGAAGCATGTGGATAAGAAGGATATCTACAGGATAATGGCCACCAGCAGGGATTTCCGTTTTGTCCCAGAAGTTATCAAGGTAGGTTTCATTTGTAGTGATTCTGATAATGTGTTTTAATCTAGGTCGTTGCTGTTGTTTGTCTGTCAACATGTTGAAAGACAAACGACCAGGATAACAGCGATCTGCTGCTGTCGCCCCAAGGAATAGGAGCGGTGGCAGCAGACTGCCACTATTCTTTATGTGCTGCCTGGACGATCTAGCGATCACCCGGGCGCCCCGCCCCCTGGCTCTCATGTGTAATAGCGGCAGCAGCAAGTGGGGAACAAGGAGCAAACGAGCAATGACAGCGCTGGTTTGCTCCTGAATATCGCCCCGTATAATAGGGGCTTTAGCTCAGGAATATATTGGAGAGGACGACTTAGACTCCATTTGTGGCTTATAGCAAAGGAATGCAAGAACATAGAAAGATAAACATTGCAGATATAGAATCAGCTTTGTATACTCCACCAATGTATAATCTACTGATCACTTATTTTAGCAGGTGTTTTGGAGGTGACAGTCACTTTAAGGGCCCTATTCCACGGGACGATTATCATTCGGATAATTGTTAAATCGTTCAAAACGAAGCGATGATCGTTCGGTTGAATAGCAGTTAAGCGATCAACGATTTCGTTCTCGTTCGTCGTTTAACCGTTAGAGTCACTGTCAAATTTTATTTTATTTTTTTTGCAGAAATCAATAGCCCAGGCGATGTTAAGAAACTTTGTAATTGGGTTTATTAGCCAAATATGCCATTATCTGCATTTAAAAAGCCTTTTCCCAGGTCCCCCCCTCCTTCCTCTTTTCCATCCACTGCAAAAAATCAGGAAATTGACTTGTTGCATGAGTCGCACTCTGTCTGCTCTAGGGGAGGGAGGAGGGAGTTAGCCAACAGCAGAAAGCAGATAACAGAGGATTACAGGCATGGAGCTGGGTGACAGCTGTAATCAGAGCTCAGAGAGGTCAGTGGTGACTGTCAGAGGAGATAAAGGGTGAGGTATTTGTAGATAAACTCTTTGTTGTCCTGTTTTGGTCTTTTATTTAGCTCTCTCCATAAGAGAACAATGAAGACGGGGCGAGAGCTTCAAACTGCTTTTTCATGAGAAAAATTTATTTTTCGGCTAATAAGCCCAATGACAAAGTTTCTTAAAGGACAAGTGCCACGATCCTCATTTTAAAAAATAAACAATAGTTGCAGTATACTTTCTGTCCTACCTGACACTATTTGCGCCCGAATGCGCGACTTTCAGGGTCCCCGTCAGCATCCCGGGCTCCGGTTCAAAATTAACTCACTTCCTGGATTCGGGAGCGCACCGCGTGATGACGTCACGCGACGCGTCCCATAATGCACTGCGGTTAAATCATCATCATCCTATTGGCTGTAAACATACGCCCCTTGAGCTATTATTCCTCCCCCTCATCTGGTATTCCTCCCCCTGATGCCCGCCCCTAGAAAACTCCCCTAAGACCAACTATAGTAATGCACACCAGAGTCCTTACTGAGCATGCTCTCACTGTGCAATCTGTTTTCAACACTGCATAGTGGGAGCAGCACTTTCAACACGCCGGAACCATCTTTATTCCCTGGCCTGCACATTCCACTTCACCTTATAGAATAAAGATGTGCGCCGATTGGCTGCTTCTGCGCTATTTGCGCAAGCGCAGAAGTAGTGAATGTACTCTGTCCATAAAAAACTGTCTGATGCTTCTGAGCATGCTCGCCCGGGCAGTTTCAATTGGACAAAAAGGATGGCCATACTCTGTAACAGCCAATCGGAATGCGCCGGTGACGTCATCGTCTGACGTGGAGCAGGGGGTCGGTCAGAGGAGATGAAGGACAGCACAGAGGGCGGATTCGGCACAGTGACGTCGTCGTCACCCAAAGGAGGATCCCGGGCTAGATGGTGACGACGCCACAGACGCATTTGCAAAGGCTTGATACTTCCTGGTGGGGGTGAGTATGTGTCATAAACCTGTAATGCTTGCTAATCGGTAATAGAAGTACATTGCAGAGTTATATAACTTTGCAATGTGCTTTTATTACTGAATAAAAAATTTTCATGGCACTTGTCCTTTAAAATTGCCTGGACTACTGATATCTGCAAAATAATTTTCACGACCGTGACACTTAAGACCTATTTTTACTGTTGCTCGTTCGCATTGAATAAGATGTCATTCGCAGTAGCGACAAACGCAATAGCGACAAGACGACCGCAAGAACGATCATATGTAATGATAATCTTTCCGTGTAATTGGGTGAACGATTTCAGGTTGTTTGCAATAGCGGTCATTTGAGATTGTTTATCCGTCCCGTGGAATAGGGCCCTAAGTGTTCTATCTATGTACACTTTTTGCTAAACTGTAACCTATACCTAATTTCTTGTCTTTTCAGCAAAGGAATAAACCTCTTCCCCCTTGGTATCCATACATACACAGCTTATGTATTTACAAGTGCATCATAGGTTACCAGTCTTTTTATTAGAAGTGGCATTTTACTTCACCATGCTGCTATACTAATAGATTTACTAACCATATTGGTGTGCCACAAACTCTGCACATGTGTAATAAGAATCGTCTAGCTAACTTTAATAGTCCTCAACACACGGGCACTGCGCCCATAGAATCCTGCAATTCTGCACATCCCAGATGTTGCCCACTACTCTTTTTCCACTTTGTTTTTTCACGTGGCATGTTTACACACGTGCCCCTATTGATAAAGCATCTTCTTCATACATCATATCCTGTTTTATTGCATTTACAGCCTTGCTGCAACTGGGATGATAGAACCGCGTCCTATGAATATCCTAAAAAAGAGAAGCTCATGGAATACAAGGTTATCATCACAACTCTGGTTACGGCTGGAAGGTATGGGAATTGGTTTACCAGAATTCCTCTATTAACAATATTTCACAACTTGAAAGCAACTCTAAACAAATTGAGTCTACGATTGACTATTTTGACATGTGAAGCTGCAGCCTTTGAGGAGGAAACGCAATGTACGTGATGGCAAGTGAAATGACTGACCATCTACCTGCAGGGATGTCAAACTGCGGCCCCCCAGCTGTTGCAAAGCTAAAATTCCCATCATGCCTGGAAAGCCAAAGCCTTAGCTGGAGGGCCTGAGTTTGACACCTGTGATCTCCTGTATTTAAGGCATAGACAGCAGGGTTAGTGTGAGCTGCCGCTTGTTCAGCCTTCTCTATTGCAGGGAGTCAAAGCAAAGTCTATGTGCCCTGAAAAGTGATATAGAAATGGTTTCTCTTAGGGTACTATTACACCAAGGTGTGTATGTATGTATGTATGTATATATATATATATATATATATATATATATATATATATATATATATATATATATATATATATATATATATAATTTGCCTGCTATTACACGAACAATAATCGTCCCGTGGAATAGGGCCCTTAGACTGGGTTGACATGTAGCATTTTGGCCGGTATTTTTAGCCAGTACAGAGACAAGCCATAATGGAAATATAGTTTTTGGTCAGTATTAGGAAAAACCAGGAATGGGACCAAGACACAGTATGTGTAAACCCGGGTTTGAAAATTTTGCAAATTCATTAGTTTAGTATCTGTTCTCCATTTTATACATCAAATTCTGCAAATTACCCTTAGAGGGGGGAAAACCCTATTATCATTAGTTTCTTACAGCTACTGTTGCTTCATGACTATGGGAATAAATGTAATCTCCTATAAATGTACATGGCAAATATGTCATTAGACAGACATGGGAAAAGTCACATGCAAGTTACCTGTGATGTAGAACAGTTGCTTAAGAAGCTGGTTATATCTTCTCTATAGTGCAGTAAGTATGTGTCTAGCCCAGGCTGAATTGCATTATTGTTTCTGCCCCTGTTGGTGGCTCCTTATGAAATGTTTAAGGAATAGGATCCTGAAGTCTGATAGAATGACATGAAAGAATTGATGGAGAGCTGGCTTAAAGCAGTAATGCAGCTACGAACCGCCCCCCCCAACCGCTGGTACCGTCCTTCCCAGCCATGTCTTTTAAAATGCACCTGGTGCGTTTGTCAAGGTGTCTGTGCCCCAGGTCTGCGACACCCGCTCCTTTGTTCCTCATCATTAGGAACACCCCCAGGCAGGATTTCTCCTATTCATCCCTTGTCTAAACACTGCACAGCATTTTTTAGACAAGCAATGAATCAGAGAAATCATGTGCAGATGTCATTATTTTTATTTATTTATTTTCAATTTCATTTAGGGAAATGGTGGGATTTATAAAGGGCAGCATTTCATATATCACTCTAATATGAACCCCCTCAAGTGGATTTACCAGGAGGCACATGTCTCTCAATAAATCCAGCATGGGTTTTATCACCTATAGCTGATCTGTGAGGATAATGGAGACTCTCTGCACTTTGCTTATCTTGGAGGGATTCTTTTTACAAGGAGAAGAAGCCCTTTGAATAACAGCGGTTTGCCCTTATATTGCCATCTTGTTTGTTCCAGGCTTGTATCTGCTAATTTCCCAGCTGGCCACTTTACCCATGTGTTTATTGATGAGTCCGGGCATGCAGTGGAGCCGGAGTGTGTAACCGCTATTGCAGGTATTGTTATACTAATCGGTTAACCATTTCAAAGCAGTATACATAGCATTTCAATCTAAACAATGACTGCTTCAGAAAACAGAGCTATGGCCCTGTAGGAGAGCTTTGGTTCTAGAGTCACATGCTAAGGAACACATTAGAACTATTGGAGTTTAAAGTGTTACGCTGTTTTCTTTCTTTTTAGGTATTCTGGATGTAAAGAATGGAGGCCAGTTGGTTCTGGCTGGTGATCCACAGCAGCTAGGCCCAGTGTTAAGGTCTCCGTTTGCCATTGACAATGGATTAGGTAAGTGACTCTCGTTTCATTAGACAAGGCTTAGGGGTAGAATAGGGTGACACAGCAATTCCTGGTTGCTTTGTGACCCACAAGTGGCACTCATTCACTTGTATGAGTGATGGGAGTATTGCCATAGGCAGTGGCTACCAGGAATCACTGTGCACCCTTAGCCTAGAAAGCAACTTTAGCTGTTGAGTCCCTATGATTGATTTTTATTATAGTGCAGTTTCACATTTTATTATGCAGCCATGTCATTGCTTGAAAGGCTGATGACCCAAAATCCACTATATGGAAAATCCAATGGATCTTACAATCCACAGTTTGTCACAAAGTTGCTGCTCAATTACAGGTCAGTAACAGCTTTTACAGGTTGGTGTGTGTGTGTGTGTGTGTTTTCTTGTACATATTTAAAGTTGCAAGCTTTCTGTACAGTATCTGGAGCATTGTGCCTGCCTTCCTGCCCACTGTCTCTACCCACCCTACCGTTCACCTGCTCACATGTTTTTTTTTTTTGCCAGTTTCATGATGACCACTCCTCCTTCTCCCTGCTCACCTGTCCACCACAGTTTCTAACTATCCTTGCACTCTGATAAGAAAGCTATGATCCGTGTTTTCGGCAATGACTGAGTCTTCCTCCTGCAGAGTCTTATCAGTGATTGCGCTGCAAAGCCCACATGCAGACGTGTGCGGCTTGCAGCCAAAGCAAGGCAATATCAGGACAGGATCATACATCTGGAAGCCACCAGACACCACTAGACCACCAGATACCGGATTTAAAGGAGAAGTCCGGCGAAAATTTTTATTAAAGTATTGTATTGCCCCCCCAAAAGTTAAACAAATCACCAATATACACTTATTACGGGAAATGTTTATAAAAGTGCTTTTTTTCCCTGCACCATGTTATCCAGAAGTGACATCACCATGTTATCCAGGAAGTGACATCACCATGTTATCCAGGAAGTGACATCACCATGTTATCCAGGAAGTGACATCACCATGTTATCCAGGAAGTGAAGCCTTGATGCAGTAGTAAGTGCAGGGAAAAAAGCACTTTATGAGCACTTCCCGTAATATATTGGTGATTTGTATAACTTTTGGGGGGGAAATACAATACTTTAATAAAAATTTTCGCCTGACTTTTCCTTTTAAAGCCCATTTTGATTTGAAAACTGCATCTAGGGGGCTAATTCATGCCGACCCGGTGACCCCGTTCTACACGTAGTAACGGAGGGAGATCCAGTATAACTCTTCCCAATCTCCTGTTATACCGACCGTTCCAAACCTAAACGTAGCCGCAATGTCTCGACACTGCTAAGGGTTAAGTGACTGTTAACTCTTTGCATGTATAACTTCTGTTATTGAAAAATTCTGTTTGTACATAGGTCCCATCCGGACATTCTGCTTGTTCCAAATGAACTCTTCTATGACAATGAGCTGCAGGCCAAAGCTGATGAAATGGTCACACATGCTTACTGCAATTGGGATAAGCTGCCGAAAAAGGTGAGTTTGTTCTATGACGGCTGGATTCCCTATCAGTACCATGTAAATTATGCATGGTTTTGTAATAGACTTGTTCTAGGTGCCACTAATGTAGGTTACTGACTAACTACTTCACGTTTAAGCTTATTTATTTCATTTGCTTTTGTTGCAGAACTTCCCAATTATATTCCATAATGTGCTGGGAAAAGATGAACGAGAAGGGAACAGCCCATCCTTCTTCAATGTACAAGAGATACAAGTGCTGATAACTTATCTGCAGAGTTTGCTGGAGACGCAAGGAAAGAAAGGAATAGCCAAAATTTCTCCCAAAGAAATTGGCATTATTGCTCCTTACAGAAAGCAGGTGCGTTTTACATAAACAGTACATTTGTTTTATTATATGCGTGGTTTAAAGGGGGTTTCCTGACAAAACGCTTATCCCCTATCTACACGTTCGGAGTCTCCCACTCCCCCTGGCTGCACATTTAAAGTGACTCTGTACTCACAATCTGCCCCTCACAAACAGCTTGTACCTTCTTATAGCTGCTCTTAATCCAAGATCTGTCCTGGGGTCCGTTCAGCAGGTGATGAAGTTATTGTCCTAAAAAACAACTTTTAAACTTGCAGCCCTTTGTCAAATTGGCGTGGCCTAGAGTGTCTGTGCATTAGACTTGCACCGCCTCTCTGTGCCTCCTCCTCACCTATTTCATGATTAGGAATGTCCCAGGCTGGATTTTTCCCAATTGTTACTTATCTTAACACTGCACATGAGCCTTAACAATCCAGCACATGTGCAGTGTTCAGACAAGTTATGAATGGAAAAAAAACCCGCCCAGGGGCATTCCTAATGGTGGGGAGGAGGGACGGAGAGGCGGTGCAGCCCTAGGGCACAGGTACTCTAGGCCACGTCAATTTGACACAGGGCCGCAAGTTTAAAAGTTGTTTTTTAGGACATCGTCTGTATATTATGTACTATTCCATGAAGACCATACTGGAGCTAGGACGAGCATTACAGCACACTGGTGCATTGACGTCCGTGCAGAATCTGGGTTATGTATTATGTGATTTGTTTTTGTCTTTTTAGGTGGAAAAAATTCGAAAAGCCATTAATATTCAATTTAAAGCTGTGACTGACATTAAAGATCTTAAGGTAGTTTTTATATACACCTTTCCACAAACAAAGTGCAAAATGGAATCACACACTAACAATACACTGGTATCTAAGACTAATATTACACTGATACAATGTCCAGGCATATCGCACACGGATGCTGCTTTAGATCTGCACTCCAGAAGCTTTGTCATGGGGCCCTGTTTTGGGTCCTCATGGCAGCAATTCAACACAAACACTCTTGGCATGTCATTTCTTGGTTTAATAACCAAAGTTCTTCAATAAAGGCCACTGCAGAGGGTAACGTCTAATGGCCATATAGTTCATAAGATGTTGCATACGGTTTTATGGTGATTTGTAGGATTGCGGCAAGCCCATACACAATAGCTTAATGAATAGATAAAGGTTACTTAAAGTGACACGGTCACCCCCTATTTGCATTTTGACTGCTCTCCACAGGTGTAATGGGTAAATGTTACAGCTTTCATTACTTATTTTATATCCCACCTCATGGTGCTTGTTCTGGCAAAAAGTCGTTTTTTTATCACCTGTTGATTGGTATGTGGGCGGGGCCTCGGGCCTATGTGCCACATCGCTCCGCCCCTAGCGCCACTTAGCCCCGCCTCATCCAATGACGTCATCGCTGCATTGGCCCCGTCCCCTAGGCAGCCATTGGTGTGGGGCAATCTAGGTGGGTGGGGCCTAGAGCTTTAAGCTGGCCCTTCCAATGGCTGCTGAGGGGGCAGGGCCTATGTGGCAATGACGTCACGGTTGGGGCGGAGCGATGTGGCACATCGGTCATGAGGCCCCGCCCACATATACCAATCCACAGGTGATAAAAATGACTTTTTACCAGCACAAGCACCATGAGGTATAATATAAAATAAGTAATGAAAGCTGTAACATTTACCCTTTTTACACCTGTGGAGAGTAGTCAAAAGGCAAATAGGGGGTGACAGTGTCACTTTAAAGAAGTCCCATGAAATAAAAGCACAATAAATCATAGATCCTGTGTGGTGTGGTGTGTGTTTTTTTTTTTTTTTTTTGTTTGTTTTTTTTGATACATAGAGATCAGTATATAAATAGTAGAATTTACTTAATGCTGAAAATGATGATGATGATGTTGTGGTGTTACAGATTGGCTCTGTGGAAGAGTTCCAAGGCCAGGAACGGAAAGTCATCCTTATGTCCACAGTCCGCAGTTCTATGGATTATGTCAAATTTGACGAAGAATTTAGTCTTGGTTTTCTAAAAAATCCTAAGGTAAGTAAGAAGAAATGTACAAGCACTTGTGCAAGGCGTAACTACATATTCTCATCCTGTTTTAAAGGTGTTTACCAGAACCAGCAGCAGTGTTCTGTAAGTCTCCACACGTCTTGATGACGAGCTCTCCTTAAGGAGAGTCCCACGTCGATAGACCTCTCACTAGCCAGCCAACACCCTGCTCTGCACTGATGAGGGGCAACAACCCCGAAACAGCTGTGTGCAGATGGGAAATCTTTCCTTTTGGAGAGATTGTTTGGCTTGGCATGAAATCTTTAGTCAATGTTCTAAGGCTCCTTGACTGAGCGAGACTTGACTTGAAGGAAAATCTCTTTGCTCAAGAGGTGTGAGAGCTATTTTGCATATCCTTTTTTTCCAGAACCGCTATAATACAGTGCCCTCTAACTATTCTGGAAGCAAGAATACTGGTCTGCAAATATAAACCAGAATGTAACTGAGGAGAGAGTTCCTGTTGTAAAGTGAACCTTGACCTGTTCGCTTGTACTATTGACTTATGCAGAGTTGTTTGTTATGAGTTACTTTAAATTCCTGTAACTTTCTATAATGAGAGAGTAAACATTTAATGCACCACATGATGGATGATGTGATGGGAAGGCACAAGGGGGTTTTCTGTTATATGCACAATTCCTTTTATTAAAGAGTTCTAATTATAACTGTTCAATCTGCCTTTTTAGAGGTTTAACGTCTCCATTACAAGGGCAAAATCCCTATTAATCATGGTCGGCAACGCCATCATCTTACGGAAGGATCCAAACTGGTCTCGGTAAGTACTATTGATGATGCTCTTCTAGAAGACCTGCATTTAGAATTAGAGAGTGCTGTGTTTTTCCAAGCTCACCAATGTAATGTGTATGGTTTTAGTAGGCCGCAAATATACTTGTGTAAACGGGATGCATGGCCAACAAGGTTGTACATAGAGCTACGTAAATGGTCCAATGATCGATCATGTTGGCCGACGCTGACCCTTCACGAGTTGAATGGCTACATATTTCCCAGTGAACACATGTCTTTGATCGGTTGGGGGTTCTTGTATGACTGACCTACATCTTCATCTGTCATTAGGTTTGTAAGATTTTGCACGGAGAAAGGTGGGTTTTCTGGATTTCAAACAGACTACCTTGAAGATCTGGACGAAACTGAACTTACAGAGCTATTTGGAAACTTGAATGTTAATGAGCCACAACCTTGTAAGTAAAGAATACCAAGGATAGATGTATAGTCTTCTCCTTACAATAAATGCAAACTGTATTCTGGATAACTGGGAACAGTTAGCGGAACAGTTAGCAGAATGTATTTCTTTAGCTGTAGTGGATATTTTTGGGTTAAATGTGCTTTTACAGAATTGCATTTAACACTTACCATGGCTATCTGTTCATTAAGGACCCTACAACTGATGCAGAACTCCCTCTCTGCTGTTACTCAGAGCAGGCGGCATCAGCAGTGCCCTCTTAGCCAGGTCGGCCCACAGGCCCCTATGCTACTACATTTTGCCTATACTCTAGCACTAGGTCACTCATACTTCACACCTATTGTTGCATCGCTAGATGGCCAACAACGTGAAATGGTGACTCGACTGAAGTACATAGCGGAGAGTTGGGACCAGGGTGTGCTGGGGATTCTGGATGTCATCTGTACGCTTTGAGCATGAATTAAAAGGGTTATCCAGGTGCTGGAGCCGGATAGGAATCCCTTGCCTAATTTGTGTCGGTAATCTGCTGGGATGTGTGTGAAGTGAAATCTTGAAAGAATCCCCATACTTGCGTATAGATAAGTCCTAGTTATCTTATGTGACTGCCTTCTGCCTCCCAGTATCGGTGACCGCCCTGAAAGGTAGCAAGAGTCCCAGGCCTTTGTCTCTGAAGCTAACTAGTAGTTTCCTTTCTACTTAGTCGAGCAAAGTCATTAGAGAGCGGCTAACTTGCACTGTGCTCTAATGCGGTGTAGTCCCTTCTGTGTCTCCTCCTTGAGGGGGGGGGGGGTGACTGTCCTGAAGTTATGATCCACGTTGTAAGCAAGACGTTACTCCTGACACTCGGTTACCCTGAAGTCAGGTCTAGCAGTGCATCACTGCTGTTGTCTGTGGCACTGAAGAGTAGGTTTGGTTTCTTCCTCAGCTAACCCACAACTGAACTGAACTTGGGAAGTAGTGTGTGAAGCTAAACCTTCCTTCTGGACTGCAGCTGTGTCCTGGGGGAGTGTGACACCTAGTGGTTGGAGTAGCGCACAGCAATCTACATCAGCTGTGACACCTGAAAGAACTGCTTTAACCTGGGTGTATAGGAAATCCCGTAGTGGGACACTACACAGGCTCAGAAAAACCATGGATGCTTTCTTCCAGAAACGGCACAACTATTGTCTCCAGTTTGGGTGGGGTTTAAAAACGGTTTGAGACCTAAGATAGGTGAGTGTCAAGAGACAGTGGCACAGTGCATTTGTGGAGGCAGTGATACAGTACAATAGGGAGCAGGGAAACCATTTATTAGGTGGGCAGTGGCATCATTGTTTGAGTGGGGGGCACAGTGGCACGATCTTATTCACATGAGGGCACAGCATGTGGCAGTCCTCAATTCAGTAAAAACCATGTGTTGCAGTAGTGTATGTAGGCAGCATGGCATGTTGTAGTAGCTGAGACTTGGTAAGAATGAGCTTCAATGGTGGTCTGGGCCAAATGGATAAGGAAAGGAAAAATAATGGAAGACGTTGTCCGGGAGTCCCTGGCTTTAGTTTCCAGAGGAGAGAATGACATTTACACCAGGGCGACTTTGCTCGAGTCCACTTCACCTTTTTATATTTCTTAAGTTTGGCTCTAATAAACCTCCTGTTATAACTATAGGTGCCACTATATGACATAACTATTATGTGTTCCATTACTTCATAGGTGAGCAGAGTGGAGAGAGCGCGGTGCAGCAGCAGGGGGAGCCAGCATGGAGACATGAACATTAACTTGTCCTCGCTGATGATGCTCTCCGAAGATCTTTGTACATTACTACTTTTTGCTTTCCGAACATTGAATATTTCTACATTAATTTTTACATGGCTTTTCTCCTAATTCAAGAGTATTTCCATGTAAAACGTCCTCTTTACCAGGTTGTTAAATTCTGTTCATTTGTCACTTTCACTTCCATGATCAATAATAATTCTCAGGTGATATCAACCATACTTCTCAGACTCTTCCACTTCTGGATAGTTGTGTAACATTGTCTTTGCTCTCTGTTAATGGCTATAGGTTTACTGTCTCCTGGTTAAGGAAAGCTAGATTACCTGTGGGGGCTGTAACCGGTGGTCATACAGGTTGTCGCCAAGCTTTCCTAAAATAAGGCTCCGTACACCTCTGCTATGGAGCCTCTTCACACATCCTGGTAATACAAGTCACTTGTATCGGATTCCACAAAGTTTGCAGTTTGAGCCCATGTTATCTTTATACAAATGTTACTTAATATTTATGTAATTTATTAATGACCATGATTTTCGCTTGAGGTGCTATACACTGTTTCACTGCATTTAGAGGGAACACCCAGCACATATAGAGATTTCCACTACAGCTTGTGGGGACCAAAAGTCATTATAAATGGGGGGGGGGGGTATTACTACATCATTTTTTTTTTTTTTTTCCACAATTTAAACTAAAATTAAACACAAAACACAATATTTCATTGCTAATAAGCGGCATGACACATAGGCTACAGACTGATCAAATTTAAGTTGTTTTTTTTTTCTTGTTTCACATTTTTCTTTTCCACTCGTCACACCATGTCCCAGAATGGGATTGGTCACAATAATCACTTTGGTGTTGGGGAAACAATGGGTGTGGAACTAGATGTTGTAACTTTGCCTACAGATGACTTACAGATGACACTTTTTTACAATCCACCTCTACATAAACAGACACTGGAACACATAGGATGCATTAATTCAGATTACCTCGGTTGTTCCTTACTGACAGATGATGTGTGCTGTATGTCTACTTTCTATGTTGAAATTTTGAAGATTTGGATTTCTATTTTTTGTAATATAAAATAAAAGTTTATAATGTTTTAGTTATGACTTATGTGTGTGGATTTATAACTTATGCAACTCAAACCAACTCGCGCAACTTTTTGCATCAAGATGGTCAGAATCTGAGTGGAAACCAAATTTAAATCCAAGAATTAGGATCAGATCCTAATAAAAAAATAAAAATTATATATATATATATATATATATATATATATATATATATATATATATATATATATATATATATATATATATATAAACAATTTATTATGATTTTCCTAAACAGGTTCCATGCTGATATCAAGTAGATGCTTCCCTGGTCCCCACTTTCTATACCAGTTCTAGAAATAGAACAGGACCACCAGTCAATTATGGGCTGCTTGGTTGAGTATGTTTGTGTGTGTTGTTGTTGTTGTTGTTTGTTTTTTTTGTTTTTTTAATCATCAGGAAGGGAAACTGATGGTGTGGGTATGCATAGATCTGTGCTGTCAGTTTCTATTTTTCTTACCTGATGTCAGTATGCTTTTAAAGATGCATATGGTGGTGAAAAAAAATCCATATGTTTGGGGATCTTAGTTCTGTATTTTTTGGTTGTACTTCGTTTAAGCAGTTTCCCGGTACTACAAATCCCAGAACGCATGGCTTTCCTGCAGCTGTCCATCAGTCCTCCTATGTCTGCCCCCAGCACTCCTTTGACTTCCCTGCCCACAGCTGTTGCAGAATATCTTGTATGACTGCAGACTATTGCAGACGATTACCCTATTTTAATGTTAAATAGGTTTTATTTAAATAGTTTTCTTATACCGTCTCTAATACCTTTTAACTACATTTGGGTGCACCAAAGTGAAATCTCCTGAAAGCCTTAGATGCAATGCTCCTATGAGGGTTCATATACTTTTGATGCCTTCCAGTGGAAATAGAAGTTTATAACACATTAACCGTTCACTTCTTCCCAGGTATAAACTGTCTATAATGTCACTCAGTAGGTGTTTGACATTAACTAAATAAAGGAATTCAAAGTGCAGTGTTTGTATAGTACATCATACTGTAAATGTACACTGCATAAATTCTTGCAGCAATAAAGAGAATGGCTCCAGGCCCAACAAGGCAATTACACTTTTAGTCCAAGTCCTGATGAGTTAGTATGCCAGCGCTACAAAAACATGTCCACTTCCAGAGACAGCCCCACTCTTGTCTCCAGTTTGGGTGCAGGTTTTGCAACTTGTTCCATTGAAGTGAATGGAGCTTAATTGCAAACCACACCTGAACTGGAGACAAAAGTGGTGATGTCTCTGGAAGAAAGTGGCCATGTTTTTGTAGCCCTTGATAACCACTTTAAGGATTACACTGGAAAGTTATATTATTTGTAATATGTCGTTTAAAGTAAATGTGTAGTTTTCTAGCCATTCAACTTTGACCATGGGCCCCCCATTTTGTCAGAAACTGCAGGAGTGTCTAAAGCCCCTATTACACGGGACAATGGGGAGGAGGAAAAGAGTGCTGTCAACGCTCGTTTTCTCCTTGTTCCCTGCTCTCTGCAGACGTGTGTAATCAGGGGGCCGGGGGGGGAAGGGGGGTTGCCCGAGTTATTGCTGCTATGGGCTTTCCGGACGATCTATTCCACGGAGTGAACGGCAGCATACTGCAACAATCATCCGACATTGTTCAAGTCGGCTGATCGATGTCTTCTATTATACAAGACTATTATTGTCTGATCGTTTTGTGTAATAGGGCCTTAGGGTCCTTTTTTATGGTGCGTTTACACAGGCAGATTTATCTGACAGATTTTTTAAGCCAAAGCCAGGAACAGACCATAAACAGGGAACTGGTCATAAAGGAAAGACTGAGATTTCTGGTTCCCCCCCCCCCCCCCCTAAATCCATTCCTGGGTTTGGCTTTCAAAATCTGTCAGATAAATCTGCCTGTATAAACGCACCATTACACTGCACAATATTCAAATGGCCAGGCTGCAGGAACGATTCTTGTATCTGTTGTGTGCCATGGAAACTGATAGCAGGGATATGCATGTACTGTATCATCTGTGCTGTTTCCAGATCACATATGCAGTGCATACTTACCTAGTGCGCTGCTGTGATCCAGCATCCCGCTCCCTGACTCTCCCATTCTGCTCTCTGGCAGCAGCATCTGTAAATTTTCTGCAGAAGCTATATTAAGAATAGGGCTTGTGCATGGAACTGGCACAAAGAGTAAGGGTCCTATTAGACGGGCCGATGGGGGCCTGATCAACGATGTAAACGAGCGCCGATCTGCTAGATCGGCGCTCGTTAACTGGGCCTATTCCACGGCCCAATGATCGTTGAGCAAGGGCTGCAGGGACATCGTTACCGATGTTCTTGCGGCTCTTGCACTATACATTACCTGGCAGGACTTCTCCTGCGCTCCGTCTTCCTCCCCGGGTCCTGCGGCACAGCATCAGCAGCTCCGAAGCGGCCTGACTGAGCTGTCAGACTGCTCAGCCAATCTTTTCGTCTTCATGGAGGACAATGCTCCGATACATTGGGGTGGCATCATTCGGGAATGGCTGCTCACATTGAGTAACCTATACTTTCTCCAGACCTGAATACCATACAGAACCTATAGGATCAGCTGAGTGGCCGTGTAGAGGCAGGTAACTCTTTACCCTAGAACCTCATTTTGTTAGGGTATACCCACCACGGTTGTTGGCTTTTGTTTCAATAAATAGGATGGATGAAACTCTCTCTCTGTTCTTTGTATAGTGGATTTTATTCAGTAACAGGATACAGCGGTATCTTGGTTTAAGAGTAACTTGGATTGAGAGCACTTTGCAAGAAGAACTGACAGTTTTTCAAAATTGTAACTTGGTTTAAGAGCATTGCTTTGGTTTAAAGCGTAGCTGTCATTTTTCAGAAAACAATAAATCTGTATAGTACAAGCGATTTTAAGAAACTCTGTAATAGGTTTTATTTGGCAAAATCCTTCTGTACTCAAAAAGGGGAGGGGGGGTGAAACCAATTGTTAGCATTTCTTTGATTTCTTATGGGAAAATTTGCTTTGGTTTAAGAGCGCTTTGGATTACAAGCCTAGCTCTGGAACGGATTATGCTCGTAATCCAAGACACCACTGTAATGGCATTATGCAATCACTATGTAGCCATAAGGGTAGGTTCCTGATGTGACAGCTATTTGAACCTTATAAATTACACCTGCAGTAACATAATGAAAATGCGACGTGAATGCATCACCTGATTGCAGTAATTAATAATTTAATTGCAGTCCTCCATTGCATTAACATTGCATCACAATGAAACGCTAATGTGTGTGAACATACCCTAATAGACTACTAACTTGTGCAATAGCCCACTATAGTGAATGCACCTGCATTAACACATAATGCCAGCAGGGGTCTCCCAACAGATAAAATATCAGCTGACGCAGCCCATAGATGCCAGTGTGTCGCTTATGTAGGAGATTATATCAAACAGTAGGGAGGAAAACGGAACGGAGGCTACACAGCACAGATCTAATGCTTTAACCCTGCTACAGAGATGATGCTGCTGAAGCCCATGACACTATTGTGATGAGTTTCACAGCTGCCTAAGGTGGTGCTGCTTTTAGCCACATTGTTGAAGTGACCATACTGTATCAGTAGTCGGACAGGTACGTCACATTACAGGACTGCCGAGTAGCAGAACAATTAGAAAACATAGACTGTTGGCAGAAAAATACCACCCGGTCTATCTAGTCTGCCATTATGGTATTTCCCTTCTTATTCTCTTAGGATAGATATATGTTTATCCCAGGCAGGTTTACATTCTGTTATTGTAGATTTACCAACCATATCTGCTGGAAGTTTGTTCCAAGCATCTACTACTCTTATAGTAAATTAATATTTTCTCATGTTGCTTCTGATTATGCACCAACTAACCTCAGATTGTGTCCCCTTGTTCTTGAGTTCAGTTTCTTATTAAAAACATTTTCCTCCTTAAAGGAGAAATCCGGATAAGAAAAACTTGTTTTCTATTAAAAGTATGTTAAAAGTTAAATATATGTGTATTACCGTATCTATGCGGTTCGGGCACACTGGTAGCTGATAGAAATCCAGGAAGTGGGGAAAAAAAAAGGCCCCTGTGCCAATTCACATTGTCTCCTGCTCCTCCCCTTAGGAGACAAATCTTCCATACCTCTGTCTCACATTGTGTGTGTTTGCTGAGCACAGGCTGATGATGCAGACAGGGGGCAGGGTGTGATGTCACAGGAGGCTTCGCTGGATCCCCCAATCCCCTGAATAATTCACCATCTCTGACCGGCCAGAAGCAGGTGCAGCACTAATTTTACTGATTGTGATGGGTGGGGTACTGTGATGATTAGCTGAGGGAAAGCACTGCATTCTGGGAACTGCTCAACCAGGAAGGACAGAAACACAATACAGAACAAAAAAAACCCCAAACAAATGGATTTTTGGTAATTTCAAAACTGGGATAGATAGGTAAGTTATGCTATATGCTTCTGCAGAAGATTCTTTTTTTTTTTAACCTCTACCTGGAGTTCCCCTTTAATATATTAAAAGGTTTCAAATAAGGTTAAATGGCTAATCTTGTCTCCCCCCCCCCCCCCCCCCCCCCCCCTTTACCTTCTTTCCTCCAGACAGATTTCCCCTACAGATTTAGATCCTCAAGTCTTTGAAACATAAAACATAGCAGGAGACTATGCACCATTTTTGTAGCCAGACGTTGGGCCCCTTCTATTTTAGACGGTACATCTGACAATTGACTGTCTGTGACATCTAATACTCCTGCTACTTCATAGTTGTAATGTAGATTTAAAGGGGTAGTGCGGCGGTAAAGAATTATTGACAGAATAACACACATTACAAAGTTATACAACTTTGTAATGTATGTTATGTCTGTGAATGGCCCCCTTCCCCGTGTCCCCCCACCCCCACCCGTATACCCGGAAGTGTGGTGCGCTATACATACCTGTCACATGCCGACTCGTCTCCGATCTTCAGTCTGCGATGTCGTCTTCGGCCGAATCCCTCCATCCATCCATCCTGAGTGCCGGCCGCCCTCTGCCGCGTCATCGGCTGCTCAGCCGCGATTGGCTGAGCATAACTGTGCTCAGCCAATCGCAGCTGAGCAGCAATTCACAGACAT
This sequence comes from Dendropsophus ebraccatus, assembly GCF_027789765.1. Classification (NCBI taxonomy): domain Eukaryota; kingdom Metazoa; phylum Chordata; class Amphibia; order Anura; family Hylidae; genus Dendropsophus; species Dendropsophus ebraccatus. The sequence continues at coordinate 20,458,970 of NC_091464.1, forward strand.
AACATACATTAGAAAGTTGTATTACTTTGAAATGTGTGTTATTCTGTGAATTGTTTACCGCCGCACTACCCCTTTAAGGTGACATATTGGGACTTGCAGCAGGGATATCATAAAAGGGCTCAAAATCCAAGAAAGTATTTGTACAGACTTGCCTCACAGGATTCAAAGACACTTTTCTGGTATCCTTAAAGGGGTTGGCCTTTAACATACTGTTGCACATAAAACACTATACATGTAATCTCTACCTCTCACCACTCAGAGGGAGATTTATGAAACATGGTGTAAAGTGAGACTGGCTCAGTTGCCCCTAGCAACCAATCAGATTCCATCTTTCATTCCTCAGACTCTTTGGAAAATGAAAGGTGGAATCTGATTGGTTGCTAGGGGCGACTGAGCCAGTTTCACTTTACACCATGTGTGATAAATCTCCCCCTAGTTTCTGGACTGCAGAGTCTCCACTTCCCAGACCAAAAGGTGTAAAAGTGACCGTGATCAGCTGAGGACTGAAAAAAAACAGATCCTCGGCTGATTTTCTGTTTAGAACAGGCTTCAAAATTTATAGTCATTGGCCGCACATCTTCCTGTGTAAACGGGATGTGTGGCCAATAATGATAACTGCAAACTGACACATATGCAGGTATCTATGCTGTCAGTTTCTACTTCACACAGCAGTACATACTTACCTAGTGCACTGCTGCTGTAAAGCGGCATCCTGTTCTCCCGTACCGCCAGTGCATCTTTAAGCCTCTGCCTAATCCAGAATGATTGTACATTCTAGAGAAGGCGGTGGCCTCCATTCAGAATGAGGAAGAGGAAAACCAGATCCTTATTCTAATAATCATTTAGGGCATGTTCATACTGAGGAACAGACAGGGATTTGAAAAGGAAAGTTTTCCGCTTGAAATTTCTTCAGCTGTGACTGAACAGGCGAGGAATTTGAGCGGAAATTCAGGCGAGGAATTTGAGCGGAAATTCAAAGCTTCTATGACTTCTATGGGATTTTTTTGTCAATTCTTTTTTGTCAGAAAGTGAGTGAGCAGCAGAACATACCCAGGGAGATTTATCAAACTTTGTGTAAAGTGAAACGGGCTCAGTTGCCCCTAGCAACCAATCAGATTCCACCTTTCATTTTCCAAAGAGTCTGAGGAATGAAAGGTGGAATCTGATTGGTTGCTAGGGGCAACTGAGCCCGTTTCACTTTACACCATGTTTGATAAATCTCCCCCTCTATGCGTAAATTTTGCAGTGTGAACAACAGAGCGGAAATCCCATTGGGACACAACACTAGGACATTGCTCTGTACATATTTTACAGACGCAATTTCAAGTGGAATATGCTCAAGATTAAACACAGATTCATTGTAAAAATTCCTCGCCTATTCCTCAGTATGAACATAGCCTTATTCAGTAGATAGGAAAGCCAATACAGTACAGTGGTACCTTGGTTTAAGAGTAACATGAATTGAGAGCATTTTGCAAGATGAGCTCACAGTTTTTCAAAATTGTGACTTCGTTTCTTAGTTTAAGAGCATTGCTTTGGTTTAAGAGCTCCCTATACTGGGTGGGAGGGGGAGTGGATGAGGGGCATGGTCTGCATAGCAGGGTCTACAGCCCTGTACTCTGACCCAGGAAGTCTCCCTCACCTTCCAAATCATAACAGATCCACTTGGGGCTGGGGCTTGCATCAGGGGACAGGACTGTGGTGGTAATCTCTTCATAACTGTAACCCCTCTCTCCCCGGGCAGAGTGTGCTGCTATACTGTGCCCACATATGCTCATTCCTTCATGCCCCCCTGCAGTCTCTGTCAGCCCTTTTGTTTTCCATCCTCTGCATTCCTGCTATAATCTGCATGCACTTACACTCAGCTATAAACACTGCTGCTATATTATGCCTGCACTTACACTCAGCCATTCACACTGCAGTATCTAAAGTTTCTGTCACGGTCCTCCTGCACAGCTCTGATTCTCACTTCCTGATTGGTCCATGCTGAACACACACCCCTTCCACATGTCATGTGACCACACAGACCTGACAGCAGCCCTGCTTCTCTATTCTAGCCTGTTGTACTACACTACTGCATTATGGGGATCTGCAGTTCCATTCTAGATCTACAAACTGCTGCTGTTTTAGGCTTATGCACTTACTATACATTATACTCCACATGCTGATTGCTATACTCTACAGTAACTTATAATATGACATTCAACTGTTTCTAAATGTTTCATTTGCTTTACATGTTATTCCGAATAAAAAAATTATTTTTATGGTGTGGTACCAGCTGTCAATGATTTCAATGATTTCTGATGGGAAAATTTGCTTTGGTTTAAAGCGACTCTGTACCCACAGTCTGACCCCCCCCCCCCAAACCACTTGTACCTTTGGATAGCTGCTTTTAATCCAAGATCTGTCCTGGGGTCCGTTCGGCAGGTGATGCAGTTATTCTCCTAAAAACAACTTTTAATCCTACAGCACTGTGTAACGGCCGGGGCTTACATTGGTATATGCATTAGGCTGGCACCACCTCTCCGTCCTTCCTCCCCACCCTCCTCATCATTAGAAATGATCCAGGAACATTTACTGCTGTTTGAGCTTTGCAAAGGTGTCTTAACGATCCAGCCAGGGGCGCCGCAATCATGAGGCGACCTGAGTCGTCTGCCTCAGGCGGCGCCACCAGCTGTCTTCATAGGGGCGGCATTCAGTGGCAGATTATAATATGAGCGGTTCGGGCGGCCGCCAACATTATAATCCGCCACTGATTGTACCATGTACCGGAGTCCCCCCGCGCCCAGACAGCATCTGTAATGAGATGCTGTGAGCGGGGGAGACTGTATTCATAAGCGCCGCGCTGTAATGAATCAGCCGCGCGGTGCTGTTACTACAGCGCGGCGCTTATGAATACAGTCTCCTCCGGTACATGCATTCCACGTCCGTGATCCGTCAGGATCACGGAACGTGGGAATGCAGCCTTAGTCCCCCGGCTGATGTGCGGCTGCCGGAGGTGTCCCATCCTGTCTCCGGCAGCGCGCGCATCAGAGAGATCCCCGTGCGCCGGAAGTCACAGCCACAGGCGCACGGGGAGCTCTCTGATGCGCGCGCTGCCGGGGACAGGACGGGACACCCCGGGCAGCCGCACATCAGCCGGGACCAGACCAGAGAGGCTCGACGGGGGAACGGATGGCAGGTGAGTTGTGTGCTGTTTTTTGTTTTTGTTTTATCTGCTGTTCTGGGGGGGGGGGGGGGGGGGGGGGGGTAGGGGGGGAGAGTGGGACCATCTATAAGGTGGGGGGGGGGGGGGGAAGAGGGGGACCATCTATAAGGTAGGGGGGGAAGGGGACCATCTATAAGGGAGGGGGGAAAGAGGGGGACCATCTATAAGGAAGAGGGGGACCATCTATAAGGGAGGGGGGAAAGAGGGGGACGATCTATAAGGTAGGGGGGGAAGAGGGGGACCATCTATAAGGGGGGACCATCTATAAGGGAGGGGGGAAAGAGGGGGACCATCTATAAGGGAGGGGCGGGAGGGGGACTGTCTATAAGGGGGGGGGAGAGGGGGACGATCTATAAGGGGGGACCATCTATAAGGGAGGGGGAGAGGGAAGAGGGGGACCATCTATAAGGGAGGGGGGAAAGAGGGGGACCATCTATAAGGGGGGGACCATCTATAAGGGAGGGGGGAAAGAGGGGGACCATCTATAAGGGAGGGGCGGGAGGGGGACTGTCTATAAGGGGGGGGGAGAGGGGGACCATCTATAGGGGGGGAAGAGGGGGACCATCTATAAGGGAGGGGGAAAGAGGGGGACCATCTATAAGGGGGCATCTATAAGGGAGGGGGGGAGAGGGGGACCATCTATAAGGGAGAGGGGACCATCTATAAGGGAGGGGGAGAGGGGGACCATCTATAAGGGGGGGGGGGAGAGGGGGACCATCTATAAGGGGGGGGGGAGAGGGGGACCATCTATAAGGGGGGGGGAGAGAGGGAAGAGGGGGACCATCTATAAGGGGGGGGAGAGAGGGAAGAGGGGGACCATCTATAAGGGGGGGGGGGGGGGAAGAGGGGGACCATCTATAAGGGGGGGGGGGGAAGAGGGGGACCATCTATAAGGGGGGGGGGGGGAAGAGGGGGACCATCTATAAGGGAGGGGAAAGAGGGGGACCATCTATAAGGGAGGGGGGAAAGAGGGGGACGATCTATAAGGTAGGGGGGGAAGAGGGGGACGATCTATAAGGGGGGACCATCTATAAGGGAGGGGGAGAGGGAAGAGGGGGACCATCTATAGGGGGGGGAAGGGGACCATCTATAAGGGAGGGGGGAAAGAGGGGGACCATCTATAAGGGGGGGCCATCTATAAGGGAGGGGGGAAAGAGGGGGACCATCTATAAGGGGGGACCATCTATAAGGGAGGGGCGGGAGGGGGACTGTCTATAAGGGGGGGGGAAGAGGGGGACCATCTATAAGAGGGGGACCATCTATAAGGGAGGGGGAAAGAGGGGGACCATCTATAAGGGGGCATCTATAAGGGAGGGGGGAGAGGGGGACCATGTATAAGGGGGGGAGGGGGACCATCTATAAGGGAGAGGGGACCATCTATAAGGGAGGGGGAGAGGGGGACCATCTATAAGGGAGAGGGGACCATCTATAAGGGAGGGGAAAGAGGGGGACCATCTATAAGGGGGGGGGGACCATCTATAAGGGGGGGAAGAGGGGGACCATCTATAAGGGAGAGGGGACCATCTATAAGGGAGGGGGAGAGGGGGACCATCTATAAGGGGGGGGAGAGGGGGACCATCTATAAGGGGGGGGGAGAGGGGGACCATCTATAAGGGGGGGGGGGAGAGGGGGGACCATCTATAAGGGGGGGGGAGAGAGGGAAGAGGGGGACCATCTATAAGGGGGGGGGGGAGAGGGGGACCATCTATAAGGGGGGGGGGGGGGGGGAAGAGGGGGACCATCTATAAGGGGGGGGGGGAAGAGGGGGACCATCTATAAGGGGGGGGGAAGAGGGGGGACCATCTATAAGGGAGGGGAAAGAGGGGGACCATCTATAAGGGAGGGGGGAAAGAGGGGGACGATCTATAAGGTAGGGGGGGAAGAGGGGGACGATCTATAAGGGGGGACCATCTATAAGGGAGGGGGAGAGGGAAGAGGGGGACCATCTATAGGGGGGGGAAGGGGACCATCTATAAGGGAGGGGGGAAAGAGGGGGACCATCTATAAGGGGGGCCATCTATAAGGGAGGGGGAAAGAGGGGGACCATCTATAAGGGGGGACCATCTATAAGGGAGGGGCGGGAGGGGGACTGTCTATAAGGGGGGGGGAAGAGGGGGACCATCTATAAGAGGGGGACCATCTATAAGGGAGGGGGAAAGAGGGGGACCATCTATAAGGGGGCATCTATAAGGGAGGGGGGAGAGGGGGACCATGTATAAGGGGGGGAGGGGGACCATCTATAAGGGAGAGGGGACCATCTATAAGGGAGGGGGAGAGGGGGACCATCTATAAGGGAGAGGGGACCATCTATAAGGGAGGGGAAAGAGGGGGACCATCTATAAGGGAGGGGGGAGAGGGGGACCATCTATAAGGGGGGGGGGAGAGGGGGACCATCTATAAGGGGGGGGGGGACCATCTATAAGGGGGGGAAGAGGGGGACCATCTATAAGGGGGGAAGAGGGGGACCATCTCCTAAAAGATCAGCACCCTCCTCTCCTGACATCCTCTGTGCTGCTGTGACCTCTCCTAAAAGATCAGCACCCTCCTCTCCTGACATCCTCTGTGCTGCTGGGACTTCTCCTATAGGATTAGCACCCTCCTCTCCTGACATCCTCTGTGCTGCTGGGACCTCTCCTATAGGATTAGCACCCTCATCTCCTGACATCCTCTGTGCTGCTGGGACCTCTCCTATAGGATTAGCCCCCTCCTCTCCTGACATCCTCTGTGCTGCTGGGACCTCTCCTATAGGATTAGCCCCCTCCTCTCCTGACATCCTCTGTGCTGCTAAGACCTCTCCTATAAAGTCAGCCCCCTCCTCTCCTGACATCCTCTGTGCAGAAAGGGACCAAACATTATGTTTATTGGGGACAGCAGTGGGGGGGGGGGGGGCAGTAGTGGATTATAATGTGGGCGGATTGACGGGGGGGGGGGGGGGGCGTCATTCTATAGTTCGCCTCGGGCAGCAGAGAGGCTAGAATCACCCCTGGATCCAGCCCATGTTCATTATACACACAGGTGGGGAACAGGAAGCAATCTGCCTGGAGCATTCCTAATGATGAGGAGGGCGGGGAGGAAGGACATATACTAATGTAAGCCCCGGCCGTTAGACACAGCACTGCAGGATTAAAAGTTGTTTTAGGACAATAACTGCATCACTTGCCGAACGGACCCCAGGACAGATCTTGGATTAAAAACTGACTGTACAAGTGGTTTGGGGGGGGGGGGGGGGGGGTCAGATTGTGGGTACAGAGTCACTTTAAGAGTGATTTGGAGTACAAGCACGGTCCTGGAACGCATTATGCTCGTAATCCAAGGCACCACTGTATATTTATGTTGCATGTCCAGTATATTAAACCACTAAAATCTCTCCCAAGAATTAACACACAGATTAAAATACCAGTTTGCATTTATTTTTCTCATTGTACATGTGTTTATTTTTCTTTCTTTATTTATTTTTTTTTACATTTGAAGAGTCACACGGCAAACTTTTACAGGCAGTCAGGCAGAAAACAGAATACAAAACCAGACGGACAAACAAAAAGTTATTTTACAATTAGAAGCTTTATTTTTATAAAGGAATTTTAAAAGGCAGAAATGTGGAACACAAGCTGAAGGTCTCGAGTAGATAAAGCTAGTCTGAATTATTCCTGTACAAAGCATGACCACAAATAAAAAAAAATCAGTAGACAAAGCACAGAGACAGGTGGGTTCTGCAAATTGGTAAATCCATCTATCAAAAATGCTGGTGTATAATGTGTGCGTTACTTAGCAATAGTGTGTGGGGGTGGGGGGGGGGTTGTTCACTAAAGTATAATTTAATATACTATGTAAAAAAAAAATTGATCTCCTCCATTCTTATGTAGAATAACCTGCTGGTAGATTAACCACAAACACAAAGTACATGGTTTCCGTTGTGCCTTATTACAAGGACAATGGGGCTTGTCTCTAACCCCACTAATCCCTAATATTATTCCGATACACGCTTGTATTACATGAATATAAAACAATCCCCTTGTGCAGTGATATGTCCCTGGTTCCCACTAAGAGCCAAGTAAGTGTTCACTCAATCACGTTTAGTAGAAGCTTATAGGAGTATAGGCTGAAATAGCGGGTACACGGAGACGGTGCGATTTTGGCACACATTCTAAGAAGTGAGCGATGGGCAGAGGGCTGGGGCGGGGGCAGGAAGGGGGGGGGGACAGGAAACAAACCGGGCAGAGGGCTGGGGCGGGGGGCAGGAAACAAACCGGGAAGAGTTCAACAAGCTCCATGTGAAAGCTTAACGTCCTGTCCTACTTCTAGACTGTGAAGCCCTCTCGGTATGGGGGCATGTTTCAAGTGGTACACGGTAATCTTGTGACATGTGGGCATGTTCGAACACAACAATGGCTCCTTGTTATGTCTGAACTATTATAATCACGAGAAGATTACTATGAAATATACAAAACTAACATTGTCAGTAGAGTTTTCAGAAACATTCTGTGGGTCAAAAGAAAAAAAAAAAAAAGCATATTTATAGGGAAGGGCATATAAAATCCTTAGCAGAAGTGACGGGTATGTGTAATGTGAGAAGACTGAAAGAAGTCATGTTAAGTAGCAAGGATAGTCAGCTGGGCGAAAGATGTGACATCACTAGAGCTGGGAAAACATAACGGTGCGCAGAGACAAGAAGGTGCACAGAGACTATGACCTGGGGAACAGGATAGTGCAACTTGCTTATTGATCATATTGTGCTATGCAAGTACAGCAGACCCATTCTTCCTTATTCCAGTGTTACTCCCATGCCGCTCATCGTAGCCATTTTAGAAGGGGATAACCAAAACAAAAAAAAACAGATCAAAAAAGGTTCTAAAAAAAAAAAAATTATGGCACAGGAAAAAAAAAAAAAAAAAAATATCAAACTCCCAGAATCCCACATGTGCTTTTCACTTCAAAAACAAGACTGTTTAGGGATATAGACTATGGGTAGAGAAGGAGGCACTGCAAGTACATTCGATGCTTCCTGAAGACTTTCCTACAATCTCACTTGTGCCAGACTCTAGATAGACGTTTATGTGGAGAAACAAATGAAACAAAACCATTGATACATACATTTACAGTACAAACGGTGCATATAGCTCTCTGCTGCTGAAGTCTCTGGCATTGTACGGCAGGTGGTGCAGCAGCAGAAGAGGCTACTCGCTTTGTTCTTCTATTCTTCTTTCCAGAAAGGTTCTAGGGCTTCACTTATAGGATGGAGCAGCGTTGTTTCTTCCTATGCTTTCGGACTTGCAGTGCTGCCCGTGTTGCCATTTCAAACACTTCCCGGACTCCATCCTTTGTCTTAGCCGAACATTCGAGGTAACCAAAGGCATTTATTCTATTAGCCATTTCTCTGCCATCTTCTGGCTTGACTGGCTCCTATAGAGACACCAAAAAATGAATTTTCTGCCATCTCTGAACAGTACACATGTACACTCCCCCCTTATCAAGTTTTCTTCACGAGTTACGCATACTCATCTGCTATACAGGGGTGAAGTTTGGGGTAATCTACAAATACAGATCTGTTACAGAGGGTTTCCAGGCTTTTGTAGAGTTTGTTCACTGTCGGGGAAGGAGAGTCTGCTCTGCACATAACAGATGAGACTAGTGACTGGCTGCACTGGCCCCTCGTAGGGATGTTTTTGGCACTACTAAGCAGTGCAACGCTGAACCAGAAGTAACAGAGGGTAAGAACTCTAATCTGTACAGAAATTGTGTAATACAGCCCTAACTTGTATCCAGGTCCAGACTCCTGAAGGCAGCTTTTAAGGCTTGTGTTGGTTGGAGAAGAAAAAAAAAAAAAAAAAAAAAAAAAAGACTAAAAACGCAGAAAGTCTCGGCCAGTACAGATTGATGGACCCATTAAGTTGTGACAGTCAAATTACTTACTGTGTTTAGTCTCTTTTTACCAGCACAAGACTAAAAAGCTGCCTTCAAGAGACTGGACCTGGATACAAGTAAGTATAGGTTTGTTTTACAGCATGATAAAAATAAAAAAATAAATTGCAAACATAATTTAAATTATTAGTTTATTATAAACTGTTATTACATTATGGAGGTAGAGTGTGTGTGCGCACGTGTGTTTTTATTGTTGTATATTGGAGAAGCTCTGGGGCAATTTAATGAAAAGGTAGACTAGAGTCCGTCTTTACGTTTTTAGGCACTACATATGGAAGGAAATCTCCCAAACATGAAAGTAAAAAAGGACTGTTTGCAATCATCAATGCAAAAATTCTACAATATTATATTGTTATCATTATTATTATCATTATTAAGATAATAAAAATAAATAAAAAATAAATAAATAATAATAATATTCCAATGTATCTGTCTAGTAAATTGTTTGCATAGTCTTGGTTATCTATCTATATACAATGAGTATAGTAGTGAGTGTTGCTTTTGCTTTTGACATTACAATAGATGTCACTGATGCCGGAGTGGGCTGGAATACCACCTGGACAGAACTGCAATACAGATATGTCTGTCTGGAAGACATGGGATGGCTGCTTCTCCGGTAATAACAGCTGATCCGCACATGCTAAGGGACAGAAGCGTTGCCCAAACCAGATAAAGAATTATATTTAGCATTTTAATATTCAGTCTTTTCTTACTTGTTTCATCTTTGTAAGTTCCCTTCGGGTGTGTTCATCGTTTCTAAGATCTTTTTTGTTCCCTACTAGAATGATGGGAACATTAGGGCAGAAATGTTTTACTTCAGGAGTCCACTTCTCTGGAATGTTCTCTGTTTTAAAGAAAACATCATTAGAAAACATGTGCGGCAAGTAAAACCTATACATAGGCAAGATAAAGGCTCATAGGCTTATTCCTGCTGTATGTGCCGTGTCAGAGAGTAGCCAACACACAGACTATGTAAAGCTCAAAAGGTAAGACTGTTAAGGCCCCATACACATCAATAACCGATGGCCAAAGGATTGTCTGACCGTCAGTTATGTTGCCTGTCCAATGCCTGTCTTCCGCATACACAAATATTGGGCACAGCCGAACGTGCCTGGGTTCTCTATAGGTAGACCCCAATGTTGGTGGTGGTGGTTCTAGAAGACACCCAAACACCTTATATTAATGGCTGAATCCACTGCGACTGCCGATCAAAGTGTGTAGGGACCTTTACACTGCTTGGAGAGGTGGCAATCTCAACCAGCCCAATGGGGATAGTGGTGTATGGGAGTCAATCTATCCATCTACACGAGAAAGCAAAAGAAACAAACATACACTTTCTGGTAAGCCTTGAATAAGGGCCATATTACACGGCACAATTTGTAGAAGGAAGCGAGTGCCGACCCGTCAGGTCAGCGATCGCTTTCTCCTCATTTCCCACTTGCTGCCTGTGCTGTTACATGCACAGACAGCAAGCGGGGGAGGGGGTTGTTGGGAGAAAGCGGGGGTCTGCTGTTGCCGCCGCTCCTATTGCACAGAGCAATGGACAGAAGGCCGTTGCTGTTGTGACCAATCATGATGATTTAGGGTTCAGAGTAGAGATGAGAGAACCTGGAGCATGCTCGAGTCGATCCGAACCCGAACGTTCAGCATTTGATTAGCGGTGGCTGCTGAAGTTGGATAAAGCCCTAAGGCTATGTGGAAATCATGGATATAGTCATTGGCTGTATCCATGTTTTCCAGACAACCTTAGAGCTTTATCCAAGTTCAGCAGCCGCAGCTAATCAAATGCTGAACGTTCGGGTTCGGATGGACTCAAACCCGAACCCGGTTCGCTCATCTCTAGTTCAGAGTTAGAATAATGATATGAAGCATGCTGCAGTGCTTCAGACCATCTAAACTGCCTGTTTGCCACTGTCTCCATCTCCCCAAAATTGTGTTTTATTCCTCCCTGCAATATATGCAAATCAGCCCTAACTAGTCATGTGGGCGTTGTCTCTCCACTCAACTAGTCACAGCTCCAGGGCTGTAATCCCTCCCCTCCACACTGTAATGCCACCTCTGAATGATGTAGCAGGCTTGTGGCCTGTCAATCATGCTCAGAAAGGTGTAATTACAGTCAGAGAGAAGTAATAACAGTCTGGGAGCTGTGACTAGTTGAGGGAAAGACACCGCCCACATGACTAGTTTGTATGCAAATCAGCCCTAACTAGTCATGTGGGCGGTGTCTTTCCCTCAACTAGTCACAGCTCCCAGACTGTTATTACTTCTCTCTGACTGTAATTACACCTTTCTGAGCATGATTGACAGGCCACAAGCCTGCTACATCATTCAGAGGTGGCATTACAGTGTGGAGGGGAGGGATTACAGCCCTGGAGCTGTGACTAGTTGAGGGAAAGACACCGCCCACATGACTAGTTAGGGCTGATTTGCATACACTGCTGGGAGGAATAACACTACATTTTTCTGGGAGATGGAGACAGCGGCAAACAAGTGTTTTACATGGTAGGAAACGCTGCCGCATGCTTCATATCATTATTCTAACTTGGAACCCTAAATCGTCAGGTTTGGTTCCCTTTAAAGGGAGATTGTCATCACTTTTACACTGCCTGAATCACAAGTCATTGGGGTGATTCCCAATGGCTTAATAGTGTTCTCTTAACTTTACACTCAAGGACTATGTTCCCACAATGAATTTTTTTGTCCATTTTGCAGCCTTTTTTGGATTAGTGCAATTTTTTCACCAAAACAAGTCTATTTATATGTAAATTATTGATGGTCAAGACGACATCCATAAAAAAAGAAATATTGTCAATAATGGAAAAAATAAAATAAAAATAAAAATTGTGGTAACATAGCCACACAGTAGTTCTTAAAGCGAATGTACCACCAGTACATTGTTGTTTTTTTTATTTTTACATGGATAGACTGGCGCAGGGATGCCGGTGACGCGGTCCTTTTTTGAACCGCGGCCCAGTGCTATAACCAGGTGCCTGCCGGGGGTGAAGCACTGGAGGCAGCCCCCAGTGTTACGAAACACCCTCCCTTCTGTGACACGGCTCCATTAGAATCAATAGAGCCGCATCACACTGGGGGCGGATGGACGAGCACGACTCCAGTGCTTCACCCCAGCAGGCACCCGGTAATAGACCGATGCCGTACGCGGGAACTGAGCCGTGGATCAATGAAAAAAGGAACACTGCATCGGCATCCCCGTGCTGGTGATGGTTTATCCATGTAAAAATTTACAAAATCAATGTACCGGAGGTACATTGATTTAAGGTTGTTTTTTGTTTTGTTTTTTTTTACAAAATGTTAGAATGGATAAACAGAGGAGAAAACTGTGCATTGCTTTATGCTCTTGTATATATACAGCATGCAATGATATAAACAGTCTTACATTCCCCCTCCAATCACCTCTTCCATGTTGTTATCTCAGGTGTATGGGTTTTCTTACCTAAACTGTCTGGGCTGTCAATTGAAAAACACATCAGAATAACATCGGTATCAGGGTATGAGAGTGGGCGCAGTCTGTCATAATCCTCCTGTCCTGCTGTGTCCCACAGAGCCAGTTCCACCTACATTGAAATAACCTAATTAGTTTGCACAGAAGGAGAGGAAGGATTATAGGATTAGAAATGAGCAGGAGAGATAAAGAGAAAAGTGGAACTTGAGAGGTGCTCAGCATTTAGCGCATTCAGACTGTATAACTGGCACAAATACCAAGAAGAATTGGAAAATCCGGCTAAGAGCCATGCAATTAAAATGTAAACTTTCCAAGACAGCATTTTGGTTAACCATTCTCTCATAAGCAAGATTGATTTGTATACAGTAGACACGCATAGCAAGATCTGAACTGAAACTAATCTGGTAAATGTAATAAATCTTTAAAAGCAGGGGTCCTCAACTGGCGGACCGCGGAGGCCAGCTGTCCGGACCCCTGGTCAGACCTCCTAACCGCCCGGGACGGACCGGATCCGTGGCAGTTAGGAGGTCCCGCTCCCCACCGCACTGCCTCCCGTCCCATAGGCGTGCTGTCCTTAAATGTCAGTACGCCTGTGGGGCTGGGGGCAGTGTTGGTCCGGCCCCCGGCTGATACGCGCTCTCTGGGGACGTCCCGGGGATTCCCCAGCAGAGCGCGCATCAGTGACCTCGGTGTACGCCGTCGGCCTGCTCTACCGGAAGTTCAGGCCGGCGGCATACACTGAGGTCACTGGTGCGCGCTCTGCTGGGGAATCCCCGGGACATCCCTACAGAGCGCGTATCAACCGGGGGCCGGACCAGGAGGAAAGAAGAAGACAGCCGCAGCGGGGGAACGAGGTGCTAGGTGAGTTGTGGGTTGTTTTTTTGTCTGAGGCCATCTATAAGGGGAGAGCGCACTGGGGGGCTATATACTCCTGGGGGAAGCTCACAGGGGGCTATATACTACAGGGGGAGAGCACAGGGGGCTATATACTACTTGGGGGGCTATAGACTACTGGGGGACAGCGCACAGGGGGGCTATATACTACTGGGGAAGCGCACAGGGGGGCTATATACTACTGGGGGGACCTCACAGGGGGGGCTATATACTACAGGGGGAAGCTCACAGTGGGCTATATACTACAGGGGGCTATATACTACTGGGCGTAGCTCACAGGGGGGCTATATACTACTGGGGGAGCAACAGGGGGGGTTATATACTACCAGGGCAGTCACCCCCTTTGTACCTTATATCAAAGGGCTAGTGAGAGAAAAAATGCCAGTTTTCCTGCTAATAAGCAGCAATTCTGTATGTAAATAGTTGAACTTTGTGAAAAGTAACAAAACCCGTTTCCTACTGATGTTCAGCTCTGACCTGCACCTGACTATAGACCCCGGTAAGTGGACCTTCACTAAAAGTTGTTGAGTACCCCTGCTTTAAAGAAATATAATATAAATATATATATATATATATATATATATATATATATATATATATATATATATATATATATATATATATATATATATATACATATACACACACACACACACACACTTTTTTAAATTTTTTTTTTTTTACACACACTTTTTTGTAGTGATGTACAGTACATACATCACTGCAACTACTTTTACCATAATTGATCAGTGTAGGCGTGAGGATGCCAGTAGTGCAGTCCCTTTTTAATTGCCTACCATTACCCGCGCTTGGTGACATGTCTTTTCCCGAGGACCACTTCATAGCACTGGAGGCAGGCCTGCCGTCCCTAGTGTGGCAATATCCTCTCTAGGGATGGTCCGAATCTTACGAGGTTCGGGTTCGTATGAACCCGAACGCTCGGCATCAGATTCCTGCTGTCTGCCCGCTCCGTGCAGCGGGTGGATACAGCGGGAGGACCGCCTGGAAAACTGGGATACAGCCTACGGCTATAGCTGTATCCCAATTTTCCAGGCGGTCCTCCCGCTGTATCCACCCTCTCCATGGAGCCGCCAGGCAGCGGGAATCATTGCAAAGAGTTCGGGTTCGTACGAACCCGACCCGAACCAGGTTCGGACCATCCCTAATCCTCTCCCACCTGATGCGGCTCCACTGATTCTAATAGAGCAGCGTCACAGAGGGGAGGGGGTTTCGTCACACTGGGGGCCGGCGGGGCTGCCCTCAGTGCTCCAGGGTGGTGCTCGGGAAAAGACCGGGGCAAAGCATGGGAAAGGGGAGGCAAATTTTTTTTTAAAAAAAGGACCACCGGCATCCCTGCGACATCACGGATTAAAGTAAAAATTCGCAGCAATATACCTAATGGTACGTTAGCTTTAAGCAAAAATTGCATCATAATGCAGAGGAGTTTTTTCACCCAAACAGAATTTAATGACAAGGTTTTTTTTTATGTAACTGAAGTGCCAGTAAGGAAAAGTACAAGTCCTTCTTTAATTTTTTTTTTCATTCAGCTTTTGAGCTAAAGTCAGAAGCGGATTTAAAAAGGAATGAAAGACTACCACTAAAACTGCCATAAACCTGAACACATACTTCATCTGCTTTACATATTGACTATTTATTTATATTTGTTAAATCTACACCACCATAAGTATGAACGTACCCTAACCTGTTTATATTTTAAACAATACTTAAAAGGGTTGTCTGGGATAATGTTAGGCTGAATGCATGGATCAAAAATAAATAAGTGTAGGTTCTCCTTTCGTATTGGCTCTGAAAACTGTATAAAAAGCAGCATTAAACCTAGATGTGAGAATACAGCCTTTTTACACCATATTTGTTGTGTACATTTGCTCGATGTATTAGAAAACCTACCAGCTTTGGGTATGTTCCCACTACAGAATATGCGGCAGAATTTTTGGCTGTGCGGCGGACTCTGCCTGTCCCATAGACTCATTGATATTCTCAGGAGGCGGATTCCGCTTTGTGAAGGATGGCACGGATGGGGAATCCATGTATTGAAGTGTTTCCCGGCATGATAATATGCTGGGAGCGGGGAAACTGAATGTTTGTGTTGCTGTAGGCAGCCGCCTACCCTGCCCAATGGGATATCCAGCCCTGCTATTCATGGCGGTAACACATTTGAAAACAAAATTTCTCCATGTTCATTGTAAGTGAAAACATCAAATATGAAATAAATTCTCTAACAAAAGATTAAAGGTCACCCAAAACCAAAAATATTCAAGTGAGATGCTGCACTAAAAAACAAAACAAAAAACAACACCATGTGGTTCCATCACTACAGTCCATAGGCACTCACCTGTTTTCCATCTACTTCGATATCAGCAATGTAATTCTCAAACACCGTAGGCACATACACCTCAGGAAACTGGTCCTTGCTAAACACAATTAGCAGACAGGTTTTCCCACATGCTCCATCTCCAACAATTACCAACTTTTTTCGAATAGCCGCCATTGCTGCAAAGAGAATAAGAGGTTTCAGTTATTCACAGAACATCCTGTTAGAGGACAATCTCTAAAGGGGTACTACAACCAAAATGAAAGAAAAAAAAACAAAAAAACGTGCTGCAGGCAGTGGGGTGCAGGAAAATAAGGTCTACTTACCCATCCCAGCTCCACCCCAGTGCTGTGTCACAGGCTCTCTAACTACTGTGGGGCTCCAGTGTCGTCACAACCCAGTAGAAAGGGCCAGCTCAGTCAGTGACTACAGTGGTTTCCTGTCCTAGTCGCTGACTAGCTGGCCAGGCATTCCTGAGCTCAGGTCGTGACATTGCAAGGAGAGGGAGATGCAAGAGCCCGGTAGGGGTCAGTGAGTGTGATGTGGCGCTGGATGGATGGTAAGTATAGCTTCTTTATTAGGTTTCCGCACCCCCTGCACGCAGCAGATTTTTCTTTTTGCCCGAACTTCTTCTTTAACCTGCTTAATTTCAAAAAATGTTTTGTTGTGGAAAACAGTGATACAAAATGGCTGCACAGGCTTTACTGAAGATTCATTTGAAGCCAATCTTCCTTTGGAAAATGGTGTCAGCCATGGATTTCCCCTGCAGAGGCAACTACAAAGTATTGTATGTATTACACGGCAGCCATTTAGCGGATAGGCCGGTTTTGTTAATACGAGGACATCTTGAGTCTACAAAAAAGGCGACCCTCTCAGTGTCTCTGGTTCGTAGAGAGGATTTGGAGCAGGGAACGACTATGATACCAATATGCCCAAAAAGGGCATAAAAAACTAAGATTCTCTCATGTATAAATCCCTTTAAATACAAGAAGAAATATAAATATAGGTGGGGATTTATAATTTGCGCCAAGGCAGAAGTTTGTAAAAGTTTGCACCTTTTTGCAGATCTACATCTTGCTCGCCTGATGCAAGGGAAGGGGGATGGCACGCTGCGGAGGGGTATGACCTCCATTGATTAGGATTTGCAGCCTATTATAGAGATTTATGGCATTGTTTCACGATGTGCCATAGATTCTTGCAGGATTCAGAGGTGGCACCTGCAACCATCTTTGTAAACCAGGTCTCCCAACCACCTCATATACGTGGTCAACCTCAACATTCTCTCTCACGTCACCAAATAGGAGTGAAACCAATAACTTTCTGCATTCATGCTATGGCTGCAAGTCCCAGCCTGACCATGACCCAAACTGATAGCTGTCAATCTTGGTAGTCAGAAACACGGCCATGCCAGGACTTGCAACAAAAGAATACAAAAAAATATGGCCATGCCTGGACTTGCAGCAAAAGAAAATACAAAAATTTTTATAAATCACATAGGCTCACATCACAGATGGGAATTGTTTAAAACACTGCTTGTCTAAATCTCTTCTGGGCTTTGGCTTTAAAAACCTGAATGTGGAAACTGCAGTCAGTCTTTTCTTTAGGGTGATAGAAAGGCACTTTAATTTTTGCATAGATTTTGCCCTTACGTGGAGTCATACAATAACATGGTATGCTGATGAAGGGTGTATGGCCTGAAACACCGTGCTGTAGCAAGTATTGCCTAAAATATTCTCGTGTTAACAGGTTTAGGACTTTGCAAAAAAAAAAAAAAAAAAAAAAAGAAGAGTTTGAAAAGAACAGATGAAACTATGGCAGAACACAGTGCTAAGTACCATGGCTGTACTGGTAAGCAGTGTCGTATCTGGGGCCCACCAGAGGAAATGATCCTGGGGGCCCACCAATGAAGAACCAGTGAGAAACAACATTTCAATCAGTGTGCATGCAGGTTCTAAAGCTGGGGGCCCACCGGAAGATTGTCCGGTCCTCTGGTGGGCCAGTCCGGCACTGCTGGTAAGTCTTTTATTGCACTTTGTCTTGCTTCTTGTAATACCTTCCACACTATTCACATCCAAACGTATATTATTTACACAATTCTACCCATTAAAAGCTTATAGTGATTAGAAGTAAACAGCAGGAGCAAATATCCCAAAGCTTCAGTGACCGACATCAAAATAAAAGAGATAAAGGAATAGTTCACTGACGTATCCTAAGAAGTACAAGGATAAAGAGTTTACTATTGATTTGAGCCATAGACCGTTTGTATACAGCGGAGGGATTTATTATATAGATTTCTGACACTGTACACACTTAAGATTTGCCTCTAAATAACTCGAGCATAGGACATGGGGGTGGCGATTTAGGAAAGACCAGAGAACAGATAGAGTCTTGATAAATCCCTCCCAATGTGTTCACAGTATTGTGAAAGCCAGGAATTACATGGGAGGCCTGATTGGGGCTCCCCGAAAGTGGCATGATGTAGTTAAAAGAGTTCCTCAGGAAGGCAACATTACACTGGAGAGGTCAACCTGACTGGTCTAGTGTAAACTTTATATAGTCTTTAAAGGGAAACTGTTAGCAGGTTTGCAGAACCTAACCTGCCGACATCCCCCTATAGCGCTTGGGGAACTGAGGATGATGGTAAGGTTCTTTATCCTCGGTGTGGTTTCCGTACTATAGTCAATGCACTTCTCAAACTTTTTCTACTGGAGCCTCACCCAACAGACCAAGGCAATGCTTGGGCCTCACCAGACTGACTATGAGGGTGCCTGGGCCTCACTATCTGTGGTGAAAGTCCATTTAAAGGTAAAAAATAATGCTAGGGCTACCTTTTTACCCATCCTCCAAGCTCTATATACTAATAAGGTAAGTACAAAATAAATAATAATGTTGCTAAAAATGGAGATTTTTGCAAACAGCAAAAGGACTGTGCAGAATACAGTGACTGGCTCCTCAGCTGGGCCTCACCAACAACCAGGGGGCGCCTCACCAACAACCAGGGGGCGCCTCACCAACAACCAGGGGGCGCCTCACCAACAACCAGGGGGCGCCTCACCAACAACCAGGGGGCGCCTCACCAACAACCAGGGGGCGCCTCACCAACAACCAGGGGGCGCCTCACCAACAACCAGGGGGCGCCTCACCAACAACCAGGGGGCGCCTCACCAACAACCAGGGGGCGCCTCACCAACAACCAGGGGGCGCCTCACCAACAACCAGGGGGCGCCTCACCGTTTGATCTAAACCACACCCGCACCTGATGTCCAAAACCTGTACAGTGGGGGATAGTAGCAGCATGCTGGGCAGAAGAAAGGCCCTATTACATGAAGCGATTATCGTCCGTACCTGGCTTATTACCGACCGCTCCGGCCAACAATCGCTTGATGTAATACGGCTTGTTGAGAGGTCAATCAGCCGACATGCATGTCAGCTGATCGTGATCTTTGAACATGCTAAAACAACACAATCAGCATGGCGACGGTTTGCTGTGCGTCTCTCCGCGTAATAGGAGCGGTCGCTGCTCTCTCCTATAGGATGGGCTCTCTGATCGTCTAGTGGACTTTAGCTGCAGGATAACAGCACCAGCGCTGGAGCGGGGGAGCATGTTACATCTTTCATCCTCCCCCTCCCAAGCATTCTGCCAAAAATCCCCCCAGCCCGGAGTTCTCCTTTGAACTAGTGTGCACAAATATAGTCATAAAAGTCTATTCAAAAACTAACCTATAGGCTATGTTCCTCGCTGTATAAACAACGGCCATTCTGTGCTAACAGCCATTGTTTAATGCCAACTATGGCCATAATTACTGAACGTAATGATCTGCAGCCCTGTACCTGCAATCTCTTCCTACTCTGACTAGAACAGTATACGGCTAAGTTCCCCGAATCTGCACGGCTCGATTTATGAAACATTTCCTCTTGTGAAAGGAAGTGATTCATATAATAGGTTTATATTTGGGAATCTTACTACTAGGTCTAAAGCTAAGCTGAGACTTCCTGTTGTGACTGCGATGATAAGAGGAGGCTGCTGTAAAGTGTAAACTCTCGCACAGCGACTTTTCTTCCCTGTAGACCAGTGCTTCTCAATTCCAGTCCTCAGGCCTCACCAATAGGTCATGTTTTGAGGATTTCCTTAGTATTTCACAGGTGATATAATTATACTCCTCAGGTATCAGGTGCATCAGGTACTATCACAGCTGTTCTTTGTATGGGAAATCCTCAAAACGTGACCTGTTGGTGAGCCATGAGGACTGGAATTGAGAAGCACTGCTGTAGAGAATACAGGAATACTAAGCAGTGCCGAATGCCCCTCTGTGTGGGGAGGATGGGCAGTAGGCGGGAGAAATAACCGACTGCCAAATGATCATTATTAAACGTGTATGGGGACCTTTAGGTTCTGTGTAAATTGTCCATGTTATATGCAATGGCATCCTATACAGTTAAGTGTACCATGCTATATAGCATAAAAGTGCTATATAGATGACATACACACATGACATATATATATATTTATTAGGGATGGTCCGAACCTGCAGAGGTTAGGGTTCGTATGAACCCGAACGCTCGTCAGCAGATTCTCACTGTCTACCCGCTCCATGGAGCGGGCGGATACAGCGGGAGTAACACCTGGAAAACTGGGTTACAGCCTATGGCTGTGGCTGTATCCCAGTTTTCCAGGCGGTCCGCCCGCTCCATGGAGCGGGCAGACAGCGGGAATCATTACCGAACCGAACTCTGTTCGGACCATCCCTAATATATATATATATTTTTTCCCCCTTTGTATGTGTGCACAGGCACCACCTACCCCCGCTGATGTGCCGCTTCGGAATGGTCTGTCCCCAGGCCTGGTGTGCCACTGAGGGGAGGAGTTACTATTGCACGGCAGGTTGGAGAGGGGGGAGGGGGGTGTCTGACTATGGGGGCACAGAGACAGGCAAGTATGAATTCTTTATGTTCCCCCCACCCCCTCTACACCTGGGATTTTTGGATTTGACCGGAGTTCTCCTTTACCTATATATTTGCTGGTACACGTTGAGGAGATGGGTGGGTTAAGTCTTTAGCTGGCAGTTATTTTCGGATTATGACCAGCTGAAGGTAAACTCCTGCTGACTCACTTTCTCTCCAACACGGCTTCAGTCAAGCTGCAGTTTCAGTAACCCTATTGCCTTTTACTACGGAAACACCACTTGACTGACTTTGCAGCTGACAGCTTTACTCTTAGAAAGACTGCTCCCTGTAAGCCATGTACCCTGTCCAGTTATACCGCATGTCTTCTATAGCCCTGAGGAAGGAAGATCATGCACAGAGCAGGGAGTAACATGCTACTTGTTTGTGTGTGTGTATATGTGTGTTTATAATATTATAATATATATATATATATATATATATATATATATATATATATATATATATATATATATAAACACTGTCCTGAAATGTAGATTCAGCCCAAGAAGACAAAGGGGATGGAAAATTACCTGTATTGTTATCAGAGACAGGCGTGGACTTCATCCAAAGTTACATAACCTTGGCTAAATTTCACAACCTGTAATGAAGAAATCTGAGCCGTGGCGGAAGAACAGACAGCAGTATAGACTACAAAAAAGTCAATAAAAAAAAAAGTAACTAAAAAGCTAAGCAACATAGCAAGGTAAACAGAACTCTGGTGCAGAATATATATAAAAAGTAGCACAGAGCCATTTATTACCTGCAGCTCTTGCCTCGCCTTCCTCCTCCTGTGACACTTACTCACGCTTTACCTGCACTACCACTTTCTGTATGACAGCACATACATAAAGGTCAGAGGGTGTGGACTTAGCAAGAAAACTATGTGACTAGATTGGATGAGGCATATCAGTGACAACAAATGATAGAAATAAGACCATCTTTGTTCTTCGTATGCTACCGTAATATTGGGAAAGTTGTGTATATGAAAGAACAGGTTTATTGCCGAGGAGAAACAATGGTCATCTTTATCTGAATGAAACTTTACACTAAAGAGAAATTTTAAAAAATGAAAAAAAAAAACAAAACAAAACATTTTTTGAGTGAAATCTAATCCAAGCTCTAAGTGGTTGGATTTCTTCAGACCATTTTATTCATCCAGACAGGAAGTGTGCACCGACCTCCAGCGAGAGACGCATTCATAGAATTCCAACCACATTCCTTTTAAAAGCAGATTAGCTTCTACTTATAACACATTATTGATCTAAGATATCAAATTTACTCTCGGCAACAAGATGGATCAAGTCTGCTCGCACAGAATGTATGGGTTCATTCAACCACTCTGAAAGAGACTGTGGATTTTGACACATACTATCACCATCGGGTCTCCTCACAAACCTGTATATTAAATATATATATTATACACACACACATATACACATACATATATACACACACACACACACACACATATATATCTTTATCTATACTTCTCCTCAGTGATTGGCTGCAGGGTGTTCAGATTTTCCTTTCAAATCAACTAGTGTCAGAAAGTTATACAGATTTGTAGTTATACAGATTAGAAATCTAAAGTCTTCCAGTACTTTATCAGCTACTGTACGTCCTACAGGAAGTGGTGTAGCTTTCCAGTCTGACTCAGTGCTCTCTGCTGCCACCTCTGTCCAATTCGGGAAGTGTCCAAAGCAGTAGCGAATCCCCATAGAGGCACTGTATTTCAAATCTGTATTACTTTCTGACAAAAAAATAAAAATAAAAATGCCAGAGTACCCCTTTAAAGTTATATCGGGCGGGGGCTGAAGCACAGGAGAAGGAATCCCCCGCTCCTCTATGATTCTAATGGAGCCGCGTCATAGAGGGGAGGGAAATTCCTCCCACTGGGCGGGCCAGCCCGCCTCCTGTGCTTCAGCCCCAGCCCGGTACCAGTGGATAGAACGGCGCCTTACACGGGAACCGGAGCACAGTTCAGATGGTTCCTGATGATACCACACCTGAACTGGAGACTAGAGCGGTACTGTCTGAAGAAAGTGGCCATGTTATTGTGGCGCTGGATAACCCCTATAAGATGTACTCAAAAGAAAATATTGCTTGAAACACTAATCTTATAATGGTGCATTAGTGAATGTGCAGTACATGTACTGTTTTCTGCAGACTAAGACCAGTACGTGGAGCTGCCTTCCAATATGCACGCTATTTTAAACTATGGGACCAGCCATTCAGGACTTTGTCAAAAGGTCAAACGCTACAATTGACAAACTGGCATGTCAAGCCTGGGAAATGATCAGGGTTTCCAAATAGACAGACCTTTCAATTATTCTCCTATTAGATATGATGAGATGTTAATCAAGACTGGCAGACAATCCGGTGATCATGACAACTGCAATCTGCCATTGTTTAGCTGACTATATTAATTGCCTGCCATATGGATAGCCAAATTACACAGCAATTACGGGATCTAGATCAAGGATCTGTCCTTTATATATCGAGTTTATATTCCTATCCAAGTAATTATTCTGGTTCTGCCAAGTCACAGGAAATTAACATTTGCGTGAAGAGACAGCGTAGTACACAGGAGTCAGGCTAAAGCAGAATCAAGAACAGGTAAGTACGTCAAGGCAGGCAGTGCAGGGTCAACAATCTGGGTCAGTCACAGGAGAGTTAGTACGGTACAGAAATGATCAGGAGAAGAAAGAATCCTCAAGACAGGTACAGGTAAATAATAGGTATCAGAAACCGATGCAGCACACCTCCGTTATGGACACAACAGGGCACAGATGGAGATGCCTTACACAGGTATGGCTGAGCTGGGATAGCTAGGGGAAGAATTAGGGATGCACACAAGGCCCTCCCAGTAAACCAAACTGGACATGTGCTTACAAACCGGAGATCATCTCAGGAACTGGGAGGCGATGGGAAGAATGGACAACACTATTACAATGCGCGCAGCGGCGACTGCTGTCAGGTGATTTGAAAAGCATTTATAGTGGTACATTCGCTTAAGCATAAAAAAATAAGGCTGGGTTCACACTACATTTTTGCAACCCATTTTTTTTTGCAAAAACAACAGATGGAAATACGGGTGCATTTCTGTGCATCAGCTTTGATCCGTTCTTACATTATAAAAAAATAAAAAATGGATCAAAACGCATCTTTTTTTTTTTTACATACACAAAAATGAGGTCAGAAACTTTTTTGTGTACGTTAAAACAAACTGATGTGTTTTGATCCTTTTTTTTAATAATTGAAGTCAATGAAAAGGGGATCCAAATGGATGCTCACAAATGCATGTTTATTCCATCCTTTTTTGCAAGTTTTTTCAATCCTTTTTTGCAAAAAAAAAAAAAAAAAAACCATTGCAAAAACTTAGTGTGAACCCAGCCTAATCCACGCATTGACTACGTTATAGATAACCAGTCAATATAGGACATACACTTTACAGCACTGTGGTGTAGAAGACCCTTCGGTCATCAAAACCATCCATGACCAGGTGAGACAGGAGCCAATAAAAGCAGACTTCTCTGTATAGGTGGAGCGACCTTTAAACACCAGAACTTGAAGACTGTTTAATAAAACTCATCCCAATATCAACAGGACCTTTATAAAAATGAGCTTTAGGACTTTCTTCTTGGTAAAACTCCATTATGTTGATATGTTTTAGCATTTCGCAATAATGTGCTACACAACGCTCGGTATAATCTTCATGGAGGAGACCATCACGGCAAACAATGACGAGTTTCCATAGTAACCTTCTTACAGGCTCCACCAGAGCACAAAAGGCCAAGTCTACCATCTGCATGATTGTTACATTAGAGTCCTCTCTCGCAGTAACACCCCGTACCAATCGTAAGGCTTCTGGCAGCTTGCTGTTCCCATTTGTAAATCTTTTATCTTTATGGATAACTTATTGGTATGGGTGAGGACTAGTGATGAGCAGACTTGCCGAAAGGTTTGACGCTTGACTCCTGGAGCAGCTGGAGGAGTCTGATGCAGCCCTCGGGCTGAAAGGAAAACACAGATATAGCCAGAGGGTCCTATTTTACGGGCCGAGCAGGGCCCGATCAACGATGTAAACGAGCGCCGACCGTTTACTGGGCCCATTCCACGGCCCCGATGATCGTTAAGAAAGGGCTGCAGGGACATAGTTACCGATGTCCCTGCAGCCCTTGTTTTATACATTACCTCTCCAGGCTGCAGGTCTTCTTCCTCCCGGTCCCGCGCCGCAGAAGCTTCGGAGCGGCCCGTCTGAACTGACAGACCGCTCAGCCAATCACTGTCCGCAGTTGTTCCGGCCAGTGATTGGCTAAACGGTCTGTCAGTTCAGACAGCCCCGCTCCGAAGCTACTGCGGCTGGGGACTGGGAGGAAGAAGGAGAAGACCTGCAGCCTGGACAGGTAATGTATTATGCTGCTGAAATCGTCGGTCGCCGCGCATCGCTATTCCACCGTAGCGATGCGCTGGTGGCGAACGATGATTTTAGGTCTGAAACTAAATGAACGATCAGCCGATGACACGATCATCAGCTGATCGTTCTCCCTATTCCAAGGAGCGATAATGCCCGATTCGGCCGATTATCGCTCCGTGGAATAGGCCCCAGAGTTCAGGGACGGCAAGTTTGCCCATGACTTTCTCATATCGGTTTGTGTTTGTTACCGTAGTCAGTAAAATTGTAGCATGCTGGGAACCAGGGCTGTGGAGTCGGTAAGCCGCAGCTCCGACTCAGACTCCTGAATTTTATCAGGACCGACTCCTTCATAAATGGCCGGTCATATACCAGTTATTTATCACACTGGCTCAGCAGCTTCTCCCTAATGTCCTACAGGATCCTGGGGTGACTTCTGAGGGAATAAAGGAATACTGTATATAAAGCAGCTTCTCCTGTGTGTGCAGCGGATGCAGCCAGTCTCCAGCCTCCATGTCCTGAACTACTCAGAACTAGACTAGATGGAGCAGGTGGTCTTTTCCTGCTGACAGTCTTCTATGTTTCTAACTAAATATTCACCATACACAAAGACACACTGCTAAAAATGCCAGATACCTGTAATATAGAGGTCAACCATAGTAATATACAGGGGGTCACACAGTGATATAGAGAGGGGTCACACATAGTGATATAGAAGGTCACTGTGGGGGCACGCAATAGCACGCACACACAGCTTGCTGCAGCCATAACGCACCCCCCCCCACACACACAGCTGCAGCCATAGTGCACACACACACACAGCTTGCTGCAGCCATAGCACCCGCCCCACACACACACACAGCTACAGCCATAGTCCACAGACAACCTACTGCAGTCATAGCGCGCGCACGCACACACACACCCTGCTGCAGCCATAGAACACTGAAGAAAAACACAATCTTCTCCCAGAGAGAAAACACCACACTGAGATCAGAGGTTACAGCTACACTACTTATGTCTTCTCCTCCTCCTCTATATTACACAGAATATCTTCATATTACACTGCTGCTCATATACAGTCATCCAGCATCCAGGAAGAGAACAGCACAGATCTCTCCCCCCCACACACACACACACACACAATGGACTCTTCCAGCTCAGAAAAACTGCCAAATAGTGACCGACAACCTTTCCCCGACCGCCCTTATGTAATAGGGCCAGTGTCCTATTAGAATGTTGCTCATAATATATATTCATGAGCAAAACTTGTAAAATTCATATCAAACATTTTTTAAAGATTTTTTTAAAGCTTGAGTTGGTACATTTTTTACGACTCAGACTCTAGCCAAAACTAGCTCCGACTCCACAGCCCTGCTGGGAACAACACTGCCAGCGCACCAGGACTCTGCGGAAACTTTCTAGGCCACCAACTGCTGGGGCTGATAATATATGTTGGGTGTACACGGTGCTATATAATATATATTGTGTGTGCAGATAGATAGGTGAGAAAGTTGCATCATGTCAAGAGTGGAGCAGGTGTGTACACAGCACCAGGGCTGTCACAGTGTACATGGAGGAGACAGCCTTAATACATACAGACTCTGGAAGTTCTCCTTGCCAACACAACTTTATTTTTTGCCCAAGTCTATGGCCCAGGCCTAGTTCCAGGTATGCAAGTCAAAGGGGTATTTGAGAGAGGGAAAAGTAAAAAGAAAAAAAGTTTTCGTATAAACTTCTGCCAGGGAACTTACAGTCATAAATGACTTCTCTTTAAAAATCTCCTGCTGCTGTATAGACTGGTGAAAGCAAAGCATTTCTTCCAATCATACATGGTTCCCTATGCTACCGCCTCTGTTCGCATCAGGAACTGACCAGAGCAGTAGGAAATCCCTAAAGAAAACCTCTTCTACTTTGGATAGTTCCTAATGTGGCAGTAGAGAGCACTGTGTCAGACTGAAAAGAATACACCACTTCCTGCAGGACATACATCAGCTGATAAGTACTGGAAGACTTTAGTTTTTTTTTTCTTCATTTCAATGGAAATAATTTACAGGTCTGTGTTACTTTCTGGCACCAGCTGATTGAATTTTTTTTTTTCAAAGTACCCCTTTAAAATCAGTTCTGTGTATGTTCTGAACCCTATACCTAAATTAATAGAAAATCCAGTCATCGTACTGTACAGACAGATGCCACAGGTACAGAAATAGCCAATTTCAGGAATCTTCCACACATAGTGGAAGACTACAATGGTTTATTGTGATATGTGCTAGATTTATACCTCTATACACAACCCATGTTTTCCTTTTACCCTTATACAGGAAGACTGTTCTGTTTTGTACATATTCAACGCTGAATCATTTCCAGCTAAATAAGGGTCAGAGTGTTCTACAGAGGGGTAACTGGAATATGTACTGTAAGTGAGCACTTCCTGCATGTGGCCCATACTGGGGAATTCCACAACCCTCTCATCCTGTCCCACACAAAACAAGAAGGTACATAATGGACTTACAAACCTCCGGAGGGTGGGGTGATGGGAGGTACAGCAGCAGGATGATAACGTCCTATAATAAGTCCGATCATTAGGCACTGCCCTGTATGAAGCAACCTTACATGAACATAGAATATATGCTATAGAATGAACGCCAATGTATCATTAAAGCATTGCAGAATCCCTTTACAGGATAACAAACAATGGATAAAATTCAGGACATGAATGGACAAGTTAGGCTGTGTTCACACTGTTTTAATGGTATGTCAGTATTTGCCGTCAACCTGTCAGAAAGGTACGCCAACGTATACCGCGGTGTACTGGCAGGGAGCTCATTACGTTTATTGGACCATTCTGTCAAGTGCGCTCCCGGCTTTTTAGTTCCTCTGTTCAGGATTCGGAGAGGAGACTTGTACATGTGTTATATACAGATTTTGCTGCAGTCACCATGTATTTTTAATTTGGCTACATGGACGCTGTGAAATCCAAAGGAAAAATCTGCACGATAAATAACAGGTTTCAGACGCTGCATGTTTAACGTTCCATGCGGAAAAGGTCTGACATCTCATCTACTCATTTTGTACATTCACACTATCCATGCATGTATGTATATGACCTATGTGCTACAGAGCACATTCTGCGAGCTCCGTATACACGGTATGCATGAATAAGGCCAGGATTTAGCTGCGCTGCAGATTACACCTACTTTAGCATAGTAGGGCTGAAATGCAAACTGAAAACTTCATGTTGCACATTACAGATGTCCTAAAGGTCCTATTCCACGGGCCGCCGTAAATGTAAATAAGCCCCAATCTGCTAGATCGGCGCTCGTTTACTGGGCCTATTACACGGCCTGATAATCGTTTAGCGAGGGCAGCCCTTGTTTAAACACTAACTTTACCTAAGCATGTTGCAAGTCTTCTCCTGCGCTGCTTCTTCAGCCTATCACTGGCCGCGGCAGTCCTGGCCAGTGATTGGCTAAGCGGTCTGTCAGCTAAGATCGTCGCGCATCCCTATTCCATGTAGCGGTGCGTGGTTGGTGCCCGGTGATTTTAGATTTGAACCTAAATAAACGATCAGCCAATGACACTGTCATCGGCTGATCGTTGTCTCTATTCCACGGAGCGATAATTGCCCCCTAAGTGTACGGCTACATTCACCCGTTCCGTATTTCTGTAAATCTCTGTGTAAACGTACATTAGACTACACACAGCAGAACAATTCCTTAGAGGATTATTGCCGCAATTCTGCACGTGTGAATTTTTTCCAAAGATTTAGGGGGCATTAAAATCTCAGAAAATTTGCGGATGTTACGGGCAGGGAAGGAATGTAATGGATTCGTTCCCTGCCTGAAACTGAATCGTCACAACACTGTAGTGACAGAGCCACAGCGTT
The DNA here is from genome assembly GCF_027789765.1 of Dendropsophus ebraccatus. Lineage (NCBI taxonomy): Eukaryota > Metazoa > Chordata > Amphibia > Anura > Hylidae > Dendropsophus > Dendropsophus ebraccatus. The sequence goes on from NC_091464.1 coordinate 20,488,027, forward strand.
TCGAAGAGTTTCCCCGCTGCCAGCATGATATTGAAACATGTCGGGCAAGAAAACAACCCATTGCATGCACTGTCCGTAATGTCCACAAAATCCACCGACGTGTCAATGCAGGGCCGTTTCTATAACCGGGCGGGCCGGGCCACCGCACGGGGCGCCGAACGCTAGGGGGCGCACGGCAGGGCCCGACAAGCCACCCGGACTCACGGCATCATCAGCACCCCTGCTAACCCCCTTCCCTAAGGGTGGTAAAACGGACCCCCCCGGCGGCGCCCCCTCCTTCTGGATCTCTCCCTCACCTCCCACATCTCCCCCCTCACCTCCCACATCTCCCCCCTCACCTCTAGGTGCCGCTTCTGCGGTCCTGGAGGGGGCGTCAGATTCTCAGGCAGTGTTCCCTTTAACCTGCGCGGTGTGCGGCCACACAGCTGAAAGGGAAGCCCTGCACACTGCCGCCACACACGGCTGCATGCTCAGCCGCTCAAAACTGTGAAAAGTAAGTGACAATGCGTACAATGTACGCATTGCCACTCACTACAGTACAGGAGGAGCGAAATCCCTGCTCCTGTACGTACATTTTGTAGCTTATTACGTAATGTGCGTACAGAAGCAGGGACTCCCTGCTCCTGTACAGAAGAACGGCGCACGTCCTCTCCTGCGGGCCGTGCGTGATGACGTCATTTCATCATGCACCGCCTGTAGGAGAAGACCTGTAAGCCGCAGACTACAGGAGGATGAGGCCGATCAGCGCTGGAACGGAGAACAGGTGAGTGTTTTTGTTTTTTTTAAACGTAGACTTATTATTCGGACTTTGGGCATTACTGTGGAGACTGAGGGGTTAATGCAAGGGGTCCGAGGGGGGTAATTTAATATACATACAAGGGGGAGGTGGAGTTATATTGGGGGCAACCAAAGGGGAGTATGTATGGTGATATGGGGGGAGTACAGGAGGACATTACTACTATATAGGGGCAATGCTGGGGGACATTACTACTATATGGGGGCAATGCTGGGGGGCATTACTACTATATGGGGACAATGCTGGGGGGGCATTACTACTATATGGGGGCAATGCTGGGGGGGCATTACTACTATATGGGGCAATGCTGGGGGGCATTACTACTATATGGGGCAATGCTGGGGGGCATTACTACTATATGGGGGGAGTACAGGAGGACATTACTACTATATAGGGGCAATGCTGGGGGACATTACTATATGGGGGCAATGCTGGGGGGGCATTACTACTATATGGGGCAATGCTGGGGGGCATTACTACTATATGGGGCAATGCTGGGGGGCATTACTACTATATGGGGGGAGTACAGGAGGACATTACTACTATATAGGGGCAATGCTGGGGGACATTACTATATGGGGGCAATGCTGGGGGGCATTACTACTATATGGGGCAATGCTGGGGGGCATTACTACTATATGGGGGAGTACAGGAGGACATTACTACTATATAGGGGCAATGCTGGGGGACATTACTACTATATGGGGGCAATGCTGGGGGGCATTACTACTATATGGGGACAATGCTGGGGGGCATTACTACTATATGGGGACAATGCTGGGGGACATTACTATATGGGGGCAATGCTGGGGGGCATTACTACTATATGCTATATGGGGGCAATGCTGGGGGGCATTACTACTATATGGGGACAATGCTGGGGGACATTACTATATGGGGACAATGCTGGGGGACATTACTATATGGGGGCAATGCTGGGGGGCATTACTACTATATGCTATATGGGGGCAATGCTGGGGGGCATTACTACTATATGGGGGCAATGCTGGGGGGCATTACTACTATATGGGGACAATGCTGGGGGACATTACTATATGGGGGCAATGCTGGGGGGCATTACTACTATATGCTATATGGGGGCAATGCTGGGGGGCATTACTACTATATGGGGGCAATGCTGGGGGGCATTACTACTATATGGGGCATTGCTGGGGGACATTACTACTATATGGGGACAATGCTGGGGGACATTACTACTATATGGGACAATGCTGGGGGACATTACTACTATATGGAGACAATGCTGGGGGACATTACTACTATATGGAGACAATGCTGGGGGACATTACTACTATATGGGGCAGTGCTGGGGGACATTACTACTATATGGAGACAATGCTGGGGGACATTACTACTATATGGAGACAATGCTGGGGGACATTACCATTATATGGAGACAATGCTGGGGGACATTACCATTATATGGAGACAATGCAGGGGGACATTACTACTATATGGAGACAATGCTGGGGGACATTACTACTATATGGGACAATGCAGGGGGACATTACTACTATATGGAGACAATGCTGGGGGACATTACTACTATATGGAGACAATGCAGGGGACATTACTACTATATGGAGACAATGCAGGGGACATTACTACTATATGGAGACAATGCTGGGGGACATTACTACTATATGGGACAATGCAGGGGGACATTACTACTATATGGAGACAATGCTGGGGGACATTACTACTATATGGGGACAACGCAGGGGGACATTACTACTATATGGAGACAATGCTGGGGGACATTACTACTATATGGAGACAATGCAGGGGACATTACTACTATAGGGAGACAATGCTGGGGGACATTACTACTATATGGAGACAATGCAGGGGACATTACTACTATAGGGAGACAATGCTGGGGGACATTACTACTATATGGAGACAATGCAGGGGACATTACTACTATAGGGAGACAATGCTGGGGGACATTGCTAGTATATAGGGGCAATGCAGGGGACATTATTACTATATAGGAAGTGCAGGGGGACATATGGGGGGAGTGCAGGGGGGCATTACTTCTATATGGTGGCACAGCATACAAAGGGTAACTCGCATACCTACTGACTTTACTGCACCAAACAGCACAATTACATTTTGAGACCCTATAAGTGGGAAAAGGGAAGAAAGTTGCTGAAGAAGTGCAAAGATTGAGATGTTTGTCTCGCAGGTTCTGAAGAGACGAATACTAACTGCAAGAAATCATCATGGAGGTCCAGGCCAGAAGGAGAGGAAAACGAAAGTGACGCCTCAGATCAAGGAAGACTTCACCTGTGAGTCACTGAATGATGTTTTTCTATTCAGGAGAACATTATTTGTCAGGGGTGCGGAACTGCTCTATTTCATAATACACACACTGCTTCTTCCTATTAACCCGAATCTTGATAATAGCCCTCCTTTCTTCCCCAGGACTGAAGGGGGGGGGGGGGGGGGGGCGTTTTTATCAAGAGTCGCCCTGTTGCCAAAAAGACCTAGAAACTGCCCTGTGTCAATGCCCCTCTTACATCCCTATGAACACTGGAAAATTACCTACCTAGCCATGCACCAAAGAGATGAAATCCCTGACAGCATGATACAGATCTGAAAATCCGCAGCACGCTCTCATTTCCATGCAATTTTTTCCCCCCCTTTTTATGGGATATATGAATACGTTTTCAAAACTCCCATCCACTCACACGGAACTGTGTTTCCACAGATTAGGGGGGCGGAAACGAAATCAGAAATCTGTTGTGTTTGGCCCTTAGTTTGGCCTTTTAGTTCATTTGTTCCCTTTTGTAAACACCGAGACGGGAGGGTTATAGGAAGCCGCCTAAGCTCCAAATACAAAGTGTTTACATGTAGCAGCTTGAATTAGGAATTAAGAATGCATGCTTTGTGCACCGGAGAATGTAGGTCAGATAGTTGTACCAATGCTATTTTGGTTACCTGGTGGGTGTAGGAGCAGCTTTACTGAAAGTCAAGGTGTGTCCCTCTTTTCAGTGAAGGGTGCTGCCCTCTTCCAAGGAGCAAAAAGCAATGCTCTGGTGATGGAAGTACACTGCTGCCTAGGCGGATCATTTATTGAACATTTGTGCTTTGTTAAAGGTGAAGTCTGGCTATTTTTAAAATGTATCAGCTGGCGGGGGTCTGTGGGGGGCGGCAACATAACAACCACTACTTACCTCTCCCCGTTTCCGCAAAGCACCATGTCACAGGCTCCGGGACCCCCACCGGAATCATTTTCTCCTCCGAGATCCAATGTTATGACTTGTGTCGTGACGTTCCAGCTGAAGGAGATCCCAGAAGCCTGTTGGGGTCATGGAGTGGCAAGCCAGGGATTCAAAAGCACAGGGAGAGGTACGTAGTGATTGTTCATTTCCCCCCTGCCGGCTGACAAATTTTTAAAAAAATCAACGTACTTTAACAGTACCCTGAAAGAAACATGAAGGTGGTAGTGTATCAAAGTGTTTTTTTATGGGCCTACGTGTTCATATGAAAACCTTAAAAGGGGTTGTCCAGCGAAAATCTTTCTTTCAAATCAACTGATAAAGTTATATAGATTTGTAATTTACTTCTATTAAAAAATCTCAAGTCTTCCCATACTTATCAACTGCTGTATGTCCTACAGAAGGTGGTGTACTCTTTCCAGTCTGACACAGTGCTCTCTGCTGACATCTCTGGCCGAGACAGGAACTCTGTCTCGGTTCTCTATGAATCCCCATAGAAAACCTCTTCTGCCCTGGACAGTTGCTGTCTCGGCCAGAGATGTCAGCAGAGAGCACTGTGTCAGACTGAAAAACAAACAAACAATATTTCCTGCAAGACATACAGCAGCTAATAAGTATGGAAAGACTTGAGATTTTTAATAGAAGCAAATTACAAATCTTTATAACTTTTTGACACCAGTTAATTTGAAAGAAAAAGATTTTCGCTGGACAACCTGTTTAAGGAGCCATGTTAGAGCCACATCAATTCCCATCTCACTTTATTATAAACAAGAACAAAAAACTACTAGTCAAAGACATTATAGTAATGGCAGGGGGTTTCCCCACCTCAGAAGCCTATGGCATAAATGTCTGATAGATGCAGATCCCATACCCATCTCAGCCAATGTGTTGGTATTGGCCAGAAGGGCCACTGGAGACTGGCCTTACACAAGTGTACTATGGGTGCTTATATCCATTGGTATTAGAAAGCAGCAGCATCCCTAAACAGGCCACCTCCTCCAGACAAGAAACAGCTTAATTGAAGCAACACTGATCATTGGCAAGAATTAAAGAAATGAGCATAGAGAATAACGGAGCGCTGGACTCTCCTGTCATTCTCTATGGGTGTTGGACTCATCTCTCAGCGCGCGCGCCGGGCTGCAGCGGCTGAGATCTCCGTCACCCGACCACCTCCAGAAGCGGGACCCGGTGGGATTAGGCAAGTATATGGGGCTCTAACGGGGGGTCGGGAGCCTGTCACCCCGGCACGGGGGGGTGACAGTTTCCCTTTAAAGCAACCCTGTACCCACAATCTGCCCCCCCCCCCCAAACCGTTCATACTGTCAGATAGCTGCTTTTAATCCAAGATCTGTCCTGGGGTCCGTTCGGCAGGTGATGAAGTTATTGTCCTAAAAAACAACTTTTAAACTTGCAGCCCTGTGTCAAAATAATGCGGCCTAGAGTACCCACCCCTGGGCAGGATTTCTCCTAATAATCATTTGTCTGAACACTGCACATGTGTCTTAATGATCCAGCCCATGTGCAGTGTTTAAACAGGTGATGATTAGGAGAACTCCTGCAAAGGGGCGTTCCTAATGGTGATGAGGACTGGGAAAATTTTACACAGGGCTGCAAGTTTAAAAGTATTTTGTTAGGACAATAACCATCACCTGCCGGTCGACCCCAGGACAGATCTTGGATTAAAAGCAGCTGACGGTACAAGTGGTTGAAGAGTCAAGAGCCGCATGTTTGAGACCTCCCTGCCCTAAATATTATTAAGATGAATATGTTAACTAAATGCAATTACAAAAGAGAAAAAACAGAAAAGTTATGAAAAATAAATATGTATATGTAATATCGTACAGAGTGATAGTCCTAGTTGAATCAGAGTTTAGCCTAGGCAAGAGTAATTCATGGCTTACATTCGTAGCACGTACATAAAATGTCGCAATGGTTGGATTTACATAACTGGAGCGCTGCCAAGCCAAAGTAAGTATTTACCAACCACAGTGAATGAGGCCCACATGTCTTTCTTTACCCTTGCAGAACCATGTAATTGTCCAACACATCAAAGTAAACCTTCAATCCGATTTATTTTAACCGCCCAGCACAGATAGTATATACCTAAATTAGAGACTAACTAAAGTGTGCACAAGAGTAAAAACGGCCCTGACCTTAGGTGTCTTTTACTGCATGGAGAAGCAAAAAAAAACTTTACATGTGGATAAAATATAAGAAGCTAACAAGCTGGAAATACTTGTAATGTAATGTCATGTACAGGATATTCTTTTCAGTGAAAACTGATGCAGAAAAAGGATATTTTGAATTTTATTACAGGTAGCACACTGGGCAAGGCATTATAACATACAGCTAGGCGTCTTTTCTTTCCTTACTTTTTTTATTTATTTTTTTGGACTCTTAGACAGGGGCATAGCTAGGATTCATGGGGCCCAATAGCAAGAAACTGTACAGGGCCCCATGAACCCAGTACACCCAGCCCCAACGGTGCCCTGTCATTGTCGGGGTGTGGACAGGTGGTGCAGGCCGACCGTCTGCACAGACAGGGTGGGGGGGGGGGGGGGGAATGTTGCAGATTTGAGGTGCAGGTAGCAGTGGCAGGTGGCCGCTGCTGCCGGTGTAACCCGTCACTGACCCGGGGATGGTAAAGGTTGGAGGTGCAGGTGGTCAAAAGTGCACTCTCACTACTACCTTGGAAGGCAGACCACGTGTTTTGCTGATTGAGGCCCAGGCCTCCCTGCCCCACAGGCCCCATAGCAATTGCGTGGTCTGCCTTCATGGTTGCTATGCCATTGCTCTTAGACAATAGTAGCTTTAAACCTTCATAGACTGCAGAATTCAAACAAACTTTCCCCCTGAAGTTTTTTTCAGTATTCGAAACAAAATCAAGGGAGATAACTGTCAGATGAGCTCTTGTTCAGCTGACAATTATTGAGGTGTTTGGCAATACCAAGGTTACAGGAGCAGGGATTCCAGTCATAATGATGGGAATCCCCGCTTCTTTACAGGGTGTTCCCAAGTTTAAACAGCTGCCTCGCTCATGCCTCTCTCTCTGCTGTGGGGAACAGAAAGTGGGGATTCCAGTCATAATGAAGGAAAGCCCCTGCACTGCCGGCCTCCCACACCACCCAAATGGCAGCCGCCGGCAGTTCACGGCTCTCCCCACCGCCAGTGACTCCTTTGCCGGCCTGCAGCAGCTCCCAGCACCCTTCTCTAGGCCACAGGTGCCTGTGCTCCAATCTCGGCGGCCCCCGAATCACTAGTCTGTCAGCCGCTGGCTCCCACTTCTTCCTGCTGCCTCTGATGACTCCCCATGCCACGGGGATTACCCACACCATCCTGCCCCAGATTCGGCACCCCTCCCCAGGCTCCTAAACCGTTTGCCGGCCGATTTAAATTTGGCGCTGGATCAGCGGCTGGTTGACAGCTTAAGAGCCTGGAGAGGGGTGCCTAGAGCTGGGGCAGGCCAGCGGGGGTGATCACCATGATGTGGGGAGTCTGCAGAAAGAAGCAGGAGCTGATGGCTGACAGACTAGTGATGCGGAGGGCCATCTGTGGCCTAGAGAAGGGTGCTGCAGAGAGCTGCTGCAGGCTGGTGGAAGAGACGGAGGGGGAAGAGGAAGCCGGCAGCTAAAAGTGAGTGGTGAAGGGGGTAAGCAGCGCAGGGGAATCCAGTCATTACAACTGAAATCCCCACAGAGAGAGAGGCGGGAGCAGGCGGACACCTCTTTATACCAACATTTAGTCTTGAACAGTTCATAAAAAATACACCACAATGTTATTTTCTAGAGATGAGCAAATTTCAAGTACATCCAAACCTGCACTCTCTGAATATGGTTACCAGTGGCTGAAGAAGTTGGATGCAGCCCTAAGGCTGCCTGGAAAACATGGATGTAACCATAGGCTGTATCTATATTTTCCAGGAGTCCCTAGAGCTGCATCCAACTTCTTCAGCCAATGGTAATCAAAACCAGAGAGTTCGGGTTCTGATGAACCTATGTCAAGTTTGCTCATCTCTAGTATTTTCCCTATGAAACAGACAAAAGATTATGATAAAATTTTACAATAGAGCTTACAACAGTACCTGGATAAAAAGAATGGAGTGAAATGGTCTTGGAAGGGCTTGTTGGTTGTTATGGAAACATCTCGCACTAGCTTAAATTTGTGAGTCACCTTCACGATTTGACTAAGAGCAGATGATTACAGTCGTATGGAAAAATACAAAACATTTTTTTATTTTTATCTTTTGGGAAATCTGACCAGATTGCAAAATTTCACAGCCTTGGGCAGTCAAATTGCTGCCGTATGGTGCTTTGATAAGCTGCTGCCATCTCTGGCCAAGACAAGAACTATTCTATGGGAATCCTCATAGAAAACCTCTCCTGCTCTGGACAGTTCCTGTCTCGGCCAGAGATGTCAGCAGAGAGCACTGTGTCATAATGAAAATAAAACAACACTTCCTGCAGGGCATACAGCAGCTGATAAGTATGGGAAGACTTGAGACTTTTAAATAGAAGTACATTACAAATGTATATAACTTTCTGACACCTGTTGATTTGAAAGAAAAAGATTTCGCTGGACAACCCCTTTAAAGAAGAGTAAAAGTACCATAATATGACTACCTACAATGTGGAGCGATAATACAGCCATGTGAATGAGGTCAAATGAACTCAGTATTTTACAACTGTGATTTTTTTTTTTTTTTTTTTAAAGGAGAAGTCCAGCGAACATTTTTAATAAGGTATTGTATTGCCCCCCAAAAGTTATACAAATTACCAATATACACTTATTACAGGAAATGCTTATAAAGTGCTTTTTTCCCTGCACTTACTACTGCATCAAGGCTTCACTTCCTGGATAAAATAGTGATGTCACGACCAGACTCCCAGAGCTGTGCAGGCTGTGGCTGCTGGAGAGGATGATGGCGGAGGGATGCTCAGTGTTCCTAAAGTGCCCTGTGTCCCTCTGCCATCATCCTCTCCAGCAGCCACAGCCCACACAGCTCTGGGAGTCGGGTCGTGACATCACCATGTTATCCAGGAAGTGACATCACCATGTTATCCAGGAAGTGAAGCCCTGATGCAGTAGTAAGTGCAGGGAAAAAAAGCACTTTATATTCATTTCCCATAATAAGTGTATATTGGGGGTTTGTATAACTTTTGGGGGGCAATAAAATAATTTAATAAAAAATTTTGCCGGACTTCTCCTTTAAATGCACCTAATTTAAGTTACAAATACTCCAAAGGTCAATCAGCTATCCTCCTTCACCAAAGTATAGACTGGCAGGTCTGCACATTGCGCCTCGGAAAGAAGGAAAATCTACACATGCCTGCAGCGGCACAGCAGAGATCCTAATTTACCGCTCGCTTCAAATTACAGTCCGCGAATGTAATCATTGCAGGTTTCTGTCAAAATATTTCCCATCTTTCTTTCATTCATGGACTCAATTAAATTGTTTCCAGTTAAAACCTTATGTTTTGTAACAAACGGAGGACTGTCAGCACCTGCCTAGGCAGCAGCATGCTAAACATGGTGTCAGGTTCTAAAAGTATTAGGAACGATCACATGTGGAGAGAGGGTCAACCATGTGTGAACTACTGTATCAGTCGCTGGAGCACTGTCACACATCAATCACACATTCCTTCTGTAACGCCAATAGTCATTTCATGGAGTTCACAATCCTGGCAAACCCAAATCTCATGGTATAGTCAGAGTTTAGGATGAACTCTTCCTGACCTCCCTGTAAAGAGGATTGCAAATATTTCCAATGGATTTTCTACTTTTTACATACATTCCGCAGGGTTTAGACGAATACTAGGTACGTGGATATTGTGTGCCACCAAAGAATAGGCTTTCTAGCGTGCAACGTTAAGCTTTAAAAGATGTTCAGTTTCCCCAGGTTGTATATAGGCTTTTCTTCACTTAAAGGGATAGTTCATAAAAATACAAAATTATTTCAAATCAACTGGTGCCAGAAATTTGTAATTTACTTCTGTTAAAAAAATCTCGTCTTTTCATACTTATCAGCTGCTGTATGTCTTGCAGGAAGTGGTGTATTTTTTCCGGTCTGACACAATACTCTCCTCTCCTGTCTATGTCAGGAACTGCTACAAGTTCAGTAAAAAGCTGAGGGCACTCACCGGAATATTGCAATGAGTCTTTAGTTCAACATATAGTAAAACCTTCGGTGACACACGTCACTGTTCAGCAGACGCCAAACCACTTCACATATAAATCATAGACATGATGGCCATTTCGCGCTCATGCGCGCTTCATCAGAAACTATCAGGAACTGTCCAGAGCAGAAGCAAATCCTCATAGAAAACCTCTCCTGCTCTACAGAATGGAAATAATACACTACTTCCTTCAGGACATACAGCTGCTCATAAGTACTGGAAGACTTGAGACTTTTTTAATTTAAGTAAATTACAAAACTTTGGCACTTTCTGCCACCGGTTGAATTAAAAGAAAAAAAAATGTGGGTGTACTACCCCTTTAAGGGAAGGATCGTATGTACCTATCCTGGTTGCAGCAACGATGCTTGATGGCACTCGTCTGGAATCCAGGGAACCTTCTTTTTTTAGTTCCTTGTAAAAGATGAGCCTTGACTGACCATATTTCTTGTTCCCAAGAACCCATGTTTAGACAGAGTGCCCGAATAGGCTTTACTAGTTGGTGTTAGGATTAGATATTGCATCACAAATTTATTACAAGTGTCTTTTAATATGAGTAAATATAAATTAAGATGACAACATTATTCCTGTACAATTGTATAATTCATTGTACTACTTTGAATACTTTTAAGAGCGATCAATCTAACACAAAAACTCCAAATGAAAATCCATTGTAGTTGGCAAACCCAATGATGTCAAGTAAGACTACAATATATACTGTATACAACAAATACAGTGGGGACAATAAGTATTTGATACACTGACGATTTTGCAAGTTTTCCCACCCACCAAGAACAGAGAGGTCTGTAATTATTACTGGTACACTTCAACTGTGATCACTGACCAACCAGCAAGAGTTCTGTCTCCCACAAACCTGTTAGTTTTTCTTTAAGAAGCTCCTCCTACACTGCCCTTATTACCTGTACTGTATTAACATAACCTGGTTGAACCAGTTACATGTTTAAAAAAAACGCTCCACCATGGTCAAGACCAAAGAGCTGTCTAAGGACACCAGGAACAAAATTGTAGACCTGCACAAGGCTGAGATGGGCTACAGGATACGAGGCAAGTAGCTTGGTGAGAAGGCAACTGTTCACAAAATTATTAAAAAAATGGAAGACAGAGGAAGATTGACAGTTGTCCTCAGTCTGGGCTCCATGTGAAGTATCACCTCCTTAAGCAAGGATGATTCTAAAAAAAAAAAAAAAAAAAAAAAAAAAAAAGAAAAAAAAAAAAAATGGCATTGAGAAACATGCTCCTATTATCCAACAGCCACCTTCCTTTAGTAAGAGCATTGAAGATTGGTCGTGCTTAATCTCCCAGCATGACCAATGTTCAGGATTGGAATAACCTGTCATTAGACCTGAACTCATTAGAATATCTGTCGAAACGCAACATTGCCCATTAAAAGCTGCTAAACCTGAAAGATCTGGAAATCTGGGGAGATCTGGGGCAAAAACCCTGCTGTAGTGTGTGCAAACTTGGTGAACTACTACAGGAAATGTCTGACCTCTCTAATTGCAAACAAAGGTTTCTGTATCAATTATTAAGGCGGATATTAGGACAGCAGAAAAGGTCCTACCTCTTCTGCTTTCCGGCACTCCATTTCCTCCCTCTGCCTATCTGTGCTGATAACAAACAAGTGGGGGCAGGTTACGGACAATGACCAATAGCGGGGACATCGGCAAGCTATTGGACATTGCATTGGGGCGTGGTGCCAGCAGCGCCGGTAACATTCTCCATTCCCCCTCACGTCTGTGCACGTTATCAGCACGGATGGGCAGAGGAGGGAAGTGGAGTTCCGGAGAGAAGATGTAGGAGCTTTTTTTTGCTCTCTGGATAACCCCTTAAGATTCTTCTTCCCCCCCCCCCCATTGTCTCTCACAGTTGACATGTACATACAATAAGCATTACAGAACCCTCCATTCTTTGTAGGTGGGAAAACAAAATCGGCAGTGTATCAAATACTTATTTTCCCCATGATACATTCACTCTTTATCCAAAACCAAGTAAAGACCATTCACAAAAAGTTATACGCTTACTACACCATTTCTTAAGAGTGGCTCTTTATTTTCTTTCACATTCTATATGAAAAATCCTAATTTCTATCTGATACACTGGGTCATATGATCAAGCTGTGATCCGGTGGTGATCTAGTGGTGACCCCCAAAGAATATTTTATTATTCGTGGAGTAAAAGGTGTGTCCAAGAGGAAGAGAGTTCTGCTCCACAAGTCTAGAGGAACCAGATAAACCGCCTGTACCTCATCTCCCTGACAAGTAAACCATCAACCTGCACAACTCTCTTTAAAAGTTACATCTACCAATAAGAATTTAGATTGAAATCTCTAGGGCAGAGACACACCTAGCTTCCACGGGGCTGCTGGCTGTCATATGGCGGAAAACCATGTCAGCGTGCAGATTTACTAAAAATTGGCATGAATCTGTCAGCACCTGGACCCCACCCGAGGCGGTGACCGTGTGCTGAAGGTGGTATTACATCAGTTAGCAGGTTGCTTTTAGACATTCTGTCAGAGTTGGTCCTGTACAAAATCCATTTTTCAACTGTAACCAAGAGTCAAAGAGGAGTTGTGGCCAAGCACTCGTGCTGCACTCTTCACCACTCCTTCCTCCTTTATGAATATTTAGAGCTGCCCGGCCTCCTGCATGATCCTGCCATCTTTATGGTCTGTGCATGTGCTACTGATGTCACAGGTCGTGTGCCTCCTGCCTTTGCCGTCACTGTTGACATCAGTGGCGTGCATGCATGGCTTTAAAGGAATACGCCAGTGAAAATCTTTTCTTTCAAATCAACTGGTTTCAGAAAGTTATATAGAGTTGTAACTTACTTCTTTAAAAAAAAAAAATCTCCAGTCTTCCAATACTTATCAGTTACTGTATGTCCTGCAGGAAGTGGTGTATTGTTTCCAGTCTGACACAGCGCTCTCTGCTGCCACCTCTGTCCATATCAGGAACTGACCAGAGCAAATCCCCATAGAAAACCTCTCCTGCTTTGGACAGTTCCTGTTTTGGACAGAGGTGGCAGCAGAGAGCACTGTCACACTGGAAAGAATCCACCACTTCCTGCAGGACATACAGCAGCCGATAAGTACTGGAAGACTGGAGATTTTTAAATAGAAGTAAATTACAAATGTGTATATAACTTTCTGACGCCAGCTGATATGAAAGAAAAAGATTTTTGCTGGAGTACCCCTTTAATAGGCCAAACAGTGCACTAGCAACCAAGTTTGGTCTTCTGTATGTTGGTATGTGTTCTACTTGTAGGTGTGACAGACTACGCTTTTGTGCGCTACAACTAAAATGTTTATGTCACAAGAAGACGACTACATGTGAGCCGTTAAAGTCTATGGCTATGCCGCTGTATACGCCAGAATAACTTTTTGAAGGTATCCAGATATATTGCCACCGATGTGCAGTCTCAAGACGATGGGTAAGCTGCATGTACTAAGCTATGAGAACTGATGCTGGTACCAAAATAAACGCAATAAATGGGGGGGGGGGGGGCAGCCTGTGCTATATACACTATTATAAGTGAATAAACAAGAAAACATTGACTATTTGTGGTAAACTTTGTAAAAGCCACTTTAGCCACGATGCCTGAACACAGGAAGAGTTCAAGGCTTACACTAAAAAACCAAGAGTCACATGACATTTTCAAGAACAGAAAATAAGATGGTAGAGAGCCGAAGAAAACGCAGAGATGTTAATGGACGATCATAACAACTACATGCTGCTCCTCAGAGACCCAATTACTCAAGTCTTTTGTTTGAGAGCGTCAGCTACTAAGTGATGCAAATTTTAATTAGTGCTAAGTCTGACAGGAACACATGTGAGCAAGTTTAATTGTGGAATAAACGTTACATCTGAGGCAACGATGTAGGAATACCACCCCCAGCACTTACAGGGGTACTCTGGAGAAAAAAAAATGTTTTAAAACCAACTGGTGCCAGAAATTACTTCTATTTATATAAATATAAAACAAAAACAGTACTTATAAGCTGCTGTATGTCCTGCAGAAAGTGGTGGATTCTTTCTGGTCTGACACAGGGCTCTCTGCTGCCACCTCTGTCCATGTCAGGAATTGTCCAGAGCAGGAGAGGTATGGGGATTTGCTGCTGCTCTGGACAGTTATTGACAGCTACAAAGGTGGCAGCATAGTGTAAGAACAACACCAAAAAAAACAGATTAAAGTGAATCTGTTTGGTGCAAATAAGGTTAATGACCAAAGGTAGTTAATTCGTTCAGGAGCAAGGACCTAACTGTACTCCATTTTTGCGGTTATAAAGGTACAGTTATGTGATTGGATGAAACGGCGCAGAGGCTGCAGAGAGTGTCCCAGCTGCTGCTGATAGCCGGGCATCTGCCGTAACGGACGAGACCCAAGCCAGGCTTGGATCATGGCAGTAAACCCTATAGATACTACGGTGGCTGAAGAGGCTGAGCCTCATCAGCAATGCCTATGACAGTGCTGATCAACACTGCAATGTATTATGCATGTTATCAGGTAATCGGAGAGTCCCCAAGGTGGGATAGTAAAATAAAGCAAAAAATGTTTACACACAAATAAAAACAAATATAGTTCAATACACAAATAATCCCTATATCCCCCCATGTAAATAAATAAAGAGGAAAAACTGTCTAGAGCAAGAGTTAAAAATACCCTTTTAAAGGGTTACACCAGGCAAGAGCTTTTTTAGAGATATGCCTGGGGATGGGTTGTTTGAAAATAATAAAGCACACCTACCTCCCTGGTTCCCATGCCACCACTATCTTACTGCTCTGTCCCACCGCTCTGAGGCAGTGATGCTAAAGGCCCCCTCAGCCAATCAGCAGCTGCTGCAGTGTCCCATCTCAGTTGCTGGTTGGCTTGGCGGGCCTGCAACATCACAGCCCCAGAATCCAGAAACAAAGAGTGATGGAGCATTAATATATTGGCAGCACAGGAGCCAGGAAGGTAAGTATGCTTTATTATTTTCAATCAAACCATCCACAGGCAAATTTTTAATAAAGCCTATTGCCTGGAGTACCCCTTTAAGTTATGCTCATGTACCAATGTCAACACAGACCATTGTCCTCAAAATATTTTTACTCTCAGTTTTCACTTGTGTCATCTATTAATAAGTTGCTCTTGTAGGGAAATAACTGGAAAAGCTGGATCTAGTGGAAACAGTGGCCTTTATGCATAAGCCGACTGGATTTACACTGACGGTGGAGATAATTATTGCTATTGCTCATGTTGATGACTACCATCTTGGTCATTTGCCTGCATTAATTGGTACCATGGTGTATCATTCATCCTGCAGAATTTCCATATGCATAAAGGCCACCATTTCTTCAATAAGGCACATAAATCACATTCTCCAGCAGTTTATGTAGGTTGTCCTAAACCTCCACTTGAACAGATCAGCCATGACACAGGACATGACACATGGGAAAATTTTACATATCCTGGTTCCTCAGAAAGAACTGGAGTACAGCGACAATCGCAGCAATTATTTTAGAAAATTACCTTTAAATAAACTTTGCAAAGTGAAACTTTCCTATCAGTGACAAAAAGCCCACATCTACAATGTAAAGACAGAGGCTGAGGTCTCATAGCATGTGGGACTGCGGTTTCAATATGAAAGTGTCCTATTAGACGAAGGGATTTTTAGTGATTAGCGGTGGCAAACAAGATTGTTTATCGTTAACCTGAAATCGTTCAACATATAATGCTGCGTTTACACGGAACGATAATTCGCCCAATCGAATGATTAACGATTTCGAAGTAATGATGTGTGTTTTTTTTATAACTATCAGCATTTAGACAGAACGATATATCGTTTGGAAAAATAGTTATTGCGATTGTTTTAAGATCGCTTAAAGGGGTAGTTCACCCAAAAAAAAATTCTTTCAAATCAACTGGTGCCATAAAGTGCCAGAGATTTGTAATTGACTTCTATTAAAAAATCTTAAGTCTTCCAGTACTTATCAGCTGCTGTGTGTCCAACAGGAAGTGGTATTTACTTTCCTGTCTGACACAGTGCTCTCTGTTGCCTCCTCTGTCCATGTCAGGAACTGTCCAGAGCAGCAGCGAATCCCCATAGAAAACCTCTCCTGCTCTCCAGACTGGAAATAATACAACTTGCTGCTGGGCATACAGCATCTGATAAGTACTGGAAGGCTTGAGATTTTTTAAATAGAAGTAAATTACAAATCTCTGGCACTTCATGGCAGCAGTTGATTTGAAAGAAATTTTTTGGGGGTGAACTACCCCTTTAAGCCTATCTCACACATAGGGTGAATCGGTGAAAGACTGTTTACATTATGCGATCTGTGAATTTTCAGTGAACGACCAACGATAATTTGAGAACTTGTTGAAAGATCACAACGAACGATTTATCGTTCCATCGCTTGATCGTTCGCTGTGTTTAAAAGAGCCGATTATCGCTCAAATGCCATCATTATCGCGAAAATCCGAAAGATAATAGTTCCGTGTAAACGCACCATTACACAGAACGATAGTCATCAATTACAATTGTTACAGCGATCGTTACTACGATCGTTTAGAGTCCATTTACACAGATTATCTGCCAAAGATTTGAAGCCAAAGCCAGAAACAGACTATAAACAGAGATCAGGTCATAAAGGAAAGCCTGAGATTTCTCCTCTTTTCAAATCCATTCCTGGCTTTGGCTTCACATCTTTGGCAGATAATCTTTCTGTGTAAATGGACCTTTACACAGAACGATTAGTAAAAGAATGTGGAATTACAGCGAAGGATAAATGATGGTTAGGGTCAGATCTAAATGAACGATCAACGACACATGAATGATTTTTCGATCCTTGCCTGCAATTACACAGGACGTCATTCAAATGATATAACGTCCCGTGTAATAGGGCCCTTATAGAACACATGTAGCTGCAGTGACTTATCTGCTGTCAGGAAGGATACACACATGGTGGCTTTATAGATAAGCTGGCTGTAATAAGGAAGCCTCTGCAACCTATGGGCCCACACCGTACCTTCCCATGCTTTCACACTAAAGCACAAAATGGAGGGGGGGGGGGGGGGTGTCACGGAATCAAAGCACGTTCCATTGCATTTTGTACTATGGAAGAGAGAATACGGAGCCATATGGCGACAGCCCACAGCATTACACATTGCTTTGGGTTTGTAATGCAGAACCGTGCTGAAACAAGTGCATGATATTAGCATTTTATAGCTACTTTGCACCCTTTCTTCTTTAAAGTGAATGCAGATTTCCACAAACTTTCCACTCCTCCTATCATCAGGCTGGAGGAAGCGTCATTGATATGCACCACTGAATCAAATCCGGCAGCTAAAACCGCACTTCTGCAACTCTGTTTTCTAATGCTGTAATGACTGGTTACCGAAAACTGATAATCACTCATAATACCGATAGCCATTCATGGGTGCAACCCACTTTGAGGGCGGTTTCAGTTGATTTTTTAATTTGAATTATTTAGGTTACTATTAGTTCACAATACATCTCACAGTAAAGTTGTTGTAATGGTAAATAAATAAAAAAAAATTAATAAAAAAAAAAAATGAAGATAATAATAATAATAAAATAAAAATAATAATAAAATTATAAAAATAGTAAAAATAATAATAAAATAATAATAATAATAATAATAATAATAATAATAATAATAATAATAATAATAATAATAATAATATTATAATAATAATAATAATATAATAATAATAATAATAATAATAATAATAATAATAATAATAATAATAATAATAATAATAATAATAATAATAATAATAATAATAATATTATAATAATAATAATATAATAATAATAATAATATAATAATAATAATAATAATAATAATAATCTATATAATATATACACATACATACACTTCTAATAATGAAATCTCTTTGCATCATTAACCCTTTAGGAAGAATAGACAATAATGAGGCCTGGGGTTGACAAACTTATTTAAAATGGTTTCCATAGAAACTGAAAGCGAGCTTCCCAAGTCTCTATAGAACAACTCACACCCTCATTCCTTCCCCACTGCTTTGCCACCCACTTCTCCGCCCCCCTGCCATCACCCTGGATGCCACCTCTATACAGGACACTCCTGTCCCTCCTCTCCTCCACAAGGCAAACTGGTTTCACATATACACTAGCCTTGGGTGTGTGTGTGTGTGTGTGTGTGTGTGTGTGTGTCACTTACCATCCCCATAGCAGTAGCTGCTCAGGCAAAGTGTCACAGGGATCACACACACAGATTTGTACCACAGCAAGTTAATATTTAAATAAAAAATAGTTAAATAGAGGGATGACAAATATGTCAGGAATTGAGACTATAGATCAGGGGTAGGGAACCTTGGCTCTCCAGCTGTTGCAAAACTACAACGCCCATCATGCCTGGACAGCCGAAGGCTGTCCAGGCATGATGGGAGTTGTAGTTTTGCAACAGCTGGAGAGCCAAGGTTCCCTACCCTTGCTATAGATAGATATTCAGAAACATAGAACTTCCATGTACATTACAAAGTATCAATTAATAATTCAATGTTTACAAATATATACAGTCTCTGCTTCTACAGCTCAGCAATGGATATTGTATCACATTGTATTATTTCCATGTCCTGATTGTATTATATTGTATTATTTACATGTCCTGATTGTATTATATTGTATTATTTACATATCCTGATTGTATTCTATACATGTCCTGGATCAGCCCTGAGTCCACAGACACCATATAACCTGTGGATACTAAGGGAGCCCATACACAGCTACAGACCAGCCATTCAATCTGCAGCTCCTCGTGTAATCCCATTATTCTAATACTCCACCATGAACCTTTTTCATAGGACTCACAAACTTGTATAAAAGCAGAATAAAACTTTCCTGTAAATGCAGAGAGAGAAGAGAGAGAAGAGAGAGAGAAGAGCAGCAGGGTAAACAGCAGCAATGTCTAACAGATGAGTGTTGTGCAGACTCCTGTAAAGGTGTGGTAGGTGCCCCTCCATACAGACCCCCCCTGATCTGGGATGTCCTCACCTTAGTAAACCCTCCAGCAGCTTTGGCTCCTCTGGCAGGCTGGGATCTGTGGTGCTCGCCCAGGCAGGGACTGCAGTGTCTTGGGCTTGACTGTCTGAGCAGTGGAAGTGACAGGCAGCTCCCACTCCCTACTCTCTAGACTGCAGGCTTCACTGAAGGAAGGAGGGGCAATGCTGTGCTAGAGGAAGAATTAAATCCTCCACCCCCTCAGGGTTCACCATGACATCATTGTCAAAGGATTGTGGGAGAGGAGGCTGAAAGAGAAAAAAAAAATGCAGCTAATTAACCTGTGTGTGGCTGGAAAGGCTCCATGTCTGCTGCTGTGCACTGGAGTCAGACAACTTCCCATGTACTCCTACAGGCTGCTAGAAGAGAGATGTATGCATTACCTGCTGTTACTATTACACCGAGCGTTTTTTTACGATTAACGACTAACGATAAAAGATTGTTTATCGTTAACCTGAAATCTTTCAATATATTACGCAGAACGATGTCCGTTATGCCGCGTTTACACGGAACGATTTTATCGTTCCAATTTTCGCCATAGCGATGGCTTTTGAGCGATAATCGTTCCGCGTAAACAGAGCAAAGGATCAAGCGACGAGCGAGAAATCGTTCATTTTGATCTTTCAGCATGTCCTCAAATCGTTGTTGGTCGTTGGCTAAAAATTTGCCGATCGCTTCGTGTAAGCAGTCTTTCAAAGATTCACCCTATGTGAAAGATCTTTAAAACGATCGCAATAACAATTTTTCTCTGTATAAACGCTGATCGTTATAAAAACCAAATTGTTGCTTCAAAATCGTTAAACGATCGATTGGGCCAATTATCGCTCTGTGTAAATGTAGCATTACAAAAAACGATCGCAAACGAGATTGTTAACCTGAAATCGTTCACCGTATTACACAGAACGATTGTCGTTAGTTAGGATTGTTATTGCGATAATCGTTTATTCCTTACGATTAGTGAAAAAAAGTGGAACTCGAGTGAACGAATGTGGAATTACAGCAAATCATTAACGATAATTTTAGGAATTTTCAGATCTAAATTAACGATCAACGACATACGAACGATTTTTCGATCATTGCCTGCAATTACACAGAATGATTATCGTTTAAGTTCGAACAATATAGCGATTTTTCGCACAATAATTAATCGGTCCGTGTAATAGGGCCCTATGTCGTCCGCAGTAATGCTACATTTACATGTAACGATTATCGTTCGAATTTTCGCGACAACGATTGCATTTGAAAGATAATTGTTCCGTGTAAACACAGTAAACGATCAAGCGACGAGCGAGAAATCGTTCATTTTGGTCTTTCAGCATGTTCTCAAAACAATGGACAATCGTTTTTAAGATCGTTTACACGAAGCGATCTGCGAATTTTTAGCGAACGCCGATTTAAGAACATGCTGAAAGATCAAAATGAACTATTTCTCGCTCGTCGCTTGATCGTTTGCTGTGTTTACACGTAACGACTATCACTCAAATGCGATCATTATTGCGAAAATTCGAACGATAATCGTTCCGTGTAAACGCAGCATTATTAAGGGTCCTATTACACGGAGCGATTTTTAACGATTAACGATCGCAAATCGCAGCCCCCCCACCGCTTTCGCCAGCCCTCCTCGGACTCACTTGCTCGTTGGTGCCGCGTGGAATAGCGGCAGCAGCAAGCAGGGAACGAGGAGCAAATGAGCGCGTGTGATACGGCCTTTACCCTATGTGAATGATGGGCTTAAGCGATCTTAAAAACGATCGCAATAAGGATTTTCTAACGATTTTTCTCCATCTAAGCGCTGATCGTTTGGGCGAATTAGTTATAACCGTTACTATAATCGTTATTGCGATCGTTACTATGATTTTTATTGCGATTGTTACTATGATTGTTTATTCCTTACAACAAACAATAAACAATGCAATTACGCTGAACGATTAGTGAAAAAATGCGGAACTTGAAGGATTAACGATAATTTTAGGATCAGATCTAAATCAACGATCAACGGCATACGAACGATTTTTCGATCGTAGCCTGCAATTACACAGAACGATTATCGTTTAAATTTGAACGATATAACGATTTTTCGCACGATAATCGTCCCGTGTAATAGGGCCCTATGTCACTGGCATAGTCCGCAGTAAGGGCCCTATTCCACGGGACAATTATCGTTCGGATAATCGTTAAATCGTTCGGAACTAAGCGATAATCATTTAATTGAATAGCAGTTAATGAATAAACCACGAACGAGAAATCTTTGATCGCTTAATAAGACCTGGACCTATTTTCATCGTTGCTCGTTCGCAAGGAATAAGACGTTGTTCGGTCATTCGCAGTAGCGACGACAAGACGACCGCAAGAACGATCATAAGTAACGATCATCGTTCCCGTCTAATTGGGTGAACGATTTCAGGTTGTTTGCAATAGCGGTCGTTTGAGATCGTTTATCGTTAACAATTATCCGAACGATAATCGTCCCGTGGAATAGGGCCCTAACACACACTCCCATTCTATAGCTGATTATAAAGTGCACACATGTTTTATTCTATAAAGGCAATTATTTGTATATTGCGCCAATGAATTTGAAATATAAAGTAACTTAGATTAAAATCTTCCTGTCTTGTTTATATAGCGACTATTTGCATCTGTGCCACTACAGTAACAGACAACAAACCCTGTATACAATGTATATGCAGTCATACTTTCTTCTGGCAGCTCGCTACTTCTTGGTAACTAACCGAATGTACAGATGGATATAGCATGATGCAGGATCTGGGTGGCTGTTAGAAAGTGAACAAATCTCCAGCATGCTCCAGTCCATCCAAACCCGAATGCTCGACATTTGATTATCGGTGGCTGAAGAACTTGGATGCAGCCCTAGAGCGTTCTGGAAAACATGCATGTATTATACGGTTGTATCCATGTTTTCCAGGCAGCCTTAGGGATGCATCCAACTTCTGCAGCAGCCGGTAACCAAATGCTGTACACTTGGGTTCAGACTCGATATTCGCTCATCTGGCCTGTAACTGTTGCAATCAATCTGCCGCACCTTCCCTGCTGGGCGACTGTACCAGTACAGTACTGCGAAGATTTAAAGGGTTGGTCACCAAATTTGTTTTCAAATCAACTGGTGCCAGAAATTTGTAATGTACTTCTATTAAAAACAAATCTCAAGTCTTTCAGGACATATCAGCTGCTGTATGTCCTGAAAAAAAGTGGTATTAATTTCAGTCTGGAAAGCAGGAGAGGTTTTCTATGGGGATTTGCTACTGCTCTGGACAGTTCCTTACATGGACAGAGGTGGCAGCAGAGAGCACTGTGTCAGACTGTAAAGAATGCACCACTTCCTGTAGGACATACAGCAACTGATAAGTACTTTAAGACTGGAGACTTTTTAATAGAAGTATACAAACTCTGGCACTTACAGGCACCAGTTTATTTGAAAGGAGAAAAAAATTTGATGAACAACCCCTTTAAACACATGCGACACTCCTGGCATCATAATGATACATGATGCCGGGAGGTTCGTGAATCCAGTCCATTTCATATATTCTGTTATGGACTGTATTCACAAACATGTGACTGCACCCTAATTTCACCCTGCTGTACCTACAGAACAATTCCACACCACTACCAATGTCATACATGTACATATCATTTATTGCACAAGCAAATAACAAACAATCAAAGGAGAGATGTCATTGAAAATACGAAGAAACAATGTGAGGCCACTCACCTGACCATACACATAAGAAGCACAGTAATGCAGGCCAAAAGCACAGACATATAGCTATACATATAATGTACTGTGCCCACTTACAAAAGACTCAAGGGGTAATGTAAACTGCACTATGGGAAAGTGTAAATAGAAATTATACTGGATGCTCCAAAGGGTGTATAAGTAACCAGGACTTTAGTTTCTTAGGTCCTCCATTCTTGGGCCCCACCCTTCAGCTCCCACAGTTCTCCACAGCAGCAATGTTATTTTCATGTCAAAAATGACAAAAGTATAAAAAAACTAATATAGTACTGGGCCCCCTCATAGTATTAGGTCCCTCTGTGCAGCTCCCGTATAGTGTTAGGCCACTCTGTGCAGACCCCATATAGTACTGTATTAGGACCCTCTGTGCAGCTCCCGTATAGTGTTAGGCCACTCTGTGCAGACCCCGTATAGTACTGTATTAGGACCCTCTGTGCAGCTCCCGTATAGTGTTAGGCCACTCTGTGCAGATCCCATATAGTACTGTATTAGGGCCCTCTGTGCAGTTCCCCATATAGTATTAGACCCCTTTGCACAGCTCTCATATAATACTTGGCCCCTCTGTACAGCTCCAGTATAAGGTCCCTGTAAGGAACTTACCTTGTCCCTGTAAGGAACTTATGTCTTCCATAAGTCTCTGTTAAAGAAATATATTAATCCCGTGTTACCGTCTGCTCCCCCTGCTCCTTTGATTATTCAGGGTGAACTTGAATATGAGGTGGACAGGATTCTGGATTCTCGCCGAGTTCAGAGTTCTTTACAGTATCTGGTTCATTGGAGAGGATTTGGCCCAGAGGAGCGCACTTGGGTAGCAAGTAGGGATATGCATGCACCACGTCTCATTCGGCAATATCATTTGCACAACCCGTCTAAACCAGGTCCTGTTACTAAGGGTCCTGAGGCCCCTCATAAGGGAGGGGGTATTGTAAGGAACTTACCTTGTCCGGCTCCAGCGGCGTCTCCTTCCAGCTCGGCTCCGGCTGTCGGCTCGGGAGCGCGCCGCTGCTCCGCCCGCCGGAGCCGAGTGACGTCACGGAGACCCGACGGCGTCCCTAGCAACCGGGGACGCCGTGGGGTCACGTGACCGTCAGCTGGCCGGCCGGCACGCAGCTGATGTGTTTTACACTCAGGCTGAGTGACAGGTCGCCCGGCCGCTCAGCCTGCAGTGCACCAGCTGCAGTGAGGCTGGACTCAGGAGGCCGGACCAATCAGCCTTTGGTCCGGGCTCCTGGTCCAGTATAAAGTTTCAGTGTAGCCAGCAGGTTATCGCTGGCTATTAGTTGTTTCTGATCCCAGCTCCCCAGTCCCTTGTATTCTGTCCTATCCTTTCTCATTTCGACTTGCCCGGATTCTGACCTTTTTGCCTGTCCCCTGACTCTCCGTTTGGTTCCGATTTTGTACTGCGTTGCTCGTTTGGTTACTGACTCGGCTAGTTGACTTCCCGCATTGTGTTTGTCTGTCTGTCTGCGTTTTATGTTCTGCACGTATACAGCATAGGGATTGTCTTCGTGGTTGTCCGCGACCGCCTAGGGTCGACCGAGGCAAGTAGGCAGGTGACAGTGGGTGGGGTCAGAGCTAGGGCCCACTGTCTTGTGTCTTATCTTCCCCCAGCCACTCGTGACAGTCCCAGTCAGAACTCATTTATGATCGTTTGCACTTATTTCTGACTATTCTCTTGCCTGACGATTTTATAGCTCACCGCCCTCTTGGTCTGACCGAGCTAGTTCACCAGATTGCCGTCTTGTTTGTCTCTAGCGTTGTTTGTCCTCCATTTTTGCCGTGCGCTCATCTAGTGCAGACAGAGGCTGTGGGCGAAATCAGGGCTCACTTCTTCACCCTGTTGTGACCGAATCACAAGCCTACTCTAGAATGGAGGCCATGAATGTCGTGGGCAGTCAGATGCAGAAGTTTACCCTGATGGTGCAGGACCTGGCTAAACGTGTACAGTTCGAGGAACAGTGACCTTCTCCCAATTCAGCGACCTTCTCCCAATTCAGCTTAAGCAGTGGTAGAACCTAAGTTTAAGTTAGCTGACAAATTCAGTGATGATAGGAGGTTGTTATTATCTTTTAGGGGAAGTAGTAAGCTTTACTTTCGCTTAAAAGGGTAGTGCGGCGGTAAAAAATTATTCACAGAATAACACAAATTACAAAGTTATACAACTTTGTTATGTATGTTATGTCTGTGAATGGCCCCCTTCCCCGTGACCCCCCACCCCCACCCGTGTACCCGGAAGTGTAGTGCATTATACATACCTGATCCGTGCCGACACGCGTCCGCCATCTTGTGCCAAACGTCATCTTCGGCCGGCCGGCCCGAACACCTCCGATCTTTCCGAGTGCCGGCCGCGTCATCAGCCGTTGAGCCGCGATTGGCCGAGCACAGTTATGCTCAGCCAATCGCGGCTGAGCAGCTGATGACGCGGCCAGCACTCGGGAAGATCGGAGGTGCTCGGGCCGGCCGGCGTTTGGCACAAGATGGCGGACGCGTGTCAGCACGGATCAGGTATGTATAATGCACTACACTTCCGGGTACACGGGTGGGGGTGGTGGGACATGGGGAAGGGGGCCATTCACAGACATAACTTACATTACAAAGTTGTATAACTTTGTAATGTGTGTTATTCTGTGAATAATTTTTTACCGCCGCACTACCCCTTTAAGACCCCACTTGTCTGGGCCAATAAAGTAGGCATAATAATATCCCTTTTTCATGGAGATCCTCAAAAGTAGGCATTTTCTTTAGCTCCAGAAATGTCCTTGGCTACAGATGAGGCTACATATGCAGAAGGCCAATTGATGTCTTTACCCCCAGCAAGTGTCCTTTAGAGTCCTGTCCTTGGGTTGGAATGATCCTTTTCTCAGGGTTCAATTCAGATTAAGGTTGTCAGACAACTTAAAAGATAAAGGGCCAGTTCACACACAGAGAAAGTGGCAGAATTCCCCGCTGCGCAATGCCACCAACCTCCATGTCATACTGGCTCACGTGCCTCCTCTCTCCGCGTAGAGGAATGGGCATATCAATTCTTCCATGCGCACAAGCCTCCCATAGACTGCCAGTATGACATGAAGGCTGGCGGGATTCCACCACAGAGAATTCTGCCACTTTCACTCCGTGTGAACTCAGCCTTAGTCAATCATCCCAGTCTGAAAATGCTGGACAAAGCTATGTTCTGCTACACTAACAAATTTTAGACCATGTGCCTTTCAGGTGTGAAAAACTTGTTGCATCTTTCCCAAGAAGACTCATGGCTGTACTAGCTGAAAAGGAAGCCTCTACTCAACACTGAGAAAAGGGTCTGAATACTTTTTACCAGGTGATACTTCAGTTTGTCTTGTTTATTAAATTTGAAAAAATATCTACATATAAATGCATCCGGTGCCACATCTCCATTCTTCTGTAATATGGATTTAACCATTGTTCATCCATGTCTACCAGTCTCTCTTGTAACCACAATCAGATGCTGGTGGTATCCAACCTGTGCACAGTTTGGGCAAAGGCTCCCAAGAGCCTGTTAAAAGACCGAAGCATCATCTGCAAAGAAGAGGACAAGAAGCCTACGGCTAGACCTGATTTTATGTTGGGGGATCAGGTTTGGTTTTCTACCAAAATAATGACATTTGAAGGTACCTTCGGGAAAGTAATGCCCAAAATGTATTAGTCCTTACAAGATCTTGTCTATAAATAACCCTGTGACTTTCCGTCTACTTCTTCCTCATTCATTTAGAATTCATATTACATTTTACAAGTCCCTGTTAAAGAAATATGTTTTAACTATAATACCTCCATGTAGTTCACCAAAACATATTATTATTATGGGTGAGATAAGGGCTCACTACTTCCCCCTTTCATGAGAGCCCCTCTGTGCAGCTCTCATACAGCTTTAGGTTTCTCTATGTAGCTCCCATATAGTATTAGGCCTCTTGGTGCAGCTCCCTTATAGTACTTGGCCCATCTGTACAGCTGTTAAATAGAATTAGGCCCAATTGTGCAGCCACATATAGTACTAGACCCCTCTGTGCAGCTTCCATGTAGTATTAGCTCACTGTGTAGGTCCCATATAGTATTAAGCCCTCCTGTACAGCTCACATGTAGTATAAGGCCCCTCATTGCAGCTGTCATAAAGTGATAGGCCCTTCTGTGTCTGTGGATTCCCTATATAGGATTAGGCCTCTGTGTGCCTTCATGGAAAGTACAAAAAAATCACCTGATCACACACATTGCTCCCGCCACAGCTTCTAGTCCAGCTCTGTTTTTTTTTTTCTTTCAGTGCAGTTTGTTACAAAGATCCTGCATTCTGTTAGCATTGCTCCATCTTTGTGTGTGTGTCTTCAATAGCACGCTCACCCCAGAATCTGGGACAGGTGTTCTGGATTTCTGTGACAGATCTTCCTGTATCACTTTAGCTCTGTTGCAATGTGTACAGGCACTCTAAGGGTACTATTACATGGAACGATAATCGTCCAAATCGCTCCACGTAATAAAAACTATCAGCCGATGACAATGACCATCGGCTGATGGTTGATATTGGTTTGAACCTATAATTGTCGGGGGCCCATCGCTACGTGTAATAGCGGTGCACTGCCAGCGACTGACAATTTACATTACCTATCCAGGCTGCAGGGCTCCTCTTGCAGTCTTCTCTCCAGGTCCTGCGCGCTCCAGCTTCACAGTGGCCTGTCTGAGCTGACAGGCTGCTCAGCCAATCACAGGTCGGGACCGCCGCGGCCAGTCAGCTGAGACAGGCCACTCTGAAGCTGGAGCGCGCAGGACCCGGGGAGAAGACTGCAAGAGGAGCCCTGCAGCCTGGACAGGTAATGTATACAGTAAAAAGCAAGGGCTGCAAGGACATCGATAACGATGTCCCTGCAGCCCTTGTTAAACGATAATCGGGCCGTGTAATAGGCCCAGTAAACAAGCGCCGATCTAGGAGATCGCCGCTCGTTTACAGTTATCATCGGGCCTTCATTGGCCCGTGTAATACTACCAGATTCCTAAGCCGCCACACTCTCTCCTAATCTATACTTTAAGATTGTAGCAGGTCCCAAGCTGTAACGCCTTTTCGTACCCATCCGTACCCATAGCTTGAGACTTAGCTGGCCAGAAGAAGGATGTAAACCTGCTCCATCTGTTTCCTTTACTGTGTTCATGCTCTAATAAAACTACCGTGACAAGATGGAGTTGGTGAATGCGAGACCTTTTCACACACAGATATATATATATATATATATATATATATATATATATATATATATATATCTTGTAATAAGCATATATAATCTGGTATGGTTTAAAATTTGATATATTATACATTCCTGTATACATCTCATGTGCACTAGGACACATCAAGCCACTTAAGTGCCTACACTCACTAAGAATAAAACAGAGCAATGGCGTTTTAAATCGCTTGTGCGCAAGATACAGGGAAAATATCTGCAATATGCAAGAAAAAAAATCTCACGGCTGTTATGCACCTCTGCATCAGAATTACATCTGATACATGGTTAAAAAGAACACCGGGCAGGACCTGCTTTTTCAAAATGCCCAAGGGGAGGTGGGTGTAAAAAATAGCGTACACTTACCTTTCCGGCTCCAGCCTGCATTCCACCACTCTGGTGCTGGCCACTTCCTGATCTAGAGACGGGACTTGCAGGTGTCCTGCCTCTGCCACTGATATCCCAGGCCTGTGACATCCCAATCATGTCACTGTATAAACCTTATCAGGACTTCGCTGACACAGTTGCATGGCTGTGTCCGCAAAGTCCCATGAAGATTTAAGCGTTTTCCGCTCTCCTGGCATAATGTATCATGTGATGCCGGGAGAGCTGATTGTCTGTTGTTCCACTACACAGCTTTATGTTCTGTAGGGTCCGTAAATCATGGAGCGTGTGACCAGCACTGTGGTCAAAACCATGCATCCATGCAGTAACCAATAGCACAATATTGCAGTCTTACAAGACTTTTCCATCTGGGACATGTTCATTTATAATAATTGAGTAGATTCCATGAGACTGCAATATTTATTTTGTCACTTAAAATATAAAATACATGCTAAGAAATGAGACTTTTATTTTTCATTACCAACATTTTTCTCCAAGAGTAGTTTCACACATAGTGGGCTCATCTTCGCTCATTTGCATATTAGACGTGCAGATGAGCCGACGACCAGATCTCCGCGCCGGGATCGGCATTGGGACATGCAGGAGTGGGTATGTATGCGGGGCCCTGTCCAGTGGTGGGGTGGGTTCGGGGGGATGCACGGGGTGACAGGTTCCCTTTAAGTGTGACAGATTTATTAAACAGTCTGATTAATCTGGTACATTTACAGATTATCTAGTGTAAATTTGCATTTAGACAGTTTTATTAAATGTAGGCCAATGTTTTTTGTTCTTTTGGAGTTTTTGAAGATACTTCTGAAGAGTAACAAAAAGTGATCATGTGATCATTAATTAAATACAATGGAAGAGTTTTGCATCTCTAGACACATTAATCGATTTTCAAGGCAACTAGAGTAATTACAGCTTGAAAAGCTAATATGTTCTCTAAGCAAACAATAGCAATTCTAGGAATATATTTCCTGGATAACATAGGGTGAAGACAGAAACAAGAAGAAAAAAGACAAGACTTACATTAGAAGGGGGGGGGGGGAGGGAAATAATATAATGAGCGAGAAAGAAAGTTATTTTGTCAGCATCTACAAGTTGTGTAGGAAGCAAAGACCATAAATGAGCACTGTCACTAAAAATAACTTTTGAAATGTCATCACACATGTCAAAAGTTATTGATCAGAGCAGGTCTGACTGCTGACGCCCGCTCTCGTCAGAAGACATAGCAGGGGAAAGATTGCAGCAGCGCAATCCACTCCCCGGCCGGCAGCTCGGAATGTGAAAATTTCCCATAGATTTCCATTATGAATTTTGACGGACTGCGCTGCTGGTCAGGGATTGCATCACGCTGCCTTGATCTTTCCCCGGCTATATCTTCTGATCAATGCGGGTGTCAGCAGTGAAAGCTGCTCTAATCAATAACTTTTGACATGTCTGATGACATAACAAAAAGGCAGGTTCCAACAGCACCAAAGTTCAATATGTCTGAAAAAGCCAGTTGGTAGTGGAAGGATGCAGTCCACAATCCCAGGTGTGGGCATCAATACATAAGTAAAGAAGAAGGGTCCAACAGCATCCATACGCGAAGATAGCTTCAAGCTTTCATTTTACACCAGGTACAAGGACATGCAACGTTTAAACCACAAATGCTTGGCAAAGACCCTTGTGATTGAAATGATGCATGACCTGATGTAAAATAAAAGCTTGAAGCTATCTTCACATATGGATGCTGTTGGACCCTGTCTGATGACATGTCAAAAGTTATTTTTAGTTACAGGTAAGCGTTAAATGGGTTGTCCGGACCAGCTTACTTCCTGTGCAGGTCTGCAGCAGGAAGTGTGACGCCGCTGCACGGCTGCATTCCAGCGCCGCCATTATGTGCCGTTACCTCATCTGCCTTATCTTGTCATAAGCGAGAGCCGACAGAGCAGATCCCATATGCTCTGTCGTCTGTACTCTTGCTTATCACAAGAGTACAGAACGCAAGCTACATATACGGAGATGAGGGTGGCGCATTGAGGAGCAAGATACGGACACTGCAGATGACATAATGGCATAGAATGGTGGCACTGGAACCCAGCCGTGCATGTTGTGACATCACACTTCCTGCTGCACAGGAAGTAAGCTGGCCCAGACAACACCTTAAAAGTGTACCTGTCATCATAACGTTCAAAATATAAAGTAACAGTAGATTTACAAGTTTGCAATTTACATTTATTATAATTTTTTTCAATTCTCATGCTTTAAAATAGAGGTATACTTATCTGGCATCCAGGTCCAGTCTCTTGAAGCTTTTTAGTCTTGTCCTGGTTGAAAAAAAAAGAGACTAAACGTAGGTTCTGGCCAGTACCGAGTATCATGGCTCAATGTGTCCATCAAATTACTGCTTTCTCTGTGAGCGCGGATGATTGGAAAATACAGAACCTGTGTCTAAACACAGAGAGTGCTGTGTTTTCTGTGATAACATAAAAAAATTCATTAATTTAAATTGCAAAACATGCTTTATATCACTTCTACTGTTTGTTTATATTTTGAAAGTTATAACGACAGGTACACTTTAAGAACACTGGATGACCTATTGTTAAAAGGACAAATACAGTGATTTTTTTTCAGGCAATTAAAACAGATTGCAAAGTTATATAACTTTGTTATGTGCTTTAATTACCCTTCCGCCCCTCTTCCCTATCAACCTAACCCCCCTCCCCTCCGGAAGTATTAAAATGCATACGTACCTGATCCCTGTCTACCATGGCCGGCGCCATCTTGTGCCAATGACATTTTCCCAGTGGGCCAATCCTCCTGTGAGATGTCAGCAGATGACTCACAGCTCCAATTGGCTGAGCAAGCTGTCAGTAATTTGACGCTCTCCAGACCCCTTTGAGACGTCAGCAGCTCCGACTGGCTAAGCAAGCGGTCAGTTATCTGACGCTGCCAGCCGAAGAAGGAAGTGCCGAAGAGATGAAGATGCCGACAGGAGCTCCGGGGAAACACAATCGGCAGGAGATTCAAATGGAAATGGACCCAGGAGTGTCCCCCCCCACCTTAGCACCGGAGTTGTCCTTTAACCATTATGCAGCTGAGTTTATTTTCGGTAAAATATAAGGGATTACGCTTGGTGGGATAAATAAAAAACAACAGCAAAACTGTCTGGCTTTTAAACAGTTTTTATTTATTTCCCCCAATGGATTGTGTTTTCGAGCTATGACCTATATTGAGCTTTGCTGCCAAAGAAAATGAATTATCGAAGTCTTCTAGTGCCCTCAGGTATCAGAGCATTTAAAAGTGCTTGTTTAGGTTTTTTTAAAAATCCAAAACCTTTGAACATGAGGGCATTCCGACTGAACATGAAGCATAGTCCCTCTGTATTTATTTTTACTATAACATAGTGGCAAGTCTATTGGAAAGATCCTGCCAGCCTGGTTGGAAACAAGTACCATCCTAATAATACCTTCCAGTCTGCTTCCACTAAGAAAACATTGATCGAAAGCTAAGCAGTGGAAAGGGCTGTATGGGTCCATTCAGAGTCGACAGAGTCAGCCTCTCATTGTAACATATGACACACTAGGTGTTGTCATAAGGTCTCCATATATTGTTGAGATGAGGTCTTTGTGTCCCTCAGAAATCATATATAAAAAGTCATGTCCATGACTGAGCAGTCAATGTGTATACTCTCTACTTCTCACTACCTATTTTGCTATAAAAAAACTGCTGACAGATTCCCTTTAAGGCTACTGTATCTGATGGTATCGTAAAAATTCTAAAACTGGGAGGCCATGTGCTAAAATAGCCAAGGGACTTGATCACTTACCTTATCTATGAAGTGTCCAGTTCTGAGAAACCCCTTGTTTATCCACCAGAAAAAGGCAGGTGTTAAAGCTAATTTGTTACGCCGAGAGTAGTAACTGGAGAAGCAAATGGGTACATTATATATACGTTATAATACCTTATACATTATTATATATATTATATCATACCAGTGTATCTATGTCTTCAGCCTCAGAGGCATGGCCTTGGGTTTCCTGTGCCCTAGGCCAGCATCACCTCTCCATGGATAATGCGCGCCCCCTGTATAATGAGATACAGGGATCGTAAGGGAGGGTCTGAGTGTATACAAGTGTCACTGCTTTCCTCTCTCCACACTCTGGGTGGGTCGGTCCTATAGAAATACATTATGTGTCCATGTCTATCAAGTGACAAAGAGCCAGGAGAGAACATGTTAAAGTGGTTGTCCAGGAAAAAAAAAATCACTGTGATAGGGGAAAAGTAGGAGTTTGTGGGGGGTCAGACGGAAAGAGCCAAGTACAGAGCTCTTCCAGTGTACTCGGCTCTATCCGTCGCTCCATAGGAATAAATAGGGCTGCGGGTCACATGCCGTACCCATGGCTCTGTTAATAACAGAGCCGTCAGGGCCTGATATGGAGATCGTGGGGGGGTACAGAGTTCAGACTTCCCGCAACCTCCTGGAATACCCCTAATGCTGTACAGATCACTTTACAGCAGCCTCCTCTTTTCACCCACACTGAACAGGAACTCTCAGCTAAGTTTTAGCCATAGTGGTGAGAATGAAAACTGCATTTTTTTATAATTTAAATAGTAAAATGGAAAATTTGAAAAAAGTCACCAAAAATTCTTCAAAATAGTAGATATCCACAAAAAAGAGAAATGTAGAGGGCAATCACCATTAAAACCATTTTCTTTATTCAATTTCTTCTTAAAAACGCCATAGCAGGATGAGCATGAGGGCAAACGCCTAATCTTTCTATTCAGTGTGGCAGCATGACAGCTCTTTCACGTAACGTAGCGCCTGTAGAAGCGTACCTACGTTACGCAAAACAGCTGTCACGCTGATTACAAGGATTAGGTGTCTTCCCTCATGAAGAAAATAAAAAAAGAATTTTTAAAATGTATTTATTTAAAAAAATAAAGTTTTGGGGGCGTGGCCTTACTATGGAGGAGTAAGAACGCACCTTCTGTGAGCTCCTGCAACAGGACACCAGACAGCCTTATAAAGCACCCCAAGACTGGTTAATTGCACCCCAAATGGTCGGTGGCCGCAGGAGGACTAAGGCAGGCACAAAATTACCCCAGCCCCGGCCCGCCCGGGGTAGCCTGGACCGTTTACTCCTCCCTGCCGGTTGCGGTCTACCTGCTCAGCCTGCAGCCTCCGTGACCCCCGGCTCTCGAATGACAAGAGCGGCCGCTGCCGCCGCGGATCCGTCCCGAACGGCGGCACAGACAGCCTCCGCCGGTGTGGAGTGCCCCTCAGCATCGGCAGAATCGGCGGTAAGGGCCCCGGTCCCGACCCTCCCCCCCCGTACCGGCACCTCTGGGCCTCGGCAGCCGACTAGAACAGGGCGCAGCCCGGCTTACCCACCAGCCCTCAGACGCTGCCCCCACAGCCCACCGCCGGTGATACGGAGCTTCCTGGCCCCCACCTCAGGGAAGTGGTACTCGTCTGCCCCCTCCTTACAGGAGCAGTGCCCTCAAGCCCTCACCTCAGGACAGTGACAGAGGCAGTGTCCCCCGGTTCCTGCGTTATGGCAGCAGCATCTCTGAGTCCTCACATTAGCCCAGCGGTGACCCCTGGTCTCAGCCTCAGGGCAACAGTGTCCTCCTGTCCTTAGCAGAGAGAAGCAGAGGTGGTCATAAACCCTGCTCCCTGTGGGGACAAAGACTGCTCTCCAACATCAGGTCCTATCCTGGCAGCCAGCATGTCTTCCCTATCCCCTGCTGCACTTTCCTTCTCCTCCACTAGAGGCAACGAGCTGCACCAACTTAACTCAGCTACATCTGTAAACCCCATGGAGGATGGCACAGATTGGGACTGGAAAGAATATATGAAATTGCTACCCATGCGCTCAGATATGGAAAAGTTTGTGGAGCGCCTAGAAACCTCTTATAAGCAAGAGCTCAATTCTCTCAAATCTGATGTGCACGCCTTGGAGGCGAAAGTTTCTGATATTGCTGCTGATCAGGACTCTTTGACCACCACAGTGGATGACGTTCAGGCTACCCTTGCTAACCAGGAGAGGCAAATTCGTCATCTTTACAGGCTTCATGATGATGTAGAGAACCGTATCAGAGGGCTCCCTGAAGCGACTAGAGCTGCTGATCTCATCCCGTCCCTCCAGGATTTGTTTGCCTCCATACTTAAGCGCCCGCTGGGGGCAGAGTTTGAAATTGATAGGGCTCACCGCACTCTGGGTCCTGTTTCCAGCAACGTAATTCGGCCTCGGGATGTCATCTGTAGGCTCCACCATTACAGAGTGAAAGAGGAAATTATGAGAGCAGTGCGCAACATGGACTACGTTGATTTTGACGGTGCCCAATTGATTTTTCTTCAAGATCTCTCCAGAGCTACTTTGACCCAACGATGGGCTCTTAAACCCTTATTGGAACTGCTAAGAGAGCGTGAAATCCAATACTCTTGGGGTTTTCCATTTCAATTGGTTGTCCGTAGAAGCGGGAAAAGATTTGAGCTACATACGCCTGAGGATTTGCCTGCCTTCTTTTGGCTGCACTGGATCTGCCGCAGATGACTTTGCCAGATTGGGATCCGGTTCCGCCGATAGCGCAGGGCAGGCCTTCTCGCCCTGCTGAAATGGCAGCTTCCGGGGACTGAGGACACTTCGGAGGGTGGGAGCCATGATATCTTGTTCCCTTGAGGCGCCTTACTGAAGCGGGATGTATCTTTTTTCGTTTCTGAACACTGCATCATGCTCCTTTATGTTTGTTGGGTTTCTGCCTAAGCTTATCTTGCTATAGTAACATCGTAATATGGTTATGTTAGTTTACATGTGTGTGGGTTGGGGGGGGGGGAGATGGGGTTCTCTGTGAGCTTGCTTAGTTATTTCTTTAAGGGGTGTTTCTTAACTTAGAGCATTGCATATAGCTGTAGGGTGCATTCATGTTATACATTTAGATTACATTTCTGTTGTTCTGTCACAGACTTACAGACCTTCATTTGTTAAAACGTCCCTCTTTAGAATAGATGCTTGACACGTTGTTGTACCCATTTAGGTCTTTCCCGGTAGTGTAGAATTACCCGGATACGGGGGTTGTCTCTCTTGATAACCCTCTTTTTCTGGCTGCAGGTTCAGTCTGGGTCTTTCTTACTGGACATATTCTCTCTCTGTTTTCTCTTTATTCCCTATTTTTCTCTACTCCCTCTTATTTCTTTTCTGCCTCTCTCCTCTCCTTCTTCCTCTATGGCGGGTGGCGGTGGGGACATGGTAGGGGCGGACGTCAAATTTGCTTCCATTAATGTTAGGGGATTGAATGTCCCACAAAAACGGTCTCAGATCCTCTACTCCATGTACAGACAGAAGGTGCATATGCTATTACTACAGGAGACACACTTTCAGACCGCTCATGCCCCTCGTATGCGGCTTAATTACTACAATGTGTGGACACATAGTACCAACCCAGACGCCAAATCTAAATGGGTCTCCATAGCACTGCATAAGACCTTGTCGCATAAACTGCTGGATTCCATGACTTGTCCTAAGGGGAGATATGTTTTTATTAAGATAGAAATCCAAGCGCGGATTAACACTGTTGGCAACATTTACCTCCCTAATTCCTGTCAGGGCAGTATACTCCAAGCGGCCTATACATTTATAGAGGGCGTGCTGATACTGTGGGGGGCATTTTGATTTGGTTATGGACTCCTCCTTGGATACCTCCTCCGGCAAAACTGCGGTGCCACGCTCTGACTATGCGCTTGCACGGTCGGTCCTTGGTCTCCATAGTCTGGTGGATGTCTGGCGCATCCTTCATCCTAAGGATAAGGACTTTACGCATTACTCAGAGGCACATCGCACTTATGGCAGACTGGATATGTTTTTTATCGCTCAGTTTGCCTTAACGTTTAATCCCACAGCCACGATAGGTAATGCCTTGTGGTCCGATCACTATCCTATCTTTCTGTCATTGACTTTGCCGGGGATGGTACCTAGGGAATGGTCGTGGAGATTAAATGAATCGCTGGTGCCTGCGGAGGCGGTTGAGGACTTGGAGTCTCCTTTCACTGAAAGTGAGCTCAGGGGGGCCATTGCTGATGTCAAGGGTGGAAAAAGTCCGGGACTGGATGGCTTCACCACTTGCTTTTTCAAAACATTTCGGGATCTGTTACTGCCAATTATGACTAGGTGTTTTAATAGTATCTCAGAGACATGCCCCTTTCCCCGACAGTCATTGGAGGCACATGTGGTGGTCCTGCCCAAACCAGGCCAGGATCCTAAATATTGTAAGAATTACCGTCCCATCTCACTAATTAACTGTGACCTCAAACTTTACTCTAAAATGTTGGCCACTCGCTTGAATCTTCACATCAACTCATTCATACCGACCAGGTGGGATTTGTCCCGGGCAGGGAGGCAAGGGACAATACGTTGAGGACTCTCACTTTGGTGTCTTGGGCTAGCCGTACAGGATCCCCTTTGTGCCTACTTTCCATCGATGCGGAGAAGGCTTTTGATAGGGTGCATTGGGGGTTCCTGTGGATGGTCCTACGGGGAGTGGGACTCGGTCCGCTTCTTGTGGACAGAATAATGGCGTTGTACTCTAGTCCTTCAGCTCGAGTGCGAGCTAATGGTTTATTATCTAGCTCTTTTGAGATCCACAATGGCACGCGTCAAGGCTGTCCCTTGTCTCCCATGCTTTACATTTTGACAATGGAACACTTGGCGGTAGCCCTCAGACATAATCCTACGATCCAGGGAGTTGCGATTGGTCAGGACCACCACAAGCTTGCATTATACGCAGATGATCTTCTGCTCTATATTTCATCCCCTACCACGTCACTCCCTTCTATTCTACAGGAGTTCCAGAGATTTGGCGACCTTAGTAATTTTAAGGTAAATTTGACTAAAACTGAGGGGCTTAATATTTCGATTCCACAGGCTGTGTTTGATGCGGTCAGAGCTTCCTTTCCTTTCCAGTGGCACACTGATTTTATTGTTTACTTGGGAATTAAGCTCCCGCCGGCCCTTAGCTCTCTTTTTGATCTAAATTATACGCCCATGCTGAACAGGGTTCTCTCAGATATGACATCTTACTTCCTGAAACCGACTTCATGGTTTGGAAGGATGGCCATTGTGAAGATGGATATCCCTCCCAAGCTATTGTATATTTTTCAAACTGTCCCTATTGTGGTTCCTGTTGCTTTCTTCAGGACTCTGCGCAGGGCTATCTTGAAATTTATCTGGGGGAACAACAAACCCAGGATTGCATACGCCACTCTTACTCAATCTAGGTTCATGGGTGGCATGGGATTGCCTGATCTACGTCTCTATCACGAGGCGGCAGTCTTGCGCGGAGTCCTGGATTGGGCGCACTGCCGGGGCTCTAAGAGGTGGGTGGACCTGAACTTCTCGCTTTGTCCGATTGCACCCTCTCTTCTGCCATGGATTCCTTCTGGGGATCGCCAGTCACTGTCATGCCTTCCTTTCTTTGTCCCACATACGTTGTGTGTTTGGGATAGGTGGGTTGCTAAATACAGATTGTCAGCGGTACCGGGACCACTCTCCCCAATACTCCAGAACCCATCATTCCAGCCTAGCCTGCAGATGCGTGGATTCCTTCTATGGGAAAGGTCCGCTTGCCCTAGAGTCCGGGACTGTATGACTGGTGATGCCATCTCTTCTCTGGTGACCCTTCAGGCTCAGTCCCCGGATCGTCGGTTGTCTTGGCTGGAATATGGGCAGTTAGCCTCGTTCATACGGGCTCTTTTTCCTAGGGGCTCGTACACCTCTATGCTCACAGATTTTGACAACCTGGTTGTTTCTACATCTGCTATCTCACACTGCATATCAGTGCTGTACCAGATTCTGGTTAGTACTGCTAATCCTGACAGAGCTCTTTTCTTTGATAAGTGGGAACGCGATTTGGGTGTCCCTTGGGACGGTCAGTCTCTCCAGAAAACCTGTGAACTTTCCCATGGCATCTCCATGGCCGTAAAAGCCAAGGAGAAAAATTACAAAATCCTTTCACGGTGGTACTACTGCCCAGTCTCCTTACATACAATGTTTCCTGAGGTCTCTGACCGGTGTTGGCATTGCCATACTGAGGCTGGTGACATGATGCATATCTGCAGGGGCGTAACTAGAAATGGCTGGGCCCCATAGCAAACTTTTAATTGCCCCCCCCCCCTCAACCGACCACTACACCGTCAACACACCCAGCTCTACACAGGGTCTGTACTACATATAAATTACAGTGCAAATATATTTAGTGACTCACAGGGGACGTCTTCTCTGATCGGAGTTCTTCCCTTTTCATCTTCTTCTCCATCTGTCCTGGGCCATTATGAGAACTTCTCTGAGCCACGAATCCACAGAATCTGCCAGACAGACATATTAGGCTCCTCACTCTGGCACCATCCTCATCTCTATACACACTGCACATCTGTTTTGGCCCCTTTAAGCCCTCTTTCAGTGGGTAGCCCTGGCTCCTTATAGATAGTCCCTTGTTCAGTCTTCCACATAGATGGCCCTGTGTGCATCTACTATAGTAGAGAGCCCCCCTGTGTTTATAGTAGATGACAACCTCTGTGCATCCCCTATACCAGGGGTAGGGAACCTCGGCTCTCCAGCTGTTGCAAAACTACAACTCCCATCATGTGTAGACAGTCAAAGCTAAAGCTGTAGTTTTTAAACAGCTGGAGAGCCAAGGTTCCCTATCCCTGCCCTGTAGTATATGGCCCCCTCTGTGTAGTCCCCTTATAGATGACCCCTCTGTTTAGTCCACTAAAATAAATACCCCCCCCCTCTGCGCATGCCCTATTATATACATCCCGCAGTGTAGTTACCCTTATAGATGCCTCCTCTGTGACGTCCTCCTTATAAATTGCCCCCTGTGTTGTTCCCCTTACAAATGGCCCCCAGTGTTGTCCCTCCCCATATATATAGCCCCCAGTGTTTTCCCTCCCCCATATATATAGCCCCAAGTGTTGTGCCTCCCCATATATATATAGCCCCCAGTGTTGTGCCTCCCCCATATATGCAGCCCCCAGTGTTGAGCCTCCCCCATATAGCCCCCAGTGTTGTCCCTCCCCCATATATATAACCCCCAGCGCTGTGCCTCCCCCATATATATTGCCCCCAGTGCTGTGCCTCCCCCATATATATAGCCCCCAGTGCTGTGCCGCCCCATATATATAGCCCCCAGTGCTGTGCCTCCACATATATATATACAGCCCCTAGTATTGTGCATCCTCCATATATATATATAGCCCGCAGTGCTGTGCCTACCCCATATATATAGCCCCCAGTGCTGTCCCTCCCCTATATATACAGCCCCCAGTGCTGTGCCTCCCCCATATATATACAGCCCCCAGTGCTGTCCCTCCCCCATATATACAGCCCCCAGTGCTGTGCCTCCCCCATATATATAGCCCCCAGTGCTGTCCCTCCCCCATATATACAGCCCCCAGTGCTGTGCCTCCCCCATATATATAGCCCCCAGTGCTGTCCCTCCCCCATATATACAGCCCCCAGTGCTGTGCCTCCCCCATATATATAGCCCCCAGTGCTGTCCCTCCCCCATATATACAGCCCCCAGTGCTGTGCCTCTCCCATATATATATATACAACCCCCAGTGCTGTGCCTCCCCCATATTTATATACAGCCCCCAGTATTTTGCATCCCCCATATATATATACAGCCCCTAGTGCTGTGCATCCCCCATATATATATATATATATATACATACAGCCTAGTGCTGTGCATCCCCCATATATATATATATATATATTTATATGTACAGCCCTTAGTGCTGTGCATCCCATATATATATATATATATATATATATATATATATATATATATATGTAAAGCCCCTAGTGCTGTGCATCCCATAGATATATATATATATATATATATATATATATATATATGGGATGCACAGCACTAGGGGCTGTGTATATATATATATATATATATATGGGGGATGCACAGCACTAGGGGCTATATATATATATATATATATACAGCCCCTAGTGCTGTGCATCCCCCATATATATACAGCCCCCAGTGTTCCCCTCTGATAAAAATAAAAAAACTCGCAACTCACCTAACCACACGATCCCCCGTCGGTCGCAGGCCTCTTCTCTCTTCATCTGCACCTGACAGATCAGCAGCTTCCAGGCGAAGTCCCGGGCAGCGCCACCACTGAGCTCAGTGTGCGCCGCGGCGGCCGGGACTTCCGGTACAGGATGCGCGTCACTTCCTGTACCGGAAGTCCCAGCCGCCGCGACGCACACTGACCTCAGTGATGTCGCTGCCCGGGACTTCGCCTGGAAGCTGCTGATCTGTCGTGGGCGGGGGCAACACTCTTGTGATCGCAAGCAAATGCTGCTTGCGGTCACAAGAGTGATTGACAGGGCGGGAAGCCTATGGCTTCTCGCGCTGTCAATCAGAACACTGAACACCAGGGAGGCCCGCTCGGCCACCGGGTGTTGTAGGCAGTAAGCTCCAGGGGCCCAGACCACGGGCCCCCCGATGCTAGGGTGGCTGTCCCCCGTCTGTCTCCTCGCCTTTTTCCTGGTCTTCTTCTTTTTTTTACTTCTCTTTCCTTTCTTTTTTCCTTCCTGAATCTTACATCACTCTTATTGTGATGGGCATTTAGTTTGTGCGGCACTACTGCGTTGGTGGTGCATGTGTTTAAAATTGTTAGCATTATGCTGCTCTTTCTACTGTTCTTTTTATATATATAAAATAAGTGACACCATGCGACTTGCAGGTCGCCCTGTACCAATATTTGTTGGTTTTATATTTACTGTATGCTGTGTGGTTGTCAATAAAATCAGATTACACATAAAAAATAAAGTTTTTAATGGTGAGTGCCCTCTACATTTCTCTTTTTTTGTGAAAAGCTTAGTTTTAGGTACTATGGTTCAATAGTTTGCTGACTCATTTTAAAGTCAGAAATAACTACCTCTAAATCCTTCTCTTCTGAATTCTTTGCTAACACATTACCAACATGATACTTGGACAGGGGATTACTTCTGACCAAGTGCATTTTATAACTGAAAACATTGAACTCAGTAAGTCGTAGCTCCCACTCCGACTCCTGAATTTTATTAGGGACTGACTCCAGCTCCTTCATAAATAACCAGGGGATTTATCACACTAGTGTAAAGAAGAACTGGCTCAGCAGCTTCAGTGTAATGCCCTACATGATCCTGGGGCGACATCTGAGTGAATAAGGCAAAGATACAAAGTAGATTCTTCTGTGTGTGACAACACAGGATTGGGAGCCCTGCGGGGAACAATGAGCCGTGATGCTGCACTGCAGGGGCACGGAGATGGGTAAATAGGACTTCTTTTTTATTAGGAATCCACCGCCCCCTGGATTTTTCACTTTTGCCCAGAATACAAATATTTCTGCCCCT
This sequence comes from Dendropsophus ebraccatus, assembly GCF_027789765.1. Lineage (NCBI taxonomy): Eukaryota > Metazoa > Chordata > Amphibia > Anura > Hylidae > Dendropsophus > Dendropsophus ebraccatus. The sequence goes on from NC_091464.1 coordinate 20,530,047, forward strand.
CTCTCAAACACATACACACCCTGCTGCAGTCATAGCGACATGTCAGAAGTGCGTATCGGTGGGGGTACGGGTGCTGAGACCTCCCCCAATTGCTATAACAAAGGGGCAGACACATTCAGCAGCGCTCACTCTGCTCCTTCATCCCGTTATGTATATTGGAAATTTGTATAAATTTTGGGGGACAAAACAATATTTTGATAAAAAATTTTTGGCCTGACTTCAGTTTAACTCATTCACATACACGTATGTGGGGTTGTGCTAGAGTGCAGCAACCAGATGTAAATGTATGTGAAATTACACTATTAGTTATATATAAGGTTGTACATACCTAAATCTGGCCGTTTAACCCCTTCTCCGGCAATGCACCTTTAAAAAACTTTTAATCATTAGTGGACAGTGGGTCTCTTGACAAATAACATACCAATACCCTCGTTGCCTATCGGTCATTACTAGAGATGAGTGAACCGGTTTCGGGTTCGAGTCCATCCGAACTTAAACAATCGGCATTTGATTAGCTGGGGCTACTGAACTTGGATAAAGCTCTAAGGTTCTCTGGAAAACATGGATACAGCCAATGACTATATCCATGATTTCCACATAGCCTTAGGGCTTTATCCAACTTCAGCAGCCACCGCTAATCAAATGCCGAAAGTTCGGGTTCGGTAAACGAACTGATATCCCCCAGCAGCCCTTTATTTTGTGTCAGCATTGATGTAAATGATTTTCCCCTGCATCCTGCTGTTCCCGAGTTTTTTGATAATAAAATATGCAAATTGGGGTCTTAGGAGCATTGGGGGTGTTAGGAGCACCCCCACCCCACTATGTATATTCATATATGTATGAATAGTATGTTTGTTAACAGCGCATGTGCAGGGAAGACCTCACAGAAGAGACGGCTGCCGGCGGATGCGCTCAGCAGCTTTTCCTGGTCCCTGGACTTCACAGACGATGTAAGTATAACTCTGTATATGTATGTTCATGATTGTAATCAGAATCGATTGTTTTTTTTACAGTGTATGAATGATAGGAAGATGAAGAGTGTGTGGATGATGGGAGTGTGCTGAGCGTGTGGATGATGGGAGTGTGCTAAGTGTGTATGATAATGGGTGTGTGCTCAGTGTGTGGATGATGGGAGTGTGCTGAGCGTGTGGATGATTGGAATATGCTGAGTGTGTTGATGATGGGAGTGTGCTCAGTGTGTGGATGATGGGAGTGTGCTGAGTGTGTGGATGATGGGAGTGTGCTCAGTGTGTGAATGATGGGAGTGTGCTGAGTGTGTGGATGATGGGAGTGTGCTGAGTGTGTGGATGATGGGAGTGTGCTGAGCGTGTGGATGATTGGAATATGCTGAGTGTGTTTATGATGGGAGTGTGCTGAGTGTGTGAATGATGGGAGTGTGCTGAGTGTGTGGATGATGGGAGTGTGCTCAGTGTGAGGATGATGGGAGTGTGCTCAGTGTGTATGATGATGGGTGTGTGCTCAGTGTGTGGATGATGGGTGTGTGCTCAGTGTGTGGATGATGGGTGTGTGCTTAGTGTGTGGATGATGGGTGTGTGCTGAGTGTGTGGATGATTGGAATATGCTGAGTGTGTTGATGATGGGAGTGTGCTGAGTGTGTGGATGATGGGTGTGTGCTGAGTGTGTGGATGATGGGAGTGTGCTCAGTGTGAGGATGATGGGAGTGTGCTCAGTGTGTGAATGATGGGAGTGTGCTCAGTGTGTGAATGATGGGAGTGTGCTGAGTGTGTGAATGATGGGAGTGTGCTGAGTGTGTGGATGATGGGAGTGTGCTCAGTGTGAGGATGATGGGAGTGTGCTGAGTGTGTGGATGATGGGAGTGTGCTCAGTGTGTGGATGACGGGAGTGTGCTCAGTGTGTATGATGATGGGAGTGTGCTCAGTGTGTGGATGATGGGTGTGTGCTCAGTGTGTGGATGATGGGTGTGTGCTGAGTGTGTGGATGATGGGTGTGTGCTGAGTGTGTGGATGATGGGAGTGTGCTGAGTGTGTGGATGATGGGAGTGTGCTCAGTGTGTATGATGATGGGTGTGTGCTCAGTGTGTGGATGATGGGAGTGTGCTCAGTGTGTATGATGATGGGTGTGTGCTCAGTGTGTGGATAATGGGTGTGTGCTCAGTGTGTATGATGATGGGTGTGTGCTCAGTGTGTGGATGATGGGAGTGTGCTGAGTGTGTGGATGATGGGTGTGTGCTCAGTGTGCAGACTCCCATCATCCACACAATGAGCACACTTTCATCATCCACACACACTGCACACTCTTATTATTCACACGCTATGGACACTCAACATCCGCACACACTAATCAACTTCCTATCATTCATACACTGCAAAAAACAATTGATTCTGATTACAAATCATGAACATACATATATAGTTATACTTGCGTCATCTGTGACATCCGGGAACCAAAAAAAAAGCTGCTGAGCAGGAATTCTTCACAGCCAGGTAATAGGCAGTCTCCCTGTTTTCCAGGTGGTACTCGGGCTGTCTCCACCTTCCCCACCGAGTCAAACGCTGATGGTTCGGGTTCATGTAGTTCTGGTTTAGGGTACAAACACACACACCGTATACGCAGCAGATCTACAGCAGATTTGATGCTGTGTTCAGTTATTTAGATCTAATCTGCTGCGTATCGCAGCAGTAAATACGCTGCGTATACGGTGTGTGTGTGTTTATACCCTTAAGTGTGCTCAAGGTTTGCTCAACTCTTGCAATAACTTAATTGCCCTTAGGGATCAATGCAGTACATAGGTACTGCACTGAATCATTATGTCGGTGCTCTATTGGTACAGCTTGCTGGACGCTACTTGTGATCTCGTCAAAGGGGCCAGATCCGAACCACTGGACCACCAATGACGTGTAGCAATGCCACTGTCAGTTTTTCAAAGTAAAAGAAATAGTAAAACATTAGAAAAGCTATGTAAACATGCATGTCATTGTGTTCGAATTGATGTATAGAATAAAGATATCAGGGGGATTTATCATACATGGTGTAAAGTGAAACTGGCTCAGTTGCCCCTAGCAACCAATCAGATTCCACTTTTCATTCCTTTGGAAGACTCTTTGAAAAATGAAAGGTGAAATCTGATTGGTCGCTAGGGGCAACTGAGCCAGTTTCACTTTACACCTTAATAAATCTCCCCCATCATGTCTGTTTTACCGTAAAGTGCATTACGTAAAAACGGAACCCCCGCCCCCACCCAAACAAAAAAAAGTTTTTTCCAATTTCACCTCATGAATATTTTTTGCATGGCATTTCTTCCGTAAGAGGTCACATGTTTTGGCGGAGTCCAACCTGAAGGCAACAAGTCGTCTCAGAAACCACTTAGGGTCTGGCATGGTTTTGTGCATAACGCCACACCAAGTTTAAAGAATAAAAAAAACACTTGAAAAAAACACGCAAAATGTTTTTTTCTAGGCAGATTTAATTTTTTCTGTAAGGATATGTGCACACTACGGAATACGCGCAGAGACTTCAAGTGGATTCCGCCACACAGCCTCCTTTTAAAGTTTCTACCATCCCATAGACTCAATGACATTCGCCGGCAAATTCCGCCGTCCACCATGACATGACGATTCTATGGGCAGATGGGCGGAACTACAAACGGATGCTGAAATTTCCTCTTCTTTAGCTCTGGCGAAACAGGCGCCGAATTCGAGCAGAAAGCAAGCAAATTCAAGGTCCTAATGACTTCTTTGGAAATTCTCAAGCAGAATCCGCCCAAAGAATGGATAAATCCCATTGAACACAATGGGACATTGCCCTGAACATATCTTTTCAAACAGAAATACGCATAACGGATCCCGCTTGTGTGAACATGCCCTCAGACCTGACTGCCCTGGTGTAGACTTCCTTCACACACGAAAAGTCGGCCATAAAGGAAAACAGACATAAATGGTGGCAGAAGGCTCTATATCAATAAAGCCGCTGCCGTGAAAATGTATTTTGATGAAGTAAAACTAGTTATTTCCTTCATGAAGAGCGACGACGGAGAAGTGAAGAGAAGAGCGCGCAGACTTCACCTCACACACAGCCGGCTACTGTCTCTTTAAGAAAGGAAAAAAAGGCGCGCGCTTCTATTGGTGCAGCGCTACGTGACGTCGAGGGGTTGGAAGTAATGGAGGGGGCGAGGGAGAAGCTGAAGAAGTCAGTAAGTCAGCCTTTCTGCTGCCCCTATGGACGGGGCCCGGACGTCTGCATGAGGTGACGGTAAGTGGTGCGGACGCGGGAGAGCGGCTCAGGAGACAAGCCGGACCTGGACTAGACCATGTGCTCGGGATGGTGGGGGGGAGAGGGGTCACTGCAGAGGACAGCTCCGGCCATCACTGCCCCATGCTGCTATGTGGTTCCCCCTCCATCGTTATATTAGTGCATGGCGGCGGGTGAGTGCTTATACATGTTCCCGGTACACATGTCCAGGGCCTGGGGTGCCCATATTGTACAGTGCCCTGCATGGAGCCCTGTGCCCTGTATAGTAACTGCTCACACACTGCTCTTCTCCCTCCAGTCAGTGTGCCCCATCAGTGAGGGCAGGATGGAAATAGGAATAATATTATTATATTCCTCTATATTTCCTGGATTTACCCCAGATCGCCGTCACGTAAGCGCCATGTTTGTAGGGATTGCCGTCTTCTTAACGTGTTCCGAGAATCGTCGTGGATCCGTATCGGGACTTATTGCCTTATCCTACATTCTGCCCATCAGCGTACGGAATCATCCGGATGTCGTGTTTGTTTTTTGTTTTGTTTTTTAATAAAAATGTCTGATTTTGTGTAATACTTGTGAATGCGTTTTTGCCCAGGACCTTGTTGGATAGGGCGTATTCCCGGGCGTATACAATATTCGTCGTGTATATATGATACACTGGTCGTATTTTCTGCTAACACATGCTTTTATAAATCCTGTGCACTTCCAGGCCTGGTCTGCAGCAGTGTCATCTGATGGGTGCACGCGTGGCAGAGCAAGAGACACCCTAACCTAGCTCCATCCCGCCCTGACTCTTCTCATTGGCTGGGAACACGGATTTTAAAGGCTTGGGCCTCCGCCATTGGCTGAGCGGGCCGTCTGTTAGAGCAGCACCTTTCCCCTTTGCAGTAAGGATGGCTGAGGCAGAGCTGTTAACCCGTTGAAGGTTGTCAAGAAATATTTGCCGCCTAAAGTTTAACGTATAAGGAGTTCACAGTATAATATTGTGGCAGTACTTTGTAGAAAGTACACGAGTAGCTTGACTATCACTGGTCTCGAACAATGAAATGCCATCTCCGCTGACACGTTTTACATTCTTGCGTGCCACTGGTGGAGCTGGCACATGTTTGTGTCAGTTATTGTGGGAGGCGCATTGCCAGTCCCTAAAGATGGTGTTTAAGCTGTCGGTGGTGGCACTGGTGGTGGGCAACCACATCATTCGCTGATCTGTGTGTGTTTAACCACTTGTCGCCTGGAATGCTTCAAAAGGAGAAGTGTGTTTCCATGACTTTATAGATTGACATGTTTTCGGTTTGTGGGTTTTCCGTATCTACCACACAGTTGTGGTCATTGTCTGTCATCGTGTGGAATAGAAACATAGTTGTTGGTGTAGAGCGAACCCTATGGCGATCAGTTATATACGACTTTTTAAAAAAGGGTAAAACATTTTAGAACGTTGTATAATATATTGTATATTTTTTTTATTTTAGGGGCAGCTCGTACCTGTTGGTATTATGACAGGAAAGTTCACGTTTACTGCAAGGACTCATCGCAGGGTTTTATCTTGGCGAACCAGTCCAGCCTACACACCTGTCTTACTATATGTATCTCTTCTTCGTTAAGTAACGTCTTTTCTTATAGTTAAGGATTGTGCCGTTTGTCTTTTATAGTGTTGAGGGGACTTGCCTAACACTTTGGGTTCGGCAATGTTCTGTCAACTCAAATGCTCGGCAATTGACTCCTTTCTCCAGCTGTCAGAGTCAAATGGCGAGTGTTCGGAGAATGTTGCTGAACCCGAGTAGTTCGGCAAGTCCACTCACCAAACTCTTTTTCTTACCAGAAATCGACGACTACGTGTTCAGGTAGGTCTTACTACTAGGTGTGTTATACGTAGTCCAGTCGTGGGCGTTGAAAGTGCCAGACTGGTGACACCCGTTGTCATAAATAAGAAGAACATAGTACAGTAAAAATGTGACTCTAGGAGAAGAGGATTCGTAAATTTTATTTTTGAGGAATTATACCAGGTACTCTTTTACCACTCCGTTAGTTTACAACTTTTATACAGTGTTCTTTTAAAAAAAGACATTGCCTCTCCTCACTTTAAAGTTGTTTTTTTTATGTCGGTCTGTTTTGATTCGATGTCTTAGACCACTGGTGTCAAACTCAAGCCCTCCAGCTGTTACAAAACTACAATTCCTATCGTGCCTGGACAGCTACTGCTAAAGCTTTGGCTGTCCTGGCATGATGGAAATTGTAGAGTGCAGATGCACACCTCCAAAACCAGGGAAGATGCTCTACCAAAGAGATCCCTTTAAGGGCAAGTCTACAGTTGAGCGCTTATACACTGTCCATACAAGTGCGTAGGTGTGTCTTATTTTATATGTACTTGTCGAGAAATTTCAAGGAAGCAAAATCCTCCTCTGAGACAAGACGAAGGAATAATCTACACATGAAGATGCTAAGATGATACTTTCCACAAAAGATGATGTGGATATAATATATGTTGATATAATGATTCCTGGCTCTGCGTTGAACATCTATATCTATGTATATAAGTTCTCCCTGTGTCTGTTTCCTTTAGAACCTGGAAATTGGTAGGATAACTATGGGTATATACGGTGTCTTAGTGTGAAGTTATAACCTGTCTGTGCAGGGAAGCTTTGTATACTGTCAATATATAAATACTTTATATATGCTTTTCTATAGTGTGACAATATTGTGTTAAGACCAATCTACTTACATATTCTTGTGTTTTTTTCCCCCCTTACAGAAATGGAATATGTACATGAAAGGCGGAACGAAGAGAACGTGTAATGCTCGTGTCTGACTGAGGTAGTAGTTTGTGTAGTTAGGGGGCAGTGGTGTTTGCCCATGGAGATAACTAGACAAACTACTGCCTTGCCAGATGTGGGAAAATGCTTCTGGACCTCTAATACAGCCATCGGGCCTACTTGAAGATTTATTGAAGATTAATTACCAAAATTTAATTGAAGTGATAGTAATATTTACCTTTTTTTTTAGCAGGTAAAGTGTAATAACGAACATCAGTTTTTTTTATGTTCCTATTTTAAAACCAAATAAATGTAATTAACTGTGTGAAGTATAATATGTAGGCAACATAACATGACAACTTTATCCAAGCCTCATATGAATATATAAGCCTTCATCTAGGGCCATACAAATGATTTAGCTTCTTATCACTTCCTGTATGTCAGTGTAATATATATATATTATGATATATGTGTGGGTGTTTCCACATTAAGGGTATGTGCACACTTCGGAAATGTGACACAAAAAACCGCTGGGTGCGTGTGTCTCCGCCTGTTTCATAGACTCCATTCTATGCACGGGCCGATTCCGTTCATTCTTTGGACGGACAACAGAATCCCCCTGTGCATACACGGGCGGAGACACTCGCGAGCGGCGGATTCTGCGTCACATTTCTGAAGTGTGCACATACCCTAAAACAGAACTCCATCTGTCAGCAGATCCTTTCTTGATCCGTCCTGTAATGACCTCAAAATTTTTGGACCATTACAATCCTACCAACTTCTGGGTCTAATGGTGTATAGCAGTATTTCTCATTTACAGTCCTCAAAAACATTAAACAGGCCATGATTTGCGGATGTATCATAAAAGGGCTGCTATGGTAGTACTGACTGATTATATCGCCCTTAATATTAAGGAAATTCTCATGACCTGTTAGGGATATTTGATACTGGAGTTGAGAAACGCTGCTATATTGTTCATGTCTTCCTCTTCTTTACTGAACTAAAGAGGTGTGTGTGTGTGGCTTACAGTGGAAGCCGGAGAAGAATAATAGCCGATATAAGGCTGGGTTCACGCCATTTTTATGTTTCTTGTTCTGCTGCCATTCAGCAGTGCCAAATCCCCTGCACGCTGGACAGCAATGTACCCCACTGACTTTGAGGTTCGTTTGGACTCTGTCATTGTGTTTAGCAGTATAATGGACCAAATGCATAGGGAATATTTTTGTCCTGGATTTTTTTTTTTTTTTTAATGAAACCTAAATGCACATGTCCACAAAGCCTAAATGTGTTGACTTGCAGCATCTCTTTATGTCATGTAAACATACCCTAAAGTATTTGGCATTAGGGAAAGGGTCCTTTTTAAAGGGGACCTGTCACCCCGGCTGCCAGCGTGAAGCCTGCCCAACCCCCCCCCCCCCCCCTGGTGGAGCCCCTTATACTTATCCCCCTCTCGAAGTCCCGGTCCCGCCGTAGTCATTCTATATGGGCGTCTGACTCATCTCTGGTGAGTGCGCGCACAGCTTCCGACGGGAAATTCTCGTCGCTGGGACGGGGTCCGGGACTTCGAGGAAGGGGTAAGTATAAGGGGCTCCACCGGGGGGTTGGGTGGGCTTCATCCTGGCAGCTGGGGTGATAGGTCTCCTTTAATTACTTTCACTTCAGGATTTTTTTTATTGTAAAGATAAAATACCTTTTCAGCCTCAAGAAAAAAATGCAAGGATCACGACTTACAGCAACTATATAAAGATTATAAAGATCCCTATGCAATTAATATGTAGCTGTCGGTAAAAGAGGCTGAAATCAGGTGTGTGCATTGTGTGGTTTTGTTTGTTTGTTTTTTTTTTTTTAATTAAATATTTGTAATTATACTTCTTAGTGCATGCCTACATAAAATAAAAATAATAGTTGTATGGCGTTTATCTGCTGCCCCCTAGTGGTGGTACGTTTCTGAAATAACTTTCAGCTATGAACTGTTAACCCTCCGTAAATTACATAAGAATTGAGGCCTTAAAGACAGCCTCATAAATATAGTGTTCAGGTTTTGTATTTGTTTTGTTATATGCATACTGTAAATGCAGTATATGTAGTTCACTTATGTGGAATAAACAAACAAACAAAAAAATCCCACATGGTCATAGTTGTTCTTGATACTACTTCTGTTGCATTGCTCTTCATAATACTGTATGGTTAGTGATCAGACACATGACTATCTACTATGAGGAGAATTTTAAACTCATTTGGTTTGTCCTGTTATTTTTAAAGGGGTTGTCCGGCGAAAAAAATTATTCACAGAATAACACACATTACAAAGTTATACAACTTTGTAATGTATGTTATGTCTGTGAATGGCCCCCTTCCCCGTGTCCCACCACCCCCACCCGTGTACCCGGAAGTGTGGTGCGCTATACATTACCTGTCACGTGCCGACCACGGTCTCCGATCCTCAGCAGTGACGTCTTCTTCGGGAGGCCAGCGGATCTTCCCGAGTGCCGGCCGCCCTCTGCAGCGTCATCCGAAGCTCAGCCGCGATTGGCTGAGCATAACTGTGCTCAGCCAATCGCGGCTGAGCAGCTGATGACGTGGCCGCGTCATCAGCCGCTCAGCCGCGATTGGCTGAGCATAACTGTGCTCAGCCAATCGCGGCTGAGCGGCTGATGACGCGGCCACGTCATCAGCTGCTCAGCCGCGATTGGCTGAGCACAGTTATGCTCAGCCAATCGCGGCTGAGCTTCGGATGACGCTGCAGAGGGCGGCCGGCACTCGGGAAGATCCGCCGAACTTACGAAGAAGACGTCACTGCTGACGATCGGAGACCGTGGACGACACGACATGCGGTGAGTATAATGCACCACACTTCCGGGTCTAGCGTGGGTGGGGGGAAACACGGGGAAGGGGGCCATTCACAGACATAACATACATTACAAAGTTGTATAACTTTTTAATGTGTGTTATTCTGTGAATAATTTTTTTCGCCGGACAACCCCTTTAATGTTTCTACGGTTTGTTTATGACACAAGTGTGCAATACGGTTGATATTCCTGGAAGTGTCACTTATATGGAAAACAATTTTTAACGTTACTAGATAAGTGGTCTAAACAATGGAAACTGCAGTTCAATGTTTCCAAATGTAAAAGAGCGCACTTGGGGAGGAGGAATCCTCTATCTGCAGTTCTGTGTTGGCAAAGACTTAAAAAAAAGAAGGATTTAGGGGTAGTGATTTCTGACAGCCCTAAATTGACACCAGTGCAACCAGGCGGTAGTATGCTAGGCTGTATAGGGATAAATGAAGTTAAAGTAGGGAAGCGTTTTTAATATGAAACTGAACACAATAACAAGGGGTGACAATCTGAGGTTGGGGGGGTGGGAATCAGACGCAACATAACAAAATATTACTTTACAGAATTGGGACACTAGAAAATCAAATCTTCCCCTGGGCAGAAAAGACTAAAATCCACTTCCCTAGTACACACTTCAAAGGGCTTAAAACAGCAGACAGACCTCTCCCTGTGCACGGGGATCGCCGCTTGGGGATCTCAACCAACGTCATGACCCGGTTTACTGGCCACTCTGCCAGTGAATGGGGCGGGCCGCTCACCAGTCCATCACCTAGGACAGACATTTTCCCCCAAGTCGTGATGCCATCACAACTCAGGAATGCCTTTTGGCCGGGGTCCTGGGGCCGGTCACGCAGTGGATAGAAGGCACGAGGAGTGGCAAGTGGTTATTATGTTGCCCCCTGCCCCTACCTTAAAAAAAAAAAACAAACCTTGGCCGGACTTTAATTCACAGGACATTAAGAAAGTTCCTGCAGTCAGGATCTCCGTTTCTCTGTTCTTGGTGGGTTCTGGGGAGGGTTCTGTCTGCCGAAAATTCTTAAGGAAAATCCATCATATTTCCTCCCCTACCAGATTTGGTTTCCTGGGGTCTGATCCTGCACCCTCAGATTCAAAAGCTGCTTGGCAACGGAAAAACCTGTGTAGGTGAGTAAGGGTTTTTTTTTTTAGAAAGTCACTTCTAAAATGTATTCAAAGTAGTGTTGAGCAGACCTTATAAGTAGAGATGAGCGAACCGGGTTTGAGTCAATGAGAACCCGAACGTTCGGTATTTGATTAGCTGGGGCTGCTGAACTTGGATAAAGCTCTAAGGTTGTCTGGAAAACATGGATACAGCCAATCTCTATATCCATGATTTCCACATAGCCTTAGGGCTTTATCCAACTTCAGCAGCCACCGCTAATCAAATGCCGAACGTTCGGGTTCGGAGCGACTCGAGCATGCTCCAGGTTCGCTCATCTCTACTTATAAACTGTTTGAGTTTGGCAAATTTTACCCAAACGTATTCAGTGTTTTATTCCCCTTGGCTGCCTTAGGGAGTGCTGGAAAACATGGATACAGTCATGGGCTGTATCAAAGGCTTTCCAGGCATGATGGGAATTGTAGTTTTTCAACAGCTGGAGGGCTGAAGGTTACCCATCCCTGGGCTATATCCATGTCTTCCTGGCCGCCACAAGAATCAAATGCCAAGCGTTTGGGTTCAGATGCTACTAAACACAAACATTTTGACAGATATGCTCAACACTAAGGCTACATTCCCATGTTCCCTGTTCCTCACGGGACACGGACGTGGAATGCCTGTAACGGACTCTCCCCTGCTTGGTGCTGAGAGCGGGGGAACTGTACAGAGCGGCACATATCATCTTATTACAGATGCTGCCCAGGTGGGGGGACAGTCCGTTATAGGCATTCCGCGTTCCGTGATGAATACGTAACGTGTGAATGTAGCCTAATTCTAAAATGTGAAATTCTCTTGTTTAAAGAACGTCAAGTTACAGGAAAATACCTGGGGTTTTAGATTCATTAAAGCTATGGAAACATATAAACCACCCCTGGATCTAAATGTGGTTTCTCTTATGCCAGGAGCGGGGAAGGTGTTTGAATCTTTGTGGCACTGTAATGAAGCAGCTGTGTGGTGGCTGCAGAGGTTTGATGTAGCCTTAGGGAGTCCTGGAAAACATGGATACAGCCTATGGCCATATTCACATTGCGTGAAACACCGGCCGTTTCGGGCTTCTTCTTAGCATGGTACTCTTTTACGAATACATCCAAGTAGATTGTCTTCAATCTCAGCTCTTGTAATGTAATGAAGTGTCAAAGAGGAGTAGTGGTTTGGTGCACTCTGGCATGTCTCACCACTACTACTTCCTCCCACTTCTCTATGAATATTTTCTGCTGGCCAGCCTCACATAGTCATAGTATGCACAACCGCTATGTGTGCTGTCAGGGCCGTATTACCAGCTGCTGCTGCCCTAGGCACTAAACCTGCAGACTCCCCCCATCTTCACTCACCAATTCGCATCAGGATTTAGTTTCTGAATATATTGATATCTGATCAGTCTTAGGCCGCATTCCCACATTTACTGTAGGTCACCACATGGAGCCGAAACCAGACCCTCATGCGGTAACCAATAGGCGTAGGGCCACTAATCCTGGTAACAGCATATGACTACTGGGGGAGAAATGGGAGCCTGGTTTCAGCCACATGCATTTCTCTACATGTAGAAACGCTGGCTGAATCGCGTTTTTCATGGTTTTTAACGGCTTAAAACATAAACAAATCTCCACATTGAATCAATGATTAGAGCCGTCTGCATATGGTCTGACAGAATTCTCACCACAGGGTTGGTAGGTAGTAGCTCTGGGCACCACATTTAACACAGCAACACCAGACCTGACCAATACAACCATGTCTTCTCCCCCCCCCCCCCCCCCAAAAAAAAAGGCACCAGATTTACTGGCAAGTCTGAATGGGAGGTGGGACACTAAAAACAAAAAAAGTTGTTTCCTCCTCCCTGGGGCCGCCCCCCTGCAAGGTGCTGCCCTAGGCACAGGACCACAAGTGCCTAGTGGTAAATACAGCCTTGTGTGCCGTGTTGACACATGCGCAGATGGTCTCCCAGGAAACATGCTTCCTGTCGACACCGCTCACGCAAGTGCTGTAGACCGGATGAGTGGCACACACGACAACTGTATATCCCAGGGAACAATGCACCTAGGATTTTAGTGTATTGAGTGCTGTAGCCGGCAGTGTTATCTTTGTCTGGTTTTCCTGAGATCAGTGATTTGTTTCCCGTATGGCTCTACTAGGCATTGCTCCCACCTAGCCAGAATCCTGCTCCACACTGATGAGGGGCAACACCCTGAAACAGCTGTCTGGATGGATACCTGGCCTTGGTTTTTCCCTTGTCCATACATTGCCTTATAGAGCCACCTAATGTGGGGTTTTCCCTACAGGAGTCACCCCTTGGCTGGGTCCTTCCTGGAGGGATATCTGGCTAGTCCTGTGTTTCACGGGAGAGAATGACCGGTCATGATTTGAGGATTTCCCATAAAAGGATCACCTGTGCTAATACCTGATATAATTATACCAGCTGTGAAGTACCAATGAGATCTTCAAACTATGAAATGTTGATGGTAGTTGAGAAACACTGGTCTAGAATAGCAGTATGAGAGTCTGACTGGCTCTCGCATGTGTCTCATTTTGCATTATAGCATGGAGAGTGATGACAATGGTGAGAAGTTTCTAGGAAATTTGCTGCAGTGAAGTATCTGGCTGCATGTCTTCTCTTTGTACTCCATCAGCAAATGTCACCTGTGAGGAACCTTTCTTGAAAGGTTGTGGTCTGGAGGTTCTACAGGTTCTGCTATCTGGTGCGAGGTCTTTGCTAGTTTGGTACTGGACATGATAGATGTTGCACCAGTAAATACCTTACACATAGGATTCATAAACACATATGACTGTCACGACCTTTTCTATTATAGATGCTTTTATTACAGACTGGCTTTAAGCATGGTCATACCTGTAACATATACTTAAATAAAAAATATAATTCAAAACAGTCTTTGAGGAAATTTTTCAAGTTAAAGTGCTTAGCGCTTGCTGTGCCTCCCGTAGTTGAGGTAATGTGCCAAGTTTGTGCTCTTAAACTCTATCCAGCAGTATCTTGGTATCTTCACCTGCCATGTCCAGCCAGTGGAATGACAAACACAGATATATCATCTAGGGAGGCTAGCTTTCCAGTTGGTAACCTCCAGCTGTTCTCCTTGCGAACCCCTCTAGTACGAAGAACAAGCTCTTGAGCAGCAAGGTTATACCTGCAAGAAAACACAGATGTAATTACAGACCTAAAAAAAACGTGAGCCACCCATGTAAGCTCTCCTCTGACTGTCCATTCTCTGATGGCTGTAGAGAGGCCAATGCATAGCAAGCTTGGAAATCCATTGGCAGCCAGTAATGACGACGTTGGGCTGCTGATGGGGTGACGCCTTCACATTCGCTTAGTACTGCGGTCATGATTAGACTGTGACTTATAACCTGTTAAACTGCCAGGATTGGAGGTTTCTCCGGTCCTGGCAGTTAGTACGGGAACCTGGTTGTCATACTGACAGTCGAGCTCCCTCGGTAATTCCCATTTCCAGAATTAAGATGAAATTTGCACCAAAATATTGGTTTACATGAGTTGCACCAAAATTTATTTTTTTATACGCGTTTTTAAACACTTAAAGGGCGTTGAAAAACATGACCACTTTCTTCCAGAGACCGTACAACTCTTGTCTCCAGTTTGGGTGCAGGTTTTGCTACTCGGTTCTATTAAAATGAATGGAGCTTAATCACAAACCGCACCTCATCTAGAGACAAGAGTGGTGCTGTCTCTGAAAGTGGCCATGTTTTTCAACGCTGCATAACCCCTTTAAGCTCTCTGACAAAAGGGATGTGGCTTCCCAGAAACGGATCATATTCTAAATGTACCAAGACTTTGTAAAGTAGACCAATTAATAATCACTCTAATGCTACGTTTACACGGAACGATTATCGGGCGAATTTTCGCGATAACGATCGAATTTGAACGATAATCGTACGTGTAAACGCGGCGAACGATCGAGAAATCGTTCATTTTGATCTTTTAACATGTTCTTAAATCGTCGTTCGCAAAAAATTCGCCGATTGTTCCGTGTAAACAGTCGTTCACTGATTTTACCTATGTGTGAGATAGGCTTAAGCGATGGCAAAACGAATTTTCTGTACGATATTTCGTTCCATCTAAACGCTGATCGTTATAAAAAAAAAAATCGTTACTTCAAAATCGTTAATCGTACGATCGGGCCAATAATCGCCTCGTGTACACTTAGCATAAGGGTCTATTTACACAGAAAGATTATTATCTGACAGATTATCTGCCAAAGATTTGAAGCCAAAGCCAGGAATGGATTTGAAAAGAGGAGAAATCTCAGGCTTTCCTTTATGACCTGATCTCTGTTTAAAGTCTGTTCCTGGTTTTGGCTTCAAATCTTTGGCAGATAATCTGTCAGATAATCTTTCTGTGTGAATGGACCCTAAGCTTACACCACACAGTCCACAGATATACCACATTTATTACACTACCCTATGCACTGTTATTAAATTTGGCACATCTAAAGTCTGTTTGTCTTTAGTTTTCAGTATTATACGGTATAAGAAAATAGTATGTGTGTTGTTAAAAGCGACTCTGTGCCCACAATCTGTGTCCCCCAAAACCACTTGTACCATCAGATAGCTGCTTTTAATCCAAGATCTGTCCTGGGGTCCGTTCAGCAGGTGACGCAGTTATTGTCCTAAAAAACAGCTTTTAAACTTGCAGCCTTTGTGGCCTAGATTGTGTATGCATTAGGCTGGCACAACCTCTCTGTCCCTCCTCCACACCCTCCTCATCATTAGGAATGCTCCAAGCAGATTTCCTCCTATTCCTCACCTGTGTCAGCATGGCACATGGGCTGCATCTTTAAGGCACCTGTGCAGTTTCACTGCAGTGGAATAGGAAAAATCCTGCCAGTAGCATCCCTAATGATGAAGAGGGCGGGGAAGAGGGATGAAGGGGTGGTACAAGATTAGGGCACAGATAACCTAGGCGACGGCCGTTTGGCACAGGGCTGCAAGTTTAAAAGTTGTTTTTTAGGACAATAACTACATCACCTGCTGAACGGACCCCAGGACAGATCTTGGATTAAAAGCAGCTATCCGAAGGTACAAGTGGTTTTGGGGGGCAGATTGTGGGTACAGAATCTAGTACTAGTACTAGTTCCTAGAACCAACAGTTGTAGGGCATCTAGATATCTTAAAGAGCTGAACTGCTTAACGCAACCCCACATACATGTACATGAATTAGGTAAACTGTCACCATGCAAAATTGTGCAGTGACAGCTTAACTTTAACTGCTGGCAACCAGCCTGGCACCTATTGCCGCTAGCCTTGGCTGGGATTAGATGTGATTGGTCATTACAGCAAACAATGAAGTGAACAGGTATCACTTGACATGCGCCTGCAATAACACCACCAATACCTACCTATTTGGTTGGTCAGTGCCGTGAGTTGCAAAGACTCTTTGAACGATTTCTGCCACTTCTCTGTCAGTAATAACATCCCACAGTCCATCAGTGCCCATTACCATGACATCATCCGCATTATGGTCACATCCAGCCAAATCATAAACCTTCACCTGCAGAAATAGAAAGTCCTGAATATGGTATTCCCATCTGGACAAAATATACCCCTATTCACATTATCCAAGGCTTAGGGCATAACTAAGAGATTGCAGGAGGAATGCAACTGATGGGAATGAGAACCGGGACCATGAAATCTGAGTGGTGGGCCGAGTATTTGCACCCCTGCTCCATTCATTCTCTACCAAGTCACTAGAGAGAGCCAAAATCTGCATCAGTTCCATAGTGAATGAATGGAACAGCGACCCCTAAAGGGATGAGGGCTGGAACACCTTCTCGCTTCTCCTCCCATCCCAAGTCCTGTTACCAAATCTCACACCTACATACAATGCTTGAACTGAGCAGGAACGAAATTTGGAAACAAGTCGCAGCTTCCAGCAGGGATGGAAGGGGGAAGGAGGAGGCATTACAGGTCTCAGCACTTCAGGGGAGTGGGAATGTTTCTTTGCTTAGAAAAATAACTTTTTTTTTTACATTATGGAAACACATACAGATATAGGAAAGGTACCATGTGTCTTCTTGCCTCACCAGCATCTAACAGTGTCAGCAGTTTGGAAATTGAATTGCAGCTGACAGATTTACTTCAACGTAGCCCAGGCGAATAGACTATTGTATTGTATTGTATTTGTTAAAGGGGTACTCCAGCAGGGGGAGGGGCACTTTTTTGCTGGGACCGGGGAGGAGGTGGCCGAGGGACACAACGTCCACTCAACTCCCCGGTTCCAGTGGCGGGTCCCGCATTGCGGCGCTCCGGTGCCCGGGTCCCGTCCGCTTCCGGGTGTCTGCCGCGGGCCCGAGACGTGACGTCTCAGGTCCGCTCAACTACTCAGTGAAGGAGGCGGGATCCGTTTCACGTCACGTCTCGGGACCTGGGAACCGGACCTGCCACTGGAACCGGGGAGGTGAGTGGACGTTGTTTCCCTCGGCCACCTCTTCCCCGGTCCCAGCAAAAAAAGTGCCCCCCCCGCTGGAGTACCCCTTTAAAGCTGTTAATAGAAAACTAATAAAAGATTATAATACTAAAACCAGGATTTTTGGTTGACTGATGTCATGTCACGTGTGGACTTGAGTATCAGAGACATGCTTGTGAGAGCAGTTTAATATATTAAATTTATGTTTGCCATTAGAAAGGGAAAGGTGTTGTCCAAGGGTCGGAACTGCGCGTCCTTGTTGGACAGCACTTTGCACCGCTGCACAATACTGTGTGTCTTTATAGTCTATTGTCTACAAAGTATTATATGCTGATTTCTGTCAAAGCTGCTATTCATGTTACATTTTAAGCCGGTTTGGGTGAGTGTATGCCCAACACAATAGCACTAAGCGCTCAAGCTGGTTTTATGTGAACACACTGTGTATTAATGTTTATTAATGTAAGGCGGGTGAAAAGAGAACTGTGTAAGAACCCCCTTTCTGCCTACAGTCACCCTTCTTAAAAGGAGAAGAAAAAGGAATAAAGTTGGATTCTGGTGCAGCCAAAAATGTCTCCAAGGACAAGTAGAAGTAAAAGCAATGGATGATTTATTGTATTTAAAACCAATAGAATACATAAAAATGGCGATAAATAAAACTGACAGCGCCAAAGGTTTGTACCACTAAACAACCGCCTTTCAAGTATGAGTCAGTGTAAGGTTATTGAAACAATACTCAAGAACAAGAATACCACATATATGGGTGCACCCCACAAAAAATCACAAACATATTCGTTTAAGACATATAATACACATCAATTTTATTAGTACACAAAAACAGCACAACAACAAAAATGGATTAAAAACACACACAAAAAAAATCCAAAACAGGGAATACAGAAATAACAGAGTATCCCTGAATAATCAGGGCAATAACCTAACAGGGCGCTAGTTATTGAAGCAAATAACTTCCTCTATCTGTGACTGATCCATGTATTCTAATACAGATGGCAATAAAGCATGAAACAATGGGTACTATTCGATAGGGGCCCGATAACAACTGTAAATGAGCGCCGATCTGCTACATTGGCGCTTGTTTAGTGGGCCTATTACACGGCCCGATAATCATTTAACAAGGGCTGCAAGGACATTGTTACCGATATCCTTGCAGCCCTTGCTTAAACTGTATACATTACCTATCCACGCTCCAGGGCTGCTCCTGCGGTCTGCTTCTCCGCAGGTCCCGCGCTCTAGCTTCAGAGCAGCCTGTCAGCTGACAGGCCACTCAGCCAATCACAGGCCGCGCGCGGTCCGGGAATATGATTGGATGAGCGGCCAGTCAGCTCAGACAGGACGCTCTGAAACTGCAGCGAGCGGGACCCAGGGAGAAGCGGACCGCAGGAGCAGCCCTGGAGCGTGGATAGGTAATGTATATCGTCAGTCGCCGGCCGCGCACCCCATTTTCACGTAGCGGTGTGCGGTCGGCGCCCGACATTTATAGGTTCTAACCTATATCAATGATCAGCCGATGATCATTGTCATCAGGTGATCGTTGTATTTATTACACGGAGCGATAATCAGCTGATTTGTCTGATTATCGTTCCGTTTAATAGTACCCAATGAAAAAGTGAACCACTCCAGGGCGGACTCTGTCTGGTTCATGTTTATCCATACCTTTACATTTACTTTATTGTTGGGTTACTTATTTAATTTTGGCTGGGAGATTATGTATTTATATGCTTTGTTGCACAGATATTTCCAGCACTAGTGCACCTTGATTGAACAGTGATTTGGCACTTTATTATGAAATTGTTCACTTTTGGATTGTTTCATGCTTTATCGCCATGTTTTATTGCCATCTGTATTAGAATACATGGACCAGTCACAGATAGAGGAAGTTATTTGCTTCTCTAACTAGTGCCCTGTTAGATTATTGCCCTGATTATTCTTCAGGGATACCCTGTTATTTCTGTATTCCCTGTTTTAGGGGTTTTTAGTGTTTTTAATCCATTTTTGTTGTTGTCCAGTTTTTGTGAACTAATAAAATTGATGTGTATGTCTTAAACGAATATTTTTGTGATTTTTTTTGTGGGGTGCATCTATATATGTGGTACCTTCTTGTTCTTGAGTATTGTTTCAATTTGGTGTGAAAATTGGTACCGGGCGGCACCCCCTGTTTTTGGACAGTTTAATATCCAGGTAGAGCCCCCTTTGTTTATACTTGCTATAGTCAGTGTAAGATTATGTCTGCATCTATGTGTTATGTCTCCTGCTTAGGCTGGGTTCACACTGCGTCTTCAGCATACGTTTAACGGATCAGTTTTTTTTAACGGACAAAAAAAATAGTGTCAGCAACGTTTTTGTGTCCGTCAAAAAAAATGGATCCGTTTTGATCCGTTTTTTTTTATAATGGAAGTTAATGGAAAAACGGATCAAAACGGATGCACACAAATGCATCAGTTTTTTGCAATCCGTTTTTCATCCGTTTTTTGCAAAAAACGGAGTGCAAAAACGCAGTGTGAACCCAGCCTTATTCAGCTACCTGTTAAATACTGTACATGTTTGGTTATTCGGTCCTGCATGGCCTCTTGTTTATCGTTATATACTTTTTGAAAATTCTTAAAAAACAATAACAAAAAAATTATTTAGTTAAACCGCATAAGTCACTATAATAAATCTAATCAAAAGAATGATGGTTGACCTCAGGGAGATCAACCAAAACCCCACAGAGACACATAGTTACATAGTTAAATAGTTAATAAGACAAGGGTCCATCAAGTTCAACCTACAGAAACCCTGCTGGGCTGAAGGCAAAAACCCTTATGAGGCAGATGCCAATTGCCCCATCACAGGGAGTAAAATTCCTTCACAATCCCAATGGCAATCAGAATAAATCCCTGGATCAGCGTCCTATCACATGAAATCTAGTGCCCATAATTTGTAATATATTTTTCTAGAAAAGCATCCAGGCCTTCCTTGAACTCATTTAATGAATCAGCCATAACAACATTGTGTAGCAGAGCGTTCCACAGTCTTACCGCTGTAAAGAGTCTGCATCTGAGCTGGTGGTAAAACCTTATTTCCTCTAGACCATCACATGTTTCCCAATGTCAGAGAAACACGTAATGGTGTCTCCGCGGTGTTCTAGTTGATCTCCCTGAGGTTACCCATCATTCTTTTGCATGCATTTACTAGCCTTTGCTCCCACTAGCCAGAATCCTACTCCACAATGATGAGGGGCATATACCCTGAAACAGCTGCCTGTGGATGGATACCTTGCTTGGATGGTTTCTTTAATTGGAGATCTTCCATGGCTTGGTTGTTCCCTCCCAGTGGAAGGTCTGGTTAGCTGACTGACATTGAGAAACACATGATTGTGTCTCTGCAGTATTTTTGCATATGTAATAAACCTATGTTACCCTGGTTCCGGGCTTGCCTTGCCTCATGGTGCCAGTATTCGGATAAAAAAATTTATTTTATTCCACCAGTGTTTTGTCAAAGAGCTCGCCTAAAGCATCTGTGCCCTAGTCCTCCAGCTCCTCTCTCTTCTTCCCCACCTTTCTTCTTTGTTGGCACGCCCCTGGGCTGGATATTCATCTTTGGCAGGCCTAGGGCACAGATGCTGTAGGAT
This sequence comes from Dendropsophus ebraccatus, assembly GCF_027789765.1. NCBI lineage: Eukaryota > Metazoa > Chordata > Amphibia > Anura > Hylidae > Dendropsophus > Dendropsophus ebraccatus. Next base: position 20,551,096 of record NC_091464.1, read on the forward strand.
GCTGTAGGCCCCTCCATCTGACACCACACCACCAGAACAAGAGTTTTTTTTACTTGACAAGACAAGACAAGCCCAGGGCCAGGCATACATTGAGGAAAGCACTGAACGGTAGTGGAGGTTTGGGGGCGGTATCGGGTTGATACAGCTTTAAGGTCCCCATGCACTTTATACTAAAATTGGCCTAACCAAGTCGCCACTGTTTTTAAAGGCATTTAGGCAACTTAAAGCGACTCCGTACCCACAATCTGTCCCCCCCAAACCACTTGTACCTTCGGATAGCTGCTTACATTTGTATATGCATTAGGCTGGCACCACCTCTATGTCCTTCCTCCCCACCCTCCTCATCTTTAGGAATGATCCAGGAACATTTACTGCTGTTTGAGCTTTGCACAGGTGTATTAACGATCCAGCCCATGTGCCGGGCTGCCACAGGTAGGGAATAGGAAGCAATCTGCCTGGAGTATTCCTAATGATGAGGAGGGTGGGGAGGAAGGACAGAGAGGGTGTGCCAGCCTAATGCATGTACTAATGTAAGCCCCGGCCGTTAGACACAGCGCTGCCAGATTAAAAGTTGTTTTTATCACTATAACTACATCACCTGCCGAACTGACCCCCAGACAGATCTTGGATTAAAAGCAGCTATCCGAAGGTACAAGTGGTTTGGGGGGGTCAGATTGAGGGGACAGAGTCGCTTTAAAGGGGTATTCTGGCTAAAATGTACTATGTATGTGATGAGCTATCCACAGAATAGTTGATCGGTTACTGATCGTCAGGGTTTAGCAGGACACCAGCTACAGGTCAACAGTAAAATATAAATGTCACTATAAATAATGTCTTTTTGTTTGTGGTGTTTTTTCTCTATGACGTTCTCCCACAGGCTGCATAGAACATGGAAACAATAGAAAGAACGAAGGTTCAAAACTTTTCAGTGCAGCCGCAAGATAAATGCTTCAGGTTGTGGTTAAAACATATAAAGACACATGCGGTATACGTACCCCTGGCATACAAGACAAGAATGGTTTGATGTAGATATTTGAGTTATATACTTTAAGATCGTGGTCTCCAAATCCCCGAGTCACCCCAATGGTGGCCATAACTCGAGCCTAGTGGAACAACAATAAAACGCACAAAAACAGTTAGCATGTATAACGGATTGCTGTATAATATATTAATAGTCCTTAGTGACGGGCAGCTACAGACAAGCATTTCTTTCTAACTTATCAGTTCATGTTAAAGGGGTACTCCAGCAAAAGCATTTTTCGTTCAAACCAACTGGTTTTGAAAAGTCATATAGATTTGTAATTTACTTCTTATTTAAAATCTCCAGTCTTCCGGTACCTATTAGCTGCTGACACAGTGCTCTCTGCTGCCACCTCTGTCCATGTCAGGAACTGTCCAGAGCAGGGGATTTGCTGCTGCTCTGGACAGTTCCTGACAAGGGCAGAGGTGGCAGCAGAGAGCGCTGTGTCAGACTGGACAGAATATACCACTTCCTGTAGACATACAGCAGCTGATAAGTACTGGAAGACTTGAGATTTCTAAATAGTAAATTACAAAAGTATATTGAGTAAAGCAGTTAATGAGAATCGATCTATGTGTATGTCTAGTGTATGGATAACACCCTAATATACTTGGTCAAAACTACATTAACCCTTTGAGGACCAGGCCCAAAATGACCCAGTGGACCGCGCAAATTTTGATCTTTGCGCTTTTGTTTTTCCCTCCTCCCCCTCTAAGAGCTCTAGCACTTTCAATTTTCTATCTACAAGGCCATGTAAGTGCTTGTTTTTTACAGGAATAGTTGTACTGTGTAATGGCGTCTTTCATTTTACCATAACATGTATGACGGAATCCCAAATATATTATTTATGAAGATATAAATAGGTGAAATCGTAAAAAAGAATGCAATATGGTAACGTTTGGGGGGTTCCTGTGTCTACGTAATGCACTATATGGTAACAGCGACATGATACTATTATTCTATAGGTCAGTCTGAACACAACCATATGCAGGTTACACAGATTCTCTAATGTTAAATATATTTTTTTAATGAAATCCTTTTTTTTGGCAATTAAATATTAATAAAATGGGCCTATTGTGACGCTAATAACGGTTTTATTTTTTATATTCTTTATTTATATAATGGGAAAGGGGGGTGATTTAGACTTTTATTGGGGGAGGGGCTTTGGGGTAGTGTGTTAGTGATTTTAACTTTTTTTTTATACATTTTAAGTCCCTTTGGGGGACTTCTACATACATCACTTTCATTTTACACACTGATGATTGCTATGCCATAGGCATAGCATTGATCAGTGTTATCGGCGATCTGCTCATTGAGCCTGCCTGTGCAGGCTCAGAGAACAGATCGCCGATCGGACCGTGCGGAGGCAGGTGAGAGACCTCCGGCGGTCCGTTTTAACGATCGGAACCCTCGCAGTCACACTGCGGGGGTCCCGATCCGTAAGTGACAGGGGCCTCCCCCTGTCACTTACACCTAAACGTCGCAGGCACGCCGTGATCGCAGCGTTTAAGGAGTTAATGTCACACTGCAGCGCGATCGCTGCAGCGTGTCATTAACGGTGAGGTGCCTGCTGCTGATTGCAGCCGGCCCCCACCTGCTATGAAGCGCGCTCCGCTCCAGAGCGCACTTCATAGCTCAGGACGAATCGGTACGTCCAGGGTCGTCTGGGGACAGACTTCCAGGACGTACCGTTAAGTCTTAGGTCGTCTAGGGGTTACAGAAGAAGTCCGGTGAAAATTTCTATTAAAGTATTGTATTGCCCCCCAAAAGTTATACAAATCACCAATATACACTTATTACCGGAAATGCTGAGAGCTGTGCGGGCTGTGGCTAGTGGAGAGGATGATGGCAGAGGGATGCTCAGTGTCCCTCCAGTGCCCTGTGTCCCTCAGTGTCCCTCTGCCATCATCCTCTCCAGCAGCCACAGCCTGCATAGCTCTGGGAGTCGGGTCGTGACATCACCATTTTATCCAGGAAGTGACATCACCATGTTATCCAGGAAGTGAAATCACCATGTTATCCAGGAAGTGACATCATCATGTTATCCAGGAAGTGACTTCACCATGTTATCCAGGAAGTGACATCACCATTTTATCCAGGAAGTAACATCACCATGTTATCCAGGAAGTGACATCACCATGTTGTCCAGGAAGTGACATCACCATGTTATCCAGGAAGTGAAGCATTGATGCAGTAGTAAGTGCAGGGAAAGCACTTTGTAAGCATTTCCTGTAATAAGTGTATATTGGGGATTTGTATAACTTTTTTAACCGGACTTCTTTAACCTGCTGCATTTCTGACCCATTTTCAAGCATATGGTTTTCCTGGGGTTACTAATATATACAAACCTTTTTGCCTTCACCATAAATGAGTGGGAACTTCATATCATCTTCTTCAATCGATTTATAAGCCCTATAAATAGAGAATAAATATATGCAGTTAAAATGGACATTTCTCGCATAATTTTAAAAACATAACCCAAACTACAGACTCAGCTATGGTTTATTAAAAACAAATATATATACTTGATTGGATTGCTGTTAATTGGATGACCACGTCTTATTATGAGCAGATTACCCTACAGCCTGTCATGGCCTTTCTGAATGCTGGGATATTATTTCCTGTCAATGTATGTTCATGAGAAGAGATGAGTGCAACAAGCTGGAGTCTGATCATTGGGCATTTGAATATTGGTGACTGAAGAAGTTGGATGCAGCCCTAGGGAGTCCAAGGGAATAGGGATACAACCATAGGCCATAAGCTATATCTATATTTTTCAGGACTCCCTAGGGCTGCATCCAACGTCTCCAGTTACCGATATTCAAATGTTGAACGATCAAACTTGAGTCTTCTTTATTTCTATTCTTCAGTAATGCTTTTATTTAGTTTCCTCTTTTTTTATTTTGGCCTGGTGAAGAACACGGCTATAAGCAGTGACCCAACCTACCTTAGCTGCTTTGTCCGTTGGATGCCTGAGTGGCCTGAAATCCACCTCCTGTCTTATCACAGACTCAGACAGCTACCCTATCCCTCATGCTTACAGTTTCTATTGTCCAGAACTTGGTTGTTCTTCACATGTGCCAAAGATTTGTAATTTACTTCTATAAAAAAAAAAAAAAAAGTGCTCTCTGCTGCCACCTCTGTCCATATCAGGAACTGTCCAGAGCAGCAGCAAATCCCCATAGAAAACTTCTCCTGCTCTCCAGACTGGAAAGAATACACCACTTCCTGCAGGGCGTACAGCAACTGATAAGTACTGGAAGTCTTGAGATTTTTTTAATAGAAGTATATTACAAATTTCTGGAACTTTCTGGCACAGTTGATTTGAACGAAAACTTTTTTTTTTGCTGGAAAACCCCCTTAACTACTTGGCAGCTGAAGATTCCCCATCCTTGCTCTATTGGCTAGAAAAGCGAAGAACATTTGAATCTTTTTAGTCTCCATGTTTCTTCTCTCACATGGGACACAGTTACATACACAGTCACATGTTCATGACTAGTATAGAACTATAAAGCCCTTATCACCCTCCTATCAGACACGGGTTATATTACCAGCCTGTCATGGTGTGGTCACGATACAACATTCTTTTCTTCAGCTCTTTCTGCTGAATCCTTCTTGGAAACTCAAGGCAAGTAAATTCGTTACCCAGTAGTTCTGGCTTCAAAGAGGCCTGAAAGATAGTTCACAATTTACAAAATATGAGTTTCTTAAACATGGCCGCTTTCCTCCAAAAACAGCACCCCTCTCGTCACCAAGTCAGGGGTGGTTTTGCTATTCCCTCCCCGTCTCCAGCGCTGGTGGTTGTGTACCGTCTCTCCAGTCCCCGGCTGCTTCCTGGTTAGACATGGCGTTGCAGGCCCACTCAGCTAGTCAGCGGCCATAGCAGGGTCCCACCTCTGCCCTGGACTGGCTGATCAGGTCTGGTAGGCCACCTCCCGGGTCCTCTATCTAACCAGGAAGCGTCCGGGGATTGGGGGACTGGAGAGGCGGTATGCGACCACCAGCGCTGGAGACGAGGCGGTAACATGTTATTTGTTTCATCCTCCACGGGACATGCCTCCATGCCTGGTCTTTTCCTTTGAGCTCCACTCATTTCAAAGGAATTAGTTGCTAAACCCCACCCAATCTGGAGACAAGTGTCCTGCTGTCTCTGGAAGAATATATTACATTGTGCTAAATAATAAGCCCCAAATAATACACAACAGTCTGATCCTGAGATGATCTTTTAAAGCACTGAAGTCACTGAAAAGTAGAGCTGAGCTGGCCGAGCCATCGGCATTTGAATCCCGCTATCTGCCTCCTAAATGGGGAAGGTGGAGACGGCCCGGGACCTGCCTGGAAAACATGGATAGAACATAGATCATAGGCTGTATCCCTGATTTCCAGGTGGGACTCGGGCTTGTCTGCACCTTCCCCGCAGATCAAATCAAATCAGGGGCGGACACAGACTGCAGAGGGCCCCTGTGCAAAAAATGTGTTTGGGTCCCCATAACCTATTTGTTTCTCCACCTTTCTGCCTTAAAGGTGCACACATATTTATGCCTGGGCATCCGATACATGTGTCCTGGTTTCTCGGGAGGGCTTTACAGCACAGATGCCAGGGCCCACTAAAGGACTGTACTGCAGTCTGTGCAGGCCCCAGTGTGGTACTGGGGTACCTGTGGCCCACCAATAGAACTAACCATGGGGGGCACCCAAATAAAGGACCCGTCAGAAGCCACATGCTGACCTTGTCCCATCCTGTACTGATGTATCTGTGACCACAGCTGCCTGAATAACAATAACCACAACTCTCAGAATGCCTTACACTGATGAAGCTCTCAGAGAATGCTGGGAGTTGGAGTTTCAACCCCTTGAGTTGTCTGCTCATTTGTACTTCAAATCCTAGCACATCCTCAGGACTGCAGACTGCAGTACATGCTGGGAGTTGTATTTGCAGCTATTGTACTTGGAGCTGCCTTGGTGCATTGTACACTGGATGCTGTGTGAGGGATGAGAGTATATAGCTCAGAGTGTGGAAGAAACCCCAGAACAGCACTAATAGGGGATAGAACACATGGGCCCTTAATCACTGTTTGGGGCACAGGTGGGATACATGTACTGTGTGTGGCTGCACAGGTGGGATACATGTACTGTATGTGGCTGCACAGGTGGGATACATGTACTGTATGTGGCTGCACAGGTGGGATACATGTACTGTATGTGGCTGCACAGGTGGGATACATGTACTGTATGTGGCTGCACAGGTGGGATACATGTACTGTATGTGGCTGCACAGGTGGGATACATGTACTGTATGTGGCTGCACAGGTGGGAGACATGTACTGTATGTGGCTGCACAGGTGGGAGACATGTACTGTATGTGGCTGCACAGGTGGGGGATGTGCTTTATGTGGCTGCACAGGTGGGATACATGTACTGTATGTGGCTGCACAGGTGGGATACATGTACTGTATGTGGCTGCACAGGTGGGATACATGTACTGTATGTGGCTGCACAGGTGGGATACATGTACTGTATGTGGCTGCACAGGTGGGATACATGCACTGTATGTGGCTGCACAGGTGGGATACATGTACTGTATGTGGCTGCACAGGTGGGATACATGTACTGTATGTGGCTGCACAGGTGGGATACATGTACTGTATGTGGCTGCACACGTGGGATACATGTACTGTATGTGGCTGCACAGGTGGGATACATGTACTGTATGTGGCTGCACAGGTGGGATACATGTACTGTATGTGGCTGCACAGGTGGGATACATGTACCGGCTGTCTTCCCGTTCCAAGGAAAAGGTGGAGACAGCCCGAGTCCCACCTGAAAAAACAGGGATACAGCCTATTACGCAGACTGTAATCCTGTTTTCCAGATGGGACTTGGGCTGTCTCCAACTTCCCCACGGAACGGGAAGACAGCGGGAGTCAAATAAAGATGGTTTGGGTTAATACGAACCAGGACATTGAGCCAGTTCGCTCATCTCTAATAGCAACCCGTCCAGTCTCTGTTTTCCTTTATAAATTGAGACCTGATCGGTATCTATGGGTAACATCACAACTTTATGTTCATTCATTCATACAGCACTACCCACTGTGCTGTAAATCCTCACATGGCCTATTTTGGCCTTGAGGACAGAGCTCCAGTTTAAAAAAATCTTGACATGGTTTGGGTAGTAAACTCCCAGCATGGGCTGTAACGGACGGGGCGATGATCACTATATCGTTCTACTTTAAACGATAATTTTCCTGTGTAACTGCAGGCAACCATTAAGAAAAATAGTCTTTTGTGTCGTTGATCCTTGATTTAGACCCTAAAATCATTGTTCGCTGTAATTCCGCATTTGTTCCTTCAAGTTCCGCATTTGTTCACTAATCGTCCAGTGTAATTGCACATTGTTCATTGTCTTGCTGGGATCAGAAGGAATAAACGATCATAGTAACGATCCTAACTAACGACCATCGTTCTGTGTAATATCGTAAACGAGTTCAGGTTAATGATAAACAATCTTGTTTGCGATCGTTTATCGTTAGTCGTTAATTGTTAAAAATCGCTCCATGTAATAGGACCCTTATGGTGCGTTTACACAGACAGATTTATCTGACAGATTTTTAAAGCCAAAACCAGGAACAGACTATAAACAGAGAGCAGGCCATAAAGGAAAGACTGAGATTTCTCCTCTTTTTAAATCCATTCCTGGCTTTGGCTTCCAAAATTGGTCAGATAAATCTCTCTGTGTAAACGCACCATTACACCTCAGGTGTCAATCTGCACCCCCCTCAGCTGTCACTACGATTCCTATAATGCCTCGGCATACAAAAACAAAGCTTTAGCTGTCCAGGCATGATGGGAATTGTAGTTTTGCAACAACTGGAGGGCCGTAGTCTGACCTAACAGTCCATGTTGGGAGTTTTACTACTCAAACAATGTAAAAGTCACAAGTTTCTGAACCACAGTAACATGCAGTAGGCCCATCTGACTATTACTAGCAGCTGACTTGTCAGGGATGTTGTGGTTTTCTATTTCAGATATGCAGGAACGACGTCTGTAATAGTAAGAAGCACGTCTTGCATAACCATTTCGGGAAACGGCCTCACCATTTTAGTTAAATACATCAGAAAGTGAAATGGGGAGGAACAAAAAAATGTCCACATATTGCAAGTATTCACGTATAGGCAGAACCCTGCTAGCGAGGTAAATGGGAGTGTGGTCTGCTTACTAGCAATTGTAGCCTCTGTCTTTCTGTTTCCGGAGTAAATTCATGTGACATCTCAATGGTTTTCCCTTGTCGAATGATTATCGCTCTGTAAATAGAGGTCAGAATATAAGTAAATATAAGAGGCTCACGTGTAATCTCAATGAGTTGTTTTCACAGTGGATACTGCAGCAAATCGGATGTAAAATCTTATGTTCGGCTACAATCACACGTTCCGGACTTTTATATGGATCCGCAATTACGGACAAAAGTAAGGATCTATTCATTCCTATTGGGCTATTCACACGTCCGTAGTTTTATCAATCCGTGAATAGCTTGAAAGGCCTTATTCACACGTTCCGTAACAATGGGCAAATTTAGGGCACATTTTTTGCTGCCGTTTTCCCCCATAGACTATGTTGAGTACAAATTTCATGTCTATAATGTCTTCTAGTAAGTTACATTAAAATAAGAAGATGCCAAAGTATATACCCCCAGCCCTCAACCAAAAAAAAAACACAAAAAAAAAAACACAAAACCTCCACCAGTGGGGCCAATCGTGGCTGAGTAGCTGATGATGCGCCAGAGGGGGGCCAGCATGAGGGAGGGCTGGAGTGGTCCGGCCGGCCTCCTGAAGATTACGTCATTGTCCCAAGACGGCGGCCGGGGTCGACAGTAATTATGTGAGTATAATGCACCACACTTTCGGGGGTGGGGGGAACACGGGGAAGGGGGCCATTCACTTAAATAACACACATTACAAGGTTGTATAACTTTGTAATGTGTGTTATTTAGTGAATAAATGTGTAGCACTGCACTACCCAAATGTTACAGATAGTAAAGTAACATGTACTGTCGCTGCATTCTAAAATTCACCAACAAATTTCGATCAGTGGTACACACAGGGGCATATGTATTATTGTGTTTGCGCCAATATTTTGGCAAATTTAGCGATTTTGCTTACAACGTAAAGTTGTGCAAATTGTTTTTTAAAGGCTTTTGCGCTATTTTGAGGAGTTTGAGCGGAGACTTTTTTTTTCTATTTTTTACGCTCGGAGGGGGTCCTACAATATCTATCCCATGACTAGATGGCTACAGCACCTTTGCTCTCAGGCTAACACCAGCCTAATATGGATGCATGTTGCATATGTATTACAGACGCAGGTCCCGGACTGACTGCATGACAATTTACGTCATCAAACTGATCTGGTCGTAATACGCGTGAAAAAGCGCATCTGTATTAGACTAGCGTGAACTTTAACTCTAAAGGCGTTGGAAATCTCGTGCCTCTTTCTCCCATGAATACTACCTCTATATCTGGTATTTATCACATGCTTTCTAATGCGTATTGCTCAATAGTACTAAACCATGTGGTCTGGGAAAACTTGCTGAAATCAGGACTGTGTGCAATATGTGATCACAGTGGTGTCTACCATGTGACATACTTATTCATAATAATGCAGAGTTAGTTGTACCTGCTGTCGCCGGCATTGGCTACATACAGCTTGCCCATCAAGTATACAGTCACAAGGGCACAGCAGCCGCCATCAATGCTATGGGACGTTCGCTCTCTTTCAATTCGTTCATCCTGTAACCATACGAAAGTAATGGTGTCAACAAGCAGGAAACGAAGCTTTAATTTTTGGGGTTCTAATAGTGCAAGACTTACAACAGTAGACAAATAAACTGACACGTGCAATTGATCGGAGAAGTCAACTTGTCTACAAAGGTGCAAACATACTAAAGTGCAGCAGATCCAGGGCTATGGAGTCGGTAAGCCACAGCTCTGATTCCGAATCCAACTCCGACTCCTGAATTTTATTAGGCACTGACTCCGACTCCCAACTTCCCAGACACCAGGGGAGTTATTTATCACACTGGCTCAGCAGCTTCTCTCTAATGTCCTACATGATCCTGGGGCGATTTCTGAAGGAATAAGGCAAAGATATAAAGCAGATTCTCCTGTGTGTGCAGTGGATGCAGCCAGTCTCCAGCCTCCATGTCCTGAACAACTCAGAACTAGGCTATGTTCACACCACGTAAAAGTATGGCCGTTGTTGCCATAGGCAACAGCGGCCGTATTTTTAACGCGGTGGAACAATGCCTTATTCACAACGGAATCCTGGCCGGAGCATATACACATCATATGCGCTCCGGCTGGGATCCCGTGCGGGGCCGCAAATAACTGACATAACTGACAATGAATTGCGGCCGTAGGAAACCCTGTCAGTTCACACAGTGAAGCGAGCGGCTCCGGTCACTTGCTTCACTGTGTGCTATGGGAAGCTCTGATGCAGGTGCACGCTGATGCCCCCACATCAGAGCTCTGCGGCCGGAAACATCATCCGGCCGGTACTTAAGTACCGACTGGGATGATCCAGCCAGAGACTGGCCGTTTCGTACTCCAAGCAAAACTAGCTCCAACCCTGGCTCCACAGCCCTGAGCAGATCACCACCAAAATGAACCAAGGAGTCTACCAGTGTCTATAACAATGGTTTAGCGCACAATACTGGGTATTGGGTTCTGGGGCAGATGGTCAGTGCACCTCTACTAATGAAGTTACATTGGCAAAAAAGGCTTAAATTTTTATAGCAATATTGGAATTGAATCTACCCTGACTGGCAAAGTGTCGCCTTCTCTGATGAGTCGCATTTTCAGCTTTATCCAACAGATGGATGCTGGTGTCTCAGATGAGAAAAAGAGAACAAACACCATGCAGCTATTGCTGGCAGAACACAAACTGGTGGCAGTGGTATGGTCTAGGGAACTTTTCTGTGGCATTGTCTGGGCCCACTCATCTAGGTGGTAGGCACTCCTAAATGATTTGAGTAGAAATCCATTCTTTTCTGCTGACTGTCTTCCCTGGATCAGATGGGATCTTCCAACAAGAACAGAAGCCATTTCCCCCCGAGTTGTGATGAAAATGCTTGTCCTAACTGATGAACTGGTCGCTCAGCCAATCAGTGACTGGAGCGACATCTTGCCCCAGTCACTGATTGGCTGAGTGGCCAGTCCATCGGCCAGGTCTTGTTGTGTCAGCGCCGGGGATCCTGGAGCCTGGTGCTGGTCCTGAGGCCGGTCAATCACAGCGGGCATGGGGAGAGGTAAGTTCCTACTCCTGATCAAATTCCCCCCGCCCCTGCCGGCTGCCAGATTTGGGACCAGAATGCCATTTTGAGAGTTGAGGATTATCCTATATACTGTATACAAAGGAACAATGGGCTTAGTTCATAAAAAATACAAATAACTTTTATTATGTATAAATAGGTACCAATACATATAACATTTTATCTGAATAAAGTTAAAAAAATGACCACAGTAAAAAAAATAAAAAATGGTGTTGAAAGACATAAATCATCATGGATATTGCAGTTAGATTAATATCTTATGTCCTGACCTCAACCTTAGTATTAGGCAAGAGGGTGTACATCTACCAAGTCTTTAAGACCTCACAGTGCCCCCTATATCTTAATTTATCAGATTGATGAGAGTCTATGACTAACTGCTATCACAAATTTAGACAATATTGCACTTACCCATGCTGCCAGACACCACAAGAGCCGTCCCTACGTACGTTTCGCTATCCAAGCTTCATCGGGGAACTTCTGGTACGGCAGTCTATGTGATGACCTGGCACATGTTTTGCTGGTGCCTGACAAAAGCTGGCTTTTATGTGTTCCACTAATCTATTCCATGTAGGGTCACCATCATTTTATCTTAGCTATTCCTGGAAATCTCAGTATCCTCCTCCACTCCAAGGCGGGTAAAACAATCTCATTAGACACTTGATAAAGAGACTGGACCGGTGTCGAAACGCGTTGTGTTGCTGGCATAATTCTTTTAATAAATTTTATATTTTATATCACTATTACCCCTTGGACCTGCGCCTGTTTTACCCGCCTTGGAGTGGAGGAGGATACTGACTGTCTTTAATCCCTGTGGAGATTAGTCGGGAGTGGTTGCGGTTCATTCACATGCTATCAGTAAGAGTTGTGCCTTACATCAGCACAACCTACTCAGGTGAGAGTTCTATGTGCTTACTTTCACCACTTCAGCCCTGTCTGAATTACGCTATGGAGCGCTGTCTTATATTTTGATTCCTGGAAATTTGTCACTGGGTTTTCGATTGTCAATTTCTGGCCTTGTTACTTGTGATCCTTTCTTCATGAGACTGGTAAGGACAATGAGCAGACTGGTAAGGACAATGAGCAGACTGGTAAGGACAATGAGCAGACTGGTAAGGACAATGAGCAGACTGGTAAGGACAATGAGCAGACTGGTAAGGACAATGAGCAGACTGGTAAGGACAATGAGCACTTCACATCTTGCAGTTAGGGACTTTTCGAGAAAGTCAAGTTTCTAGGAAATGCTGCTGCTGGGGGATAAAGCGTTTCTGACAGATTGATGTTGACAGTGATTTTTGTGACTTTTTTTTTAATAAGCGTCTTTTTCTAGTCCTGTATTATTTACACTTTTTTTGATAAATTTTTCCATTTTTGCTTTTTTTTTTAAGCATAGGAGATGAAACATTTAATTTGTGCCAGATAATTAGCATATTATGGCCCCATAAGAACATTGGGGGAGCTATATCAAACATGGTGTAAAGTGAAACTGGCTCAGTTGCCCCTAGCAACCAATCAGATTCCACCTTTCATTTTCCAAAGAGTCTGTGAGGAATGAAAGGTGGAATCTGATTGGTTGCTAGGGGCAACTGAGCCAGTTTCACTTTACACCATGTTTGATAAATCTCCCCCATAGAGTAGAGGACCGCTGTAAATTGGCATTTAAAGGGGTTATCCAGCGCTACAAAAACATGGCCACTTTTCCCCTACTGTTGTCTCCAGTTTGGGTGGGGTTTTGAAACTCAGTTCCATTGAAGTAAATGGAGCTTAATTGCAAACTGCAAACAGTGCTGCCTTACCCCTCTCCAACACACACTGGCCTCCTGGATCTCCCGCTCCTGCAATGTCAAAACCCGGCTCAGGAATGTCTGTGGCCCATCCCACTGGGTCTTCATGAAAAAAGAACAAAGTGCTGTGACGCAGTGCTGTGGGGGCACGAGGACAGGTAAGTAGAGCTTCTTTATTATGTTCCTGCACCCCCTGCCTCCAGCTTATTTTTCATTTTGGCCAGAGTTCCTCTTTAATGGAACATAGCACCATTTCAAATTTAAGGAACTTAAATCCAGCTGTGTGTATGGGGCCTTAAGGTATACAGATATACCTGTCAGTGTTTGTGGCCAACACTGACAGGCAAATAACAAGAGATGACAGTCTAAAAAACATTTTAGGCTAAATATCCTTTAAATTTTAGGGTAGTTATAAAATATTTTGCCTTCCAGCTGTAAGCTTGTATTGTATATAATCAGGGATACGTGACGTAATTTCTTTTTACATTTCAACTGTATGTTTTAAACGTTGGCTCTTTGTTCATAGCCTTCTATCCTTCATTTAAAGGGAATGTGTCGTCTAAATTTTATTTTACTGATTAGAGTCAGTTACTAAAACTTGTTCTTTTATTCTAATCTGTCTGTTTTCTGATTGTAATTTTTTTCTTTTTCACTTTTTTCTACATTGTTATGGGGGCTTCCATCTTGCCTGAGCTGTTTTTAACAGCACGTATTGATGTGCTTTACAGCAAGACATCCAGTCTGACACAGTGGTCTCTGCTTCCACCTCTGTCCATGTCAGGAACTGTCTAGAGCAGTAGCAAATCCCCATAAAAAAATCTCTCATGCTCTGGACAGTTCCTGACATAGACAGAGGTGGCAGCAGAGAGCAGTGTGTCAAACTGTTAAGAATACACCACTTCCTGTAGGACATACAGCAGCTGAAAAGTACTGGAAGACTTGAGATTTTTAAATAGAAGTAAAATACAAATCTCTATACCTTTCTGACACCAGTTGATTTGAAAGAAAAAGATTCTTGCAGGAGTACCCCTTTAAAGATGTTTGGGTGTATATATTTACCTGTATATCTGTACTGTGTATAATCCACTTACCATTTCTTTGAATGCATTTTCCAGGGCACCGATGACAAGACTCTCGGGAAACACTTGTTTTTCTAGATGGAAGCGAACTGCTGCGTCCATAGGAGGATTAGATATGTCACGTGTTTCTGAAGTATTCTCAGTCCCAGTTCTAGTGTCGGGGTCCAGACACAGAGGAGCGGCCGTGGTTTGCTGCAGAATATGTACAAGGTCTCTTAGCCGATCGCGTATATGTAGATGAAGGAGCTTTGATGCGGCCTGCGCACATCCATATCCTGCATGGCCATCAAAGAGTCCCCAGTAATAGAAACTCACTCCTTCACTCACCTGAAGTATTTCAAGAAAAAAAAAAACAATAAATAATAATAATAATAATAATAATAATAAAAAATGATTCAATATTGCTGGCTAAAGAAGTTGCATGCAGTCGTAGAGAGTCCAGGAAAACATAGATACAGCCAATGGCCATGTCCACACACTGTCTGATACTCAAAATAACGGCCGTTGTTTAACATTATTCTAGTTCAGACTCATGATAGCCCTTTCGGTGGGGCTAATTTTAAAAGGTCCATTGAATTTAATTGAAAAGACAAAGAAAGGACTGTGAACAACGTAAAATAACGTCCGCTGTTCACTAAATAACATCCTGGAATTAATGACGTGAACATTAATGTGATAGCCACTGAGAACAGCGGCCGTTATTCCATCCATTGTGTGAACTGATGGCCGTTGTTTCCATAGACTTCAACGGAAATCACTAAATGCCGGAAAAAACTGCTATTATTTTGAGTATCAAGTAACGGCCGAGTGTGAACATGGCCTATGGCTGTATCCATGATGTTCCAGGAGCCTTATGTTCCGTAAGTTTGGCTGTAATCGGACAAATGTATGGCTAATTGATTTCAAATGGGCTGTTCACACTGTCCGTAGTTTTACAGATCCCTAATTAAAAATTACAGGCGCAAAAATTACTGACAAGCTCTAGTACGGACAGTAATTGCAGCACGGATTGTCTCATAGAAGTGTATGGGAGTGTGTGTAATTTTTGCAGATCTGTAATTTTTTTTTCTACGGAAGAAGCATCTGCAACTTCCGCAAAAATGATGGGTTACTTTAATTTAACTATTGCAACCTTTGCATTGTTTTGCGGATCTGCAAAAAAAAATACGGGTTATGGATGCACTACCGACAAATGTTTTTGTGGATCATGGACAAAATAAGAGGTCCTGAAAAACTACTGAACATGTGAGGGAGGCCTTAGGGCTACCTCCAACTCCTTCAGCCATCGGTTATCACATGCTTGAGCTGCGCTCATCTCTAGCACTGATGGACCCTGTCATAGTGTTATTTTTTTTTGCCTTTTTACTGAATAACATTTTAACCTGGCCACAGAGAAAACATATAAAATTGGAGCGGCTGGCATGAAGCCTATTTTATCCGAAGTAAATTTACCATTCTGGAACAGCACATAGTTAAACAATTACTTACTTTGGAAACAGTTTGTACCTGTGTGTTCAGATTCAGGTCACTGGGTAAGCTGTCCTGTTTTTGTTCCTTGTCTTCAGTAGCCACAAATTCACAACACGCATGGTCTTCATTGTGCTGACTTTTCCCAGCATTGACCACTCTGCAGTAAAAAGACGGACAATAGTCAATAACGGTTCTCCTAATAATGAAGGGATTCTTATCCCTTTTATGTTGTTTTATACATTGCAAAAATACTGCACTGTATACCAATGGTGCACCATATAGAAATCTCAACATACTGGGCTCAGGCTATAATCTTACACAAAATATTCTCTGCTCTGGTTCATGGAGGCTTCTATGATAGCCATATGCTCTATTACTACTATTAATGTTGTTGTTGTTATTATTATTATTATTATTATTATTATTATTATTCATTAAAAAAAACCTTTTCAAACTAGTTTGTCAGGAAATTTATGCAGCCCAAATCACAAAAGGCTCCCTTTCTGCTGGCAACTACTATGTTTTACTCTTAAACAACATGGGCAGAATATCTGGTGAGTGCCGGGTTCTTCTATCCACCACATGCAAAAGCCACCTTTGGATGCTGTCCATTCCATCAATATCACTCTAAAACAATGGCTGGCTACAAATTAAATCCATCAAGGAAGACTTAAAGGAGAAGTCCAGTGCAAATTTTTATTATAGTATTGTATTGCCCCCGAAAAGTTATACAAATCACCAATATACACTTATTACGGGACGTGCACATAAAGTGCTTTTTCCCTGCACTTTTCTGCATCAAGGCTTCACTTTCTGGATAAAATGGTGATGTCACTTCCTGGATAACATGGTGATGTCACAACCCGTCTCCCAAAGCTGTGCAGGCTGTGGCTGCTGGAGAGGATGATGGGAGGGGGACACGGAGGGACACTGAGCATCCCTCTGCCATCATCCTCTCCAGCAGCCACAGCCCGCACAGCTCTGGGAGTCGGGTTGTGACATCACCATGTTATCCAGGAAGTGACATCACCATTTTATCCAGGAAGTAAAGCCTTGAAGAAGAAGTTTGGGTGTGGGTTTTGCAGCTTAATTCCATTGAAGTGAATGAAATTGTAATACCATACACAACCTGAGGACAGGGGTGGTGCTGTTTTTGCAATAAATTAGCTGTGCTTTTTCTAATCCTGGGTAGCCCCTTAAAGTCTGTCCTGATACCGGCAGTAATTTCTGTCATTATTCTAATATGCATCAGTTTTAAGTTCACAGCCGGAATATGTTTTTGAGCACATAAAAACATTGCAGTGCCAAATTAAAAACTGATCATGGAGATATACTTTAACCCTTTGAGGACCAGGCCCAAAATGACCCAGTGGACCACACAAAATTTAATCTTTGCGCTTTCGTTGTTCCCTCCTCCTTTTCTAAGAGCTCTAGCACTTTCATTTTTCTATCTACAGGGCCATGTAAGTGCTTGTTTTTTACAGGAATAGTTGTACTGTGTAATGGCGTCATTCATTTTACCATAACATGTATGATGGAATTCCAAATATATTATTTATGAAGATATAAATTGGTGAAATCGTAAAAAAGAATGCAGTATGGTAACGTGTGGGGGGTTCCTGTGTCTACGTAATGCACTATATGGTAACAGCGACATGACACTATTATTCTATAGGTCAGTCTGAACACAACCATATGCAGGTTACACAGATTCTCTAATGTTATATATTTTTTTTAATGAAATACTTTTTTTCGGCAATTAAATATTAATAAAATGGGCCTATTGTGACTCATAACGGTTTAAATTTTTTACCTACGGGGCTGTATGTGGTGTCATTTTTTCCGCCATGATCTCTAGTTTTTATTAATACCATATTTGTGAAGATCGGACGTTTTGATCACTTTATTAATTTTTTTTCTATATAATGTAACATAAAATCGGTAATCCACACACTTTTTTCCCTCTTTTCATCTACGCCGTTCACCGTTCGCAATGACGCTTGCTATATTTTAATAGATCGGACAATTACGCACGCTACGGAATATGATATGTTTATTTATTTATTTTTATATGTTTTATTTATATAATAGGATTTCAGCTTTTATTGGGGGAGGGGCTTTGGGGTAGTGTAATAGTGATTTTAACTTTTTTTTTTTTTTTTTTACACATTTTAAGTCCCTTTGGGGAATTTTACATTCATTACTTTCATTTACTACACTGATCATTGCTATGCTATAGACATAGCATTGATCAGTGTGATAGGAGACCTGCTCATTGAGCCTGCCTGTGCAGGCTAAGTGAGCAGAGCGCCAATCGGACCGCACAGAGGCAGGTAAGAGACCTCAGACGGTCCCGATCGGTAAGTGACAGGGGATGTTTAAGGGGTTAATGACACGCTGCAGCGCGATCGCTGCAGCGTGTCATTAACGGTGAGGGCCGAGCTGCTCACTGCAGTCGGCCCCCGCCTGCTATAAAGCGCGCTCCGCTGCGGAGCCCGCTTCATAGCTCAGGACATACCAGTACGCCCAGGGTCGTCTAGGCACAGACTTACAGGGGTACCGGTACGTCCTAGGTCGTCTAGGGGTTAAGGACTTAAATCTGTATAGTCTGGAGGATAAAAACAAAAAAGGGGACACAATTGAAACCTTTCAATATGATAAAGGGCTAAATAAGGTTCAGGAGGGAAACGTTTTTAATAAGAAGGTGAAAACTAAAACAAGAGGACACAGAGAGAGGTTAGCTGGGGGAAAGATCAGAAGCAACAGGAGAAAATATTACTTAACTGAAAGAGTAGTAGATGCTTGGAGGAAACTTCCAGCAGATGTGGTAAATAAATCTACAATAACTGAATTTATACATGCCTAGGATTAACATATATCTATCCTACTGTATTGTATGTCTTCTCCAATAACAGATATGTAACTAAATTTGCCAACTCTACTACAGGCTTGTATGATATTATTTGGCCCTGCGTCAAAAAAATATTACAGCTAAATACTGCAGTGTATAAGCATACAGCACATATCAGGTGACCGGTATATTAGGTAGTTATGCTTTTCATCTCTGTTCATTCAGAGTCCTTAAAAAAAACAGAAGTCAGACATGAACAAACCCTTTACAGTAACTCTCTCAAATCTTTAAAAACACAAACAATTGAATATATACTATGTAAGAATAAGCAAAAGTCAAAACAACTAGAAAACAGGAAATAGCCGTGGTAACTGCACACAAAGGAAAACCACTGTAGATGTCACTAACAGTAACAGAAGACTACAGGCCGACCTCATTAATCTCCCAATAACCATACATATACTATGTGATATACACTGCTCAAAAATAAAGGGAACACTTAAACAACACAATATACGCTTCTGTGAAATCAAACTGTCCACATAGGAAGCGACACTGATTGACAATCAATTTCACGTGTTTTTATGCAAATGGAATAGACAACAGGTAGAAATTATTAGCAATTAGCAAGACACACTCAATAAGGGTGCGTTCACACATACAGGATCTGCAGCAGCAACCCACACAAGTGGCTCAGGTAGTGCAGCTCATCCAGGATGGTACATCAACGCTTTAGTCCCGGTCTGGGAGGAGATCCCTCAGGAGACTATCCGCCACCTCATCAGGAGCATGCCCAGGCATTGTAGGGAGGTCATACAGGCACGTGGAGGCCACACACAAGTCAGTACGATTACAACAATAGGCAACTTATTTAATTTCTGTTTTATTACCTTAAAAAAAATTCAAGCTAAAAAATAAATAAATAAATAAATCTGTTTGAAATTGCCCTATTCTGACTCTTATACCTTTTATCTTTGGGTCTGTAGGGCTGTGTGAGGGCTCATTTTTTCAGTGACTTTTTGGTAATTTTTTGAGATTTCCTGTGACCAGAATCGACAATTTTACTTTGATGCCTTTAATCATTTTTTGTTTATTTATTTTTACTTAAAAAATAGGAAATGGGGGTGATTTAAATGTTTACAATGGGATGGGTTTATTAATAAAAAATAAAAAAAAGTCTCACATTTCTGTAGTCTTACTTACCTGATCGCTGTCAACCACAAGTTCCTCAGCCAGCACCATCTTGTGCTGATGACGTCTTTCACAGAGGGAGGCTGGTCTTACTCCTGCCCATAAGCTAGGCTAGCCCCCCTCTGCTATGTCGCCTAATGACTCATAGCTTGCTAAGCTCAGATTGGCTAAGCAAGCTAAGACATCTGATCCAATAAATGGAGCAGTGGGAATTTTAAACAACCAAATCAGGATGAGGAGAAGAACAGAAGAGAGGATGTGGGAGGGTCCTGGGAACTGGTGGTATTTCCTGCAGTGAGGGTAAGTATGAAAGATATCTTTGGGGGGGGAGCTTTTTTGTGCTGTAGTTGTCCTTTAATTGCTTCAGTCTGCTGAAGACAAGCTGAAAAAATCTCACAGTCAGGGTACTATTGCACGGGCCGATAAAGGCCCGATAATAACTGTGAATGAGCGCCAATCTGCCTATTACACAGCCCGATTATCGTTTAACAAGGGCTATCCATGTCCTTGCCACCCTTGTTTTACCCGATTCGGCCGATTATCGATCCGTGTAATAAATACAACGATCAGCCGATGACAGCGATCATTGGCTGATCGTTGATATAGGTTTGAACCTATAATTGTTGGGCGCCGACCACGCATCGCTACGTGTAATAACTGACGATATACATTACCTATCCAGGCTGCAGGGCTCCTCTTGCGGTCTTCTTATCCCTGGGTCCCGCGCGCTCCAGCTTCAGAGCGGCCTGTCTTAGCTGACAGGCCGCTCAGCCAACGTTCACGTAGCGATGTGCAGTTCAAACCTACAGTATATTAACGATCAGTCAATGATCGTCGTCATCGGCTGATCGTTGTATTTATTACATGGAACGATAATCGGCCGAATCGGGATGATTTGGCCCATTATCGTTCCGTGTAATAGTACCCTCAGGCAGCCCTGGAAGGGCTCAGGCTGCACTGACAGGTGATCGACTCCCCAATCAGGACCACTGCACCCCCGATGATGCAGTGTCATCTAAATGGTTAAATAGCTGGCACAGTGATCATGCCAGTCACTGACTGGCTGAGAGGGTACCTAGTTTCCGGCAGAAGATGACAGTCAGCTACTGTGAATGGAAGTGGAGAGCAGTGCAATGGAGGCACGGGGATGGGTGAGTCTACTTGTTTATAATTCCCCCCCCCCCCCCCCCCGCTGATTTTAGTGTTTGTGGGATTTCCACTTTAATAATATGAAACGTTACCTGTGTTTTCTTACTATGCCATTTTTTTGCACTAGTAGTTCTGCTTAGTCTAGCATACAATGCTACATACATAGTACTACACTATACAGACATACATACATAGACAAAGCTTTTGGTTTTGTGCTTCAGAGACTTTGACCGCTGAAGCCTGACTAGAAGCCGCAAGTCAAACACACTTTCCATGAATGTGACACAAGCGAGACGTGTCCGCACATTATAGAACACCAGCTGGAAATACAGGTCTATGGGGACGAGAAGTCGCCAAACTTGTAATATCAGTATAAATATTTCAGAGCTTCAGAATCGGGGACGGGGGACTATGCTATACATGTTCTGTGTAAGTATATAGGGAAGAATGGAGTGGGCTCAAGAGCAGGGCCAGCTTCTGTAAGTAGTTGATAGCTGTCATCATCATCAGCAGGAATCGGAGTGGTTTAACCACCTAGATGCCGCGGTCAATGATAACTGCTGTATCTAGGCAGAAAGGTGCTGTGTGGCAGACCAGTCACTCATTACAGACAGCAGATAGTGAAATGTACTCTTCATACATTTATTCATTATACCAAAGAGCTCATCTTTTTCCACTACGTAGCGATCAATACTATGAATACAATGGTTGCATGCTTCTTTAAGGGCATGTTCACCCAGATTTTTAGCCACTGGAACTCTTTCTTAAAGGGGTACGCCAGCAAAAATCTTATTCTTTCAAATTAACTGTTGTCAGAAAGTTATATAGATTTGTTATTTACTTCTATTTAAAAATCTCAAGTCTTCCCATACTTATCAGCTGCTGTATGTCCTGCAAGAAATGTTGTTTTCTTTCCAGTCTGACACAGTTCTCTCTGCTGCCACCTCTGTCCATGTCAGGAACTGTCCAGAGCAGGAGAGGTTTTCTATGAGGATTTGCTACTGCCCTGGACAGTTCCTGACATGGACAGAGATGGCAGCAGAGAGCACTGTGTCAGACTGGAAAGAATACACCACTTCCTGCAGAACAAACAGCAGCTTTTATGTATTCTGTCAACTGATATGGCAGTGACTGGCTGCAGAGACTGGTAGCTCTACCCCATGAGTGATGTAATGATGGTGTGACAAGGCGTATGCGTGGACTCTGGGTGCACAATTCCTGCGCACTTGCCTTATCTTCGCGTTTACAATGCCATGGCTTATGTTTGTGATATGCTTACTTCACACTTGCATACATGCCTTATGGTCCTTTTACACGGAACGATTATTGTTCGTTTTTGCGCGATAACAATCGCATTTGAGCGATAATCATTCTGTGTAAACGATGCGAACGATCAAGAAATCGTTTCATTTTAAACTTTCAACATGTTCTCAAATCGTCGTTGATCGTTCGCAAAAAATTCGCAGATCGTTCCGTGTTAACAGTCTTTCAACGATTTCACCCACGTGTGAGATAGGCTTAAGCGATCGCAAAACGATTTTTCCGTACGATGTATCGCTCCGTCTAAATGCTGATCGTTATAGAAAAAAACATTGTTCATTCAAAATCGTTAATCGTGCAAATTATCGCTCCGTGTAAAACCACCATTTAAGTCCTATTAGACAAAGAGATTTTTTAACGATAAACGATTGCAAATGAGATTTGTTTATCGTTAACCTGAAATCGTTCACCATATTACACAGAATGATAGTCGTTAGTCACAATTGTTGCTGCGATCATTTACTCCGTCTGATCCCAGCAAATGAAGGAACAGTGTGGAATTATGGTGCGTTTACACAGAGAGATTCATCTGACAGATTTTTGAAGCCAAAGCCAGGAACAGACTATGCACAGAGAACAGGTTATAAAGGAACAACTGAGATTACTCCTTTTTTCAAATACATTCCTGGCTTTTGCTTCATAATTCTGTCAGATAAATCTGTCTGTGTAAACGCACCATAACACTGAACGATTAGTGAACGAATGCAGAATTACAGCGAACGATTAACAATGATTTTTGTGTCAGCGCCAAATGAACGCTGAACGATTTCTCGCTGGTCGTTTGATCGTTGCCTGCATTTACACAAAATGTTTATTGTTTAAATTTGGACGATATAACAATAATTTGCACGATAATCGCCCCGTGTAATGAGGCCCTAACGGTCCGTTTACATGAAGCGATAATTCGCCCAATCGATCATTTAACTATTTTGAAGCGACAATTTGGTTTTTATAACGATCAGCGTTTAGACAAACAAGTTGTTAGAAAAGTCGTTATTGTGCTCGTTTTTAAGATCGCTTAAGCCCATCTCACACATAGGGTGAATCTTTGAAAGACTGTTTACACGAAGCGATCTGCGAATTTTTTTTTTTTAAATATATTTTTATTAAATGTTTTCACAAATATTTTATACATAACAACATATATAAAGATCATCCAAAATAGAATCAGAATCTGCCATACAGAAAAAATACGCAATCATATGAACCATTCACAGAGGCGATCTGTGAATTTTTAGCGAACGACCAACGACGATTTGAGAACATGTTGAAAGATCACAATGAACGATTCCTTGTTCGTTGCTTGATCGTTCACTGTGTTTACACGAGCCGATTATCGCTCAAATGCGATTGTTATTGCAAAAATTCAAACGATAATCGTTCCGTGTAAAAGCAGCATTACTTATTCGCTGACTAACACGAGTATCACTTCTGTGCTCACTGTGAGATGGACTTCAGAAAGGCCCTGTGATTACAGGCTAAGACCCCACTTAGGACCTCCCATGTGTCATAACCAAGAGTTCCCTCCACTCCAATGAAGTCAGTGGATCCATGCATTACAATGGATCCATTGATTTGGATGACCACCATGCAAATCCTCCATTCCTGCTGCGGTGGACATGTAGGCCTAAATACGGCTTTACCTGCCTATAATAGTTGATTTTCAGGGTGCAGAGATACTGTCATCCTGTCATGATAAGTTTATTGTTGTTTCTTTTTATAAAGTAGTTGTTTTTCTGTAAATGCGACAAAAATGCGACAAATCTGGTCTGTGTGAATTCACCCTAAGGCCCATGTTCCCACGCAGCATTTCTGCAACTAAAACCAGGAGTGAATTGGAAACACAGAAAGGCTATAGTCACACACTGTTGAAATTGAGTAGATGGCCGTCATTTAATGGCAAAAATTGGACGTTAATTGATGTCCATCCACTTAATTTGAACAATGTGTTTCCAATCCACTCCTGGTTTCGGTTGCAAAACACTGACCAAAATACTGAGCAAAAATATTGTGTGGGAGCATAGCCTGAGGGTGCAGAGCCAGCGTATGGACAAAAAATGGGACACTAAACCTTGTGCATTGTATTGTGCAAGTGTTTCATTTATAATCGTCATAAACATAATACTGCATGTGAGAATCCACGGCACAATGACTGGGGGAGATTTATCACACATGGTGTAAAGTGAAACTGGCTCAGTTGCCCCTAGCAACCAATCAGATTCCACCTTTCATTTTCCAAAGAGTCTGTGAGGAATGAAAGGTGGAATCTGATTGGTTGCTAGGGGCAACTAAGACAGTCTCACTTTACACCATGTTTGATAAATTGATAAATCTCCCCCAATAACCTTTACATCAGAAAATACCCTAATATTTCATACAGTGTCTGGCATTGTAGAGTTCGCTACAGTCTATCTGCTCCTTAGGCTGTGTTCACACATGCTGTAGTATGATGGCATCACTGTCCGGGTACTGCAGCGTCTTCACAAACATGATGCAGTCTTCACAAACATGATGCACCACAATGAAACTGCAATGAAACGGCCTAAACAGCCAGGCTAATCCCTACCAGTGGCGTAGCTACCATAGAGGCAGGGTAGGCAGTTGCTATGGGGCCCATGCAGGAGGGGGGCCTGGGGGAGAAGATAAGACCGTGCGTCCTTCTGCTTAACCCCTTGTGTACTGCAGTGTGTAAGTGACCCAATGTTTACTTACATGCTGCAACAAAAAAAAAAAGGGTTAACAAGCAGAAGACAGAGATCTCTGCTTCACTGCACTGATAACCTCTAACCTCTGTTCTCCAGCTGCCAATGCCAATGTGCCAGAGGTCAAGGGTTATCAGTGCAAGAGCAGTAAAGCAGATATATATGCACAATGCTTTGTGTTGAGCGTAGGGAAGGGGGGCGCCTTAAAATTTTTTGCTATGGGGCCCCGTGAATCCTAGCTACTCCCCTGATCCCTACCAACAAGGAAACTACATTTTGCTACTCATAGTTCAATTCACTGTCCACAATCTTGAAGAACTGAAGCCCCAAATCTATTAGACTACATTACATAACGTTTCACGATATATGAACTAAACTCTGAAAGGTCGTAGCTTCTCTGCAACTCAGCCGCCATCTATCTGACTTCCTTTGTGGGTTAGTGTAATGCTTTCTGGCTGGTCTCGTGATCACAGACTCGGAGGCCCAGAATTATATTCAGCTGAGCTTCTTCCTCTATAGCTGAGACTCCTAACTACAGTAGATGAAATCAGAGGGACTCTGCTGGTTAGCTCAGAAGTCAGCTATTAATTCCTCTATGTATTAATAACCAAAACCTTAGGCCTAATGCACATAAGCATGATACATATAACACACCATTGGAATCAGGGGAACCAAGGCTACAAAGTGATTTTATGCTGTAAAAAAAACACATGGTATTCAGTCTACAATAATTTTTACTGAAGTCTACGGAAACAACGGCCGTTGGTTCACATAATATATAAAATAACGGCCGCTGTTATTATTTTAAAGCTAATGTTCCAGCGGGTAGATTGCTTTGGCTTTTTTACATGAACAGACTGGCGCTGGCGTGGGGATGCGGGGAGCGTGGTCCTTTCCTTGAACTGCCGCCCGGTGCCTGCGCACAGTGCTGGTCTATTCCCGAGCACCAGCCTGGCATGAAGCACTGGGGGCAGACCCGTCGGCTCCCAGTGTGATGTAAACCTCTCCCCTCTGTGACATGGCTCCACTAGAAATAAAGAAGCCGTGTTATTGAGGAAGGGGGTTTTACAACACTGGGGGCCAGCAGGCCGCTCGCAGTGCTTCACGCCAGGCTGGTGCTTGGGAATAGACCAGCGCTGTGTGCAGGAATCGGCGCAGCAGTTCAAGAAAAGGACCGCGCTCCCCGCATCCCCACCCCGGCGCCAGTCTGTTCATGTAAAAAAAACAAAGTGATGTACCTGATGGTACATTTACTTCAAGTTGTTCGCACAAAAAACTTTTTTCCCCGTCCTTTGCAATAAAATCAATGGACTTTTTAATTAAAGATGCACCCAAAAGGGCCATCTTTGGACTAGAACAATGTTCCAATGGCCATTACTGCAATGGTTGCCATAGTAACATGCTCAACCATGGCAGTTGTTTGGTACTCAAAACAATGGATAGCCTAAAGGGAATCCGTCACTAGGTTTATGCTGCCTTAAATGAGGGCAGTATAAACTAGTGACAGAAATGCTGAACAGATTGGTGTATTAGTCACATTGTTCTGTTTAGCCGTTCTCCTTATATGCAGGAGAATGGACTTTGTACCATACCCCTCCCTCCCGCCCTCCAGCTGCTGATCGACAGTGATATGCATATTTGATTTCCCAGGGGGCAATGTCCTAGAATACACTGACGTCAAGACAAGTGATGGTGTCACTACATTGTTTTGGTTGATCTCCCTGAGGTCAACCAGCATCCTTTTGCTGATTGACAGTTAACTGACTATACACAGCATAGATGGACAACTGGCCAGTGGGCGGAGTTTCCTGCTTCTCATGAATATCCAGGACTACTGAGCTCATGCACATAATAAAGAGGACTATTGTATCATGCAATATAATATTATATAATATTATTAGTATTAGAGTCTGTGGAAACCCATGATGACATATCATTGGCCTAAGTAGTTGTTAGATTTTGAAACATCTGTTAGACCAATAGTTTAGAACAGTCTCAATAAACTATTAAAAGACGTCAACTTGGAGACTTATATTTCCAAGTATTTTAGCTGTCCAACCACATCCTGGCCATCTTAAAGGGGTTATCCAGCGCTACAAAAACATGGCCACTTTCCCCCTACTGTTGTCTCCAGGTTGGGTGGGGTTTTGAAACTCAGTTCCATTGAAGTAAATGGAGCTTAATTGCAAACTGCACCTGAACTGGAGACAACAATAGGGGGAAAAGTGGCCATGCTTTTGTAGCGCTGCATAACCCCTTTAAACTCTTCTCTCTTGTGACTCTTCTACTATGTAGGTCACATTGACTGAATTGAGTCATTAACAGATTCTGGTAAACGGGCACTGTCTGCCTGACAGTGGAATTTTGGCTATTGTCTCAGAGATACATTGGCTCCTGATGCAATCTGCAGGATAATAGATTGTTTTGTGAGGCAGGTGCCAGCAATGCGGATATACTGCGAAATTATTGGGAATGCAGAAACCATTTGCTATTTTGAGATATTAGGCTTCGTTCCCATCTTTTCTGGCTACACTGCAGGTACAGTATATATCTGGAGGTTAGGAAATATTGGCCCAAATAGGAACTTATATTTCTAACTCGTACACAACATGGCACAGCAGTCATACCGGACAGCAGAGGACAGTGATATAGTTGGTATATATTTTTGTATATAGGGGCAGTATTATAGCAGTTTCATGTTCATATATGTGGAGGAGAGTTCTATAGTAGGAAGCAGAAAGGAGGAATTGTATGGCCTGCACAGGCTAGGTTTCTGCCGGTCACAGCCTCAGTTGGAGAGTCAGTTTGGCACTACAGAGCGGGGCCGTACCCACCATTCAATAAAAGCCACTCAAGGGCCTATTCCACGGAGCGATAATCGGCCGATTATCGCTCCGTGGAATAGAGAGAACGATCAGCCGATGATCATGTCATCGGCTGATTGTTTATTTAGGTTCACACCTAAAATCATCGGTCATCACCCGCACATTGCTACGTGGAAAAGCGGTGCGCAGCGAGCGACCGACGATCTCACAGGCACTATACATTACCTGTCCAGCCGCAGGTCTTCTCCTTCTCCCGTTCCCGCGCCGCAGCAGCTTCGAAACGGCCTGTCTGAACTGACAGACCGCTCAGCCAATCACGGGATTGGCTAGTGATTGGCTGAGCGGTCTGTCAGTTCAGACAGGCTGCTCCGAAGCTGCTGCGGCGCAGGACCGGGAGAAGGAGAAGACCTGCGGCTGGACAGGTACTGTATGCTGCAAGGGCTGCAAGGACATCGGTAACGAGGTCCCTGCAGCCCTCGCTAAACGATTGTCGGGCCGTGGAATAGGCCCAGTAAACGAGCGCCGATCTAGCAGATCGACGCTCATTTACATCGTTGATCGGGCCCTGATTGGCCTGTGGAATAGGGCCCTTACTCATTCATAGGAACACCTGAGAGGTCCCTTTGAGGACAGGCATTAAAGTGAATGAACCAATGAGTATGAGAATTTTTTTTTTTACACTACCATGTTGGGTTCTCACTGGTTCCTGTGATCGGTGCCAGTTTATTCATGTGCACTTTGGAGGCGATCGCATCACCCCCAGTGCAAAGATATCCCCTCCCTTCAGTGATACGGCCAGACTGGATTCCAATGGAGACGCTTCACCGAGGGGAGGGGATATTGTTACACTGAGGGCGCCGGGCCCTCCTCCAGTGCATAGCGCGTGCCGAAGTGCACATAAATAAACGTGCACCGATCAAAACACCAGGAAGTGTTTTGAAAAATGGTCGACGCCAGCAGAATCTCTGCGCCGGCATTGCCAAGATAATGTATAACAAAGATTCTGATGCAAATTGGTACATTCACTTTAATATTTTGTGGGGGAGATTTATCAAACATGGTGTAAAGTGAAACTGGCTCAGTCGCCCCTAGCAACCAATCAGATTCCACCTTTCATTTTCCAAAGAGTCTGTGAGGAATGAAAGGTGGAATCTGATTGGTTGCTAGGGGCAACTGAGCCTGTTTTACTTTACACCATGTTTGATAACTCTCCACCTGTATGCTCGGGTCTTGCAAAACAAACGTAACTTTTAAACAAAACTTCCCAAATGTAAACCTGATGGAAATGTGAACACCGCCGTATCAATCTGAAGACTTAAACTCTCTGATTTGCCAAAGCACTGCCATGCACATAAAATGTAGTCATCCTCAATGGGTTTCTAAAAGACCGGCTCATTCTGGGATAGGTAAAGAGCAGTACCACACACAGTCTAGTAATACAGGTGGAATGTCCATACTGGCTGGTCGGATCTTTTGGCCAATCGCATGTGTGTATAGGTTGAATGTGGTGGATTAGGAAACACAAAAACCTGAGGCCATTGTAAGGGGCCTATTCCTCAGGAGCGATAATCGGCCGAATCGGCTCCATTCAGCCCGATTTGGCCGATTATCGCTCAGTGGAATAGAGAGAACGATCAGCCGATGATTGTGTCATCGGCTGATCATTCATTTGGGTTTAAACCTAAAATCATCGTTGGCCACCCGCGCATCGCTACGGTGGAATAGCGGTGTCCGGCTGGCGACCAATGATTCAAGCAGAGCAGCATACATTACTTGCAGGGCTTCTCCAGTGATTGGCTGAGTGGTCTGACAGCTCAGTCAGGCCGCTCCGGAGCTGATGCTGCACGCGGGACCCGGGGAGGAAGAGGGAGCGGAGGAGAAGCCCTGCAGGTAATATATTGCTGCAAGGACATCTGTAACGATGTCCCTGCAGCCCTCGCTTAACGATCATCGGGGCCGTGGAATAGGCCCAGTAAACAAGCGCCAATCTAGCAGATCGGCGCTCGTTTACATTGTTGCTCGGCTTGTGGAATAGGGCCCTAACTTTAAGGACTACTAAAAATGCCTTACGTGGCCACTTTAACATATCCGAGAGATATGTCAAGTTTTGATCTGTTTGGGTATGACTGACAGATTGCTAGACTGAGTGAAGAAATGTGCATGCTAGGGCTATGTTCACACAACGTCCAAAAAAGAGAAAAGGCGTCCACTTTTTTTTTATTTAAAAAGACGTCTGTTTTTGCCATGATTTCATTGACTTTAATGCAATGCCTTGAAGTCAATGAAATGAAGGATGTCCAATGCACACAGTGTGTAAAATGACGGACGTTGTCTGCATGCACGTCAAAATAATGATCATGACAATTATTATTTTTTAGTTGTTCACACACAGTTTTTCTTCTTTCACCGTCCTTTCTCCATTTTTACTATTAAACTCAATGGACTTTTTAATTAAAGACACAACCAATTAGTCCAGCTGACCTAGAATAATGTACCAGCAGCCAACAGGCAGCCAGACAGCCAAATAACAGACATAATTTTAAATGGAGAGGAAAAAAATGTTGTGTGAACATAGCCCAAACATATTCTCTTCCCATCTCTGTGCACATGACCAAGACAGACTATGGGACGGCCTTGTGTCATGTACACAGAGGGCAGGAAGAGAAGCGCTTAGCACCGCACTTCTGCCCACTCATTCTAGTGAGACCCCAGACCCCCACCGACTAGAGATGAGCGAACCTGGAGCATGCTCGAGTCGATCCGAACCCAAACGTTCGGCATTTGATTAGCGGTGGCTGCTGAACTTGGAATACGCCCTAAGGCTATGTGGAAATCATGGATATAGTCATTGGCTGTATCCATGTTTTCCAGACAACCTTAGAGCTTTATCCAAGTTCAGCAGCCGCCGCTAATCAAATACCGAACGTTCGGGTTCGGATCGACTCGAACCAGAACCCGGTTCGCTCATCTCTACCACTGACCAAAACTTTTTATATGTCTCTATGATGTAACAAAAAACCCCCCAGAGATCCAACAGCACCTGCAAAGTCTAGTTCTAGTGCCAAATCGTTCAGGAATACATACCAGAATCTATGTATAGCTTAAAAGAAAACTGTGGGAGGTCGGGGAAACATTGCCATTTCTGCATATATGATGCAATTTTAACTTCGGTTGTACAACAATTCACACACTACTGAAAGTGGAACAAACCCGAGCTAGAATCCGTATTATTGACACCAATTTATAGAAATGAAAGTGGATTTTTCCATAGGTTCATACTTCCGCAGTTGCAGATTCTAATACAAAAAGAGCATGCATAAAGATTTAAAGGGGGTTTCCAATTGTATGAAAAGAACTCTTAAAGGGGTATTCCACGCAAACATAACTTTTGATATGTTGCTGCCTATGGTGAGACTAACAATTCCTTACATACGTGTTATTATCTATTTAGTCTCCTTCTCCTAGTTCTGCTTTCTGCTAAAGACACAAAAATCTGTGTGAGCTTTTTTCTCTGTCTCCTCCTCCCTCCCTTCTGAGATGGCTGATGTGAACAAGTCCCTGACTGGCTTAATCTGCAACATTGTGCAGTAACTTCTTTGTAATGATGGGAGGGTTAATCACAGTGAGTTCATTAGCAATGTGATCTCCGAATAACCCTCATTACCAGCATTACAAAGAAGCTACTGTACAATGTTGCAGATTAATCCAGTCAGGGACTAGTTTATATCAGCTGTCTCAGAAGGGAGGGAGGAGGTGGGGGAGACAGACAGAAAAGCTCACACACAGCTTTTTGTGTCTTTAGTAGAAAGCAGCAGCTCAGAACTGGGGGAAGGAGACTGAATAGATAAGTATTTGCTATTTTCTCTATATTCTTGTACACTGCACTTACAGAGATGGATAACTGTAGAGATATAGACCAGTTCACAGCAGAAAGGGAGATATCATTGTATCCAGTCCCATCTGCAGCGGAAATCTCTCCTGGTACTACCTTGTAGATTGGATATAGTGCAGACACTTCTCAGCTGAGAACAGGACTAGATCAGCACCAGTCAGCTGCTGCGGGAAACCAATGAATGTTTCCATCTTTCAATCATTAGTCTTTTATTTTATTCTATATAAAGTGACATCTACCAGACATATATGATAGATTGGCCTTTACCTGGGCTTGTAAACCAAGCCCACTCTATACCTACAAGGTGCCAGTTATGTTACATAGCTGATACCTGCTAACAGAGGCTGGGATCGGAGACAACTCTGATCCCTGCTGTTCAACAACATGGGATGCTGTGGTCAGCAGCTGTTTTTGGTTTCTTGCCTCCAAAAAACTCCAGAAAATAAAAAGTTATTAAAAAAATTACACAGCTGTGTCCATTTAAAATTGAAAAAAAAAAAAAAAGTACCGTAATTTCTATTAAAAAGTAGTCAGGCTCTAAAAGTTTTAAAAACCCCTTGAAGATCATTACCTCAGTTCTGTCCAGTCCTGTGACCACTGCAGTCTGCCCTCTAGGACGTACACCTCTCTGCTACTCACTTATCCCTGGTACCAGTTGTGTTACATAGCTGATACCTGCCAACAGAGGCTGGGAACGGAGGTAGCTCTGATCCCTGCTGTTCAATACCTCCAGGTGTTGTGGTCAGCAGCTGTTTTTGGTCAGCTGAATTGCTGTTTTTTTTTTCTTTCCTCCAAAAAGACCCAAGAAAATAAAATGTTATGAAAAAAATAAAAACATTACACGGCTGTGTCAATTGGAAATAGAAAAAAAATGTCAGAATATGGAGACAAAAATCAAATAAAAATAAAAAGATTCTAAAAGTTGTAGAACCCCTTGAAGCTCACAACCTCAGTCCTGTCCAGTACTGGGACCAGTGCAGTCTGCCCTCTAAGACAGGGGTAGGAAACCTTGGCTCTTCGGCTGTGGCAAAACTACAACTCCCATCATGCCTGGACAGCTAAAGCTTTGGCTGTCCAGGCATGATGGGAGTTGAAGTTCTGCCACAGCTGGAGAGCCAAGGTTCCCTACCCCTGCCCCAGCACATCCACCTCTCTGCTACTCACTTAGTTGCTCTCACACCATCTATTATTCATGGGGCAGCAGCTTCCTATCCTGCAGTTACTGTTAGTGAGATAAATAATGTAGGGCTGGGTATTAGCTGATAGTCCTGGAGCTATTATACTGTATATATACTGTATATAATCCATATATACTCACTCTGCATAGCCTGTACCCCAGTGCAGCTCCTCGGGGCTCTTCAGGGTCAGCACCATCCTTGCATTGTGATCGCCCGATTTCTGGAATTCCTCCGGCAATAACTTCAGGAAACTCGGCCGACATGGGGGCTGGGGTTTCGCAATGGGAAGGCTGGGGCTTGGGGTCTCCTTCTCAGGGGTACAGGGAGCCGGCAGTGCACTTTGTTTGCTGGACAGCGACCCTCCCCAAATCCCTGTGACAGCTGACTTCACTCTGCTGATCATCCCGGGAGCAGGAGCCGATTCTCTGCAGCTACATCCAGGTACAAACACCACTGCCCAAAGGGAAGCCACTCACTGGGGCATGGGCTTAGCAAGGGCACACAGGGGGCTGAGGCTCAGGTGCACACCGACCACATGCACTGGACTCCCGGATATGATGCTCAGGCTCTTGAGGGTGACACCCAGTGGTGTGTACAAGGCTCTGCCCACTGCTCTGCTTCCTTCTCCTCAGCCCTGTGCAGGAGCCCCACGAATGACAGGTGACATGGTCCTCAGTGACCTCCTGGTGACTGTGCTGCTGCAGCAATGTGTACTGTGCCAGTCCTAGTGCTGGACTCCTCCACCCCCTCCTCCTCCTCTGCTGCTTCCTACTACAGAAAGGCAGACAGACCATTCTTCTTATTATACATGGCTCCTCAGCAGATGTCTCTGCCCTCCTTGTATGATGTCAGCTCAATAATAGTAGTAGTGAGATTGCCTCTGTTATTGATGGATGATGATGATTGTATATACACTCTTCATATCATGGTGGGATGTTTTGTTGTCATGTTGGTAATCATTGTAGTCATTGGGAAGTGGTTCTGACCCTATGGAATCTGCTCTGCTGTGGATGTATATAGAGATCAGAGTGTAATGCTTAAAAGTAACAACTGGGAACTTTCTGGCAATTTTGCATATAAGTTGGTTTGTTGGACTGCCTATAATATATATATATATATATATATATATATATATATATATATATATATATATATATATAATTTTTGTGACACGTAGGGCGGCATTTATCATAACTATTTCACAGAAATTTTATTTATATATCAATTGTGAAAAAAATGCATATATTTGTATGACTTTTTGCACAATTGAGTTATATATTATATATATATATATATATATACACAGAGTATGTATATATATATATATATATATATATATATATATATATATATATATATAGTTGCACTATGGGCCACAAAAATTATATATGCATATTATTAATCAATTGTGCAAAAAGTCTCATATATATATATATATATATATATATATATATATATATATATATAACACTGCAACACTTTCGCTGGCAGAGCTGCACATGTAAGCTTTGTCTGGAGTCCCCCTTTAGAACCATAGATTAAACAATAACTATATGTATGAACCAAAGCATGTTTGTATCTATGTGGATATGTAAATATTGTCACAGAAACATGATAATGGTAAAAAAGCTAAAATATAAGATGTTGTAAAATAAACTAAAGAACTGTGGTTATATTCAGTGCAAATAAAGCATTGTATAGTATATAAGAAAGGTGCAGGATAAACAAACGTCATAATAGCAAAAGATGTACATAATAGTGATGGTAAGGAATACAAAAATATAAATCAATAAATGGATATGATGCTGTTAAAGTGTATGTGCATGATATTACCTGTGAAGCTACATGTTATAGCCGGGTTCACACTACGTAAAAAACATGGCCGTATTTCGTAAATCCCTCTGTAGTTGCGCAAAAAACGGCCGTTATTTCACATATAACGGCCGTTGTTTGTGCAACTATGGCCGGTTTTACGAAATACGGCCGCGTTTTTTACGTAGTGTGAACCCGGCCTATTAGTGTATAGTATAACATGCAAATATGCCAAATAGTTACTACATGTAGTTTGAAGTAGTCACCAAAACATGCGAGCTAACCACACAATGCAATATTAATCTATGAAAAATCCAATATTCACTCATAGCCCATTCACATTATGCATTTTAGCAGTGAAATAACAGCAACATATGTAAAATGTTATGTTTGAGTGGAATACCCCTTTAGGCTATGTTCCCACTACGTACTGATAAGCTGAAACAACGGACGCAATTAATGATCATGACCATTAATTCCGGCCGTTGTTGTCAATGGCTGTTGTCTGAGCTTATCAGTACGTCGCGGGGACATAGCCTAAAGGGGTATTCCACGCAAACATAACTTTTCATATGTTGCTGCCCATGGTGAGATTAACAATTCATCCATGCTTGTTATTATCTATTCAGTCTCCCTCACCCAGTTCTGAGCTGCTGCTTTCTGCTGAAGACACAAAAAACTGTTTGTGAGCTTTTCTCACTGTTCTTCCAAGACAACTGATGTAAACAAGTCCCTGGCATGCTTTATCTGCAACTTTGTAGCTTCTTTGTAATGCTGGGAGGGTTAATCAGAGGTCAAGTTGCTGATGAACTGATTATCCCTCTCGGCATTACAAAGTTGCTACAAAGTTTCAGATAGGGACTTGTTTACGTCAGCCGTCTTGGAAGGGGGAGAAGAAGAGAAAAGCTCACACACAGATTTTTGTGTCTTCAGCAGAAAACAGCAGCTCAGAACTGTGGGAAGGAGACTGAATAGATAATAACAAATATGGAAGGAATTGTTAGTCTCACCATGGGCAGCAACATATGAAAAGTTAGGTTTGAGTAGAATACCCATTTAAGATGTTACAGTGCTAATTTTAGGCCTATATACTGGGCAGGGTGCAGGATCCATCTAGTCTATGCTTAAAACACCCCCAGGAGATGGGTAGAATGCATGGCCAAATGAAGGTAGCAACATCCCCAGATGTAGCACACACAAAAAAAAGAAAGCCAGCATAGCCAATATCACTATTCACACTATGCAGGTGCACGCTGCTATGGCTAAGATAGAGACAAAAACAGGTAATTCCTAAGACCTACCATATACATTTAAAATGGCGAAAAAGTGGCTACCCCCATTTGGTTGTGCACTCCACCCATCTCCTGTGGGTGTTTTAAAAGGGTTATCCAGTGTTAGAAAAACATGGCCGCTTTCTTCTAGAGACAGCACCACTCTTCTCTCCAGTTCAGGTGCAGTTTGCAATTAAGCTCAATTCACTTCAATGGAACTGACCCCACCCAAACTGGAGACAAGAGTGGTGCTGTCTCTGGAAGAAAGCGGCCATGTTTTTGTGGCGCTGAATAACCCCTTTAAGCAGAGACTAGATGGATCCTACATGCCCAATTTCTAGTTTGTATTAGCCCCCCCAAATAATCAAACGTCAGTGTAGGACCAACTCTTTCTAGGGTCACCCAGTGGTATTGGTTGTGCTGACCAAT
Organism: Dendropsophus ebraccatus; assembly: GCF_027789765.1. Taxonomy (NCBI): domain Eukaryota; kingdom Metazoa; phylum Chordata; class Amphibia; order Anura; family Hylidae; genus Dendropsophus; species Dendropsophus ebraccatus. Next base: position 20,587,388 of record NC_091464.1, read on the forward strand.
TTTTTGTTTTGTGTATGTCAGAGACACTTGAAAAGTTTTGATCAGTCCAGGTCTGATCTTGACTAATCGTAAAAACGGACGAGCAGAGGACCAGGCTGCAGCTGGGAGTATCCTAGGTCAGTTTTAGGGATTAGCAAACCAGCCGAGGTTCGGGTTTGTATGAACCTGAACTATCGGCTTCTGATTTCCGCTGTCTGCCCGCTCCGTGGAGAGGGTGGATACAGCCTGAGGACCGCCTGAAAAACTGGGATACAGCCATAGCCATAGGCTGTATCCCAGTGTTCCAGGCGGTCCTCTGGCTGTATCCACCCTCTCCACGGAGCGGGCAGACAGCGGAAATCAGAAGCCGATAGTTCAGGTTCATACAAACCCGCCCGGTTCGCTCATCTCTAGTCAGTGTCTCTCAACCTTTTCAAGTCAAGTACACCCATGAGGTGCTCCAGCCGAGTACCCCAAGGATGGGATTGATTTAAACATTCAAATATATAGTGTAGGTAAGGTACATAACTCTGGTTAAAAAGGAAATAACCCTTGTAACTTATATAGAACAAGTAGACAGAGGAGGGATAGCTTATGTAAGAGATTTATTGTGCCAATAATGCATCAAGCATACAGAATAATATACATATATACAACAAATGGTGTCTCCAAATGAGAGTGTTAGGGACCTAAGTAAAACCCGTCTCTTAGTGTCTCATCTCTGTCTCTGCTCAGAGCCTGGTAAATCTGGTCACGACCTAGAAGTAGTCATTGAGCACACACTGCCAGATTGCCAATGTATCATACTGGTCAGAGTAAACTGTCCACCAATATAAATAACAGATAGAGGAATAGTACTGTCACCAGCTGTCTCAGTACATGTCAGTCTCTGATGGGTCATACACAGTTCCGTAAGCGTCGGCCTCACCCTACATGTTTCTGTCACCCATGTTGGTGACGTCATCAGGGGCTTACAGGCAAAAAGGTATCACAATATTGATATTACACTGAAAGCAACTCAAAGCCAGTAGTGGCTTTAGGTAGTCCAGTGTGATGTGAGAGAAAACTGAGGCAGTTTAAATAACTGATTCCAGATACCCTAAACCCCTGGATATCCCCTTTCAGCTAGTTATGCCGCTGCAGTCATATATGTCCACTGCAGCCGGTAATGTTCCTATCCAGGCACTGGCGGAACTACCGCCGTAGCAGCCGTAGCGGCTGCTACGGGGCCCCGCCGCATCAGGGGCCCGTGACGCGGGCCCCTGGAGCATACATATCCTGCAGCACCCGGCGGCTGAGCATGCCTCCCGGGTGCTGTAGCCGGGGGCCGGTCCCGTGCTCCTCCCGACCCGGAGACTCCTTTCCCCAACCATAGGGAAAAGGAGTCACTGGGCCAGGAGGAGCACGGGACCGGTCCACAGCGCTCCTGTCACCCCCTGTCTGATGCGCGGCTGTCGTCTGATGCCGCGTCCTAGCCCCGGCAGCGCGCGTATCATAGAGTTCTGTGTGGGCTTGTGCTGCGGTTCGACTTCCGGCACAGAGACGTGTGCCGGAAGTCGCGGCCACAGGCCCACACAGAACTCTATGATACGTGCGCTGCCGGGGCTAGGACGCGGCATCAGACGACAGCCGCGCATCAGACGGCAGCCGCGCATCAGACGGGGTGACAGGAAAAAGGCTCGACGGGGGAGCGTGTTGTTAGGTGAGTTTTTTTCTTTTTTTTTTAAACTTGCTTTCCTCGGAAGGGGGCATCTATAAGGAAGGGGGGGGGGGGGGAGAGAGGGGGGCATATATAAGGAAGGGGAGGGAGGAGAGAAGGGGGCATCTATAAGGAGGGGGGGGGAGAGAAGGGGGCATCTATAAGGAAGGGGGGGAAGAGGAGGGGGCATCTATAAGGAAGGGGGGGAAGAGGAGGGGGCATCTATAAGGAAGGGGGGGAGAGAAGGGGGCATCTATAAGGAAGGGGGGGAGAGAAGGGGGCATCTATAACTAAGGGGGCATCTATAAGGAAGGGGGGGAGAAGAGGAGGGGGCATCTATAAGGAAGGGGGCATCTATAAGGAAGGGGGGGAGAAGAGGAGGGGGCATCTATAAGGAAGGGGGCATCTATAAGGAAGGGGGGGGAGAAGAGGAGGGGGCATCTATAAAGAAGGGGGGGGGGAGAGAAGGGGGCATCTATAAGGAAGGGGGGGGGGGGAGAGAAGGGGGCATCTATAAGGAAGGGGGGGGAGAAGAGAAGGGGGCATCTATAAGGAAGGGGGGGGAGAGGAGGGGGCATCTATAAGGAAGGGGGGAGAAGATAAGGGGGCATCTATAAGGAAGGGGGGGAAGAGAGGGGGCATCTATAAGGAAGGGGGGGGAGAGAAGGGGGCATCTATATGGAAGGGGGGGAAGAGAAGGGGGCATCTATAAGGAAGGGGGGGAGAAGAGAAGGGGGCATCTATAAGGAAACGGGGGGAGAGAAGGGGGCATCTATAAGGAAGGGGGGGCAAGAGAAGGGGGCATCTATAAGGAAAGGGGGGAAGAGAAGGGGGCATCTATAAGGAAGGGGGGGGAGAGAAGGGGGCATCTATAAGGAAGGGGGGGAGAAGAGAAGGGGGCGTCTATAAGGAAGGGGGGAGGGGGACATCTATAAGGAAGGGGGGATAGGGGGGCATCTATAAGGGAGGGGGGAGAGGGGGACCGTCTATAAGGAAGGGGGGGAGGGGGACATCTATAAGGGGGGGGAGAGAGGGCCATCTATAAGGGGGGGGACACCATAGGGGGAGAGCAGGCCATCTATAAGGGGAGAACATAGGGGGAGAGGGGGACAACATAGGGGGAGAGGGGGATATAAACGTACAACATTGGGGGAGAGGGGAACATCTATAAGGGGACAATAAAGGGGGAAGATGGACAGATGGAAAAGAAAATGAAAAGGGAAGAACTCCGATCAGAGAAGACGTCTCCTGTAAGTCACCTGATGTAACTGTACTGTAATTTTTATGGTGTACAGAACCTGTGTAGAGCTGAGTGTGTTGATGGCATAGTGGTCGGTCAGAGGAGGGGGGCCCCAATCAAAAGTTTGCTATGGGGCCCAGCCATTTCTAGTTACGCCCCTGTATCCAGGTATTCCCCCTTGAACCAAATAAGTCCTCTGCAGCCACATTTCCCCCTTTCTGCTAGGTATGCCCCCTAGCCAGGTATGCCCCCTGCAGCCTAATGTGCCCCTAGCCAGGGACGCCCCCCTGGAGCCTAATGTGCCCCTAGCCAGGGACGCCCCCCTGGAGCCTAATGTGCCCCTAGCCAGGGATGACCCCTGCAGCCTAATGTGCCCCTAGCCAGGGACGCCCCCCTGGAGCCTAATGTGCCCCTAGCCAGGGATGCCCCCCTGCAGCCTAATGTGCCCCTAGCCAGGGATGCCCCCCTGCAGCTGAATATGCCTCTTTCAAACAGGTATTCCTAATGGAGCTGGATATGCCTCTAGCCAGGGATGCCCCCATGCATTCTTACTTAAGTTATATTCACACATGCAGGTTTTGTTCAGTCATTTTCTAATCACATTTTGATAAACCTGGTTGTCAACCACAACACTATAAAAACATCATGACAGTGTAAATGTTGTTATAGAGCCCTCTAGTGGGAGAACATGAAAACTACAGCAAAGTAAACTACATAACCAGTGCTCCCTGTGGTAAGGAGTTCAAGGGGCCACATGTTGCAGAAATGCTGCAGATTTAAGACCCCGTTCCTGCACAGATCAAGCAGATTTGTGCAGCAGATTATTTTCAAAATCTCGTCTAGTTTGCTGTTAAGGTGCAGATTTTCTACACAGAAAATAGGCATCAAAATACACAAACATTAGGGGATAAACTGCATATGCCTCCCTCCCTTTTTTGAAAGACTTATATTATATAAAATTATACTGTGCTGCACATTGGCACTGCACCTTGTGGCCAGGTGACTGGTCTGCCAACCACAGGATGCAAATGTAGTGTTGTGCAATACAACGCTGTTAGGCGAAGGGTTTTCCTCAACGAGCAGTGCAGGGTCACATGTGGTTATTCGGCTCCCTGCATGGGGCTCTGCAGCTTTTGATAGATATAGAAACTTTAGTGCACTGCCAACATTAGGAATACAATAGGGTTACAAGATATGTACCTGTACAGACTGAGCAGACGTTTTACGGTCCAGGACCCGAATCCACACCAAGGCGTACAGCTGCATTCTGGCAGCAAAGTAGTTATTGCTCAAAAGCCGAGCCCATTCGACTGGCCGTGTGCAACTACCGAGACCGGCAGAAGCCATTTACCCACTTGCCATACTCAGTCTCTTACAGAGTTGATGGGGGAGGGGGCTCCTGTAGCCCATCAGCAACCTTGCAATGCTTGCCATGACAGCTGGAATCATGGCCTCCCAGCCCTCACACAGCTCCATTGGCCGAAAAAAATAAATGGCTTTCAGAATATATCAATGCAAAAAAAGTTTGCTTTATTAGTAAATCATAAAAATACTATATTGATTGAGCATTGCCAATTATAATGACCTGCAGAATAAAGATAACTGGTCGTTTGTGAAAAAAATTATCTTGATTTCATCTTGTCTTATGGTGCGTTTACACAGGCAGATTTATCTGACAGATTTTGGAAGCCAAAACCAGGAGTGGATTTGAAAAGAGGAGAAATCTCAGTCTTTCCTTTATGACCTGTTTCCTGTTTATGGTCTGTTCCTGGCTTTGGCTTAAAAAAATCTGTCAGATAAATCTGCCTGTGTAAACGCACCATTACATAGCCCAAAAAGTTACCAATAAAAACTACAGCTTTCATTTAAAAAAAAAAAATTAACACAACTCTATTAACAAAAAAAAGTTAGAGCAAAAGAGCACATCTTCCCTTCTGAGCTTGGTTGTGCGCTCAGACAGTTTATGCCCCAATGTGCTAGATAAAAATGAGAAATTTTAAGCCAAAAATTTATTTTACTGGAAAAAAATATACCTTTTCATTTTTCTGGCCCTAGAAGGTACGAATGCTAACTACACCTCTAGATGAATTCTTTGGTGTTTTTTTCTCTTCTCTTTAAATGCGGTCACTTCTGGGGTCACCATTGTGTGTGTGTGTGTGTTTGTGGAGGGGGAGTGGGGGGGAGGGGACACAGATGCACGAGTTGCCCAAAAATGGTTCTAGAATCAATGCTAAAAATCCTGCCATATGCCTAAACTACATATCATTGGAAGAAAAAGGTCATTTTCCTTCTTTACATCTTAATTCTAGTTAATTCTGTGAAACATCTGTGGGAGTAAAAAGCTCACTACTCCTCCAGGGCGTTTTGACATTTTTTCTTAAATTAAAAGTTTTTAAATTCTTTTTTTTTTATTTGAGTTACAGAAAAATAGATTTTTTTTTTATTTTGCTAATTTTCTTATGAACCACTTAAAGCGTTGACAAAGTTCCTAAACCTTGTAAAGTTTTTGAGACGTGCAGTTTTTAAAATCGGGAGACTTATGGGCTCCTCCATATGGGGGCATACAGGCCTCTATCAATTGCTTAAAAAATTAATTGGTCCCTTAAAAAAAAAAAAAAAAAGTAACAGTGCCGGCACTACAGGTGCATAAAAAGAGTGGAACTGTGTGAGGTTAAACAGGTGTGTGAATGTGGGTATCTTGGTGCTGCTCCCTTTAGATATAGAGAATAACTTAACAATGCAGCTACCTATCCAAGTGATTCTGAGAGCGTTGTTTTGTGGCACATTGTATATTCTGTTAGTTCTTTACACTTGCCTGTCCGACCTCTTCTGTATCATTTTCCTATCTTGTTTCTGACCCGGACTGTCTGACCTGTAGCCACCTGCCTTGATCCTCCTTCTGACTCACACATGTTCTGCCTGTTTCTCCAGTGCTTCACATCGGTACTGATGTAGTTCTGCTTCTCGGGAGCAGCCTCAACCCATACTGTGACTACGCTTATGGAGCAACCTGGGGTATTATAGCAGCAGAAGTCCAGCTTCCACATCCTGGAGTAGGATAGAGGTTGGAGATCTCCTGAGCCCTTACACTTCGCTCCCTGGCATGGCCCAGCGTCAAACCAGTTCTCTAGCACCACAGGTCCACATCCACTGCCATATTTTAGAAACTAAACCCCTTAAAGTGTCACTGTTGTATTTAAAGAAACTGTTAGAGTTCGTTCCCTGTGTGTGAATTTGACTGGAAGAACCAGCCAACGCCCTATCTCTCTGGCCTGATTCACACACTTCATACTATGCTGCCAGGGGGCCGACTCCCGGCTTCATCCTTCTCCTGACTCCTCTCTGGTGCTCGTGGGGTTAAGCCTTCGGGTGTTGCATTGCTCCTGAGGCTTTCTCCTTTCTGACTACAGGGGAGGGCTCCCTGGCTGCTATTGGTCTCCATCACTGCTGTCAGACTCCTTGCTCCTATCAGGGGCTGGGGCGGGAGCTCTGGTAGCATTTAAGCTGGTGATTTACACCTTGTAGTTGCCAGTGTATGTTTGGTCTCCAGCTACACCAGCATTTCTTATTGTTGTGCTTGCTATTTGACTCTTGGACTCTGTACTGTGTTACCTCTTGTGCTTGACCTTGGACACGACTCTGTTTACCCTTTTTTGCTGATTAGGATTTTGACGTTACCTCCTGTTGTTGACTCGGACTGCCTGACCTGTTTGTATATACATGTCTGTGTATTCTGCCTTCCACCCAGTGTCCCTAGTTGGGCTAGGGACTGTCGTCCAGTTGTTGCCCTAGGGGTTAGCTTAGGGGGGCAAGTAGGCAGGGACAGGGGTTGCGGGTCAAGAGAAGGGACTGCCATCTTCCCGGACCCCAGGACTCCCTGACAGAAACTATTTGGCAAATATGCCATTAACTGCATTTAAAAAGCCTTTTCCCAGGTCCCCCCTCCCTCCTCTCTCTCATCCACTGCTCATTATCAGGAAATCTTGACCCTTTTATATTAGTCAAACCCTGTCTTTTCTATGGAGAGGGGAGGAGGGAGATTAGTCAGCAGCAGAGAACAAAGGATTACACAGCGGGACCTGTGTGAAAGCCAGTATTCAGAGGTCAGAGAGAGCCTGGTGATGTAGCTGTAAATTAACTCTTTGTTGTCCTATTTTGGTGCCTCATCTTCCTCCACCCTCTTCCCTATCCATAAGAGAACCATGAAGACAGGGGGGAGAGCTTCACACTGCCTTTTCATGATAAAAGTGCATTTTCTTAAAATTGCCTGTACTATTGATTTCTGCAAAAAAAAAATTTAAACAGTGACACTTTATTTTCATGGAGTATAGAAAGCACTTTTACCCCACAGGTGTTTCATAGAATTTATCACCATTAGTCCATTAAAACATTTCTTCAACCCCAAATTGTTTAAATGTGAATGTAAACTTCTGCAAAAATGAGGTCATAGCACCAAGTCTCAGACTAGTTTTCCAGTAACTCTAAGGAAGGTCATCTTGGGGTGGACACTGTGCATGGTCTGTATACTTATGGCCATGTGAAACATTGGGGTGTTACATAGAATATCCATGTTCCAATAGTGCTTTATTCTTATTTTTTTCACCCATACAGATTTGCCAAAGGGTCTCTTAGGCAGGAGTACTGTGAAAAAACTGGAGAGGAGAGGTAAGTATTTTATTTATTTATCTTTTTTTTTTTTTTTTTTTTCCTTTTAGTCTTAGACCCGGACTTCTTTGGATCAAGAAATGAAGAAGAAGAAGAAGAAAAATGTCTTGTTTTCATTAATAAAAGGGGTTAACAAGGGGCCTTGGAGGAGGCATCTTGTATCCAGCCCAGACTCTATAGGAGAGATTTATCAAACATGGTGTAAAGTGAAACTGGCTCAGTTGCCCCTAGCAACCAATCAGATTCCACCTTTCATTCCTCACAGACTGTTTGAAAGTTGGAATCTGATTGGTTGCTAGGGGCAACTGAGCCAGTTTCACTTTACGCCATGTTTGATAAATCTCCCCCTTTGTGCTTGAGCATAAGTCCTAATAACTATACAAGTAAGTTTGGCAGATTAACTTGTACTTTTCTATTCTAACCACAGTGTGGCAGCACAGCTCTGCTTTGGAATAATTTGTTTAACTGTAGTGTAAAGGATTAATATAAAAAAGACAGATGATTTTACTTAGTTCTTTTACTAAAGATAATAATTCCATTTTAATCTAATTACAGTAAAAATTAGATTTTTAAACGTAAATCGCATCTGCAGAAGCATTAACAAACTGCCAACAGTGTCACACAAGTCTTGATAACATGATAGTACTAATCTCTTCTGCTGTCTGTACCTTTAGTTACTTTTATCCTACAGTGAAGTATCAAAGAGGTGTGGCCTACTTGACAGACCCCAGGCAACACCTCTCTGACTCTTAAAGGGTTATTCCACTCAAACATAACTTTTCATATGTTGGTGCCCTTCAATTCATACTATTATCTATTCAGTCTCCTTCCTCCCCGCTCTGAGCAGCTCCTCTCTGCTGAAGACACAAAAAACTGTATGTGAGCTGCTCTCTTGGTCTCCCCCCTCCTTCCTTTGGAGATGGCTGATGTTAACAAGCCCCTATCTGCAAATTTGTATATTCTTTGTAATGCCTGGAGAGTTATTCTGAGGTCAAGTTGCTGATGAACTTATTGTGATTAAACCTCAGCGTTACATAGTTGCAACAAAATTGTTTATATAAAGCCGTCTGAGAAGGGAGGGTGGAGGAGAAAGGGGAGGGAGAGAAAAGCTCACACACAGTTTGTGTGTCTTCAGCAGAAGGCGCCAGCTGAGAACTGGGGGAAGGAGACTGAATAGATAATGACAAATATTGAAGGAATTGTTTGTCTCACCATGGGCAGCAACATATGAAAAGTTATGATTGAGCGGAGTACCCCTTTAAATGCAGAATGAAAAGAGTGTTAATAATAAGATTAGAGGCATGGATAGCAAATGGAGGTAATAATAGCATTCTTCTATCAATATCTCTGTGACACTGTTGGTGGTTTGGTAACGCTTTTCTAAGTAACAGATGCAATGTAGACAGTACAGTGAACACATAATCTGAAGTGAACATCCAGCCAAAAATGAATATGTGACCATGTTCCTGAATCTTCAAGCTAGTGTAACACAATTATAATACCAGCTCATTTCTGCATCCTATTATGACAGCAAACACTGCCCTGACCGCAGGTCTAATGAATCAAACTGACGGCATCATAGCCCCCTGTGATACTGTAAGCTCATGCCATTAGATCGAAAGTTAGGGCTGGGCCTTGTAGTTGTATTATGGACAGAGAACTGTGCCTGTTTAATGTTCATGTGAATCTGACCTGATAGGTGGGGGGCTAGGAGCAGACATTAGCATGATCGCTGGTGTCCATCACCCAAGTCCCCTTCACACCATCACCTTATATATACATTTCAACCCTATGGTGTGGTGGCAGTTGGAATGTATATAGCTGTATGTTTGGTTGGAAGGGGTTAATATATATTATCTTTTAGAGGGACAAAACAGTAAAGTATACATTTTTTCAGATGATCCCAAATAAGAGGACATGCACTGTTACAGATGGTGTTAGATAACTTGGAGGCTTGACCCCTCGACCTGCCGGATAAGGTTTAGCACTGATGAATGTTATGTACATCGGAAGGGAGAATCCATGCCAAATGCTGAATGACAAAGGATATCAAAACAAAGCAGGCACACGGGGGATTAGCAAGTCTATATACCATTTAAAACATGGGTCATTTGATATGAACCACAATGATCCTTCAAAAGAGGCATGGATACTAGTGACAAGAACATAGTTTAGCCTTTGTACAAATCACTAGTCAGACCCCATATATTGTGTGAACGTTTGGTCACCTGTATATAGGAAGCATGTGGATGGAGTGGGTGCTGCAGTACTGGCCGGGATGATCTTTTCAGAGGATGGTCACGGAACAGCCAGTCTCTTACAGCATGTGAACATAGCCTTATACTAAAAAAAGCCTTACAGTAAAGCTGTTATATTTTTATACTACCAGCACCTATTCACACACAACCACACACCTTCTGTAGGTGGCTGTACCGACAGTCCAGGTGGGTCAGTTGCCACTCAGGACGGCTGTGACGAGCCCAATCGACCCACAACAACCCGACCGTTGGGGAACACTACTGGCCATATACAAAACAGGTACCAACATCACACCTGTGTGCTGGACCAGCACTGGCTTCACGACAATTACCATCACTGGCCGAGTAGTACAGTACTGTACCACACCTACACCTCTAATAATGTGACTGCAGCCTGTGAGACAGACCCTGCACCTCCAATAATGTGACTGCAGCCTGTGAGAGACTCTGCACCTCTAATCATGTGACTGCATCCTGTGAGACAGACCCTGCACCTCTAATAATGTGACTGCAGCCTGTGAGACAGACACTGCACCTCCAATAATGTGACTGCAGCCTGTGAGACAGACCCTGCACCTCCAATAATGTGACTGCATCCTGTGAGACAGACCCTGCACCTCTAATAATGTGACTGCAGCCTGTGAGACAGACACTGCACCTCCAATAATGTGACTGCAGCCTGTGAGACAGACACTGCACCTCTAATAATGTGACTGCATCCTGTGAGACAGACCCTGCACCTCTAATAATGTGACTGCAGCCTGTGAGACAGACCCTGCACCTCCAATAATGTGACTGCAGCCTGTGAGACAGACACTGCACCTCCAATAATGTGACTGCAGCCTGTGACACAGACACTGCACCTCTAATAATGTGACTGCAGCCTGTGAGACAGACCCAGCACCTCTAATAATGTGACTGTAGCCTGTGAGACAGACCCTGCACCTCCAATAATGTGACTGCAGCCTGTGAGACAAACACTGCACCTCCAATAATGTGACTGCAGCCTGTGAGACAAACACTGCACCTCTGATAATGTGACTGCAGCCTGTGAAACAAACACTGCACCTCCAATAATGTGACTGTAGCCTGTGAGACAGACCCTGCACCTCTAATAATGTGACTGTAGCCTGTGAGACAGACCCTGCACCTCTAATAATGTGACTGCAGCCTGTGAAACAGACACTGCACCTCCAATAATGTGACTGTAGCCTGTGAGACAGACCCTGCACCTCTAATAATGTGACTGTAGCCTGTGAGACAAACACTGCACCTCTAATAATGTGACTGTAGCCTGTGAGACAGACCCTGCACCTCTAATAATGTGACTGTAGCCTGTGAGACAGACACTGCACCTCCAATAATGTGACTGTAGCCTGTGAGACAGACCCTGAACCTCTAATAATGTGACTGTAGCCTGTGAGACAGACCCAGCACCTCCAATAATGTATCTGCATCCTTTGGGACAGAGACACTTCAGGTTATACATGGGTTTTTTTTTAACCCCTTCAAGACTAAGCCTATTTGGGCCTTAATGACCAGGCTCATTTTTCAAAATCTGACCTGTCTCACTTTATGCTCTTATAGCTCAGTGATGCTTTAACATATGCTAGCGATTCTGAGATTATTTTTTTGTCACATAGGGCACTTTATATTAGTGGCAAAATTTGGTCACTACTTTGTGTGTTTTTTGTGAAAAACATCAAAATATCATGAAAAATTAAAAAAATTTGCATTTTATGAACTTTGAAATTCTCTGCTTCTAAAAAAAGAAAGTCGTAGCACATAAATTAGTTACTAAGTCACATTACCGATATGTCCTCTTTATTCTGGCTTCATTTCATAAACATATTTTAATTTTTTAGGGCGTTACGGGGCTTAGAAATTTATCAGCAAATTACCACATTTTCGTGAAAGTTTCCAAAACTGATTTTTTTAGGGACCAGTTCTTTTCTTAAGTTGATTTAGGAGGCTTGTATACTGGAAACCCCAATAAGTGACCCCATTTTGGAAACTTCACACCTTAAAGAATTAATCTAGGGGTATAATGAGCATTTTAACCCTACAGGGGCTGGAGCAAAGTATTCACTATTAGGCCGTAAAAAAATGGAAAATTAAAATTTTCCAATAATATATACGTTTAGAGTAAAGTTTCTAATTTTCAAAAGGAACATGAGAGAAAAAGCACCCCAAAATTTGTAACACAGGTTCTCATGAGTACAACGGTACCCCATATGTGGGCGTAAACCACTGTATGGGCACACAGCGGGGCTCAGAAGGAAGGGAGCGCCAATTAGCTTTTCCAATGCAGATTTTGCTGAAGAAGTTTCTGAGCACCAGGTGCGTTTGCAGCGCCCCTGTAGTGTCAGCAGAATAGAACCCCCCCAAAAGTCACCCCATTTTGGAAAATACACCCCTCAAAGAATTCATCTTGGGGTAGGATGAGCATTTTGACCCCACAGGTGTTAGAGGAAAGTATTCAAAATTAGACCGTAAAAATGAAAAACTCGAATTTTTCCAATAATATGTTCGTTTAGTTTGAAATTTCTCAATTTCACGAGGAACAAGAGAAAAAAATTACCCCAAAATTTATAAAGCAGATTCTCTTGAGTACAACGGTACCCCATATGTGGGCGTAAACCACTGTATGGGCACACAGCGAGGATCAGAAGGAAGGGAGCGCCAATTAGCATTTTCAATGCAGATTTTGCTGAAAAAGTTTCTGAGCGCCAGGTGCATTTGCAGTTCCCCTGTAGTGCCAGCGAAGTAAAATCTCCCCATAAGTCACCCCATTTTAGAAAGTGCACCCCTTAGAGAATTCATCTTGGGGTGTGGTGACCATTTTGACCCCACAGGTATTAGAGGAAAGTATTCAAAAGTAGACAGTAAAAATGAAAAACGCGAATTTTTCCAATAATGTGTTCCTTTAGTTTGAAATTTCTAAATTTCTTGAGGAACAGGAGAGAAAGTTCACCGCAAAATCTGTAACGCAGGTTCTCCTGAGTAGAACGGTACCCCATATGTGGGTATAAACCACTGTATGGGCACACAGCAGGGCTCAGAACGGAAGGAGCGCCAATTAGCATTTTCAGTGCAGATTTTTCTGAAGAAGTTTCTGAGCACCAGGTGCGTTTGCAGAGCCCCTGTAGTGCCAGTGGAGTGAACCCACCCCATAAGTCACCCCATTTTGGAAAGTGCACCCCTTAAAGAATTCATCTTGGTGTGTGGTGAGCATTTTGACCCAACAGGTATTGGAGGAAAGTATTCAAAATTGGCTAGTAAAAATGAAAAACTCGAATTTTTCCAATAATATGTTCATATGTTCAAAACGTACCATAAAATCTGTAAAGCAGGTTCTCCTGAGTACAACGATACCCCATATGTGGGCGTAAACCACTGTATGGGCACACAGCAGGGCTCAGAAGGGAAGGAGCGCCAATTTGCTGGAGCAAAACCGCAGCTAGTATCGGTTATTAGAATAGCGCAGTTACTAAAATACAATAAAAAAAATGAGATTACAGGTAACGTGGGGTGGTTACGGACAGTCTGGGGTGGTTCCAGGTAATCTGGGGGTGGTTACGGGCAACCTGGGGTTTCTTATGGGTAATCTGGGGTGGATACGGACAACCTGGGGTGGTTACTGGTAGTCTGGGGTGGATACGGACAACCTGGGGTGGATACGGTGAACATGGGGTGGTCACAGGCAACCTGGGGTGGTTACAAGCAACCTGGAGTGGTTACGCGTAATCTGGGGTGGATACGGTGAACATGGGGTGGTCACAGGCAACCTGGGGTGGTTACAGGCAACGTAGGGTGGATACGGACAACCTGCTGTGGTTACAGACAACCTGGGGTGGTTATGGGTAATCTGGGGTGGATACGGTCAACATGGGGTGGTCACGGGCAACCTGGGGTGGTTACAGGCAATGTGGGGTGGATACGGACAACCTGCTGTGGTTACAGACAACCTGGGGTGGTAACGGGTAATCTGGGGTGGATACAGTCAACATGAGGTGGATACGGTCAACATGGGGTGGTCGCGGCAACCTGGGGTGGTTACAGGCAACCTGGGGTTGTTACGGGCAACCTGGGGTGGTTACGGGCAACCTGGGGTGGTTACGGGCAACGTGACATGGATACGGACAACCTGCTGTGGTTACAGACAACCTGGGGTGGTTACGGGTAATCTAGGGTGGTTACAGGCAACCTGCTGTGGTTACGGGCAACGTGGGGTGGTTACGGGCAACGTGGGGTGGTTACGGACAATCTGGGGTGGTTACGGGCAATCTGGGGTGGTTACGGATAAACTGAAGTGCTCATAGGTAATCTGAGGTGGGTACCTGTAATCTGGCGTGGTTACGGGCAATCTGGAGGCGGTCATTGGCAATTTGGGGTGGTTAGAGGCAAGGTGAAGTGGTTAGTGGCAATGTGCGGTGGTCAGAGGCAATGTACGGTGGTCAGAGGCAACGTGCGGTGGTCAGAGGCATCCTGCGGTGTTCAGAGGCAACCTGCTGTGGTTGCGTGCAATCTGGGGGGGTTACATGTAATCTGGCATGATTACGGCAACCTGGGGTGGTCACGGCAAACCTGGGGGGGGGGGGTTACAGGCAATCTGGCATTGTTATGGATAAACTGAAGTGTTTATAGGTAATCTGGGGTGGGTACATGTAATTTGGGGTGATTATGGACAATCTGGAGGGGGTCACTGGCAACGTGCGGTAGTTACGGGCAACGTGCGGTGGTTACGGGCAACATGCGGTGGTTACGTGTAAGCTGGGGGGTTACGTGCAATCTGGCGTGATTAGGGACAACCTGGGGCGTTTACGGGTAATCTGGGGGGGTTAAGGGTAATTTGGGAGTAAACTGCAATTATTACTATAATAAAAAGTGTGTGTTTTATTTTTTTGTATGTTTGTCACTTTTTGTACTTTACATATTCATTTTCACTGTATTACTATGATTACTGTGATATTTTCTATCACAGTAATCATAGTTCAGTGACAGAGACCAAATTGGTCTCTGTCACTTTAAATTTTCAGAGTTGGCTGGTTATGGAGCGCATGCGCACTTCATAACCAGCCTGGTCGTCGAGGAGGAAGGAGCTCCAGGAGCAGGTGAGTATATGGGGAAGGGGGGGGTGACTGGGGGACGAGAGAGAAGAGGGTGACAGGGGGGGTGGGGGGCGACTTGGGGGGGGGGCACGGTGACACTTTTTATCCCCTGTCACCAATCATTGATGGTGACAGGGGATAAAAAGTGCCGGGTTCCACATGGCACAAGCGATCAGCGGTATATAGTATATACCGCTGATCGCTTGTACCGGGACCCCACAGGGGGGGTCCCGATGACTGCCCCATGCTCTCCGCTACCTCCGGTGGCGGAGAGCATGGGGCTTTCATTCATTTTTATTTTCTGATCACTGTGAACAGACATTAGTCCGTTCACAGTGATTGCGGCGGCCATCTTGGATCTGATGGCCGCCGCGTGGAGGGAGAGGGTTAGTGACCAGCCCACTAGGGGGTCTGATCTGGGGTCTGATTGACTTATTTCATCTCCCCCCGCCGTGGATTCACGGTGGGGGGAGATGAAATGCAGTACAGCGCCGGCCCGTTAGTGACCGCCGTATCGGCGGCCACTAAGGGGTTAACTGCCGGGATCCGGGCACGGCACGGATCTCGGCAGTTGCGGCGGGTGCCCGGCTATCACTGACAGCCGGGCCCCGCCGAGGATGACAGGAGTGCAGCTCCTGCGCCCCTGTCATCCCGTGGACGTACCGGCACGTCCATCTGCAGGAACTGTATGCAGATTTGGACGTGCCGGTACGTCCATATGCGGGAAAGGGTTAAACATAATGATGGCTTTCCACAAGGCATCAAACAACAATGTAAACAGGATCCTATTCTACACCTGGGTCCACACATGTGTTCATTAAGGCCATTTCTCAGCCCATATCTCAGTCCAAATTCAACAAAAAGAACACACACACCAACGCTTTCTCTTAAACTGCTCAAAACTTTCTTTTTTCTTTTTCTCATAGAAACATATACATCTTCATAATTGAGCTTAAATGCATATATCACCCGGTGTGTTGTAGCGGCAACGTTTTTTTTCAAAACGTCTTATTCCAGCTTGTAGCTATCCGGACGCGCAATCTCCTTCATGGACTTGTTGGATTTTTCTCCCCTGCCGTGAGCCGAGTCCGGATAGCTACAAGCTGGAATAAGACGTTTTGAAAAAAAACTTTGCCGCTACAACACACTGGGTGATATATGCATTTAAGCTCTATTATGAAGACGTACACTCACCGGCCACTTTATTAGGTACACCATGCTAGTAACGGGTTGGACCCCCTTTTGCCTTCAGAACTGCCTCAATTCTTCGTGGCATAGATACAACAAGGTGCTGGAAGCATTCCTCAGAGATTTTGGTCCATATTGACATGATGGCATCAAACAGTTGCCGCAGATTTGTCGGCTGCACATCCATGATGCGAATCTCCCGTTCCACCACATCCCAAAGATGCTCTATTGGATTGAGATCTGGTGACTGTGGAGGCCATTTGAGTACAGTGAACTCATTGTCATGTTCAAGCAGAAATCGAGACTCATCAGACCAGGCAACGGTTTTCCAATCTTCTACTGTCCAATTTCGATGAGCTTGTGCAAATTGTAGCCTCAGTTTCCTGTTCTTAGCTGAGCGGAGTGGCACCCGGTGTGGTCTTCTGCTGCTGTAGCCCATCTGCCTCAAAGTTCGACGTACTGTGCGTTCAGAGATGCTCTTCTGCCTACCTTGGTTGTAACGGTTGGCTATTTGAGTCACTGTTGCCTTTCTATCAGCTGGAACCAGTCTGCCCATTCTCCTCTGACCTCTGGCATCAACAAGGCATTTCCGCCCACAGAACTGCCGCTCACTGTATGTTTTTTCTTTTTCGGACCATTCTCTGTAAACCCTAGAGATGGTTTTGTGTGAAAATCCCAGTAGATCAGCAGTTTCTGAAATACTCAGACCAGCCCTTCTGGCACCAACAACCATGCCACGTTCAAAGGCACTCAAATCACCTTTCTTCCCCATACTGATGCTCGGTTTGAACTGCAGGAGATTGTCTTGACCATGTCTACATGCCTAAATGCACTGAGTTGCCGCCATGTGATTGGCTGATTAGAAATTAAGTGGTAACGTGCAGTTGGGCAGGTGTACCTAATAAAGTGGCCGGTGAGTGTATATGTTTCTATGAGAAAAAGAAAAAAGAAAGTTTTGAGCAGTTTAAAAGAAAGCGTTGGTGTGTGTGTTCTTTTTGTTGAATTTGGCTTTCCACCAGGCTCCATTGTGTGAATTTCTTCCACTCCTGGTTCACAACATAAAAAACACTTCAGAATCTCGGTTGAGCTCAACTTTGTCATCTTTGAGACAAATGAAGGGATTGCTTTGTGGGGCTATTTTCATGCTTCTTTTACTTTCAATAATTTCTGTAAGGCTGTATCCATGTTTTCCTGGCAACCCTATAGGGTGATCTCCTATTTCTCCAGATGCCGTGAGTTGAATGCCGAGCCATGTGGCCAAACCTGGGACTTTTCTGAAGTTCACTTATCACCAGTCATGATGATTCACTGGTCCTGTAAATACAGCCAGACCCATGGCATTATTGTGAACACAGCACAGTTCTGAATTCTGCCAATCACTGGCATATAATATCTGCAGCTATAAACACAGTGTATTAGGGCCAGTAGCACTGTTTGCTAAGATATAAGTATTTGGTATCTGCGTTACACAAGGTAACTTTCTCCTGCATCCTATGAAAATCATTACTAACTAGGCATCTGGGTGGTCCTCAATGGCAAAGTAGTCAACGCTGGTAGGAAAGGTCCTCTGTAATCACTCATCTCTGTACAGACTTTATTTTTAGGTAATATGTGTAATGCGGATACCGAATACCTAAAGGGAACCAATCAGGAAGGACAATTGTGCTGATATGGTTTCCTGCTGCACAGTATAGTGTGCCAGCCGTGTCTGCAGCAGTAACTTTATAAGGTTATGTTCAGACTAGAGAACTACGGCCGTAGTTTTGCGGGGTGGAACATAGCCTTATGTTCAATGGTATCCCGGCCGGAGCGTACACACATTGTATGCGCTCCAGCCAGGATCTCGTGCGGCGCCGGATAAAACTGACATGTCAGTTTTCTGTGGCCGGAATTCAGTGAATTACGGCCGTAGAAAGCCCTGTCAGTTCACACAGTGAAGCAAGCAGCTCCGGCCGCTTGCTTCACTGTGGGCTATGGGAAGCTCTGATGCGAGCGCACGCTAAGGCGCCCGCATCAGAGCTGCGCAGCCGGAAAGATCACCCGGGGTCATGGAACGGCCGGATGTTCACGCAATGTGAACATAGCCTAAAGGTGAAAAAGAAGTTTTATTACGCCATGCAAGGCGAGGAGAGGGGCAGCAACTAGTCATCTGGCTGGGGACTAGTCACGGCTCTCTGCCACATTCCTGATCTCACACAGTAAACGGCGCAAGCCCCCCCCCAAAAATGCAGAAGTGCAAAATTGCAGATTTTTGGTCACATAAAATCCAGAAAAATTGTAATAAAAAATTATCAAAGAGTTGCGTATATATAAAAGCAACCGATAGAAAGTGCAGATCATGACGCAAAAAAATGACACCTCATGCAACCCCATAGACCAAAAAATAAAAGCATTTTATTTCTGTTTAGGATGGTAATAGATTAGTTTTAAGAAAATTTAGTTTTTAAAAACTAAAAAGGTTTTAATTTTTTAAAAGCTATAAAATAAAATAAAAGGGATGTAAGTTGCCTATCGTTGTAATCGTACCGACTTGAGGAACATAGATCACATGTCAGTGTTACTATAGGGCGAAAGGCAAAAACACGAAATGTGGTGGGGTAGTTTACACCATTTTCAATTGGCAACTAAGAGCCCCATTATTTTTGTGGAATTTTTTTTGGGCAGTTGGGGGGGGGGGGCTGCTTTTAACTATTTTCATGTCTGTAGTGGGTCTGTATCTTGCCATTGCAGTGAGCTGTTGCATTTTTCTGTGTTTTTGTGTGTAAACACGAAACCCCCTCGAAATGAAAAAAAATCACAAGTACGATTGGTGTCGCAAAAAATAAGGGCTCACATGGGTCCGTAGGTGGAAACATGCAAGCACCATGGCCTTTTAAACACATGGAGGGAAAAACAAAAGTGCAAAAACGAAAAAATTGTCTCAGACCACAAGGGGTTAATAAATATAGAGCAGATGTAATGAAATGACTGAGTACTTTTTATATAGCTCCAAATTAACCTGCCTGTCATCTATATGATATGAGACTGGTGATGTAGCCTTATTGGGGAATAAGATCTTTTTTTTTCATGAAACTATCCAGTACATGTACTAACCCATCTTGAG
This sequence comes from Dendropsophus ebraccatus, assembly GCF_027789765.1. Lineage (NCBI taxonomy): Eukaryota > Metazoa > Chordata > Amphibia > Anura > Hylidae > Dendropsophus > Dendropsophus ebraccatus. Next base: position 20,606,631 of record NC_091464.1, read on the forward strand.
TTTGATGCTTGTAGGGATCAGTAGGGATCAGCATTGATACCCCCCTTACATACTATCTGCATGTAGAACATGTTGTGCCATGAATAAACTGGCAAATGCTGAGTAATAGAGTGCTGCTGTCTGGACGGCTGCCACGTCACTTCGCCCTGGTGCATGGCTTCATTGGAACTGACAGAAATGAGGATTTATTTCCCTAACAAGGAGCCTCTGTGAATCTACGTGTTCCTAGTCAGGACTCTCAAAATCTCCGCCTGGCTCCAGGCTTAATAGGCATATGCTCTGCTCAATCCCCCCAAGCTCCCCAGATCCTGACATTTTATTACTGAAAGGGAAAAAAAAAACCTTGAAGTCTTATTCTTTGCTTTAACAAGTCTTGTAGGTTGACGGAGAATCAGGGGCATAAAGTATATACAGTGGTGCCTCGGATTAGGAGCATAATTCGTTCCGGGACCATGCTTGTAATCCGAATCCACTCTTATACCAAAGCAAATTTTCCCATAAGAAATCATGTAAATGCAAACAGTTGGTTCCACACCCCAAAAATAGTGATTTATTATTCTGAATAACATGTAGAACAGATGAAACAAACATTCAGAAACAGCAGAATATGTCATATTATAAGTAACTGTACAGTATAGCAATCAGCATGTGGTGTATAATGTATAGTAACTGCATAAACCTGATAACACAGCAGCAGTTTGTAGATACAGGATGGAACAGCAGATCCCCATAATGCAGTAGGGTAGTACAACAGGCTTGAATTACCTCCACAGTCCTGTCCCCTGATGTAAGCCCCAGCCTGAAGTGGATCTGCTATGATTTGGAAGGTGAGGGAGACATCCTGGGTCCGAGTACAGGGCTGTAGACCCCGCTATGCAGACCATGCCCCTCCCGACTTTCCCTCCCATCCAGTACAGGGAGCTCTTAAACCAAAGCAATGCTCTTAAACCAAGTCACAATTCTGAAAACTGTGAGCCATTCTAGCAAAACGCTCTTAATCCAAGTTACTCTTAAAGGGGTAGTGCGGCACTAAACAATTATTCACTAAATAACACACATTACAAAGTTATACAACTTTGTAATGTATGTTATGTTAGTGAATGGCCCCCTTCCCCGTGTTTCCCCCCACCCACGCCACCCCCTGGAAGTGTAGTGCTCTATACTCATATGATGCATGTCGACCCCCGTCCGCCATCTTGCGACAATGATGTAATCTTCGGGCAGCCGGCCGAACCGCTCCAACCGTCACAGTTATGCTCAGCCAATCGCGGCTGAGCTGCGGGACGGTCGGAGCGGTTCGGTCAGCCGCCCGAAGATTACATCATTGTCGCAAGATGGCGGATGGGGGTCGACACTCATCAGGTGAGTATAGAGCACTACAGGGACTTTAGTATTTTTGATGAAGTCAAAGGCTCCTTTCTACGTTGTCCACTTTTATGTAACGACTGGAGTCGTAGATCCGCCGTATCACCACTTGCAATAGCGTAAGCTGCGTCAGGGAGCAGAGTCTAAGGGGCTGCTGGTCATTACCAGTGACCATGGCAAAGCAAGGCAGGATGGACGTGCTGCGGCAGGTAACCCCCAGGTCGCTACTCCTGGCTTGTGGCAGGCGAGATGCAGCTGGAGACACGTAGGCAGGCAGGAACACAGCAGGACTCACGGCTGGAACCACAGGCAGCAGGTACCAAGGGCGGGAACCACGGGAGAGCTGGGACCACACACTAATGGAAAGCATCCACAGGCTCCCACTAATATGGCGGGACAGGGCTGCAATTTATAGGGAAAGACTGCGGGGCAGCAGCTAATTAAAACCCTTTAAATTTAGGAAATGGGAACGCGTGTGCCAGGCCGACAGGGAGCAAGAAGAGGCGGCACTGTGGCACAAGCCAGAAGATGGGGCAGCAGCAGAGAACAAGTGGGAATGCAGCTGGGGATGACAGTGTGGCCACCGAGAGAGTTACGTGCTGCGGTTGTAACATTTAATGGATTTTCCACAAAAAGATGTGTTTTTTTGTGTTTTTTTTTTTACACAAACCAACAAAAAGCTGAACGACCACACAGACTGATCTCATTATACTATATTGTATCTGCTGCCGCATGCCTGATATCTCCTACATGATAGAAGGTAAGCTAAATATATTTCCATTTTTCTGTATAATTTACTGCACCATTATATTTTTAATCCTTCAACACATGATGCACACTTATGTCATGGCAGCATTAAGCTTGGGAGCTAAGCTCTCTCCATACCTGGCAGCTGCTGGCTACTTTCACCATATTCTGTGTCTATTACTGTAAATATATATGGTAGACATTGGGAAGGGGTTAAAGGGGATCAGGCTTTCTGCTTGAAATGTAAATCCACCATTAGAGGGAGGTTTGACATTTTTAGCAATTTGTTATACTCTTATATTTTAAATCTGTCTGGGAAATCTGGATGACTGTAACAGTAACAAAGTTCTTACTGGTATAAAGTAAGTGATGCACGGGCAGACCTAGAAATGGCTGGGCACCATGGCAAACTTTTGATTGGGCCCCCACCCTTGACTGTAGTCCTAACTGCATAACTGCAAGTACTTGTCAAGAGTGCTTGCAGTTAAAGGGACATTTTCAGAACCCAGGAGGCCTGGGAGGCTAGTTCGGCCACTAGGTGCTGCAAATGATGACAGCTCAAGGGGCCCAGTATATTGCAGGAGCAGGCCACAGGGCCCCCTTATGTAGCAGGCCTCATAGCAGCCGTGATGTATGTGCAGAATTGATTTAGAATCCTGATTAGAGATGAGCAAACCAAACTTTGCAAACAGATTCATTCCAAACTTTTTGTCACCCGCCGCCTCCAGCTCATTCAACCAATCACTGACTGAGACAGGACATCGTCGCGGACAGTGATTGGCTGAGCAGGCTGTCTCGTATTGAGAGTGACAGACCATTCAGCCAATCATCAACCGCAAGACACTGTACTGTCTCAGTCAGTCAGTGATTGGCTGAACTGGATTTTTGCAGCTGTAGGGGAGACTGGACAGATGAGCAAATTTTTTGGAACTGCAATAAAACAGCTAAATGCCTGCAATCGTTTCAATTCAGTGTGGTTCGTTTAAGGTTTGGGCGAACTTGCACTTTAAGTTAAACTTTGGCGAACATAGTAACATAGTAACATAGTAAATAAGGTTGAAAGAAGACTAGAGTCCATCAGGTTCAACCTAGGAGAATCCTACTGTGTTGATCTAGGAAGGCGAAAAACCCCTATGGGGCAGAAGACAACCGCCCCACCACCTGGAGAATCTCCCCCCCCCCCCCCTCCCGACTGCAATGGCAACCAGAACAATCCCCGGACCAACGTATCACCAGAAATCTAATGCCCATAACTAGTAATATTATATTGTTCAAGAAAAGTATCAAGGCCTCCCTTGAACTTATTTAATGAATCGGCCATGACAACCTCATGTGGCAGAGAGTTCCACAGTCTTACCGCTCGTACAGTAAAGAACCCGCGTCGATGCTGATGATGAAATCTTCTTTCCTCTAGACGTAGAGGATGCCCCCTTGTCATTGTTACAGACCTAGGAGTAAAAAGACCACTACAAAGATCTCTGTACTGTCCATTCATATATTTGTACATTGTGATCAGATCGCCCCTAAGACGTCTTTTTTCTAGCGTAAATAACCCCAAGCTTGATAACCTGTCTTGGTACTGTAACCCACCCATTCCCTTAATGACCTTTGTTGCCCTCCTCTGCACCCGCTCCAGTTCACCTATGTCCTTCTTATATACCGGTGCCCAAAACTGTACACAGTATTCCATGTGTGGTCTGACTAGTGATTTATAAAGAGGCAAAACTATGTTCTCATCTTTAGCATCTATACCTCTTTTGATGCACCCCATTATTTTATTAGCCTTGGCAGCTGCTGCCTGGCACTGATCACTAAAGTTGAGTTTACTGTCCACCAATACCCCCAGCTCCTTTTCGGAAGTAGTTTTACCCAGTGTTTTATTATTTAGCACATAACTGTACTTATTATTTCTATGGCCCAAATGCATAACCTTACATTTATCCACATTAAACTTCATTTGCCATTTCTCCGCCCAAGCCTCTAGCTTCTCCAAATCCCTCTGTAATATGATATTATCCTCCTCTGTGCTGATTACTTTACCCAGTTTAGTATCATCTGCAAAAATGGAGATTCTACTCTGTAGCCCCTCTACAAGATCATTAATAAAAATATTAAAAAGAAGTGGACACAACACTGACCCCTGTGGTACCCCACTAGTAACTAAAACCCAATCTGAATATTTTCCATCAATGACCACCCTCTGTTTTCTATCACACAACCAGTTACTTACCCATTTGCATACATTTTCCCCCAGTCCCAGCATCCTCATTTTGTAGACCAACCTTTCATGCGGCACAGTATCAAATGCCTTTGAAAAGTCCAGATACACAACATCCACAGCCTCCCCCAGGTCCAGTCTATAACTTACCTCTTCATAGAAGCCGATCAGATTAGTCTGACAGGACCGATCCCTCATAAATCCATGCTGGTGCTGCGTCATAAGATTATTTTCATTAAGATACTCCAGTATAGCATCTCTTACAATCCCCTCAAATACTTTACCTACTATAGATGTTAGACTTACGGGCCTGTAGTTTCCAGGATCACTCCTTGACCCCTTCTTGAATATTGGTACCACATTAGCTATGCGCTAGTCCTGTGGAACAATCCCTGTCGTAATAGAATCTTTAAATATAAGAAATAACGGTCTGTCCAACACAGTATTTAATTCTTGCAAAACTCTAGGATGGATACCTTCTGGGCCCGGTGACTTATGGATTTTAATGTTTTTAAGGCGTATCCCCACTTCTTGTTGTGTTAGGCAGGTGAGATTTATGGGAGGATTAACATTATCCCTAGTCATGTCGTCTGTTATGGGATTCTCCTCTGTGAATACAGTAGAGAAGAATGTATTTAGTAGATTGGCCTTTTCCTCTTCCCCCTCAACCATTACACCCAGATTATTTTTGAGGGGACCAACATTTTCAGTTTTAAGTCTTTTGTTGTTTATATAGGTGAAGAACATTTTGAGATTCGTTTTACTTTCTGTGGCTATCCTTCTTTCTGTTGCTATTTTTGCTTCTTTTATTTGCTTTTTACACATTCTATTCTTCTGTCTATAGTTGCTCAATGCTTCCCCATTACCTTCTTGTTTTAGTAATCTGAATGCTTGTTTCTTATCATTTATTGCCCTTACAGCTGAAGTTAACCACATTGGATTTCTCTTATTTCTACTACTTTTATTCCCATATTGTATGTGTCGTTCACACGATTTACCCAGGATGCTCTTAAATATGTCCCATTTCTCTTGTGTACTTTTATTTCTGAAGGCATTGTCCCAGTCTATGTTCCCAAGGTCCTCTCTTAGTTTTTGGAAAGTAGCCTTCCTGAAATATAATGTTTTTGTAGCCCCTCTGCTAATCATTTTATTGAAGGATAATTGAAAACTTACTATGTTATGGTCACTATTACCTAGGTGACCCCCCACCTCTATTTTTGATATTCTGTCGGGCCTATTGGTTAAGATCAGGTCCAGAAGGGCCCCCCCTCTTGTTGGTTCCTCTACTAGTTGGGAAAGGTAATTATCTTTTACTATTTCCAAAAACCTGCTTCCCTTCCTGGAGCTGCAGGTTTCTGCTTTCCAGTTTATATTTGGGTAGTTAAAGTCCCCCATAATAATGACTTCCCCCTGCTTTGCTGCCGCATCTATTTGTCTTATAAGAAGATTTTCTGATTCTTCCACTATACTTGGAGGTTTATAACTCACTCCTATAAGAATTTTATTATTCTTCGTCCCTCCCCTTATTTCTACCCAAAGAGACTCCACATTATCATCACATATATCCTCCCGCAGAATAGGCTTAAGGCATGATTTAACATATAGACAGACCCCTCCCCCTTTCTTATTTTTACGGTAATTTCTGAATAGACTATAACCCTGGATATTAACGGCCCAGTCATAGGTCTCGTCCAGCCATGTCTCGCTTATACCCACTATATCATATTTCTCTTCAACCATTATGAGTTCTAATTCCTCAGCTTTATTAGTGAGGCTTCGAGCATTAGTATACATACATTTAATATATTTGTCCATATTCCCTTTCCTTTTATCACTAGTGACTATTCTAACCCCTCCCGCCGCTCCACCCCCAGTTCCATAATCTAGGCCCAGCTCTCCATCTACTCTGTCTTCACTTACTATATTGTAGTTGCCCTCCCCCCCGGTCCCTAGTTTAAACACTCCTCCAACCTCTTAGCCATCTTCTTCCCCAGCACGGCTGCACCCTCCCCATTGAGATGCAGCCCGTCCCTACCGTAGAGCCTGTAACCGACCGAGAAGTCGGCCCAGTTTTCCATGAACCCAAACCCCTCTATCCTACACCAGCTCTTGAGCCACTTATTTACCTCCCTAATCTCCCGCTGTCTCTCAGGTGTGGCTCGTGGTACAGGTAAACGTGCTGCTCATCTCTAATCCTGATCCATGTTTTACTAGGTTGTCATCAGTTATCCCCTCTTCTGCTCCATCATTTTGAGTAAAGCAGTTAATGAGACTCAATCTATGTGTATGTCTAGTGTATGGAAAACACCATAATATACTTGGTCAAAAGCACTACATTTAAGAAGTCCAGTGAAAATTTTTATTAAAGTATTGTATTGCCCTCCAAAAGTTATACAAATCACCAATATACACCTATTACGGGAAATGCTTATAAAGTGCTTTTTTCCCTGCACTTACTACTGCATCAAGGCTTCACTTCCTGGATAAAATGGTGATGTCACTTCCTGGATAACATGGTGATGTCTAGAGATGAGCGAACCGGTTCGGCCGGCATGGGATCCGGTTCGGATTTTCCCAAAAGTCAGAGTCCGGTTGGATTCGGATTTTTGGAAGTCCGCTACGAATTTATTTATTTTTCTTGCTTTCTAAAATGGCAGCCGCCATTTTAGAAAGCAGGAAGTGTTCTGGGCGGGAAAAGCGCTTTCCCATGATGCCCGGAACACATCCAATCAGCAGGGATGTTGCACTAGCCCACCCCCTGTGTGACGTTGGTATTGCTTTAAGAGGAGCGGTCACATGACCGCACGACGCAGTCTGCAGAGAGAGGAAGGAGACTGCTAGCAGTGCACAGAGATCGTCAGTGACAAAACGCTGCTGCTGAACTGAGAAGATATTGTACAAGAGCAAAGACAAAAAGATTATTAGGAAAGCGGAGAGGAGAAACATATAGTGAGAGAGAGAAAAATAGGGCGAAAGATAGATAGGTAGATAGATTAGGCATAGGAGAGCAAAGGGTGCACAGAACAAAAACATGCTATACACATATACAAGTACTATAGTTGGACCCTTGGAAGAGTGTATATGACATAGGTGTTTTCCTCAGGCACAAATATATACCTTGTGCATGTGTGTAGAATAAAACTCTAAAAAAAAAGTGCTATACAGATATACAAGTACTATAGTTGGACCCTTGCGAGAGTGTATATGACATAGGTGTTTTCCTAAGGCAGACTGCTCCTTCGCTGCATTTGTGACCTTTTTCCTGCATAGACCCAGTAATGGTGAATTTCCTGCATAGACCCTGTAAAGGTGAATATTGAAGTCTGAGAAAAAAAATTGACTTTGAGATATTGAAAAGATAATGATGTTACTGACATGTAGAGCCCTAAATTCAACCAAATGCACTACCCCCGTATCATATAGATGCTTTAAACTATGAAATCTGAAGAAATCCGAAATTCGATCGAACCAAACTTTTCAAAAGAATCCGGAAGTCCAGTCGGAACGAACTTTTGAAAAGTTCACTCATCTCTAGTGATGTCACAACCCGATTCCCAGAGCTGTGCGGGCTGGGGATGCTAGAGAGGATGATGGCAGGGGGACACTGAGGGACACAGGGCACTGGAGGGACACTGAGCATCCCTCTGCCATCATCCTCTCCAGCAGCCACAGCCCGCACAGCTCTGGGAGTCAGGACGTGACATCACCATTTTATCCAGGAAGGGACATCACCATGTTATCCAGGAAGTGACATCACCATGTTATCCAGGAAGTGACATCACCATGTTATCCAGGAAGTGAAGCCTTGATGCAGTAGTAAGTGCAGGGAAAAAAATCACTTTATAAGCATTTCCTGTAATAAGTGTATATTGGTGATTTGTATAACTTTTGGGGGCCAATACAATACTTCACTGGACTTCTCCTTAAAGGTGCCCTCACATGTACAGTGCAGCAGATTTGATAAAATCCACTGCGATACTCTGTAGTGTCCCTCCCTATGACTCCACATTCTCGCATTCTCATTGCCCCTGCCCACTTAGCCCAGCAGCTGACGACTCCCTGGCATCCTGCTAAGGCAATCAATGGCTGTGGCGGGACAGGGCACTGAGTGGCTGAGTGGGAAGCTAGGGAGTCAGGAGCCAGAGAAGCAGGTGGGAGCACGGACAGGTAATTTATTAGCCCGGCAGCTGGTGGGTTAAGTGGGCAGGGGCTACATTCTGGCAGAGTAATGAAAATCCACTGCAAGAATGTAGAGCAATAGGGAATGACACTACAAAGTACTGCAGCGGATTTCACTGTGGAACTGGCATTGTAAAATCCGATGTGATACGGTCAGGGCCGGACTGGGACTAATAATCGGCCCTGGCATTTCAACGCATACAGGCCCGCTTACCGTACAGGGAAAATTTTATGATAAAATGTCACAGCAGCATACACTTTATACCATATAATCTTGTTGGACAATTCTCAGCAGTTCCTGAAGGTCTTGTAATGACTGGAGTAGTGGATTAACTGGACCGTCACCAGCGATGGCGTGAACCGCACCAGGGAGCGGAGTCTAAGGGGCCGCTGGTCTTCACCAGAGCCCACCGCAAGGCGGGATGGACTTGCTGCGGCAGGCGACCCCCAGGTCGCTACCCCTGGATTGGCTTGCCAGTAACGGGGGACGAGGTGTAGCAGGAACAGTGGGGCAACAGGCAGGCAGCGGCACACACTGGCATAGTCACGAGCAGGGACCGCAAGTGGCAGGAACAACGGACAGGAACAACAGGCAGGAGCAACAGGCGGCTGGGACAAAACACATTAGGAAGCATGCAGAGGCTCCAACACCTGTGGTGGGGCAGGGCTGCAATTTATAGGAGAGTCTCAGAGCAGAGCAGCAGTCAATTAAAGGCACAGTGACCCTTTAAGTTATAGCAGAGCTGGCGCGCGCGCTCCCTAGGAGACAGGGACGCACCCGTCGGGCTGACAGGGAACTGGAGGAGGAGGAGCCCCGGCACAGAGCAGGAGATGGGGCAGCAGCGGCGCGGCGAGAGGTATGTGCCGCGGCCGCGGATGTGACAGGTCTATAGCTGTCAGGGCATGCTGGGAGTTGTAGTTCACAATTGATGGTGTTTGGTATTACATAATTCTGGGGTTTTCATTTTACATTAATTTAAAAAATATATTTTGTAGGGAGAACTACAACTCCTATCAGATCCTGAAGGTCTATAGCTGTCAGGGCATGCTGGGAGTTGTATTTCACAATATATGGGGTTGCAGCACTCGATTGCAGTAATCGATTCCCCCCAGACCCCCGATTCCAAATTTACCACCCCCTCTGCCCCTTCAACCCATGTGTACCCCTCAGACCTGCAACGCCAAGTCAGCTCTCACTTTCCCCCAGCAGCATCTCATCATGCTCCGTCCCATACACAGAACGCTGTAAGTTGCTGCTGGGGGAAGGTGAGAGCCGGTCCGGCGCTGCAGATCTGATGAGGGCTACACAGGGGTTGAAGAGGGAGAGGGGGTGGTGAATTTGGAATCGGGGGTCTGGGGGGAATTGATTTCTGAGCACCACATGGCTGCCGGCAAGCAGAGCAGCCGGCGGCGGAGGGTGCTTTCCCGAGCTGTGTGTGCTCCCTGTCATCTGTGCAGTGTCTACTTCCTTTCCTGCTGAGGGAAGGTGAGAGACAGCGGACAGGAGAGAGTTTGGGAGTGAGGGGGGGGGGGGGGGAGGGTTAGTGAGCAATGTTGCAGAGTGCAGGGGGGCCAGGGGCTGCACTCGCCGCTTGGCGCCCCCTAGCTGTTCTACAATCGGCCGTGCGCAGCAGCTGTGCACAGTTGAGGGGAGGAACTAGCCGGGCGGTCATGTAGGGGGTCGGGACCGGCCCAGAGAGGGTCGGCCCCTCTGGCATTTGCCAGAGCTGCCCTATGGCCAGTCCGGGCCTGGATACGGTATATGTGAAACTACCCTTAGGAAGTTAATCAACACAGAATTTGGGCTTAAAAGCAACATGATAGTAAAAGCAAAGAATAATATATAAAAGGCTGGGTTCATACTACATTTTTCATCTGTTTTGGGGATGGAAAAACTTATGCATTTGTGTGCATCCGTTTAGATCCTGTTTCTCAGTTGACTTCTATTATAAAATAAAACGGATCAAAACGCATCCGTTTTTTAAACATACACAAAAACGTAACTGACCTTATTTTTGGGTACGTTTAAAACAATGGATGCGTTTTCATCCGTTCCTTTTTATAATGGAAAAACAGATCAAACTGGATCCACACGAATGCCTCCGTTTTTTCATGTTTTTTTTTTCTTTTGCAAAAACGGATGAAAAAAAAAACAGATTGCAAAAACGTAGTGTGAACCCGGCCTTACATAATATCTTATGGCCATCTAGCATGGATCTGCTCACCATGATATAAATATACTTTGATATTCACAGTCGCATTAGTATGGTAAAAAAATAAAGTCACGTTCATCAAGGTCATCTAAGTAGGAGGGAGGGTGTTGGGAAAAGAAACCATGTCTAATCCCGTCCAGAGGCCTAGCTGTGTTCCTTATAATATATGGCTGCACATTAATAATGAGGCAATATGTGACCTTCGACCTCTCATGTAACGTCGTCTGGAGCTGTGATTTTCCATGCGATGTTCTGAGGATGACACAACTTGCAGTGGTCTTTGTGTTATTTATATCTGCAGCATGCTGACTTGTCCTTAGTATGATTTTTTCCAATAACAAGGGTTAAGCTAGTTATTTTAATAGCATATACACTTTGTCTCGTGTTCTTTTTATAGGACGTTGCTATGCATGCTATCTTTGCCAGACATTATATTTTCCATAAATAACAAGCATATAATGTTACAGCGAGCTCAAAGAATAAAGATGCTATAAATTATGTATAAGTGAAATATACAATACAGATGTCAATATCCCCAAGGGCTTGCCACCTATTGGAGCTAGTAGGGACATTGCAAGTCAACCCATGTATTCCACTCAAACATAAATTTTCATATGTTGCTGCCCATGGTGAGACAAACAATTCATTTTATACGTGTTATTATATATTCAGTCTCCTTCTCCTAGTTCTGAGCTGCTGCTTTTTGCTAAAAACACAAAAATCTGTGTGTGAGCCTTTCTCTGAGACAGATGATGCAAACAAGTCCCTGGCAGGCTTTGTTTGCAACATTGTAGCTTCTCTGTAATGCTGGAAGGGTTATTCAGAGGTTAAGTTGCCAATGAACTCACTGTGATTAACCCTCCCTGCATTATAAAGAAGCCTCAATTTTGCAGATAAAGCCTTCCAGGGACTTGTTTACATCATCTGTCTCAGAAGGGAGGGGGAGACAGAGAAAAAAATTCTCACACAGTTTTTTTGTGTTTTCAGCAGAAAGCAGCAGCTCAGAACTGGGGGAAGGAGACTGAATAGATAATAACAAGTATGGAAAGAATTGTCAGTCTCACCATGGGCAGCAACAAATTAAAAGTTATAAACAGTCAATAGAGGGCAGCGCCCACACTAAAGGTGTAGCTGGCTCACGTAAATGTATTGAGGCAATGTGTTGACGTAGATGAACCTACTGAGACGGTGTTTGGGGTGCAGCGGAAAGTTATGTTTTAGTGGAATACCCCTTTAAGTGCTTTAAAACATGACTGGGGATTATTAGTGAAACCATTATAGGCCATGCCATGCTCCCCTGGGAATAAATTTGCTAAGAAGCTCTCCTGTAGAAGGAGATTAGACTGTTGATGCTGGCTCTGGATAAAGCTACCCTTATGTCCCTTGAGATGATTTATAAATATACAGTCTTGATATTAAGAAATTCTAAAGTGAAATCCAACTTGTTAGTTCTTATTGTTTGGTGATGAAAGAAATTCCTGTAATGGGAAAAAACAATAAAAGGTAAGTAAAGAAACATGGCTCTCTACCTCTCACCCAGTGACCTCGGAATGGGACCCTGCTATATTGGGACATTACTTTCTAAATTCTCAGCTAGTAAGACTGTATTACTACAACCATTCACAATCGTCCGAATCTGTCAAAATCAGCACGTGTTAGAGATTTCGTGGCCGATTTACCACAGCCATTACCATGCCAAAAGGTTAAATATACGGCAAATCAACAACATGTAGTGTAAAGTGTGATCTGTAGAATACTATTAAATGCTCAGATATTTGATGATCATTACACTGTAATGTACTGCAGATTCTGGGTGTATAATTCACACCAAAATGCCATATCATTTGAATGTAGCTAAGCCACTTATGAATGTTCTTAAAGGATAAATCTGGTGAAAATAATACATTTCTAGCAGGCATGGGCAGGGGGGAACATAATAAACAAGCTCTACTTACCTCACCCTGTGCCTCCGAAGCGATGGCTTACCGCTCCTGGACTCCCCCGGGCTCCTGGATCTCCTTCTGCAGCAACATCACAACTCGGTTAATGGACTGCCTGCTTAGCCAGTCAGTGACTGGTTCGGGATACTGCTCCAGTCACTGATTGGCTGAGCAGGCAATCCATCAGTCGGGTGGGGTATTTTCCCCCAAGTCGCCATGACATCAGGATTTGATTCCATTGATTCTAATAGAGCCGCATCATAGAGGGGAAGGGGGTTTCCTCCCACTGGGGTTGGACTGGCCTGCCTCCAGAGCTTCAGGCCGGGCCAATGACCCCAGCTTTTGGGCAAAAACTACACAATCTAAGACGCTGATAAAGCAAAAAGAAAAAATAGGTGGTCAGCTCATCTCGATATTCAGTAGCTTGTGTATCCTCTGAGTAGGTAAATAGAGGGTGCACGGAAACTTCAACGGTAGCCAGCCGTGATGTGAGTGACAACATTTTAAAACGAGCGAAAAACATAGTAAAACACAAAAAAAGAGAGGACTATTTAAAACCACAAAAAAACTATACGAATATATATAAACAATATACACAGATTGTGAATATTCTAAACAGAAATCTCCCAATACTACGACAAGATGCAATTCTAGCAGAAATATTTGACAAGGGACATAGATGTGTCTCCAGACGAGGACGTTCCCTCAGGGACATTCTGCCACCGAGCATGACAAAAAACATGAATACAAGTCGACCTGAGGACATCGTGGAAACGTTAAATGTGGCCATCCAAGGTGCAGCACTTGTAAATACACGATAAAAACACAACAGTACACGGGTCTCAATTTTAAGAATGATCTTTTGTATCACTATTTACAATGATTTTGTCTTATATTGCTATTGCTTTGGTTGAGTTTTTTGTAATTATTTATGTGTTGTCGGTTGTTGTATCACATGACCTCATCACGTGTTTCCACACCGGACACCACGTCACCGAATGCAGGTGAAGAATAACTTGGTAATTACATGTTTTTAAATTGTGCATGCTTGTATCCCCGCACATGCCATGATTAAGCGCTTCCTGCGCAAAACACGTCGGTAACGGGTCCCCTTCGTGGGGTGATGAAGTTTTAATCTACTATGACTAATAAAGGATCGTTTTAATTTTACTTACTTTTTTTGGAGTGCTGGATTCCCCCACCTTTTGGATTCTGTTGTAAGACGCTGATAGCTCCCTATTGCACAAAAGACGCCAAGGGGGATAGTATGTCTCTTACCTTCCTCCTCGGCACTCTCCCAGTGCATTTAGTCATTTGCTCCATGGTTCGTTGAGACCATTAGGAGCACTGCCTAACACCCCATAACACCGATCCGTCTCCTGCCGGTCCAGCCCTTTCTAATGATAATGAATGGAGCAAACCGTCTGGGGGTTGGCCAGATCAGCGCTATGGGGGCAGGCAGTGCTCCTAATGGGTCTCCCAGTGCTCCAAGTGGTCTTACTGGACTGTGGAGTTCCCCTTTATACATTACATGGCACAGGGCTCACTAAGCCTATATTAGCACATATGACGTTTTAACATAGACGAGGAGTATCCAGTAAAATGGATTGAGTTATAGACTGTAATAAAAGTGCTGAGCTGATTATGGATATTGATGTTTTCCTGTTAAAAGGAATTATAAATAAAATATGTCAGTAAAAGTAACATTATATCTGGGCAATTCATGCTGTAGGAAGAAAGCGAATGTCCTTGCAAACATTTGTGTTCGAGCAGAGATCAGTTCATATAATGTATGAAAGTGTTTCCCAAACCCAGTTGTTAAAGGGCAACTCCAGCAACTATATATATATATATATATATATATATATATATATATATATAAAAAGGTTGACAAACACTTTTATACTTACCCTCACTGCTTGGTCCATCTCTGTTTGAATTTTCCGCCGATCGCGGGTCCCTGGAGCCTTGGTTGGCGTCTTCGTTCCTCTTTCCTTCTTCTACGGTTGGCAGCATCAGATGACTGACAGCTTGTTCAGCCAATTGGAGCTGAGCAAGCTGTGAGTCATGGAAAGATAAGCCACCACTAGAGCTGTCTGCCTGCGGCTTACCCCTAACCATACAGATCATGTGAACAGCTGATGTAGTCCCTGACTGGCTTTATCTGCAATAATGTAGCTTCTTTGTAGTACTGGGAGGGTTAATCACAGTTGGTTCCTTAGCAACTTGACCAACTTGTGTCTTCAGCAGAAAGCAGCAGCTCAGAACTGGGGGAAGGAGACTGAATAGATAATAACAATTGGAAACTTTGTAATTGGGTTTATTATCCGAAAAATGCATTTTTATCATGAAAAAGCAGTTTGAAGCTCTCCCCCCTGTCTTCATTGTTCTCCTATGGAGAGAGCTAAAGAAAAGACCAAAACAGGACAACAAAGAGTTAATCTACAAATCCCTCACGGGATATCTCCTGGGACAGTCACCAGTGACCTGTCTGAGCTCGGATTACAGCTGTCACCCAGCTCCGTGCCTGTAATCCTCTGTTATCTGCTTTCTGCTGCCGGCTAACTCCCTCCTTCCTCCTCCCCCCTCCCCTCTCCCTAGAACAGACAGGGTACGACTCCTGCAACAAGTCACAATTTTCTGATTTTTCAGAGTGGATGAAAAAGAGGAAGGAGGGGGGGACCTGGGAAAAGGCTTTTTACATGCAGATAATGGCAGATTTGGCTAATAAACCCAATTACAAAGTTTCTTAAAATCGCCTGGACTATTGATTTCTGCAAAAAAAAAATAAAAAATACGACAGTGACTCTTTAAGAAAAAAATAATATTGTTATGGGCTAGTTATGGGCTACATACACTCACCAGCCACTTTATTAGGTACACCTGTCCAACTGCACGTTACCACTTAATTTCTAATCAGCCAATCACATGGCGGCAACTCAGTGCATTTAGACATGTAGACATGGTCAAGACAATCTCCTGCAGTTCAAACCGAGCATCAGTATGGGGAAGAAAGGTGATTTGAGTGCCTTTGAACGTGGCATGGTTGTTGGTGCCAGAAGGGCTGGTCTGAGTATTTCAGAGACTGCTGATCTACTGGGATTTTCACGCACAACCATCTCTAGGGTTTACAGAGAATGGTCCGAAAAAGAAAAAACATCCAGTGAGCGGCAGTTCTGTGGGCGGAAATGCCTTGTTGATGCCAGAGGTCAGAGGAGAATGGGCAGACTGGTTCGAGCTGATAGAAAGGCAACAGTGACTCAAATAGCAAACCGTTACAACCAAGGTAGGCAGAAGAGCATCTCTGAACGCACAGTATGTCCAACTTTGAGGCAGATGGGCTACAGCAGCAGAAGACCACCCGTTACTAGCATGGTGTACCTAATAAAGTGGCTGGTGAGTGTATATCCAGGTTCTCATATAAAAGTAAGACCAGATGGAAAGTAGATAAAGCTCCCCATCTCCTTTCCCCATTACAATTGTTCTGTGGGATCATAAAACCATGAAACAGTGTAGGGTATATCAGGAATCCTACAATTGTTATAAAAGGGAGAATAGGATCCACAATAAAAAGCAAGTTAATACGAAAAATGTGAACTCCTTACCAGTTATATAATCGTAGAAGCAGTGGCGTAGCTACCATAGAGGAAGGGTAGGCAGTTGCTATGGGGCCCGTGTAGGAGGGGGACCCGGGGAAGAAGGTAAGAGCATGTGTCGTTCTGCTTAACCTCTTATGTACTGCAGTGTGTAAGTGACCAAATGTTTACTTATATGCTGCAACACAAAAAAAGGATTAACAAGCAGAAGACAGAGATCTCTACTTCACTGCACTGATAACTTCTAACCTCTGTTCTCTGTTCCAGCTGCACAATCAGGTAGGTAAATGTGCAGAGCTCCGGAGTTATGAGCAATAAAGCAAAGATCTCTTTGCCTTCTGAACATTGGGTCAATTACACACTGCAGTACATAAGGGGTTAAGCAGAAGGTAGTCCCCTCCTGCACCTATGTATTAAACATAAGGGCTACTAATGGGCCCTTATAGGTAAAAACAGTGGACTGTCACTGTCATAGCAAGCAGCCATTGGCTCTTATATACGCAGTGCATTGTGTTGTGCGTAGGGGAGCAGGGCCCCTTAAATTTTTTTTGCTATGGGGCCCCGTGAATCCTAGCTGCACCCCTGCCTAGAAGTACCTGGCAAAGAGTTTGAAGTTACGTAACTCTATGGCTATAGGGATTACAGGCAGGGGCGGATTAACTTTACTATGGGCCCTGGGCTGTTCACCAACCCACTGTAACTATGGCGGCACTGACATAAGTCTTTTTCCTTCATAATGCAGCTTGTAAAGGACCTGTATCGACTTCATTGTCACATGATAAGGTCCTTCAATATATTCTCTAATGTTACTGCATTGTCTCCTGGCTGCAGTTTTGCCCTAATTTGTGCAAAATTGCTGTAAAAAGCAGCAATTTTTATGCAGATCATGGCTGAACATGTCTGTTTGAGGGGCCATGGGCCTCTCAGGACATCAGGGCCCCGGGCTACTGCCCGAAATGGACCTATTATAATCAGCTACTGATTTCAGGTGTCGCTTATTGTAACTCTTCCATGCACTTAGTACAATGAAATTCATTTATAGTATCAATTCACAAACTTTCATTTGGAAAACAAAAATTTAAACAAAACTTCATTGAAATTCCTATTCTCTTCGGGATGTCCTCATTTTAGCAATACTAAAGCCTTTTCTTTGTGTTATGTAAGTTTCCTTAAAGTGTTTGGAATACTAATCTGTTCGGGCTGGATGTGTATTTGCAGAATTAGCTGTGGGAGGCAGTAGCTGAATGTCACCTGATACTTTTCAGATCACAGCAGTGCCAGACAACCATTTGCTCTTCCTCTCTTTTTCCATTGCCGTTGGATCACCTGAAAAATAGGCTGTTTTCCGATGACACAGAGGGAGTCTGTTCCTGCTTACTCTGGCATGCAGCACTGTACTGGCACATCAAAGCTGCATGCTACGTGCAATATAACAATGCACCATAAGTGTGCTGGAGTGGAAAACACGAGAAGACGCTTAGGCCATCATACTTCGGCTGGATTTTTGAAAGCTGCTAAAAAGGCATGGGAATTTACAGCCACTAAAAGATACAGTACAGTGTTTCTGCTGTGTGATTGCCGAATCACCATGATAGAGGTGCTATGATGTACACTTGTATGGTTTGTCAGCATTATAAACTAGCCTTGCTGAAGAGACAGGACGGACAGCACAAGAGATAAAAGTAAGGTAGAAAAAAAGCCGCCACTGGTTTTTGATCAGTTTTTTTTTTCCCCTTTAAACTAGCTAATTGATTGGAAGACAAGTTTTAAAGATGATACAAGTGTTTCTGAAAAGCTACAATGTTTTACGGAAAGGTTATGGACACCTGACTGCATTTTTAATTATTACATGTACAATGCCATACATGTATAATGGAAGAAAAACTTTTTTCCATAGGTCTTTATTAAAATGTTTTACTTACTTTGTCCTCTGCAGCTTACATAATTCAAAATATGTTCAAGATATGTAAAAAAAAAAAAAAAAAAAACGACAAAGGTGAATTTACACCCACCCAAGAGGTTACGTGACAGGTGGCGGTCCTGCTATGCCTCTGTCTGCCACCTCCCTTATGCACTCTTGGCATGTAGTTCAGGTGTTTTGGCAGCCGGGGTCTTTCTGAGACAGTGATAATAGATTGCAAAAATAACAGTACACTGCAGTACACGACAGTATGTTTCTGTACTCTGCAAGGGATCAGAAGATCAGAAGACTCAGAGTAAAATTATAAAAAAAAAATAAAAAAAAAATAAAAAATAATAAAAAGCCTAGGAAGCAGCAGCTTACCAGGGATTTAAATGGCTAGTGTATCTCCACCCAGGGCCAATTGTAGGTTTTACTGCTGCTTGATACAAAACCTTAAATTGTCGCCCCCCCCCATCAGTGTGCCCCCCACCACCACACAACTCCATCACCACCACCCCAGCCCATTAATTAGATGTGTGCAGAAAATTTTCTGCAGCTTATAATAAGTGCATACACACTATCCAGTGGTACCATAAATCACCCTGTTTAAGCACTACCTTCCATCTTTGGTGAGGACGAGACAGAAAAGGTTTTAAATTTCACCAGTGTGAATACAGTTCTTCTTTACAAATCTTTATTGCTTCTCAAAGAATAAAAGCATCTGACACATACAAGAGTGTCTACTCCTGGTGATCTTATTCATGGTCATACTACCATTACACCTTGTGCTCTATTATAAAGGGGTAGTGACTGCTTGTAGTGCAGTGATGACTGAAGCATATAACAATACATGCAGTTCTGACTTCCTTGCATTCTACTGTATCCAGCTATCATTTGTAGGTCAATGGGGTCAATAAAGTGGTGTGGAGCAGACAGTATAAATTATGGCCGCTCCATAAAATCCACCTCCCCTATAAACCCCTACAAGTCTGCCACCTGAGCAATAAACTTAATCCTCCTCATGGGAGAAACGGCCCTCGCTCCACCTATTTCTGTCTTCACCAGTGTTCTACCTGCACATAATTTAAGTTGTTCCTCATGTTCCTTTTTGCTTGAGCATTGTTGGATCCTTTAGCTTTGGCTGCCCAGGCATGATGGGAATTGTAGTTTTGTAACAGCTGGAGGGCTTGAGTTTGACATGTGTGATCAAAGACTACCTTCATATTAATACAAACGCAGTCACACTGTCAGTGTTTGACTGCAAGTGCGGAGTCATCAGTGCACGGGACACATTACAATGGCAGCAGCTTTCAAGATAAGCTGCATCAACGGCCACTCATATCTGTGAAACTGAAATGGCAGCCTGAGAGGCTTTAAAGGGGTTGTCCAGTTAGGTAAAATATAAGTTGACTCATCCCTAATCCTGAAGTTTAACAATTCATTCCATACTTATTATTTATACAGTCTCCTTCCCCTAGTTCTGATCTGCTGCTTCCTGCTGAAGACACCCCCCTCCCCCTTCTGAGACAGCTGATGTAAACAAGTCCCTGGCAGGCTTCATCTGCAACTTTGTAGCTTCTTTGTAATGCTGGGAGGGATACTCTGAGATCAAGTTGCTGATGAACTCACAATGCTTAATCCTCCCACATCACAAAGTTGCAGATAGGGATTTGTTTACATCATCCATCTTGGAAGGGAAGGGGTTAGATGGCAGAGACAGACTGAACAGCTCAGATACAGTTTTTTGTGTCTTTAGCAGAAAGCAGCAGCTCAGAACTGGGGGAAGGAAACTGAATAGATAATAACAAGTATGGAATTAATTATTTGTCTCACTATGGGCAGCAACATATATTTTACTTAACTGGATAACCCCTTTAAAGCCTTTAGATAACCTCATTTCAAAACTCAGCTTTCAGATACAGTTTTATGTTTCAAGATAGTTATATATTATGAAAATTTTTATAGTACTACTCATTACATGGAAAAAATATCCTTGTCCCTTTAAAAAATCAAGAACATTTAAAAGAGATATAATCTTTCCAAACCAACATTATATCATCCAGTGAGCATTTACTGCCGATAAAATCTATCCACCAAGCCAAGAAATCATGTCAAGCAGCAAAATGCCAGGAACGAGAGGCTAATGTCAGTGATCAATTGGACATTTTGGAAGTTCTCAGCATAAAGATGAGCTATTCCCTAGCAGAGGTTGTGTAAAATGGCAAAGACAGGTAAGAAGCATGGAATCCTGAAAAGCCACAGAAAGCTATTTGGGCGAAGTGATGCTTGCGCGTCTATCAGGGTACTCTAGTAAAAAAAAATATTTTTTGAAATCAACTGCTGTCAGAAAGTTATACAGATTCGTAAATTAAAGTACTAAAAATCTCAAGTCTTTCAGTACTTATCAGCTGCTGTATGTCCTGCAGGAAGTCATATATTCTTTCTGATACAGTGCTCTCTGCTGCCACCTCTGCTCTTGACAGGAACTGTCCTGAGCAGGAGAGGTTTTCTATTTGGATTTGCTACTCCTCTGGACAGTTCCTCTCAGGGACAGAGGTGGCAGCAGAGAGCATAGTGTCAGACTAGAAAGAAAACTCCACTTAATGCAGGACATGCAGCAGCTGATAAGTACTTGAAGACTTGAGATTTAGTAATAGAAGCAATTACAAATCGGGTAAGTTTCTGGCACCAGTTAATTTAAAAACACTTTTTTTCACCAAAGAATTCCCCACAATTCAAAGTCTGTGGGAATGACCAAAAAAAGCCAAAATAGGAGCTAAATGTATTTTGTTGTATTATAAAAAAAAGCAGCCTTCTCGTCTGTGTTTTTTTTTTCTTGCATTAAACGTGATCCCTATTCCCTTAAAGGTCAACTCCAATGGGGGGGGGGGGGGGGGTGTTGTGAAATTTTTAAAGCGATTTTTTATACTTACCCCCACTGTAGAGTTCTTCTGTTCTGTTCACAAGCACTTCCTGATGTTTAAAACTCCCGCCCCTCCGGTCAGCAGCTCAGATAGCTTACAGCTTGCTTAGCCAATCAGAACTGCAAATGACCTATTGCTTAGAAAGAGCTGGGAGAAGACCGCTGCAGCGCGCTCTACTCCTGCTCTGTTTGAAGAAAAGAGTCACACTCATAAGTCTATGGAGCCCGACTTTTTTTTTCTTACACAGAGTGAGAGTGGATCACGCTGCGGCTCGTCCTCTCCCTGCTCATTCTCCCAGTCGGCATGGGTCTGAACACTCTCTGTATTGTCAGGAAGATGACGGTCTGATCTGCTGCCCCAGGAAAGGTTCCCATGCACCTTCAGTAGTTATCGTCTGAATATTCATGTGTTCGGAATAGAGAGCTCTAACGGCATCTTTTTGCTTGAATACAAGGGGGTTGGATAGGTATCATCCATCATGTCAGACCCTGATCTCTAGTGACATTATCTGTTGGTGGTCGGTCGGAATTGCCTCATACACCTTATCCTGACCACTGACAAAAGCAGCTGGTACGGCAGACCAAAGTATAAGGTATTTGGGGACCTTTCTTGTGTAACGTGTTAACATATCTTATCTCAACTTCAGGGGTACAGTTCAATATCTTAAAGTGAATGTACCACTAGGTACATCGCTTAGATTTTTTTTACATGAACAGACCAGGGCTGGCAAGCGGGGATGCCGATGGCGTGGTCCTTTTCTTAAAATGCCCCCCCAGTTCCCCGGTCTAGTACCGAGCACATACCTGGCATGAAGCATTGGAGGCGGGGCCCGCCGGCCCCCAGTGTAACAATCTCCCCTCTGTGACACGGCTCCTTTGATTCTAATGGGGCCGCATCACAGAGGGGAGGGGTTTCCTTCACACTGGCGGCCAGCGAGTCCGCCCCCAGTGCTTTATGTTAGGCCGTTCAAAAAAGGGCCGTGACCGGACCGGCCTCCCCATGCTGGCCCTGGTCTGTTTTTGTATAAAAAAAACAAGGCAATGTACCTAGTGGTACATTCGCTTTAATTTGCTAGGGATCCAAATAAGGCTGCTTACATCTGTAAATTGTCCAAAGAGTGTGATGATCTGTCCAGTAAATCACTCCATTACATAGAAAGTGGCATATAGTAACAGATATACTACGTACGTATACGTATATACTAATAAATACTGCTGCTACATAAAAATACATGTAAGGGTACTATTAAATGGCCCAATAAGAATGGCTAGATCGGCGCTCGTTTACTGGGCCTATTACACGGCCCGATAATCGTTTAACAAGGGCTGCAGGGACAATGTTACCGATGTCCTTGCAGCCCTTGCTTAAACTGCATACATTATCTATACATAGTCCAGGGCTTCTCTTGCAGTCCGCCTCTTCCCGGGTCCCACGAGCTGCAGTTTCAGAGCGTCCTGTCTTAGTTGACAGGCCGCTCAGCCAATTACTTGCTGCAGCGGTCCCAGACAGTGATTGGCTGAGCGGCCTGTGAGCTAAGACAGGCCGCTCTGAAGCTGCAGCGAACGGGACCCAGGGAGAAGCAGAGTGCAGGAAGAGCCCTGGAACATGGATAGGTAATGTATGCAGTTTGCAAATTGTTAGCTGCCGGCCGCGCACCGCTATTACACTTAGCGATGCGTGGTTGGTGCCCGACAATTATAGGTCCAAACCTATATCAACGATCCGTCAATGATCCTTGTCATCGGCTGATCGTTGTGTTTGTTACATGGAGCGATAATCGTCCGGATAGGGGCGATTCGGCTGATTATTGTTCCGTGTAATAGTACTCTAAGACACTCTGCCTGCTGGGGCACTGGAGCAGTCTCGGACTGGGGTATCTGGGGCCCACCAGAGAAAATGATCCTGGGGGCCCACCAATGAAAAACCAGTGAGAAAAGACATGTCAGTCAGTGTTAGTGCAGGTTCTAAAGCTGGGGGCCCACCGGAGGATCCTCTAGTCCTCTGGTGGGCCAGTCCGACACTGCACTGGAGGTCCCATTCATCTGCCTATTCAGACTATTCATGAACTGGAGTAACATACAGTATACGGTTATGCTCAAAAATGTATTAGGAAACTGGAAGGGGGGCAGGGATAGTTGAAAGCTCAAGCCAGGGAAGCTTTTCAACAATAAACTAGTAAGAATGTAAAGTATTTCATATTTGCCTACAGGCTGTTTTCACATTTTGCATGATATTTTCTTAATTTTTTCCAGATAACTTTATGTACCATGACTTTTTTTTTAAATTCTGATTGACATTGTTCTGTCTTTCTTGGCTAACATTTTAATATTTATAAAAAATATCAAAATATTTATAAACAGATCAGCGATTTTTATTTTGGTATGAACACTTTCAAATTTTTTTTCTGGAACCACTTTTCTTTTTTAAACAGCAGACAGGATCAATATTTGTCAGCCAGCGCTTTATGCCTTTCTAGGTCAAAGTGAAGCGTTACAGCCATTGGCACAAAGTACAAAAAAGAAAAAAGATTTAGAAAGTGTGATGCAAATAAAGCGTAAACATTCCAAATGATCTGTGCCAACATCTGTTTAGGTGATTACTTCTGCAGGTAGAGGGTCACATTAGATTGTGGGAGCAGGGGCATAGCTTTAGGGTGTATAGAGGTATCACTCTCAAGTACCAATTTTTTTAGGGGGGAGGAAAAATCCTAAATAAAAACTGCATGGTAGGTGGAGGGGATCAGTTCCAAATGTAGCATTTAGTCCCAGAAGGTACCATTAATGTGGGGGCTTTATTTGTCTTCTACCTTGGCCATATGTAATTTGTCTCATGACTTCTGTGGGGCTCATTTATAAAGACTGGCGTACATCTTAGATAAGGTCCCGTCTCCATTTTCCCAGATGGTTTTAATAAGAGACTGTAATTAGAACTGGCCAGCTCTGTGCCTGTCCCACCCCAGTAATCATATTTGATCTAACTCAGCCAATGGATGTCATTCACCCCAGTTCCCTTTAAGGGGTTACCCAGTGCTACAAAAACATGGCCGTTTTCTTCCAGAGACAGCACCGTTCTTGTCTCCAGGTTGTGTGCAGGTTTTGCAACTTAGTTCCTTTGACGTGAATGGAGCTTAATTACTGACCACCCCTGAACTGAAGACAAGAGCAGTGCTGTGTCTGGAAGAAAGCGGACATGTTTTTATAGTGCTGGATAACCCCTTTAAGTTTTATATCCTATGCTTTGTTACTGTTACTGCAGTGGTAGCCATGCTTGTGCGGATCCTGATCTGTCTGGTTGCTTTATCCTATCCAGATTCTACATTACAGGAGTATGTCACCATTCTACTCAGAACTAAAAATGATGATTCCCAGGCATGTGTTCTCCTATTCAGGGATGCAGTGGCCAGAGCTGCTGTAATCGTGTCATTGAGCTGCTTGATTGTCAAATAATGCAATGGTATTTACCCATTTAGTTGCTGATGCCAGGGAACGAGGAGCATAGAGGAATGCACAGGTAGTGATGAAACACCTAAATATAGGAAGGGGAGGCTGAGCTCTGAGCTTCCGTTATTGTGTCCTATGTATATACTGGTGCCACCCTTCACTGTACTCAGAAGCGTAACTAGAATGGGCTGGACCCCATAACAAACTTTTGATTGGGTCCCCCTTCTCTACCCCATCCCACTGTGGTTAATCCCCCTGTTTGTTAGCCCTCTACCTAGTAGATAGCATATGTTAGACATCTCCCCTGGTATCCCTCCAGTAGACAATGCCCGTATGATAGACATCTCCCCTAGTGTCCCCCATGGTAGACGTCTCCTCTAGTGTCCCCCATGGTTGGTATCTCCCCTAGTGTCCCCTGTGGTAGGCATCTCCCCTACTGTCCTCCATGGTAGACATCTCCCCTAGTATTCCCCATGGTAGGCATCTCCCCTAGTGTCCCCCATGGTAGACGTCTCCTCTAGTGTCACCCATGGTTGGTATCTCCCCTAGTGTCCCCTGTGGTAGGCATCTCCCCTACTGTCCTCCATGGTAGACATCTCCCCTAGTATTCCCCATGGTAGGCATCTCCCCTAGTGTCCCCCATGGTAGACGTCTCCTCTAGTGTCCCCCATGGTTGGTATCTCCCCTAGTGTCCCCTGTGGTAGGCATCTCCCCTACTGTCCTCCATGGTAGACATCTCCCCTAGTATTCCCCATGGTAGGCATCTCCCCTAGTGTCCCCCATGGTAGATATCTCCCATAGTGTCCCCGGGGGAGGTATCTCACCACATATTGCCCCAACCCATACGTAGTGTTCCCCAAAATAGACATCTTCCCTATTATTCTACCCTCCTCCCCGGTACATAGTGTCCCCCATGGTAGGTATCTACCTCGGTAGTATGATGACAGCTCAGGACAGGCCCAGTATATTGCAGGGATGGGCCCCATGATGTGGTGGGCGATGTAGCGCCCGCTATGGCTGCTACAGTGACTGTACTCCTGTATGTGATGATAAGAAAGCCACAGCTGGAAAGTCATCTGTACAGAACTGGAAATGTCAGCTTAGTTTAGGCTTAGTGGTCAGAATGAAAACTTTCGGCTTCGGGATTATTTTATAATATACACAATACAATGGAAAATTAGGAAGAAATATAACAAAAAATTAGTAAATGTTAAAAAAATGTACTGTAGGTCATATCCTGATAATACATTCTCACACATTTCCTTTAAGCACAATTCACCATAAAACTGTAACAGGATTCTATGTATCTGCTTTATTGTTGGAGTGACTGAAGTCAGGAAGAACTTGGTTTGTATTGCATGGGAATTACAGCAGAATGCGCTAGTCAGGCAGAACACGTTAGGTTTTAGTGGCTCATTCTTGTGTGCTGAACAATGCTCACTTCTGTCTGAATCCAGGGCACCGCAGGCACTTACACCACGGCCCTACAGAGAATTAGTCTGATTACGGGACACTATGACAGGAATTCATTCATTACACAAGGATATGTGCATAGCGGAGCACATACATATGGGTTAGCATACAAGTAAAGGTAACTGCTTGCCAATGTCCCGGAGAACTATATATCTGTTCTTACCGTGTTTCCCCCGAAAATAAGACAGTGTCTTATATTACTTTTTGCTCCCAAAGAGGCACTATCGGGGAGATTTATCAAACATGGCGTAAAGTGAAACTGGCTCAGTTGCCCCTAGCAACCAATCAGATTCCACCTTTCATTCCTCACAGACGCTTTGGAAAATGAAAGGTGGAATCTGATTGGTTGCTAGGGGCGACTGAGCCAGTTTCACTTTACACCATGTTTGTTAAATCTCCCCCTATGTCTTATTTTCGGGCGACATCTTATCCCCCCACCACGAATACTCACCAATGTCCTGAGTATGTTCTTACTGAAGCAGGGGCGATACTGAGTGACGTCATACAGTGGTCCAGGAGCGTGCAGTGAGACGTGTATCAGGTGACCCCCGGCATGCATTTGGACGTGCGTCAGGACATGGGGGCCATGGACCAGAATGCCTGCAGCGCCGGCTTTGAAGGTCCACGAAGGGATTAGGTGAATCCTGGGTGGCGGTGGGCAGTGGCCTAACTTTCAGGGGACGCCTTACTTTAGGGTAAGGATGCCTTATTTTCGGGGGGATGCTTTACTTTAGGCTAGTTGGGGTGTTTTTTTTAGCAGGACGTCTTATTTTTGGGGAAACACGGTATTTACAGAATATATTGGCCCAAACAATACCATGTCATATCAATATAATAAAAATAATAATAAGTTCAGATCTTAGTTTTTGGAGTAATATCTGTTATATAACTTTAACAGAAGCCTATTTTCTTATTGGCATTCACTTGTGTCCTTGCACGGCCCTGTATCAGGCCAGGTAAAAGGACCCCAAGGGCCATATTACACGGAATGATAATGGGCCAAATCAGGCTGATATCTCTCCATTTAATAAAGACTCAGATCAGCCAAAGAGCTGATCATGAGCCACTAACAGCACATCACTACATGTAATAGGTAGCCCGGCCGACGTCTGATGATTGTGTGTATGAAATAATAAAGCTAATACTTACCTGTCCAGGCTCCCCCCGGTGTTGTCCATCCTTGTCTGTGGGATTCTCCGGTCACTGTAGCTGCAGCTCTCACTTCTAGTCCAGTTTCTGAAATGACCAATCAGCCAATCACTGTCCGAGATGGGACAGCACCGCAACCAATGATTGGCCTGTATACTTGTATTGCTGATTGTGAATAAAAGTACCACATTTCATACCTACACCTACCCCGCCACTGGAACGTATGTAGTTCAGTACCTTTTTTCAGTATTCCTGGCTCCAGCTTGCCTAGCTCTGATCTCCACATTCAGGTCGGCCACCTGAGTGACATGCACTGAAGATGTGTCCACATGTTCCATGCTGGCCAATGATTGAGCCCTTTGCATACAGACGCTCTGATATAATTGTCTTCTACACATATGAATTGTTCCTTCAGGACGAATGCTTCACCAGCCAATCACATTGCTGTACCTGTCGATCGGAGAACTGCACACAGAAGGGGAATTGGGAAGGAGATTGGGGAAGGTGGGATGGCTGCATCGCACTGATCATGAGACTTGTAGGATTGGGCAGCACACATCTAGCTGTCCTTACCATATAATAAAGGTATTTTTCTACATCCTACAATCACAGCTATATAAAGTACCAGTGTCTCCCTGACCTAACATCTATCTAACAGTGTCAGCAGTTTGGAACATGAATTACAGTTGGCAGATTCCCTTGAAGACTTTCCTTATACCAAACATCACAGAGGGTGTGTTTCCACTCAAGCCCACCTTGTTTTGTCTAGAGTACAGGACCCCTAACAGCGACAAAATTCCATGCATAGCGTGGTCTACAACCCTGTACTCTGACCCAGGAAGTCTCCCTCACCTTCCAAATCATAGCAGATCCACTTCAGGCTGGGGCTTACATCAGGGGACAGGACTGTGGAGGTAATCTCTCCATAGCTGTACCCCCTCTCTCCCTGGACAGAGAGTGCTATACTGTGCTATACTGTGCTCACATCTGCCCTGCTCATTCCTTTATGCTCCCTTCAGTCTCTGTCCGCCCTTGTGTTTCCTATCCTCTCCATTCCTGCAATAATGTGCCTGCACTTACACTCAGCAATACACACTGCTGCTATAAAATGCCTGCACTCACACTCAGCAATACACACTGCCAGGGCCGATTCAAGGGTTTCTGCCGCCTGAGGCAAACCTCAGGCGGCCGCCCCGAGTGATAGCCGGCATCCCCCCCGGACCACCCCCAACCCCCCCCCCCCCGCCGCCGCAGCCATCTACTAACCTGTCCCACACCGCAGCCGGCCCACGATCTCTGCTGTCTCCACATCCCGTCAGGTCCCGCGATGTCACCCTGCAGCTGTCACGGACCTCCAGGCTGTGGTGAGTGAGTGGGGTGATCGGATCACCCCAGCGCGTCCCCCACTGACCCCGGGCACTCACCACAGCCTGGAGGTCCGTGACAGCTGCAGGGTGACATCGCGGGACCTGACGGGATGTGGAGAGCGCGGGCGACGGGACAGGTGAGCGGCCGCTGTCATTTTTGTTAAGTGATACTTAACAAAAATGACAGCAGGGGGGACATAATGCTGCCCCCTGCCGGACCGCAAATTCTGCCGCCTGAGGCGGAAGGCTCATTCCGCCTCATGGCAGAAGCGGGCCTGCACACTGCTGCTATAATGTGCCTGCACTGACACTCAGCTATACACATTGCTGCTATAATGTGCCTGCACTTACGCTCAGCCATTCACACTGTTGTATTGAGAAGTCTCTGTCACTGTCCTCCTGCACAGCTCTGTAATTTTCACTTCCCTATTGGTCCATGCTAAACACACCCCCCTTCCCCATTGCTGTCATGTGACCACACAGACCACTGACAGCAGCCCTGCTTCTCTATTCTAGCCTGTTGTACTACCCTACTGCATTATGGGGATCTGCAGTTCCATCCTATATCTACAAACTGCTGCTGTTTTTCAGGTTTATGCACTTACTATACATTATACCCCACAATCTGATTGCTATATTGTACAGTAACTTATAATATGACATATTCTGCTGTTTCTAGATGTTTGTTTCATTTGTTTTACATGTTACTCAGAATAAAAAAAATCATTATTTTGGGGGCGTGGAACCAATTGTCTGAATTTCTACCATTTCTTATGGGAACATTTGCTTTGGTTTAAGAGTGGATTTGGATTACCAGCACGGTCCCAGGACGAATTATGCTCGTAATCCAAGGCACCACTGTATTTTCACTGATAGAACTGGTGCCTATTGGATGTTTTATGGACCAATCTTTAAAGACAGTTGCATGTGAAAATCCGGAATCATCCATTTCAGATATAGTAAAACGACCAGTTACAGCACCAACAATCCCTGCACCATCCAGGTCACCAGGATCATATTTCTTAACCTTTCCTGACTTTAAAACTAAACAGGTTCTTGACCTTTTGACCGCGTCTGTATTTTATTGCTTCCAGTTGCTACCCCAGGATATGCATGTACATGTGTGCATACTCTACGGTAGTTTTCATGGAGTGGATCTCCATGTGTTGTCAGCTTTTTGGATTGTTTTTCATTATTTAGAAAACATATCAGTTGAACACATCTCAAAATGATGATGACGATGATGAATATAAATCACCTTCTGTCTGCAATGGCTAGCACTCTTCAGCAGATCAGCTTTCTCTCAACAACCGGTGATTTTCAATGCCAGGAGACTAAATAAAAGGTACAAGGTGATATAATACGCTAAGATCCGATGACTCAAAAACATTTTTAAATGACTAAATAGTACATAATGCTCTGTACCAGCAGAGCGAATGGCATGTCCATTTTAAAGGGAAACTATCAGCAGGTTGGAGGAATCTAACCTGCATATATGTCCCTATTGTGTAGAAGACGCCGAGGAGTAAGGGATGTCTCTTACCTTCCTCTTCTGTGCCATTATGGTGCAGTTAGGGGCCTATTCCACGGAGAGATAATCGGGCGAATTCGACCAATTATCGCTCTGTGGAATAGAGACATCGATCAGCCGATGATCGTGTCATCGGCTGATCATTTATTTAGGTGAAAACCTGAAATCATCTGGCACCGACCACGCATCACTACGTAAAATAGCGATCCACGGCCGGCGACCAACGATTTCACAAACAGCATACTTTACCTAACCATGCTGCTGGGCTTCTCCTGCGCTCCTTCTCTCGCGGCCCAGCGCGCAGGGCTGCAAATACATCGGTAACGATGTCCCTGCAGCCCTCGCTAAACGATAATCGGGATGTGGAATAGGCCCAGTAAACAAGCTCAGATCTAGCAGATCGGCGCTCGTTTACATTTTTGATCGGGCCCCCATCGGCCCTTGGAATAGTGTGCTCCATAGTCCGGTGAGACTGCTAACAGCAATGCCCGCCCCCATATCGCTAGGGGCCCAGAGAGGGAGGGGGGCTCTGTGTTCTAATTTCAGCCTGCTCACTGTAGTGCAGGGTGAGAGAGCTGAACATCAGAAAACACAGGAGAAGGAGCAGGACCTGCTGAGAGAGAAAAGGGTAAAGAACCTGATCACATGACCCGAAGGTCCTCAACCTCACAGTGTGGAGATCAGCCTGACAGAGGAAGAGGGAGAAGACTGAGCTGTTAGTGCTGTGTCAGTCAGTAATGTGTGTATGTTAGTGGTGTAGTGATTGTGCATAGTGAAGGGCCCGCTTAGGCTGCAAAAACCTGGAGCCAGCCATGATTGAAATAATGGCCGTTATTTACCGTTATATGGCGGCCATCCACTCAATTTCAACATTGTGTGAACAGAGCCTTTCTGTGTTTTCAATCCACTCCTGGTTGAGGTTGCAAAATACTGACCAAATACTGACTGAAATATACTGTGTGTGAACCGAGCCTTACTCTGTATGGCTATGTTCACATGACGTTTTTTCCTGGCCATTGTTTGATATTTAAAACAACGGCTGTTGTTTTGAGTATCAAATAACGTCTGTGGTTTAGCATGTTTCAGCACCCGTCAGTGTAATGACGGCTGTTGGTACATTAGTCTAGTTCAGGTGGACTGATTGCCATTTGGATGTGTCTTTAATAGAAAAGTCTATTGAATTTAATAGTAAAGATGGTAAAAAAAGAAAAACTAAGTGTGAGCAACTGAAAAATAACGTCCATTGTTTGCAAAAGACTTTAGAAAAGAATTGTCATCATTATTTTTACGTCCACGCAAACAACATCTGCTACTTAATACACTGGGTGCTTCGGACGTCCGTCATCCTATTTACTTTAAAACATTTCATTGAGGTGAATTAAAATGTGGTAGTAACGGACGTTATTTTAAAAAGTAAAAGCAGGTGAATGTAGCCTTTAAGTGAAAATGGGGCATTATAGGGGAACTTCAGCGAAAAACTGGTACCAGAAAGTGATATAGATTGGTAAATTACTTCTATTTAAAAATCTCAGGTCTTCCCTACTACTTTTCAGCTGCTGTATGTCCTGCAGGAAGTGGTGTTTTCTTTTCAGTCTGACAAAGTACTCTACTGCCACCTCTGGCCTGGCCTTGGTTTTTCCCTTGTCATTACATTGACTTATAGGGCCACTTAAAATGGTGGTTTCCTTACAGGAGCAACCCCTTGGCTGGGTCCTTCCCGGAGGGATATCTGGCTAGTCCTGTGTTTTGAGACTCTTTGATGAGGCTCCACAGGCTCTTCTTTTGCATATTCATGTTTCCCAGGGAGCAATGCACCTAGGATTTCACTGCATTGAGCGCTTTGACTAGCCGCCGGCAGTGTTATCGTTTGGTTGGTCTCCCTGAGATCAGCGATCTGTTTCTCTTAGGAACTGTCCAGAGCAGTAATGAATCCCCATAGAAAACCTCTCCTGCTCTGGACAGTTCCCGACATGGACAGAGACGGCAGCAGAGAGCACTGTGTCAAGAAAACACCACTTCCTGAAGGACATACACCAGCTTATAAGTACTGGAAGACTTAAAGGGGTGCTCCAGCATGAGGGCACTTTCTGGGGGGGACCGGGGAGAAGTTGACTGAAATAAAAGACGTCCACTCACCTCCCCGGTTCCCGGACGCTTCCTGGTGTCTGACGACGCCCGAGACGCTACGTCTCAGGGCCGCTCAGCCACTCAGTGAAGGAGGCGGGATCTGAGCGGACTTCAAACGGATCCCGCCTCCTTCACTGAATGGCTGAGCGGCCCTGAGACGTAGCATCTCGGGCGGCGTCAGACACTAGGAAGCAGCCGGGAACCGGGGACCGGAGCGCCGCGATGAGTGACCCGCCCCCCCCCCCAAAAAAAGTGCCTCCACACTGGATAACCCTTTTAAGATTTTCAAATAGAAGTAATTTACAAATCTATATAGCTCATTGGAACCAGTTTATTTAAAAGAATTTTTTTTTTTTTGCTGCGGTTTTCCTTTAAATGTAGCTCGTGTGAATAGTGTTTGGCGTCCAAGCCCGCCACAGATGTATCTGCTGTATTTTAACCTGCACTTGTAATAAAGACAACGCATCACAACGGTGAGTGCCCCCGCATCTTTTTCTACATATATTGGTTTCCTTTAAATGTGCTACCTTATTTAAGGGTAAAGTAATGTCTTTGTAACACATCCTTCGGTTTTTGGATGCATCATAGACAGAAAGTCAGGTATGCGACCTGATCCTTACAAAAAAACACTTTTAACGTTTGACTTTTAACCCAGAATGTCAACTTTGCAGCCGGCTTGTTTGTTGTAAGGCGAGGCTCGTCTAAAACCTATTTTTTTTTTTACAACTAAATGAACGTACATCAATCTTTGTGAATGTCAGTAATACCGTGCAGCAGCAAATACGCCATGTTTTGCACGGGCTCGGTAACAAACATCTTGAAGCAATAACCTAGCTATGTTTTATCTTGCTTTGGGAAACCCTGGTAACTGTTCAATTGTATCTGATAGATTGGGTAATGGTTGCAGTCACCTAACACAATGCTCTTTACTGTGGCTCTAAAGAGTCATAGGTGCAATATGATATTTTGGTTTGATAGTTATATCAGTATATAGCATGTGTTCCCTTTATAGAATAATTGGGGAGATTTACCGAACATGGTGTAAAGCTCAGAGCCAGGATGCTTGGTCAGGTGGGAGGAGTGTTGCTCGACCACCAGGTCACTATCTCTATGGGCATTGGTGTTGTGGTGATGGTGGTCGACGCTCAGTGCTGCACCATTTAGGTTACAGACCCACAAAAATCAGGTACCATAAAGAGATGTATGGGCTTGTACACTTTGATCACAATCTATACTAATGTATACTCCTAGAGAGACTCTGTCATAGTTTATGCTGTCCTATCTCAGGGTAGCATAAACTAGTGAGAGAGAAGCTGAACAGAATGATGTATCTTAATAACATGGACAATAAGTAGTCCTCTCCATTATGTGCATGAGCTCAGAAGTCCTGGATATTCATGAGAAGCAGAAAACTCCACCCACCAGCTGCTGATTAGTAGTTATCTACTCATGCTGTGTATAGACAGTCACCTGTCAATCAACAGCTGGAGGGAGGGGAAGAGGTGTGGCAAGAATCCTATTCTCCTGCATATTAGGAGAACTGCTGAACAGAATGATGTAAGT
The DNA here is from genome assembly GCF_027789765.1 of Dendropsophus ebraccatus. Taxonomy (NCBI): domain Eukaryota; kingdom Metazoa; phylum Chordata; class Amphibia; order Anura; family Hylidae; genus Dendropsophus; species Dendropsophus ebraccatus. The sequence continues at coordinate 20,640,366 of NC_091464.1, forward strand.
AATACGCTGATCTGTTCAACATTTATATCACTAGTTCATGCTTCCCTCATTGAAGGCGGCATAAAGCTAGTGACCGATTCCCTTTAATTATGCTGAGAAGCAGTGAATCAGTGTATTAAAGAACAAAATGGCTTCACTTAGGGCCCTATTCCACCAGACGATTATCGTTCAGATTATTGTTAAATCTTTCGAATCTAAACGATAATCGTTCGGTTGAAATGCAGCAAACGAGAAATTGTTGTTCTTTTTATAAGACCTGGACCTATTTTTATCGTTGCTCGTTCGCACAACGTTCTCAAATCAATCGCATAGAATAATAAGTTGTTCGGTCGTTCACGGTAGATACGAAAGCAATAGCGAAGAAATATCGAAGAAAAAACGATCGCAAATACGATCATAAGTAACGATTATCGTTCCATGGAAATGAGTGAACGTTTTCAGATCTTTCGCAATAGCGGTCGTTTGAGATCGTTAACGATTATGCGAACGATAATCGTACGGTGGAATAGGGCTCTAAGATGTTACATATCATAGATGGGACAGTGTCTGAAACTGTCCTGATAGACATTTGGGAGATCTGGATTAATAACAATGTATGTATCTACTGATCGCAGCAAGACGTTAAATAACAAGTAGAGATGAGCGAATCTCGAACACACTCGGGATCGTCCAAACCTGAATGTGCGTTATTTGATTACCAGGGGCTGAAGAAGTTGGATGGAGCCCTATGAAGTCCTGGAAAACAGGCAAGCAGGAGCTGCAGGGGTTGTGAATACTTTTGCAAGGCACTGCATACATGTAAATATCTAGAAAATATAATATAATGGCTCACCCCATTCATTCTTTCTAGATTAAAGCAAAGGGAGATTAAATTACATTAGATATTATAGATATCACATATTATTGAAAACTATAAATGATTAATAACTCATGCTTCCCTTTATGTCATACAGGTTCATAAAACGCATCATTAGTTCCTAAGTTCAGTCTTGTGTAAGAAATGCTGAATTTCAGGTGCTGCCAGCAGACCGGCTCCAGCTAGGGTGCCAGCTACAAATGTTCTCCCCGGGGATATAATCTGTGGCCAAGGGTTTCAATTACACATTGTTTTCTGTAATCTTACCTAATATTATAGCCTTTAGCTGACTAAAACATACAGGTTGTAATTCTCTCAGTATGTTAGGAAATTGTATGGAAGGTGTGCGGCTTTTAGTGATTAGGTCTCTATGGTGTGTCAGTTCATGAGTATATCAGACCAGCAGCCTATCAATACAATAATAGCTCAATACAGGGACCCGTTAGTGTAGTAGTATGTAATAACCTTACCTAGTAGTATGTAATAACCTCACCTAGTAGTATGTACTAACCTAGTCTAGTAGTATGTAATAACCTAACCTAGTAGTATGTAATAACCTCACCTAGTAGTATGTAATAACCTCACCTAGTAGTATGTAATAACCTAGTCTAGTAGTATGTAATAACCTAACCTAGTAGTATGTAATAACCTCACCTAGTAGTATGTAATAACCTCACCTAGTAGTATGTAATAACCTCACCTAGTAGTATGTAATAACCTCACCTAGTAGTATGTATTAACCTAACCTAGTAGTATGTAATAACCTCACCTAGTAGTATGTAATAACCTCGCCTAGTAGTATGTAATAACCTCATCTAGTAGTATGTAATAACCTCGCCTAGTAGTATGTAATAACCTAACCTAGTAGTATGTAATAACTTCGCCTAGTAGTATGTAATAACCTCGCCTAGTAGTATGTAATAACCTCGCCTAGTAGTATGTAATAACCTCACCTAGTAGTATGTAATAACCTCACCTAGTAGTATGTAATAACCTCGCCTAGTAGTATATAATAACCTCATCTAGTAGTATGTAATAACCTAACCTAGTAGTATGTAATAACTTCGCCTAGTAGTATGTAATAACCTCGCCTAGTAGTATGTAATAACCTCGCCTAGTAGTATGTAATAACCTCACCTAGTAGTATGTAATAACCTCGCCTAGTAGTATGAAATAACCTCACCTAGTAGTATGTAATAACCTCGCCTAGTAGTATATAATAACCTCATCTAGTAGTATATAATAACCTCATCTAGTAGTATGTAATAACTTCACCTAGTAGTATGTAATAACCTCGCCTAGTAGTATGTAATAACCTCGCCTAGTAGTATGTAATAACCTCACCTAGTAGTATGTAATAACCTCGCCTAGTAGTATGTAATAACCTCGCCTAGTAGTATGTAATAACCTCACCTAGTAGTATGTAATAACCTCGCCTAGTAGTATGTAATAACCTCACCTAGTAGTATGTAATAACCTCGCCTAGTAGTATGTAATAACCTAGCCTAGTAGTATGTAATAACCTAGCCTAGTAGTATGTAATAACCTCGCCTAGTAGTATGTAATAACCTCGCCTAGTAGTATGTAATAACCTCGCCTAGTAGTATGTAATAACCTAGCCTAGTAGTATGTAATAACCTCGCCTAGAAGTATGTAATAACCTCGCCTAGTAGTATGTAATAACCTAGCCTAGTAGTATGTAATAACCTCACCTACTAGTATGTAATAACATCACCTAGTAGTAGGGCCGATTCTGGTGTCTTTGCCCCCTCACCCCCCCCCCATCCGGACCACAACGCGTACCTGGCACCCCCGTAACCAACCACCCACTAACTCCCCCCCGCACTCCGGCCCCAATCTAGTCCATAATATTATATGCGCATAAACCAATACGGTGTGTAAAAACAAAGACAATTTATGCAATCCTGCTAGTAGCATGCAGATAGTACTGCTATGGTAAGTCATAAAACTCTCAGCTTCCATAGCAGTGGAGGCTTAAACTTTCAGATTAACAGAGGATCTCGCTGTGGTTTTGGAAGTATGCTTTTGTGAAAGGTATATTTTAACATTTCTGCATTGTCTTTACCTCACCCAGTGTCACATGTAAGATGCTTTGGTCACATAAAGCCTTTCAAACAATGACAGCAGTCAATAGTGCAGCCCCTGTTAACCTGTAAATGGGTGGTCCTAAAACTAGTCTAAACCAGTCTGAGCCTGGCCCTTGGTCTTATAAAAGAAAACTCTTTTCAGGGCCTTGAACCTGGATATAAGCAACGTACTTCTTCAGTCTAGGCTGTGAAGATAGATTTTACATTCTACAACTTTCTTTTAGCCCAGGTTCAGATAATCTGCTCAAGGTCCCCCTGGCATTTTCCATTTTCATATTGGCCCTGCAGTTGTAGATGGTGGTGATCGGCCTCCATGCTGGTGATCATGCTAGTGCATGAGTATGGGGTGATAGAACTGCAGAGTTCTTCAGAAATATTTCTTCTTAACCACAGCTAGCCAAACTGTGCAAATCCTTGTAAACAGAGATTAGTCTAATTGGACAGAGTTCCTTTTAAGTAGAATCCACAACCCCTTAGCAACCAAACAGCAATCACAACCAATTTATCTACCGAATGTTAATATAAAGTTGTAAACAAATAAAAGAAAGTATGAGAGCAAGACTACACAGGGTTTGTTTGCAGTCTGCTGACATAGACATGTGCAGGTCTATTTAGAGCTGGAGATCCAAAATGATAGGAAATGTTTAATTAAGACATACTGCAAAGCAAAAAAAAAAAAAAAAGGTTGCAAATGTGTACAACTCCTTTAAAATCATCATGGCAATTATGCATTAAAGAATCCTCAGCGTCATATGTCATGGCTGATTAGTTTATCAAAATTTTGACAGCGATCTCATGTGCAGAACATTACAGCTGGGAAAGCTTTTACCAAACAGTTCCTATCCCTCCCAGGCACTGCTGGTTATATATCCTCATAAATGACTCAAAGAGCAACAGGCCTTCTCTTGTCACATAATCATTTCTGCCAGATAAAACCACATAACGAAAGTAAGATTTTGCACACAAAGTTCATACTTTTTACAGTTTACTTTACAGCTATTATGTTGCTTGTTTCACTGTATACAAAGATAAGGAAATTCAACCTGGTAACGTTGTCTAAATAGATTAGACAGCCTCAAGAACCAGGAAAGAGCAAGACACACGAAAACAGTGGATTATGTCTAAGGGCCTTTTTACATGGTGTGATATGCAGCAGAATATGGCCGAAAACGAGCGCCGCTTACAGTGCCTCTACGCAGCAGTATTAGTCATGTGGCCGCATTATACATGACTAGGGGTACGGCAGATTACGGGGGTTTGTAAGATGATAACTTAAAGAGGACCTGTCACCCGCCGTGCCAGGGTGACAGGCTCCCGACCCTCGTTAGAGCCCCCTATACTCACCTAATCGTGCTGGGTCCCGTTTCCTGAGTCGGTCGGGTCACGGAGATTTAAGCTCCCGAGGCCCAGCGCGCGCACACAGCAGCGTCAGACGCCCATAGAGAATGAATGGGGAGTCCGATGCTCCGTCATTCTCTATGGGCACCGGACTCTCCTGTGAGCGCACGCGCCGGGCTTCGGGAGCTGAAATCTCCATGACCCGACCGCATCAGGAAGCGGGACCCGGCTCGATTAGGTAAGTATAGGGCGCTCTAACGGGGGGTCGGGAGCCTGTCACCCCGGCACAGGGGGTGACAGGTATCCTTTAATCCCCCCTTTTTGCCCCCTTTCCAACAATTCACCTCCCCCTTTACCTTAAATGATGACACGACGCCTGCTAACATTGGAATAACGGCCACAGCAGCCACTTTATTAAACAATAAATAATGTGTCAAATATATAACAATACTATTTAACCCCGATAACTCTCACCCAACCTAACAAACATACCCATCAGGGAGGTCATGGATGGCCCACCAGCAGTATGAACTATCGGTGCCCAGTTGCACCGTGCCGACTCAAATATGCCCAATACTGCTTCTCAAAGAATCATGTATCCCTCCGCCTAAACAGTAACCATGACCATGCCCCACCTCCCTGCAACCTAAAGGAGAGGGGATTGCCACCTTCATCATATCACCTACAACACCTCCTTACACAGTGCCATCCACGACCACCCCTCCGACAGCTGCCGCAACAATAGAGCAGTGAACTGCCAACCACCCACCTACCAACACAGCAAACAGGGCGGGCGGGCGCTTCCAGGTCCGGGACACGAGGAGCTGGTGAGTGGAAAGCCCCTCCCCCTCCCTTTATACCCTCGGTTCTGCAGCCCACCCCAAAGCTGTCCCCTGCTCTCCTATTGGCCCCTTTAAGCGTCCCCACTCCCCCTGCTCTATCCTCCCTCCCTCAGCCTAACCACGCGCTATGCTCATGCTCCTAACCCCTACCACTTGTTAACCCCCTACTGCCCACCCCTTCATGTCCGCCCGCTTGCGCCCTCCCTAATCAATGAATTTTTGTGCGTCTATTAAATCCATTGTTATTGGCTGCACGTCTTCTGCTTGGACAGAGAGATGTGCGGCAAAGAACAATGGGGGAAGTTTATCAAACATGGTGTAAAGTAGAAGTGGGTCAGTTGCCCCTAGCAACCAATCAGATTCCACTTTTCATTCCTCACAGACTCTTTGGAAAATGAAAGGTGGAATCTGATTGGTTGCTAGGGGCAACTGAGCCAGTTTCACTTTTCACCATGTTTGATAGACCTCGCCCAATGATTTTACCTGCTGCACAAAATATCAAATCATCTGACAAATCATCTTTTACACAGGCTGATTATTTGGTGAATGAGATTTCCTAGGAAAGTATTAAAGGGGAACTCCGGCTTTTTTCCCCCCGAAAAAAACTGGTGACAGAAAGTTATATAGATTTCTAATTTTCTCCTGTTTAAAAATTTCCATTCTTCCAGCACTTATCAGCTGCCGTATGTCCTGCAGGAAGTGGTGTATTCTTTCCAGTCTTACACAGTCCTTTCTGCTGCCACCACTGTCCATGATAGAAACTGTTACTACTGGTCTGGACAGTTCCTGTCATGGACAGAGGTGGCAGCAGATAGTACCCCTTTAAGCATCTGTTTAATTACCATGCTAGGCAGTCTGGTGCACTGAGGTGGGAGTACAGCCCTTTAAGGGCTGTACGTGATTGACAAAAAAGCAGGGCCGTATTTACCACTAGAAACCCGTGGTCTGGTGCCAAGGGCAGCACCTTGCAGGGGGAAGAAAACAACTTTTTAAATAATTTTTTTTAGTCTCCCACCTCCCGTTCAGACTTGCCAGGAAATCAGGTGTCTTTTCGATTGGGGGGGAGGGGGAGAGTATGTGGTGGTGTTATCTAGTCACAGTGTGTCGGTATTGGTCAGGTCTGGTATGACAGTGCTATCCAGTCATAGTATGGCGGTATTGTTCAGGTCTGGTATGGCGGTGTTATCCAGTCACAGTATGGTGGTATTGCTCAGGTTTGGTATGGTGGGGTTATCCAGTCACAGTATGGTGGTATTGCTCAGGTTTGGTGTGGCGGTGTTACCCAGTCACAGTATGGTGGTATTGGTCAGGTCTGGTGTGGGGGTGTTATCCAGTCACAGTGTGGTGGTATTGTCAGGTTTGGTGTGGCGGTGTTACCCAGTCACAGTATGGCAGTATTGGTCAGGTCTGGTGTGGGGGTGTTATCCAGTCACAGTATGGCAGTATTGTTCAGGTCTGGTGTGGCGGTGTTATCCAGTCACAGTATGGTGGTATTGGTCAGGTCTGGTATGGCGGTGTTATCCAGTCACAGTATGGCGGTATTGGTCAGATCTGGTGTGGCGGTGTTACCCAGTCACAGTATAGCGGTATTGGTCAGGTCCGGTGTGGCGGTAATATCCAGTCACAGTATGGTGGTATTGGTCAGGTCTGGTGTGGCGGTGTTACCCAGTCACAGTATGGTGGTATTGGTCAGGTCGGGTATGGCAGTGTTATCCAGTCACAGTATGGCGGTATTGGTCAGGTCTGGTATGGCAGTGTTATCCAGTCACAGTATGGTGGTATTGGTCAGATCTGGTGTTGCGGTGTTATCCAGTCACATTATGGCGGTATTGGTCAGGTCTGGTGAGGCGGTGTTAAATGTAATGCCTGGAGCTATTACCTACCAATCCTGTGGTGAGAGTGGGGCGTCTTCAGGTTTAGTGCCTAGGGCAGCAGCAGTTGTTAATACGGCCCTGCACACAAGAGAGATTTATCAAGACTGGTGTCTCATACGCCGATCTTAAGTAATTCCCCAGGATTTGAGTTGCCTACGTGCTTTCCCTGAAATCTCTGCTGCTCGGAGCTGATATAGATTTCAAGTAAAATTTATGCCTGTGTGCTAGTGGAGTCTGTACAAGATACAGCTGGTAATGTAAAAAAAAAAACAAGCCGTAATATGGCCCTTAAGATGGAAAAATGAAAGTTATGGCTGGAAGGAGGAATAGACGAAAAAGCAAAAATAAAAACTGGTCCGGCCTAGAAAGGGTTAAACATATATTTTTTGCCTGTAATGCGTTTAGGCCCCATATAAATTGCATGATGTGCAAAACCTGCAGTGAAACCCTTGGCTGTACTCAGTTTGCAGTTTCAGCAAAAAAAAGTAAGAATGTGCTTGGTGCCTAAGAACAAGCATGGTTTCAAAGTTCAAACTCTTTTTGGTCTAAAAAAAAGAGCTTTTACTTAGCTTTGTTTTTCTCTGAACACTGCTTAGCTGGGTCTTAAATTTTTTCATGACATGACATATGACACTGATGTGAGTATTTTTAACATTGGGTAAAGGAATCAACATGTGTGCCCCTTTAAATCACAATTTAAAAGAGCAAGCCATCAATTAAAGGGGTTATCCAGTGCTATAAAAACATGGCCACTTTCTTTCAAAGACAACACGACTCTTGTCTCCAGTTTAGGTGCGGTTTGCAATTAAGCTCCATTTACTTCAATGGAACTGAGCAGCAAAACATCGCCCAAGCTGGAGACAAGAGTGGTGCTGTTTTTGGAAGAAAGTGGCCATGTTTTTGTAGCGCTGGATAACCCCTTTAAGCTCCATTCACTTCAATGGAACTGAGCAGCAAAACATCGCCCAAGCTGGAGACAAGAGTGGTGCTGTCTCTGGAAGAAAGTGGCCATGTTTTTGTAGCGCGGGATAACCCCTTTAATTGACATATGTGTCTCTATTTGCCATCCAAAACTGTGTCCTCTGGGTTTTCAGTATATTTTTCTATATATATCTAGGTCATATTTCTTTTCTTTCTCCTTTCTCCTTTGCCCTATGACTTTTTCTCTTTTACAGCCATAAATACTTTAGACCTATAACCCATATAGTTACTATCTTGTTTTTCTTACCTTTCACCTGAATTCTGAGCAGCAAAAGTGGGATCTGAAAGGTATATTTTACATTATTCAGCCAAGAAATCTAAGAATAATGTTTGTGAGCGTAATAACTCCATGATACTGTAATAAGTCATTAAACACCTCTGTATTACCACGTACAAACCCTTATTGGGACAACAGATAATAATACAGTATGGGCTACATTTACAAGTACTGTATACTAATAATGTGAGTCCACACCTATCTCTAGGACAAGGTCTGTCTGAAACCAAAATGGCCTTGTTGTGCTGGTTGGAGGTGGCCAGGATTCCAAAAACATCTGAGTAGGCCGTTTCAAGCAGGATTTGCACATGCCGTTTTTTTTGCTCGTGTCGTTTTCTCCCATATTTATAGCATTGCTTTTTTGGCTAATAAATGTTGCAGCCAGACGTCATTTGGGTGTCAGTGAGAAAATATAAGATAACGATGATTTTATTCACAAAAGTGCATATACAAACAATGCATCGTTTGTATATGCACTTTTGTGAATAAAATCACCGTTACCACCTGAGCTGGAGTGCTGTGGATTTTTCGTTAGATATCTATCTATCTATCTATCTATCTATCTATCTATCTATCTATCTATCTATCCATCCATCTATCTATCTCCTATCTATCTATCTATCCATCCATCTATCTATCTATCTATCTATCTATCCATCTATCCATCTATCTATCTATCTATCTCCTATCTATCTATCTATCTATCTATCTATCTATCTATCTATCTATCTAAAATAGTGGGTGGCAAAATCCAGCACATCCAACCCTTATCTCTACCTACTTTATCTGCTGTTGGACAGTTGGGAGGCTGCCATATACCCGGCTGGGACACGCAACGGCCGGTCTCTGAAAGGTTCCCCACAGCACACTATGAAGCGTGTGGCCAGATCCGCTCACTGCATAGTGTGCACTGACAGGATTTTCTGCAGCCGCGATTTAGTGAATAGCAGCTGCGGAAAACTGACATGTCAGTTTTTTTATGGCGCCACGAGAGATCCCGGCCGGAGGGTATATGATGTGTATACACTCTGGCCGGGATCCCTTCAGCCTGCAGCACTACATAAGTTCCGTGGAAATCACGGCCGTTGTAACAATGGCCGTGATTTCCATGGAATTTACGTAGTGTGAACATAGCCTAAGGGGAGGTAAAAGAGGGAGATAAAACACTGGAGGGGGCACTGTTGGGGCACAGATAGGACACATTGTCTGTTGCTGTTTAGGGGGGTAGATAATAAAAGGAACCACCATGCTGCACTGAGCTCTGCACAGGGGAGGGGGGCAAAGTTATTGGCAGAAACGAATAAACTTAAAACCAGTTGAGTGAAGCTGCTGCCTGTACAGAGATGTCCAGGCTCCAGCATCAGGAGGGGGGCGCTCTGTACTACCCCTCACTCAGTCTGCCCTCTACCACCTACAGCACACAGCAGCAGCCTGACATACACAGAGATGATGATGATCACTCACTGTCAGTCAGCTGCTGCTGCTCCTCTTCACAATCCCTGGCAGCCATCCAGTTGCAGGATCCTTGGCTCCTCTCCTCACATGGCTGCCCCTCCTCCCCTCCTCACACACAGCACTATGCAGAGCAGTGTGTAGCTGAGGGGGAGGAGCTACAGTGTGCAGTGCAACCTGTGAGGAAACAGGAAGAGAGGAGAGAGCAGGACATCCCCGGCCAGGGGCAGCATCAGGTGACTGAGTGGGGCCCCCAGGAGCAGTGGGCCCGCAACTGCCGGGCGCTGATGCCGTCTGGGGGCCCCTACAGACGTGTTAAGGCTGTCTGTAAAAGCAATATGTTCTGCAGACAGCATTAACCATCTGGGACCTCAGTGGGCCCCGGGGCCACAGCCCCCCTTGCCCCCCCCTAATTTTGCTTCTGAATTAGCAGGTAATGAGGTTAGGTAGTGGACTGATACTTATGGGAGCTAAAGTCCCAGCCACAAAACTGAATGGGGCAGGGACTTCAGCCTTCCCACAGCTGAAAGCCCCGGCTGCGGCGTGACTATTTATGGACGTTGTAGATGCGCCACTAGAAACCGGCTGTCAGGAGCCGAGCGTGCCGGCCGGCGCTGTTTCCTGCCAGTACGACTAATGTCATGGTTTATTGAAGGGTTAATAACCATTGTTATTTCTATAAACTAGGGAGTGGATATTGATGTGGGCAGTAGAAGGATAATCATTGGGAGATATGCTTCTGATGCTCAATTCTGTAACTTGCATTCATAATTTCAGAAAACTGTATTGGGAAATTCCTAATAATGACAAAAAGTCTTACGGGGGCCTCATATGGTTCTTGTGAAACCTATTGTTCGGATTGTGTACAGTTAGTAGGGGCCAGGAAACTCCCCATTCTCAGTAGTGCATTGTACAGAGCTTTGGGTGGTGGAGACGTGTACTCTAAACAACAGGGCGATAGTATTGGAACCACCACCACTACTACATGTTTGCAGGAAGAATCTATTTATGTTCTATTTGTAAACAGATGAATGTGATTGATCTTTTTTTACTTTGGTCTAGCAGTGATTTAGAATACGGTAGACGTTTTATTTTATTCCCGCGAATATTGCTTTGGTAACTGAAATTATAATGAAGAGGTTATGCACCATCTCTGTCCTGTATGTCCAAACAATTGTTTACTGTGCAAGCAACTTCGGAATGTTTCCTTCTCCCGTCTTCTAAGCTTAGAGCCACATGTTTATAATAAATACAGTGGTACCGCGATTCTCAAACTGCTCGGAACGCAAACAGTATTTTCAAGGAAAGTTTGCTTCAGTTCTCAAACACTTTTCGGGCCCCCAGAAGTAAAGTACTACTGCAATATTCAAACAGAAATTTACCCGGAAGTAACGTTCAGAATTCAAACTTTGCTCGGTATCTGAACGTTTTTGCGAGTGTGGATGGTGGGTTGTACCTAGTGAGTTCAGCACTGGTGAGGCTTTACATACAGTACAGTACTGTATAAGACTGCTGGAGTGCATATACAGTACAGTAGTAGTACAGTCAGTGCACCACCATCTCCCATCCTATACAGTACTGTATAAGACTGCTGGAGTGCATATACAGTACAGTAGTAGTACAGTCAGTGCACCACCATCTCCCATCCTGTACAGTACTGTATAAGACTGCTGGAGTGCATATATAGTACAGTAGTAGTATAGTCAGTGCACCACCATCTCCTATCCTGTACAGTACTGTATAAGACTGCTGGAGTGCATATACAGTACAGTAGTAGTACAGTCAGTGCACCACCATCTCCCATCCTATACAGTACTGTATAAGACTGCTGGAGTGCATATACAGTACAGTAGTAGTACAGTCAGTGCACCACCATCTCCCATCCTGTACTGTATAAGACTGCTGGAGTGCATATATAGTACAGTAGTAGTACAGTCAGTGCACCACCATCTCCCATCCTATACAGTGCTGTATAAGACTGCTGGAGTGCATATACAGTACAGTAGTAGTACAGTCAGTGCACCACCATCTCCCATCCTATACAGTACTGTATAAGACTGCTGGAGTGCATATACAGTACAGTAGTAGTACAGTCAGTGCACCACCATCTCCCATCCTGTACAGTACTGTATAAGACTGCTGGAGTGCATATACAGTACAGTAGTTGGACAGTGCACCACCATCTCCCATCCTGTACTGTATAAGACTGCTGGAGTGCATATACAGTACAGTAGTAGTACAGTCAGTGCACCACCATCTCCCATCCTATACAGTACTGTATAAGACTGCTGGAGTGCATATACAGTACAGTAGTAGTACAGTCAGTGCACCACCATCTCCCATCCTATACAGTACTGTATAAGACTGCTGGAGTGCATATACAGTACAGTAGTAATACAGTCAGTGCAACACCATTTCCCATCCTGTACAGTACTGTATAAGACTGCTGGAGTGCATATACAGTACAGTAGTAGTACAGTCAGTGCACCACCATCTCCCATCCATTACAGTGCTGGGATGGGAGGGGGGGGGACTCTATACAGTAAAGGATGAGTGAGGGGTTGGTGACTACTGTACTAGAATTGCTGGTTTTGTTGAATGTTTCTTGTTTAAAATGTAGTGTACGGTATAGTGCTGTTCTGTGCTGTACTGCAGTAAATAAACTGGGCACTATACAATGTAATAAATGCTACTGTAGTTAATTATTGGTGGGTTCCGGAACTGATTACACACATTTACATTATTTCCTATGGGAAGACACTGCTCGGTTCCTGAACCAATTAAGTTCAAGAACCGAGGTACCACTGTATATGTAAGAGAGAGCAAATAGAGTGAAAGTTTGGATTACAAGTAACTTGGTTTAGGAGCATTTTGCAAGAAAAACTAAAACTAAAAAACTGTAAAAATCTGCAAGATTTCTTAAAATAAGTCCCCCCTCTCCCCCTATGTCCCCATCCCAATACTGTTCTGGGTAGAAAGCTCTCTCATTTTAATCCACTGCTTGAGAGGAGCAAATTTACGGTGACAGCAAAGAGAAGCGCTTTGTAGTCTCTGCAAAATCTGCCTTCTAATTCACTGCCGTTCCTCCCCGGGTGCTGGGAAAAGCTGCATCCAGTTTTGGAAAACTTCTCCCAGTTTCCCAGGAATGGATCCAGCTTTTCCCAGCACCCGGGGAGGAGCGGCACGGGGCAGCAGTTATAAGTCAGCAGACTGATGAGCAGATTTCAGAGAAAACAAAGCGCTTCTCTTTGCTATCACCGTAAATTTGCTAATCTCTTCCCACTGCTACCTGACCAACTCTGCCGGTGATCGGGTGCCTTACAGCTCGCTCCCAGTGCCCGTCCACGTCACCGCTGCTTCCCTCCAACCTCTTCACTGATAGCTGCTCCAGCAGGTTTGCTGTCACCTGAGGAGTTGTGTGGAGAGAGAGTTAACTGCTAACCCCTTCCTTACTAATACAGTGTTCTTTATTGAGACACCTTACCTACTTTATTCTTGGGTTGTGGAATGAATCGTCTGCATTTCAATTATTTCCTAAGAGAAAATTTGCTTGATATACAAGTGGTTTGGATTACAAACACAATCCTGGAATGAATTACCCTTGTAATTCAAGGTTTCACTGTATCCCAAATGTGATTCCTACCTGTGACAAACCAGTAATAACGTGTGGAGTCACTACCTAGCAGTGACGGGGGTAAATGGAATAGTCCTCCTCACTCATCCACTCCTTCACCCATTAAAGACGACCTTGGTTGTTTATGTTCAGAAAACATAGAAGTTTTAGTACTGGCTGGTATACCCAAATGACGGTGAACTGTTGATTCTTCTTAACGTCTATTGTTAACGCAGCAGTCAGGCTCATCTTCCTCTCCAGTCGTCACACTGATGTCTGTGCCCCCCCGTGCCAGTCACTGTACTGGTTAGCCATTAAATACAGAACACAGTTCAAACTCCTCACCCTCACCCATAAAGCTCTCCACAACTCTGCCCCTCCATACATCTCCTTCCTCACCTCCACCTACCATCCTTCACGTGCTCTACGCTCTGCTAGTGATCTTACACTAAAATCTTCCATAATCAGAACCTCCCACTCCCGCCTCCAAGACTTCTCTCGTGCTGCACCAATTCTCTGGAATGCTTTACCCAAAGACCTCCGACTTATTTCCAACACCCACAGTTTCAAGCGTGCCATGAAGACTCATCTCTTCAGGCTGGCTTATAACATTTCCTAATCTTGTTCCCCCTTCTGTTGTCTCCTCACTTTCTACTATATCTTTGACGGTTCCATGCACTTTATACATTTTACCTGTAACAAGACATTGGTGTGAAACTGGCTTATCCAGCTCCTTCTATGTACAATGGCTGGACCAGGGGCAAATAAAGCACCTTGTGTTTGCGCCTCGTGTCACCCCCAGTTTGTAGTCTGTACGTGCTTGCGAGCAGGTCTCGTATTTATGATGTATTTTTCTTAATTCTAATTTAATTTTATCAGATGTAATTGTAACCTCTTTACTGTGTAAAAAAAAAAAAAAAAGCACCGTGGAATCTGTTGGCACTACACAAATAAATATTATTATTATTCTACTATCACGTTGGTAATTTTTACATTGTTACAATGATTAAACCATCCTCCCCCCTCTCCCTCCTCATTTCTTAGGGCTCTATTCCACCGGACGATTATCGTTCAGATTATCGTTAAAACGTTTGAATCTAAACGATAATCGTTCGGTTGAGTAGCAGTTAATGATTAACGACCGAATGAGAAATCGTTGATCGCTTTATAAGACCTGGACCTATTTTTATCGTTGCTCGTTCACAAAACGTTCGCAAATCGTTTACATTGAATAAGACGTCGTTCGGACTTTCGCAGTAGATACGAACGCAATAGCGAAGAAAAAACTATCGCAAATACGATCATAAGTAATGATTATCGTTCCATGGAAATGACTGAACGTTTTCAGGTCTTTCGCAATAGCGGTCGTTTGAGATTGTTAATCGTTAACGATTATGTGAACGATAATCGTCCGATGGAATAGGGCCCTTACCGATCTCACCTCTCTGACCCCTTCCCCTGCTGCACCTCCCCTTCCTATCCGAACTACATGACCCCTACCTCCCCTTCCCAAGTACAGACAAAGCCAAGAGATATTCTTTCATTGAATGTAACATACTTAATGGCCTTATGATAAGCCATGTAAATGTCTATACAATATTGAAAAATGTTAATAAAAAAAAAACAAAACAATAAACAAAAATAAAAACAGTTGTAACATTATTATGCAGGAAATTCACTGTACATTATGTATTTAGGTTTTGCATTATATTGACTTACATCACATACTCTTGTTCTTACAGCGTGTACATAATGTCACATAAAAAGATATAATTTACAGATAGAACTACAGTTGCAACAGTAAGTAAAATATATGTTGCACCTATAGGGGTCCTGCAATTTAAGAAAATGTGTATTTCCCTTTAACAACTTCCACTAAGATATAAGACACCTGTGAGGAGGCTTCTTCTTATACATCTATGCTGTGAAATATTTTTATTCCCCATTAATGCATATTTTCTTACAGCTTTGCGTTGCAGTGATGCAATTCATCCTGTTATTTTAGACACACCTTATAGAGATGGGGATTGGTGATACTATTTATTTACAGTATACATTTCCAAGGGAAATAACAAAGGAACGGCAAAGCACAGCAGAACAAAAGGATCAATGTCAGACATACCCTATGTGGGAACCTAATAAAGAAGATGATATATATGGATACCACCAGTGAACAAAGCTTACATTGGAAAATAAAAATGGCATATGGTTGGCAGAATAATATGAGAGGGGTTATAAACGTACTTTGTCATATAGATTAATACATGAATTTAATAAATTCAGTAATAAAAAGGTAAATTATCTCATTTCAAAGTGTTAGGATCTGTACTTCATAGGTATTCCTTGAAAGTAGCCATAAAGTGGTGTATGTCAACCATTGGCTACAGTGTAAATAAAGAAGCAAAAACACAACAATCACTGAGCTCAAGGAGATCAGCAAAAAAAAAAATCGAATGGAGTACTCAATCAAGAGTCTCTACTAATACATTGCCCCCTGAAAATTTTGAATATGCAAAAACAAAGTCCATGGAGCCTCAGTTACGAATTTCAGTCCCAGACATATAAGAAGAGGCATCAATCATTTGATTGATGGACACATTTAGCCGTGACACTCTGTAATGGTCAGACTTCATGCGTTTAGTCTATTTTTTTCAACCTGCACAAGACTAAAAAGCTGCCTTCAGAAGACTGGACCTGGATACAAGTATAGCTTTTATATAGCTGCCTTCAGGAGACTGGACCTGGATACAAGTAAGTATTAGAGACGAGCGAACCGGCCGAGGTTCGGGTTCTTGTGAACCTGAACTCCCGGCTTCTGATTCCCGCTGTCTGCCCGCTCCGTGGAAAGGGTAAATACAGCCTGAGGATCCCCTGGAAAACTGGGATACAGCCTATGGCTATATCCCAGTTTTCCAGGGGATCCTCAGGCTGTATCCAACCTCTCCACGGAGCGGGCAGACAGCGGGAATCAGAAGCTGAGAGTTCAGGTTTATACGAACCCGAACCTCGGCCGGTTTGCTCATCTCTAGTAAGTATAGCTTTTATATAGCTGCCTTCAGGAGACTGGATCTGGATACCAGTAAGTATAGCTTTGTTTCAAAGCATGATAACTAAAGAAAAAAATTAATGTAAATTGCAGACATGCTTTATATCACATTTACTGCTGATTTAGATTTTAAAAGTTATTACAACAGTGACACAAATACTAGAAAAGGGCCCCTATACATACATTTACAGGGAGGCGCCCTTACCCCCCATTTTTACATGGTCTCATTGCTGTGTATGACATGATCCCTCTTTGAGACTGAAAGCTCCACCATCTTTTATGCATAATAGTCTAGTAGTACACTATTCAAAATACTCAATTTCGATTGAGTATTCGATCAAAACCCCGGTAAAAATTTAAAACCCCTCCCACCTTTCCTAGCGTTTTTTTAACCGATAACTATACAGGGGGTGGGCAGGCACTAGGAGCACACAGACAGTGAAAAAAAAGCATCCGCATTCATTGGCTGGCTAAACCATGTGACCTTCACAGTAAAAGAATAGTGGATTTGAGATTCAATATCAGATGAGACTTGGAGCTAGAGAGGGAGAGAGTGTGTAGCAGGGACAGTCAGGTGTTAGGTGATTTTAGGCACGAGGGACCCCCAAAAGCCCTTGTTAGGGCTAAAATTATAGAAAGAATATATTTATCTAAAGATATACTGCTATTAAACCGGCTAGCAGCACATCAGTGTGTTCAAAGAGGCAGGCAGCTGGAGTCCAATGTGAGGAATAGGCTGCAGTGTATCTGTCTATATAGGGTATACGGCTGTATACTCCTTGTGTGCCAAGGCAAAAAATATAAGCGTTGTGCTCCTGTTCTGCATGCTGTGCGCCACATTATAAAGTCAAACGCCTGTTGCCTGCTGTAGGGAATCACACACACAATGCCATCTGTGGTTGTCATAGGCAACGTGATTTAACCCCTAGACGACCCTGGACGTAGGGTTACGTCATGGAAGTCTGTCCCCAGACGACCCATGACGTAACCTTATGTCCTGGGTGTTTCTCCCGCTATGAAGCGTGCTCCGGAGTGGAGCGCGCTTCATAGCAGGTGGGGGCCGGCTGCAAACAGCAGCCGGGACCTCACCGGTAATGACACGCTGCAGCGATCGCGCTGCCGCGTGTCATTAACCCCTTAAACGCGACCGCGGCGTTTAAGTGTAAGTGACAGGGGGAGTCCCCTGTCACTTACCGATCGGGACCCCCGCAGTGTGACTGCGGGGGTCCCGATCGTTGAAACGGACTGCCGGAGGTCTCTCACCTGCCTCCGTGCGGTCCAATCGGCGATCTGCTACACTGAGCCTGCACAGGCAGGCTCAATGAGCAGATCGCCGATAACACTGATAAATGCTATGCCTATGGCATAGCAATCATCAGTGTATAAATCAAAGTAGTGAATGTAAAAGTCCCCCAAAGGGACTTCAAAAGTGTAAAAAAAAAAAGTTCAAAACACTATTACACTACCCCAAAACCCCTCACCCAATAAAAGTCTAAATCACCCCCCTTTCCCATTATATAAATAAAACATATAAAAATAAATAAATAGATAAACATATAATATACCGTAGCGTGCGTAATTGTCCGATCTATTAAAATATAACAAGCGTCATTGTGATCGGTGAACGGCGTACACGAAAAGAGGGGAAAAAGTGCGCAGATTACCGATTTTATGTTACATTATATATTTAAAAAAATCAATAAAAAGTGATCAAAACGTCCGATCTTCACAAATATGGTATTAATAAAAACTAGAGATCATGGCGGAAAATATGACACCCCATACAGCCCCGTAGGTGAAAAAATAAAACCGTTATAAGCGTCACAATAGGCCCATTTTATTAATATTTAATTGCCAAAAAAAAAGGATTTCATAAAAAAAAATATATATAACATTAGAGAATCTGTGTAACCTGCATATGGTTGTGTTCGTACTGACCTATAGAATAATAGTGTCATGTCGCTGTTACCATATACTGCATTACGTAGACACAGGAACCCCCCAAACGTTACCATATTGCATTCTTATTTACGATTTCACCTATTTATATCTTCATAAATAATATATTTGGAATTCCATCATACATGTTATGGTAAAATGAAAGACGCCATTACACAGTACAACTATTTCTGTAAAAAACAAGCACTTACATGGCTTGTAGATAGAAAACTGAGAGTGCTAGAGCTCTTAGAAGGGGAGGAGGGAAAAACGAAAACACTAAGATCAAAATTTGCGCGGTCCACTGGGTCATTTTGGGCCTGGTCCTCAAAGGGTTAAAGGGGTGCATGAAAATGTTTCTTTGACTTAAAATGTGTCTTTCCGTCCATACTACTGTAAAGGAAAGAAGGTTTCCATGTATTTTTTCAACGTTACATAGAGGTTATATTGTGTTTGGAGTGTATTGTTGAGAGGCTGTGATAGTGGCTGTGATCTGAGGGGGTCAGTGCTACAATCAAGACTATTAGGAGCTGCAACTTCAGACGGAGGTAACAACAAGTGTATAGCAGGTATCTGGGGACCATACATATAATGCAATGGTATTACAAAGTTATATAACTTTGTATGAGCATCAGAATTATTTGAAATATTTTTTTCGGTGCCAAAGTACCCCTTTAAATACCCCATATGAACTTGTGTCTAAAGCATTACGTCATGCCAGCAGAGCATTAGATGGTTTCCACATAATGAGAGTTCAGTTTACCATAATAAAAATGAGTTCTTTCTGCTATTTGTCAAGGGATTAAAGCTGGGCCATGTTACAATGACAGGAATATTTTGTTAGAGGATACGGTAACAGATTAACATAAAATAGCCGACGGTTCTCAGGAAATGTTTATTCTACGCATAGTAAATAAATCCACTTTAAGTATATTTATGTGATTGGAGATGATATGTCCTTAAGTGGTTTATTTACTTCACTGTATATATTTGAAAAATGACAAGACCTTTACTAATAGCATTATAAAAGAAAGAGAAAGACCCGTTAATACTCAAAGATATCTTAAAGTGACACTGTCGCCCCCCTTTTTGCATTCTGACTTCTCTACACAGGTTTAAAGGGTAAATTTAGCAGTTTTCATACCTTATTTTATATCATACGTCATGGTGCTTGTTCCAGTAAAAAGTCATCTTTTATCATCTGTGGTTTGGCTACATGGGTGGGGCTAAATGACCAAAGCACCACTTAGCCACGACCACCACGTCATTGTTGCATAGGCCCTGCCCCCTCAGCGGCCATTGGTATGGGCCGACTTAGAGGGGGTGGGGCCTAGACCTTTAGGTTGGCCTGTTCCAATGGCAACTGAGAAGGCGGGGCCTATATACTAAAGATGTCACAGTGGACGGGGCTACGGTGGTGCTGTGGGCGGGGCTAAGTGCTGCTTTGGTCGTAAAGCCCCATCCAGGTACCCAATCCACAGATGCTAAAATATCATTTTTTACTGGAACAAGCACCATGGTGTATGATATAAAATAAGGTGTGAAAACTGCAAAATTTACCCTTTACACCTGTATAGAGAAGTCAGAATGCAAAAAGGGGGGTGACAGTGTCACTTTAAAATTCCCTTTTTACTGAGCTCACTTATCGTTGACTTTAAGGCTATGTTCACACGCTGTATAAACAATATCCGTTATTTGGCATCAAAACAACGCCCATTTTGTGCACGTTCCTACAGCTAAAAATGCAATATCATCCAAAGGAACATTATCTTAGCTTAATGTTGACTCTTGTCCCGTTTGGGTGTGTCCTGGAATAAAATTTTCATTGACTTTAATGCAAAGGACGGGTCAAAAAAGTATCGTGTGTGAACAACAACAGCTGTTTGCAAAAGAACCAGGAAAAAAAAAGTTCATTATTTATTTAATTTTTATTATGATTTATTTTTGCATCTCCGGCGAACAGTGGGTGTTGTTCGCTACATTGTGTGCACAAAAGGCTGCTGATTGAATTCAACGCAATGGAAAAAGATCGATATTAGAGAACAATGGCCGTTGTTTTACAAAAAAATATATTGTGTGAACATAGCCTAAGCGATATTGGATTTCAACATATTTCACAAAGTATATGATTTAGCACAGTCTGGACCGCGGGCCAAATCCGGCCCCCAGTGCCATTGTTTTTGGCCCGCCAGGCAATTCAGAGTTTGAATTACATTTTGCCCGCCATCGCATTAGATTATAATATGGATGGTCTGGACAGCCGCTCAGACTGCCCATATTATAATCTTGTAGGCCACAGGTAGTTTTTAGCCTGCAGCCTTGGAGTATGTGAGAGGTGTCCCGACGCCTGCAGCGCAGTGACGTCATCACACATGCCCTGCACTGGGCGCCTCCTGTGGCCTTTGGGCCACAGAAAAGGTGAGTCCAAGCTAATGGGAAAACCTTTCACCTCTGGACAGCCCCTTGAACCCAACCTACCCCTGAATATGTTTTAGGGGCTGGCTACTATAGAAGAGTCTATTGAGGGAGGGCTGGCTACTATATAAGAGACTATGGGAGAGGGGTGGCTACTATATGAGACTATTGGGGAGGGCTGGCTACTATATGAGACTATTGGGGAGGGCTGGCTACTATATGAGACTATTGGGGAGGGCAAGCTACTATATAAGAGACTATGGGGGAGGGCTGGCTACTATATAAGAGACTATAGGGGAGCTGGCTACTATATAAGAGACTATTGGGGAGAGCTGGCTACTATATAAGGGACTATGGGGGAGGGCTGGCTACTGTATGAGACTATAAGGGAGGGCTGGCTACTATATAAGAGACTATGGGGGAGGCCTGGCTACTATATAAGAGACTATGGGGGGAGCTGGCTACTATATAAGAGACTATTGGGGAGAGCTGGCTATTATATAAGGGACTATGGGGGAGGGCTGGCTACTATATAAGAGACTATGGGGGAGGGCTGGCTACTATATAAGAGACTATGGGGGAGGGCTGGCTACTATATGAGACTATTGGGGAAGGGCTGGCTACTATATAAGAGACTATGGGGGGAGCTGGCTACTATATAAGAGACTATTGGGGAGAGCTGGCTATTATATAAGGGACTATGGGGGAGGGCTGGCTACTATATAAGAGACTATTGGGGAGAGCTGGCTATTATATAAGGGACTATGGGGGAGGGCTGGCTACTATATAAGAGACTATGGGGGAGGGCTGGCTACTATATAAGAGACTATGGGGGAGGGCTGGCTACTATATGAGACTATTGGGGAGTGCACAGCGCTGGGAGACACACACCACCTTACCAGGAACACCACATGTTGCTCTGACAAGGAGCGCCGCATTCGCGCTTCAATAATTATCAAGGCCCGCTACTTTGTCCAATTTTTTTATTTTGGCCTACTGTGTATTTGAGTTTGACACTTCTGATTTAGCAGGAAATATCAAGGGATATTATTATATAAACTAAAACATAAGAACAATAAGCATCAAACATAAACATTGAAAAAAGAATGCACATCAATAAGGGCTTTCAAATAGAAAGTGATGTAAACGTCCTACATCAACCAATCACAGCTCAGCTTTCAACTACTAGAGTTGTAAGCTGAGCTGTGATTGGTTGCTGTAGGCAGTTTACACCAATTTCTGTGGATCTTGGATTGTGGTGAAACTTTCCACAGTACAATGTTACCGAGCTGACGGACATTATTTTGTAGTAGAACATGAGGACACTATTACTTATAATGATGTGACAAACATCTTTCTAACAGTGGCCAAAACCGACTGGAAAGTGCAAAATATCATGAATGTTATACACAGGAATCGGTGCCCCTCTTACAAACGACCCCTGCTGTCCACATTTTGCAGAAATAATAAACATACAAATATTTCGTACTTGATACACGTGAAGGAACGTTAAAGGAACAGCCTTTTCCTATTACATTGTCCTATGGTTTTGCGTATACATCCTATACAGTGTGTGGTCTCTATACATAACAATCTCATTCATGTCAAACAAAGACTGGTCTGTTTTTAACATCTCCATAATAAGGGTGTGTGTGTGTATGTGTGTAATAAAATAATATAGTATAGTCAGCCTGTACTTTCCCTGATGAAGATGATTCTTCTTTTGTTCTTAAAAACATGTCTGTGGGTATACATTTTCCTTTTTGTATGTCCAAAAGTGACGTAATTTCCACCAATTACAATGTCTCACAATCTGGCATGTACATGTAATGTACCTTATTTTGTTACAGAAAGAGATAAAATTCAACATTCAAATGATAAAAACCGAACTGTACTCTGCAAACATCTACAAGTAACAGGGGGTCCGTGATGAGCAACATTCTCTTCACCATTACAACATCTCTACCAGCCTAAAAAGTGGAGCGGCTTATCTCCCTCCTTCACTAGTGTAGGCCTAGACCTCCTGGGAAATTGTAGCTGAGAGCCCCTGCAAAGTATGGGAATGACTTGGGTCATCACCTGCCTTGTCCATTACTAAAGGAAATACTAAACAAGAATGAGGAAGGAGGATTCTTCAAATGATTGGAGACAAGGGGGGAGATTTACAAAACTGCACCCTGGGCATATACTTACCTGCTCTGTGGTGTACACCAGCCGTAACCCCTGCTCGCCGGATTGGGCGGGCAAGGGGGGGGCGCAACAAAGTGGTAAAGAGGTGTGGCCTCCTCCCACGCATAATTTATTAAGGTTTATGTTCGGAAACATGCCTGTGTCAACTGTCTTTATTAAAGAGGATGTACCACTAGGTACATCCTCTTTAACCTAAACACACTGATCGAACGGCGACGGCATCGGGGAAGCCGGTGCCGCGGTCCGTTTTTTGGACCAAGGCCCCGTTCCCGTGCATGACGCTGTTCTATGCACCGGAACCGGCCGGTGCTCAAGCACTGAAGGCTTAGAATGAATGGAGCCGCGTCATACAGGGGAGGGAATTCCCTCCCACTGGGGGCGGCCCGGCCCGCCTCCAGTGCTTGAGCACCGGCCGGTTCCGGTGCATAGAACGGCGCCGTGCACAGGAACGGGGCTTCGGTCTGAAAAACAGACCGCGGCACCAGCTTCCCCGTGTCGGTGCCGTTCGATCAGTGGGTTTAGGTTAAGGAGGATGTACGAGGTGGTACATCCTCTTTAAAGATAGGGACACTTACATACCATTCTGTAGCTTCAGAGCTATCACTAGGTGAAATGAATGTCTCCCATTTATGGAAAAGAAAAAATTGACTCTTATCAGCTTCTGTTTTTCTCCCAAGAATGGCATGTCCCTAATGTGGGAAATTGTATGAATTTGGCTTCTTGATTTATCAGAAATAACACAGGCCTCCATCTCTCATTGGCCACCCACTTTGTAAAATCTATCAGTCTAGCAAGTTTTTTCTCTTACCTCAAGACCACTTTGATGACACTACACCAAGTGGAAGCCTGGCGTAAGAAAACTACGCACAACCGTCCGGAGCGCGCTACTTGCAGGTAGCTCTTCCGAGCAAACAAATGTTTGCGGCCAACGACCCATCCTAGAACAGCAAAATTCGTCAGGACATTATGAATACTTGGGTTAGTGAAGCAGTAAGGCAAAGCTTTTTTTCAAGCAGTCAAGCGTCTATCTGGCACTGTTGTACTCTACCCCAGGGCACTGGCAATAATTCTGTAAAATCTTGGTTGTCATGTAATACTGGCAACCTACTTTATACACACCTGTTTTTGCCTGGACCATTTCCAGGTGCTTAGCAGAAAGAAACTGTCAACACACCCATTACATTACCTGCCATTGACAGCCAGCCACTGTTGCCTTTGTTAGCAGTGGTGTCATGAACCACAAATCTGGACTCATAGGGGAGATTTATGAAAGGGTGTAAATATACACCTGATGTAAACTGCCCACAGCAACCAATCACAGCTCAGCTTTCACCTCTGGTAAAATATAAGAGGAGCTGTGATTGATTGCTGTGAGCAGTTTACACCAGGTGTATATTTACACCCTTTCATAAATCTCCCCAATATTGTCTATGGCAATTAATCCAGGTCCTGTTTGAGCTCAAATAATAGTTGGGTATGGAGACCTCGTAGTGAGCGCTTTAATCTTTAAACTATTGAGTGACACTCTGCCCCTACTACTGATGTGATGATCTGGGAAGCCATTACATACCACA
The DNA here is from genome assembly GCF_027789765.1 of Dendropsophus ebraccatus. NCBI lineage: Eukaryota > Metazoa > Chordata > Amphibia > Anura > Hylidae > Dendropsophus > Dendropsophus ebraccatus. Next base: position 20,664,870 of record NC_091464.1, read on the forward strand.
AGTAGAGGTACGAGGAACACTAAAATCTCAGCAATATGTACAGGCCATCCTGTGATCATATGTGTTGCTTCTCGTGAAAGGGAGTCCAACTAGCATTTTTCGGAAGAATAATGCTTCCTACTAGGGATGGTCCGAACCCTCCGAGGTTCGGGTTCGCATGAACCCGAACGCTCGGCATCAGATTCCCGCTGTCTGCCCGCTCCGTGGAGCGGGTGGATACAGCGGGAGGACCGCCTGGAAAACTGGGATACAACCTATGGCTATGGCTGTATCCCAGTTTTCCAGACGGTCCTCCCGCTGTATCCACCCTCTCCACGGAGCAAGCAGACAGCGGGAATCATTACCGAGAGTTCGGGTTCGTACGAACCCGAACCAAACTCGGTTCGGACCATCCCTACTTTCTTCACAATCCAAGAGTTTCCAATGAATACTTTCTTGGCCTGCCCAGTCACTAAATTCATCGCATTTGTGAAACCAGCTAGGACGGCAGCTTTGGCAACCTGCAGATGTGCAGGATCTACAGGCCCAGCTGCAACATCTGTGGGTGAATGTGCCACAGGACGCCACATAGAACTTATATGCCTCTATGCCCATCCACATCTCATCTTGTATCTAGGCTAGAGGCTGCTCAACAGGGTACTGGAGCCATCTTTCAATTGTACAGTTTTTTTTTTTTTTTTATAAATTCTCAATTTTATTAAATTTTCCAAACATTTCACATAAAAACCACAGCAGAAAACAATGGAAACAAACAAACCAAAAGCAGGGGTACACACCACGCAATTGTACAGTTTTCCTCAATATACCTATATGGAGCAACAGACACCAGCACTGCCTCAGGAAGACATGAATGGCATGGGGGTATATATTGGCGGCGAGTCTGGATGCACAGCGTGTATATGATCACTGGTTGGTGCTCACTTTCCCAAAAGAAATACGTGCGTTTATAATAATCAAAAATGGAAGAGGTAGGAGAGGGCACTTGGGTGGTAGGAGAGGGTGCTTGCAATTCAGTCCAGTATGCCCTGTGTGTTTTTTATTGAGCCCTGAAATAAAGAAGATCACTACTTATAGTGAGTGCCCTCTCCTACCTCTTCTATTTTTGTTTTCCTCAATATACTTATCCTTATGCTCTAATATTATACTTACATGTACCTTCTTTGGATTTATACATATATAATCTCATTCGATCCCAACAAATCCTCCTTGGTGCAATATGATTATAATTTTATTGTCACTGTAGAGGTTTGCTCAGTTCCTCATAAAGCATAGAAATGGAATGCATAGCAGTATCCGAAAGAAGGGTGTCCAAACGGTTTGGCTCTATAAAGGTGCGGTTTGTACAAATAACTCCTACAGCTCACGTTTTGCAGAAATAATAAACATACGCATATTTTGTACTCAATACACATGACGATTCTGTTAAAGGAACAGCCTTTTCCTACTGCATTGTCCTACTATTTTGTCGGAACATCCTAGTCAGTGTGTGGTCCCTACAGAAAACAATAGCATTCATATAAAACAATGACTATGTCTATTTTCAACATCTTGACATTAAGGTTGTGTGTATATGTGCAATTAAAAAACCAGTGTATAGTCGGACTTTCCCTGATAGTTATTAAATATTATTTGATTGGTTTACAAGGATTTCTGTGTAGTATATATTTTAGTATATTTAAAAGCTTCCATGAACTGAAATGTACCACAATTTAGCATGCACATACTGTAAGGTAAATTTTACTGCTGTAAAAAAAAAAAATAATGCAAGACTTTACTATGGCCTAAATTTATCAAAGTGTATAAAATAGACCTAAATGTTTCTTGTACAAATGTAAAGTGTATCTCTGGGTTTATTGCACCTAATGCCAGTTCCCCCAAATCATACATGGATATGCCAGTGTGATCCATCTAAAAGAGAGATACTTAAATTGGTCTTTTGGTGTGGGTACTTTTGTAACATCTGGCCTGGGCTGCTTACTCAGCACAATCCAGTCCCCATTCCATTGTCTTCAATGAAATGCCTTTTCTCTTTCTTTTTTTTTTCAGTGTGAACATAGCCTATAAGTAAAAACAGCGAGAAAGTAATTTTCCTTGTAGCATGCCTATCTGGTGTGGATTACCATGCCGGCTGAACTTTAACCCCTTTAGGACTGTGCAAATTTTTGTTTTTGCGCTTTTGTTTTTCCATAAAATATGCTGCGAAACCGGAAAAAAAAATACTTGCGCAGTAAAATTGAAAATAAATCGCTTGCATTTTATTTTTTTGGGGGGGAGGTTTTGTGTTTACACCGTTTGTCCTATGGTAAAACTGACATGTTATCTATGTTCCCCAAGTCACTATGATTACAACGATATGTAACTTTTATTTTCCTTGTAGCATGCCTATCTGGTGGAGATTGCCATGCCGGCTGAACTTTAACCCATTTAGGACCGTACAAATTTTAGTTTTTTCCTTCTCGCGTTTAAAAGGCTGTAGCATTTCCTTTTTTTCACCTACAGGCCTACACGAACCCCTTTTGCACCACTAATTGTACTTTGCAATGACAGACTTAATTTTTCCATAAAATATGCTGCAAAAAAAAAGAATAAATCGCCATTTTTTTGCATTATTTTTTTTTTTTTTTTTGGGGGGGGGGGGGTGGTTGTGTTTACACAGTTTGTCCTAAGGTAAAACTGACATGTTATCTATGTTCCTTAAGTCAGTACGATTACAACGATATGTAACTTTTATTTTATTGGCTTTTAAAAAATGTAAACCTTTTAAAATTCTAAATGCTCCTTAAAATTGCTCTATGACCATGATTATAACACTTTTATCCTTTTGTCTATGGGGCTGTGTGAGGTGTCATTTTTTGCACCATGATCTGTACTTTCAATCGGTACCTTGATTGCCTATATACAAATTCTGGATTTGATGCGACCAAACATGCAGAATTTAGCACTTTGGCGGATTTTGCGCTTATGCCATTTACTGTGCAAGATCAGGAATTTGATAATTTAATAGTTTGAGTGATTTAAATTTTTGTTAGTGGAAGGTTTTTTTTTATTGAAAATGAAAAAAACTTATTTTTTTTTTTTTACACAGTAATTAGAAGTCCCCTGGGGGATTTCTATATACACAGCATTGGTCTCCCATTGAAATCAAAGCTGCGTATATATCAGAGCACCGATCCATTAGATCGGTACTCTGTTGGTCTGGTCTGCTGCAGACCAGATCAGCAAAATACCTAGCCGGGATCAGCGTCAGTTAAACGGATCTCACTTGCTCACTAGACACCAGGGATGGGGCATAAAGAGCAGTTTAGATGCAGCTGTCATGGCTTAACGGCTCATTACATGGCACACCGCGGTCCCGGGCTATTAGTAACACCCAGGATCACGGCGATTCAGAGCAGGGTCGCCATGCATCGGGAAATATTCGTCTTGAGTATCGAGCATACGAGCATTTTAGTACTCGCTCATTTCTAATGATGATCTACGCTTGTTTCAGGTACACAATGGGATGGTATGTTATTGCAACTGTAATACCTAGGCAGACTTATTTTAGGACCCACAAATTCATAGCTAACTTGACCGGTCCTTGACTCTTAATATAGAAATCATACGGAGTTCGCCAGCATAATCATGATATACGTTAAATGCGTTAAAGTGGTGATGTTCGATACAACCTTTTCCACAGTTTAGGAAGCTTTTAAGAAGAATTAGATGAAAAAAACAGATCTGTAAGACTATAACCCTTTCTTAGCGCCAATGCTCCGGCAGCTGATCCAGGTTTCTGCAATTACTTAGATCTTCATCCAAACATGCCCAGAAACAAATTAAATTAATAGTAGTTATGTAAAACTGCATGTGGATACAAGTGTTTCGTAGAAAACAGACAGTGTTGGAACAAATCTCAACTGATGGGAAGTAAATGAAATCTTGTGATATTTATACACATTGATGTGTAGTTCTCAGTGTCAAATAAACTGAAAGTACTGTTGTTAAAGTATCAAATTATTTCCTGGCAGCGAAATCTCTAGACACATACTCGCTGTTAACTCTTGAGCAGAGTTTGGCACAGTAGCTCTAATGGTGCTGCTCTCCTGGTTTTCTGCCTATCTCTTTGACCACTCCTTCAGTATATCATTTGCTGGCTCTGGCTTCTTCCCCTTGCAGTCGCATTTCCTCAGCAATCAGTTATGGTTTGTGGGTCATTTCCTCTTTTCTCTCTACACACTGGACAAACTATCAGCAGATCTGACTTAAAGGACAACTCCAGCGGTACCCCCCAAAAAAAAAAACAAAAAACACAGACACACACAGACACCATACCTACCATCCCTCCGCCACTCCATTCGCCCGCCGTCCGCCTCACCGTCACCGCCGTCCAGCGATGTCTCTGACTTCCGGGTCCTGGGGATGGAAAAGGCTGCCAGTGTGCTTGCGCACCGGCAGCCTTTTCATTGGCTGGAGCGCATCACATGGCTTCCAGCAACCTCAGCCAATCAGGGCTGAGCAGGCTGGAAGCCACGTGATGCGCTCCAGTCAATGAAAAGGCTGCTGGTGCCCATGTGCACCAGCAGCCTTTTCCGTCCCATTCACTCTCTATGAAGACAGCGAGGAGGAAGAAGACCCGGACCGCCCCCCCGGCTCTGACGTCGTCGTCACCAGATGCCGCCCGGGAGAAGAGGACCGTGACGATCGTAATAGGTAATGTATACATTCTTTAACTTCCTGGCGGGGGGGTTGGGGGTCCGAAAGTGGGGGAAGGGGGCCAGACCGGGTATTTAACCACATTACAAAGTTATATAACTTTGTAATGTGTGTTAAATAAGATAAAAAAAAATTTCGTTGGAGTTGTCCTTTAAGCTTTCTGTTCCATCTCTATGGTGATGACTAGAGATGAGCGAACCGGGTTGGGGTTCGAGTCGATCCGATCCCGAACGTTGAGTATTTGATTAGCTGGGGCTGCTGAACTTGGATAAAGCTCTAAGGTTGTCTGGAAAACATGGATACAACCAACGACTATATCCATGTTTTCCACATAGCCTTAGGGCTTTATCCAAGTTCAGCAGCCACCGCTAATCAAATGCCGAAAGTTCGGGTTCAGATCGACTCGAGCATGCTTGAGGTTCGCTCATCTCTAGTGATGACACAATATTATTTTCCTTTAACCGTGACATCACAGCTGTACTACGACAGGATACCAGTGACTATCTCTCAGCTGTCTACAACATCATGTCCTCTCTCTGACTGAAATGAAATCTATCAATACTTAAGTTTTCACCGCTACTTACCTACTTAAACCTACTTGTATTTTAGTGTGCAGAGCTCCCCATAATTCCTCCGCAACACACACAAACACAAAATCTTCAGGGTTATGTTAGACTCACATCTGTTCTTCATACCTTATAGTCAAACACTAGCATACTCAAGTCACCTACACCTCTAAAATATCACCAGCATCCCCCTTCTATTACTGTGGATACAACCAAAAGACAGGTTTCATAATTGGAAAACCCCTTTATGGTCACTTAGTTGTAACAGTAACCGCCATTAAAATGTCAACAAAAACAACAAAAAACAGTAAAGTACTGGAAACATCCATAAAACTTTAAAAAGGGTAAACCCTATGGTCTCCCTTTTTGCAGAACATGGACTATGTATGTACCCTTTATTATTGGCTGGCTGTGACATGAATGTAGCCTTAGGCTATGTTCACACAATGTAAGTTCCGTGGGAATCATGGCCGTTGTTACAACGGCAGTGATCCCACGGAACTTACGTAGTGCTGCTTTCTGAGGGAATCCCGACTGGAGTGTATACACATGGTATACACTTTGGCCGGTATCCCATGCGGCGTTGTAGAAAACTAACATGTCAGTTTTCTGCGGCCGATATTCAGTGGATAGCGGCCACAGAAAACCCTGTCAGTGCACACAGTGGAGCAAGTGGCTCTGTCCGCACGCTCCATAGTGTGCAGTGGGGGAGTTCTGATGCGCCCGCATCAGAACTAAGCGGCGCTAAAGATCATTCTGAGACCGGCCGAGATGATCTTTTCTGAGACCGGCCGTTCTGTGACCTGGCCGGGTCACGGAATGGCTGGTCTCATAGGTTGTCTGAACACAGCCTTAGGTAGCAATGGACAAACCATATAGTAGATTTAAAAAAAATTTTTTAGATTGGGGGTGGGGAGAACTAAACAGACAGCCATTCTACACTTTTTTTTTATGTTGTCTTCTTTATTTTTTACCCTTTATAATGGTTTTATATTTTTACATTTTTTTTCTTATTTTCTTACTTTTGCACAATCCACATAATGATGGTGGGGGTCCCACAGCTGGAACTGCATCTATCACACGAACGAGGGTTCTGAGTGGCCCATCTTGTATGTACACTGGTAAAACATTGTCTAGGGGTCTGACAATGATAGCGGATATGATTCCAGACTATCTGTATAATTTAGGCCACAGTTCAGTGTGGGATACTGCTAATCCATTCACAAAGGGGCATTCAGGTCACCTATTTTCTGAGTTGTATGACGGCTTTTTTTTTTTTTTTTTTAATAGAAAAAAGCTTTAGTTTTGGTACCATTTTTATTTTATTTTCTTCACAAATGAGATGTTTATTGAGCGATATAAATTATTATCTATTATTCTTATATAGCTCTTGTACTACCTTTGCACAATTAATTTGAAAAAAAAAACAAAAAAACAAAACTAACAAAACTTGTTTTGTCATATTCTAACAGCCCACACGTCTTATTTTTAATTTTTTATTTTAGTTTTTATTGGTTCTCTTATTGCGGTACATGAAACCCTCTGATCATTTTTATTCTGCTTTTTCTTAGAACCAAGGTGGCCAAAATAGTAATTACCACCTAGATTTTTTTTTACAGCATAGTATATAATTATATTATAAAACATAATAATTATACATATAATAATATAATTACATAATAGGTCTATAACATTGGCTGTTACGGCAACAATTACAAGTTTAAAAAAAAATCTTTTTTGAAATATTAAAGAACGTTATTGGGAAAGGGTGATTCATTTTTATTTTTTTATCTTATTTGGAATGTTAGGACTAGAAGGTTTTAGAAAAATTTGCATACAAGATTTAACTCCGTTAAACATTTTCATGTTTTAAAGATACTGAAAAAAACACGTTCACTATGGGGGTGTTGGTCCAAAAGATTTGACTTTGTGCATTTGTTGACATACTGCCAGTTCAAAGCTCTCATGCTGCTGATATGACATAAAGGAAATGCCTGCAATCGCCAGGAACTCAGTTGGAGGTAACTGACTACTGTTCTGATCTGTTCTAACAATATATAGGTGTGGTAATAGGATATTGTCATTTGGACGTTTCCCTCTTTAACACGGTTACCAAACTTTTAAAGGATAACATTACTTTTATATCTATCTATACTCATTAGCCATAACATAAAAAAAAAGGTGATGTGGGTAACATTGATCTTGGATATAGTTGGTATTCTGGAAACAGTCAGCTGCTGAAGGTGACATGTTGGAATCAAGAAAAATGGGCAAATGTAAAGGCTGTATAAGGGCCTTATTACACGGAACGATAATTGTCCGAATCGGCCCTATCCGGCTGATTATTACTCCGTGTAATAAACATTGGTTATAGGATATAGGTTATAGGTCTGGACCTAAAATTGTTGGGCTGACGATTTCTAAACTCTATACATTACCTATCCATGCTGCAGGGCTCCTCTTGCAGTCCACTTCTCCCCGAGTCCCACGCCCTCCAGCTTCAGAGCGGCCTGCCTGAGCTGACAGGCCGCTCAGCCAATCAATTGCCGGGACCGCCGCGGCCAGTGATTGGCTGAGCGGTCTGAGCTGACAGGCCGCTCTGGAGCTGCAGCGCGCGGTATCTGGTGAGAAAAAGACCGCAAGAGGAGCCCTGCAGCATGGATAGGTAATGTATACAGTTTAAGCAAGGGCTGCAAGGACATCGGTAACAATGTTCATGCAGCCCTTGTTAAACAATTATCGGGCCGTGTAATAGGCCCAGTAAACGAGCGCCAATCTAGCAGATAGTTATTATCATACCAGAAATGCAGTGTAATAAGGCCTGTAATAGATTACTTGCTTGCAAAGCTTGAGGATTGTGGAGAGCTATTTCAACATCTTACTGTCATAACAGTAAGGGTCTATTCACCCGTCAGTATATTTTTAATTCTGGAAATTTGAGTCCACAATTTTTCATCCCCAATCCATAAAAATACATTTGTACTGCATCCATAATTTTTGCTCATCCCCAAAATTAAAAAAGTGTACTTAATAATAAACTAGTCACCATTTGCGAATTAAGGATCCACATTTTTTGTGGGTCACATAGAGTTCTATTGGTGTCTCCGTGGAAGAATTTCAGTCCGCACTAGGGCCTGGGTTTTTTTTTGCGGCGCAGATCACGGCCCTGTACACACCTTTGGATGTGTGAACGGGGTGATTGAAACACATTGACCCAATTTCTGTCCGTAATTGCGAATCCAGATGTGTGAATATAGCCTAAATGATGCAGATGAGTATGTTAGCCGGTCTCTCTGAAAGCACAGCGCTATAAAGTTTTTTTTTTGCTGATTATAGTCAGATACAATAGTCAGTTTCAATTTACTAATAACTTTTTTTTTACATTTTATTTAAAGTACATTGTTATGGGGGCAGCCATCTTGCCTTTTTTTTAACAGCATTTAGTGATATGCTTTACAGCAAGCCCCATGGACATATACAGTCATGGCCAAAAGTTTTGAGAATGATACAAATATAAATTTTTACAAAGTCTACTACATATCTAATTTGCATATACTCCAGAATGTTATAAAGAGTGATCAGCTTAACAGCAATTACTTGCAAAGTCAGTATTTGCCTAGAAAATTAACTTTATCCCCCAAAACACTATTGCCGCCCTGTCTTAAAAGGACCAGCTAACATCATTTCAGTGATTGCTCCATTAACACAAGTGTGGGTGTTGATGAGGACAGGGCTGGAGATAAAGTCCAATAGACAGCACTTAGATAAAAAAAAAGTGTTTTTTATTCACATCTTACTCCCGCATGGTTGGACGGTTGGGATCCCGTTAGAGGCGTGCACTCCACTACTGTTCTACTGAATCTAACCGGTGCTGTTCTACATTTTCTGCTTTGTAGGGCTGGAGATCAATCTGTCATGATTAAGTAAGAATGACACCACTGGACACTTTAAAAGGAGGCTGGTGCTTGGCATCATTGTTTCTCTTCTGTTAACCATGGTTATCTCTAAAGAAACACATGCAGTCATCATTGCACTGCACAAAAATGGCTTAACAGGGAAGAGTTTTGCAGCTAGAAAGATTGAACCTCAGTCAACAATCTATCGCATCATCATGAACTTCAATGAGAGAGGTTCCATTGTTGCCAAAAAGTCTCCAGGGCGCCCAAGAAAGAAAAAACATCAGGGACAGACTGACATTTTGCAAAAGGTACTGGGAGTGGACTGCTGAGGACTGGGGTAAAGTCATTTACTCTGATGAATCCCCATTTCGATTGTGTGGGGTTGCTTTTCAGCCAAGGGAATCGGCTTTCTCATAGTCTAGAATGTCCTCCAAGAGCAACTTCTCCCAACCGTCCAAGAGCAGTTTGGCAATCGACAATGCCTTTTCCAGCATGATGGAGCACCTTGCCATAAAGCAAAGGTGATAACAAAACATAGAGATTTTGGGTCCATGCCCTGGAAACTCCCCAAATCTTAATTCCATTGAGAATTTGTGGTCAATCATCAAGAGACGGGTGAACAAACAAAAACCAACAAATTCTGACAAAATGCAAGCATTGATTGTGCAAGAAAGTCAGGATTTGGTCCAGAAGTTGATTGAGAGCAGCCAGGGAGAATTGCAGAGGTCCTGAAGAAGAAGGGTCAACACTGCAAATATTGACTTGCTGCATTAACTCATTCTAACTGTCAATATAAGCTTTTGTTACTCATAATATGATTGCAATTATATTTCTGTATGTGATAAAAACATCTGACAAACACACATAAAAACCAGAGGGCAGCAGATCGTGCGAAAATATAATATTTGTGTCATTCTCAAAACTTTTGGCCATGACTGTACACAATGAACATCTCCAAACTCTTTTTTTGTATAGGTCAGGCTTCTAAGCATGCTCTGTAACATATTCAGAGGTCATTCTACAGGAAGGCAGAGTTTTTATTGTCTTCTTTATCTATGGGTGTCACCCTAGCTCAGCGTTTCCCAACCAGGATGCCGCGGCACACTGGGGCGGCGGGAGAACCCGCCAGGGGTACCGCGGGATCCCAGTGGGAAATGTGCACTGTCTCTTTAAGCATACCCAGAAGCTGCAGTCGCGCTGCTTCTCGGGATGCACCAATCACTTTGATGTTCCGCCCGCACTGTGAGCGGGCGGAACATTAAAGTGAGCAGAATGTAGAAGCAGGACCGGTCAGCGTCCGGCTCATACATTCACTCCCATAGGCTGCCGCCACTTCATACCTGCGGCCTATGGGAAGCCGGGACGTGACCTCTCCGGCAGGCGTGATGATGTGACATCATCACGCCTGCCGGTGGTCCCATCCCCACGACTCACAAGATGGACCCAGAAGAGAAGGAGAGCAGCCACACAGCGCGGATTAGGTGAGTAGGATGTTTTTTTTAGGGGCAGGGGGCACTATTATTTTATGGGGGCATTATTATTTCATAAGAGCACTATTATTTCATAGGGGCACATCTGGGGGCATTATTATTTCATAGGGGCACATTTGGGAGCATTATTATTGTATAGGGGCACATCTGGGGGCATTATTATTGCATGGGGGCATATTTGGGGCATTATTATTTTATGGGGGCACATCTGGGGGCATTTTTATTTCATGGGGGGCATTATTTCATGGGGGGCATATTTGGGGCATTATTATTGTACGGGGGTACACAGCAAAGGGCAATATTAGTATATGGGCACAGCAGGGGATCCTACATACAGGGGGCAACTCACATTCCTACTCGCTTTACTGCACATAACACCAAACAGCGCAGTTTCTATGGGAGCCTACAGGAGGGAGAAAGGAAAGGAAGTTGCTAAAAATGTGCGGAGCCTAAATTGTTTGTCTAGCAGGTTCTGAAGAGATGAAATGTATCTGGAAGAAATCATCATGGAGGTCTGGCCCGGATGGAGAGGAAAAGGGAAAGTGATGCCTCAGATCAAAGAAGACGTTACCTGTGAGTCACTGTATGACGGTTTTCTCATTTTGAAGAACATTATTTAGTAGGAGTACCCCGAGGTGGAAAAGGTTGGGAAGCACTGTCCTAGGGACAGAAAAAGCACAAACACGAGAGGTTGAAAGCCCCTCCCCTTCCTACTAGCACCAGTGCATTATAACAATTTCTGAGCACCTGAGTATTATATTCAGCAATACAATATAGGGAGGGATGTCGGTGCAGTCGTGAAGGTTTCGGAGAAAACGTCTTACCGGTAAGACGAATACTATTTTCTCCCCTCACCTTTACGACGGCACCACAGGAGAAATACCAACAATTTCCCTTAGGGCGGGGCCACAGCCTGAAGACCTTTCTTACCAAAACCAGGTCTTCACTGAGCTGAAACTGCCAACTGTGATGCATGGCAATAGTAATAGACGAAGTGATAGCTCTGCAATTTGATCTAAACATGTGCAAGCCCTGAATGAAAGGGCCTTGATCAATAAAAGGTAAAGATAATCCATATACCTATGCTTCCATACAGCATTCCTGATTCAACCTGATCTTTTCCTCTAGGTGTTACAGGATTACAGAACCTATATTATCGCTTCCCTATGGTCCAGGAATAAAATTTCCATCCTTAATAATCTTTGGAGTGGCTACAGAATGGTCATAAGACAACGAAAAATGATACCACCGTGGAACAAAACCGGATCGGTATGACACTATTCTGCCTTTTTGAAAAAGACAGTAAGAGTCACGGATAGTCAGTGTGCGGGTCTCTAAATCGTCTTATCTAAGATAATGGTCACAGGAAATCTGTCTTGTAAAACAGGAACTTGAAACTATACTCCAAAATAGGTTTGGAAGGAAGACGTTTAAAGTCTTCAATTACAATGTTAAAATCCCAAAGGGAATGTCGATTTAAAGTAGGATTCCTGTTTAAAAGTGTTCCTAATGTGTTCTAAGCACATCTATGAATTATGATAAATAGCAGATGATATAATGATAAATAGCAGATGACATTATATAATGATCAGGGGCGTAGCTAAAGGCTGATGGGCCCTGGTGCAAAATTTTAGCTTGGGGCCCCCCATCTCACCCGATCAGGCAAAGTCCTATCTAACCTTATATCCAATTACTCTAATGTGCCACCATGTTCTAATGCACTGCCACTGCCTCCAGCTCATGTACTGCACTACTGCCCCCTATAAATAATGGGCTGTAATGTGTCATTGTCTAATCATTGTATTCCAATCTTTGACTCTCCAGCTGAAAAACTACAACTCTCATCATGAACTGCCAGTTGGAAACGATGGGGGTTGTAGTCCTGCAACCTGAAGAGCCACATGCTGCAAAACTACAACTCCCAGGGCACGATGAAGTTTGAACTTCTGCAACCTGGAAAAGTCACCTGATGTCACCTGCAGTCCTATGTAACACCACAGATAACACAGCGATATCCCTGAGTACAGATAATGTAGTAGTAGTCACCTGCAATCCTCTCCTCCGTGGTGTAAGTGGTTCCCACAGGGTTGAGGCTCCCCCCGCCGGATCACAACATTGCTGTACTCTCTGATATTACTTGCCGGCTGTACAGTGATGTAATCTGACCTGGGGGAGGGGCCTCAACGCTGAGGAGAGGTGGATTGCAGCACAAGCTAGAGCTCAACACCGTAAAGGTACGGCCATAGGACACAGCTTGGGCCGCCAACGCAGATGTCTGGAGGAGGTTAGGTAAAGGGCCCAATCAGATGACAGCATGTGCCAGCGGGCGCAGCGGGACAGATTAGTGCAGTGCTTCCCAACCTTTTCCACCTCGGGCACCCCTTGGAAAAAAAATTAGCTCGGGGCACCCCTACCAAAATAATGTTCTACAAAATAAGAAAACCATCATACAGTGACTCACAGGTGACGACTTCTTTGATCTGAGGCATCACTTTCCCTTTTCCTCTCCATCAAGTCCAGTCCTCCATGATGATTTCTTCCAGATACGTTTCATCTTTTCAGAACCTGCGAGACAAACAATTTAGGCTCCGCACATTTCTACCAACTTCCTTTCCTTTCTCCCTCCTGTAGGCTCCCAAAGTTACTGCGCTGTTGGGTGTTATGTGCAGTAAAGCGACTAGGAATGTGGGATGCCCCTTGTATGTAGGATCCCCTGCTGTGCCCCCATGACCTAATAATGCCCCCAGAGGTGCCCCATAAGCTAATAATTCCCCCATAGGTTCCCTCATGAACTAATAATGCCCCCAGAGGTGCCCCCATGAACTAATAATGCCCCCAGAGGTGCCCCCATGAACTAATAATGCCCCCAGAGGTGCCCCTATAAACTAATAATGCCCCCAGAGGTGCCCCTAAAAAAACAAACATCCTACTCACCTAATCCGCGCTGTGTGGCTGCGGGCAGCAGCTCTCCTCCTCTTCTGGCTCCATCTTGCGAGCCGTAGGGACGGGACCTCCGGCAGGCGTGATGACGTCACATCATCACGCCTGCCGGAGAGGTCGCGTCCCGGCGTCCCATAGGCTGCTGGTATAAAGTGCCGGCAGCATATGGGAGGGAATGCAGGAGCAGGACGCTGACAGGTCCTGCTCCTGCATTATGCTCGCTTTAATGTTCAGCCAGCTCACTGTGCGGGCGGAACATCAAAGCGATCTGTGCATCCCGAGAAGCTGAGCGGCCACAGCTTTTCGGGATGCTTAAAGAGACAAGGTGCAAGGGGGGCCATGCGGGCCCCCCTAGTGTAGGGGCCTGGTCGCCATGGCGACCGCTGCGACCTCTATAGCTACGCCACTGATAATGATTGTATATGCTCCGGCCGGGATCCCATGCTGCGCCGCAAAGAACTGACATGTCAGTTTTCTGCGGCCGCAATTCAGTGAATTGCGGCCGTAGGAAACCCTGTCAGTTCAGACAATGAAGTGAGCGGCTCCGGCCACTTGCTTCATTGTGCGCTAAGGGAAGTTCTGATGCGGGCACGCGCTGATGCGCTCGAATTAGAACACTACGGCTATAAAGATCATCTGGCCGGTACTGCAGTACCGGTCGGGATGATCTTTGCAGAGACCAGCCGTTCCGTGACCGTGGTCATGGAACAGCCAGTCTCACACGTGTGAACATAGCCTAAGAGTGGCCGACTTGAGACCTTCAGATATATCCTAGAAGAGAATGGCTTCCTATTCTACTAGACTGTAGAAATCACAGCCTCAGAGAGGCCTCTGCTCCTTAACATAGACTCAGGATTCAGGTCGACATCTGGAGTCTTGACAGATCCGGACGGAACTGGTCCCTGAAGAAGTAGAAGGCGAAGGCTCAAATCCAAAAGTGGAAGAACCCAGAGGCTCCAGGACCCGTCTCCGCATAAGGCCTAACTATACCTTCTGGCTGAAATGGTACCAGATAATGACAGATGTTTCTACTGTAAGGATTTCCTGTAGTGTCCGAAGATAAAGAAATGTATAGAAGACTGAAAATCAAGGCTGTTCAAGTACATCCACTGTCACCAGATTTTTTTCTTGGAAAGAACTTCCATACCTCCTTGTTCTGACAATCTGCGAACAAATCAGGGGCAGACCTATTTGAGGGATAAAATCTGGACCTTCCTCCTTGAGACACCCTTCACTTGTAAGACTGGATTGACTGCTATGATAAACCATGTGAATCGTAAGATATGTGGCTATTAAGGGATAAATATGTCGCTCCCCTAGGTGAAGATCCAATCTGAATGGATTGAAGTGGATTCTGCTCTGCACTATCCTGGTGTCTCAGATGTGCCACAGTGGTACTGTTGTCCAATAAAATGTGAATCGTTAGATTCCAGATATTCTTCGCCTCCTGTAAGGCAATCCGACTGCCTGCAGTTCTTTAAGGCCTGAGGACCTTACTGCTGTTCTTGAAGACAGCAGCAACTGGCCAACATCTGAGACTAATCTTATCTTAGGAAAAGGGATCCAGAGAAACCCCCAGCTTCAAGTAAGCCATGTAGGCCAACATATAGAGACCACCAGACCTGTGGAGAAAAGGATACTCTGTGCCCGATTCAGAATGACAAGTTTATTGGTTTATTACAGTAAAAATCTGGAATGAGTCTGAATCTAAGGTGTCACTGATAAGTGGTCATGGATTCCAAATGGACATGGTCCTCAAGTGTAAACAGGCCTCCTACATTTGGAAGAGTCTGGTCTTCTCCATCAGGGAAACTTAATCTGAGGGGAGAGAGGACATTATTACATTGGAATCCGGAGGATTCCCAAATATATTTTGGGTGTCTGGGTTGAGATCCGATTGCTGATTGTTTATCGCCCACCCCCAGGAGTGAAGATCATCACTGGCTGTCGTCATATTCTGAACAGCTTCTATGCGGAATCTGTCAAAGGAAGAAACTCGACCAGACAGGTGGTAATATTTATCCCAAACCGATGAAGGTAGGGAATCAACTTCCCCATAAAACTAGAGAAGATGCAAAAGTGCTGAGGAAATCCCGAAGGAGAGAGCGCTGAATTGATAATGCTGGACACAACTGCCCATGTAAACCACAACTGAAGACAAGAGTTGAAACATAGTACAAGCATCTCTTTAAGTCGATTACCGTCATCATAGCATCCTATGGATACAGAGGAGTAGTCGACCATATGGATTCCATCTTTAATCCTCTGTATCAGACAAATTTGAAGGGTTCAGGTTCATACTAAGTCTATATGTTCCGTTCAGTTACTAAATAAGGGACAGCTGAAAAGTGCCCCTTCCCTAAGCCTGGCACTGGGACAGAGGTCACAACACAGGGCATTATCAGCTTCTAGACACTGTAGAAGAGCCCTGATTAAAGGGGCTGAGAAGGTAGGTGGACTAGGAAACTGTTTGGGGGAGAAAATAACTCTATATTGAAACAGTGGAAGAATAAAATCCAGGATCCAGCGGTCTTGGATGACACACATCAAAGCCTCCATAACTTCAAAATCTCTAGTGTAGTCCTGGGAGGCCTTGGGGAGCTCCAGTGACCTTCCTTGCCCTACTCCTATAATGCTCCTGAATTTTATGGCTCTATATTGCACCCAATACTTCTTAACTAGTGAAGGTCTACTTATAACAGCAGAATTTCCCAGATACTATCCAGGGCAGACTGAAGACCTTGCATAGAATGTAGAGATGAGCGAACTGGGTTCGGGTTCGAGTCGATCCAAACCCAAACCCAAACGCTCGGCATTTGATTAGCGGGGGCTGCTGAACTTGGATAAAGCTCTAAGGTTGTCTGGAAAACATGGATACAGCCAATGACTATATCCATGTTTTCCACATAGCCTTAGGGCTTTATCCAACTTCAGCAGCCACCGCTAATCAAATGTCAAAAGTGCGGGTTTGGATGGACTCGAGCATGCTCCAGGTTCACTCATCTCTAATAGAATGGGAGCCTAACATATAGATTTTTTTTTAAAGGGGTACTCCAGCGGGGGGGGGGGGGGGGGTAACTTTTTTGCTGGGAGGAGGTGGCTGAGGGAAAAGACATCTACTCACCGAAGGTCTCTGTTTATAGTCTGTTCCTGGTTTTGGCTTCAAATCTTTGGCAGATAATCTGTCAGATAATCTTTCTGTGTAAAAGGGCCCTTACTATTGCTAAAGACCAGCAAACCACTCATCTCTTGTGTATTCTCCGTGCCCAGTGGAAGTCTCACAGAGAAAAGGTAAGATCAAATGGGAAATATTCCCAAGACTCTGTGTATCAAAGCTGATAAGCAGAGAAACCTATAGAAAAATTAATGGGTTCAAATAGTTGAGTCAGATAATGTACAAGACTCAAACCTAAAAGCAGGAAGGACAGGCCCTGTGACTCCTAGATCTTAACAGGCACCGCCTGTACGCTGGAAGCAGCTGAAGCCATAAGAAGGTATAGCAATAGGTGTAGAAGCTGAAATATCATCCTTCATTATCTGACAGAACAGAGAGGAAGGAAGAACTGGCTTGTATAATGATGACATTAAAACAGGATGGGCATATGTTCTTCTTAATGAAGGAGAGAGGCTGCATAGTAAACAGATGAGTCTGCTAACAGGAGTATAGAGATGAGCGAACTGCTCGGACTTTTGGTCCGAAAGCAGTTCGCTCTCTCATCATGCCTTTGATCCCGGCCGCATACTTGCGCTCACGGGAATATGCAGCCAGGATATTCCAGGGAAAACCTGTTGAAATCCCTGGAATATCCTGGCCGCATATTCGCGGGAGCGCAAGTATGCGGCCGGGATCACAGGCATGATGAGAGAGTGCCGATACCGTCGGACTTTTGCCGCTCATCTCTACAGTAGCTCCTTCTCACAAAAAAGCTAGGAGCAAAACCTTATATTATATATATATATATATATATTGTAGGGATCTTCCCGGGGGATGGTGTGTTAGGACACAGTTCAGGCAGCAAACTTGGACTTAAAAACAGCTTTGGTGTTTATTTGTAGCATAAACGGTCCAGCAACATAAATACAGCAACACCGTGCATTGATAATAAAACAAAACAAAAAGGTCTTGCCCGTCTGGGCACTTACTAACACAGGTCACCTATCTGTCACTTCCATAGGCGGTATCGTGGAGTGTGAATAGGCCCCAGCAGTGATATAACTCCTTGCTCCCAGGAAACACAGCATGCAGGCTGTTCACCCTGGCTGAGAGCAATCTCCTCTAGCTCTGTGGAGCTTTTACCCTGCTGCAGGCTTATTCACACTCCACGATACTGCCTATGGAAGTGACAGTTAGGTGACCTGTGTTAGTAAGTGCCCAGACGGGCAAGACCTTTTTGTTTTGTTTTATTATCAATGCACGGTGTTGCTGTATTTATGTTGCTGGACCGTTTATGCTACAAATAAACACCAAAGCTGTTTTTAAGTCCAAGTTTGCTGCCTGAACTGTGTCCTAACACACCATCCCCCGGGAAGATCCCTACAATTGGTGGAGGATGCGGGCACTTCCCTAATAGCAAACATTAGGTAAGGTAGTAAGTGATCCCAATCCCGACCATCTTTTTCCACTACTTTCTTTAACATATGTTTCAGGGTTTTATTAAACCTCTCCACTAACCCGTCCGTCTGTGGGTGATATACAGAGGTACGAAGGTGTGAGATTTTAAACAGTTTGCACAGGTCCTTCATTACCTTTGACATAAACGGAGTACCTTGGTCGGTCAAGATTTCTTTGGGGATCCCCACTCTGGAAAACATATAAAACAACTCACGGGCAATTGTTTTAGACGCAGTGTTTCTAAGAGGTACAGCCTCAGGATAGCGGGTTGCGTAGTCTAAGACCACCAAAATGTACTGGTGTCCCCTTGCCGACTTTACAATGGGACCCACCAAGTCCATTGCAATGCGGTCAAAAGGTACCTCTATGATGGGGAGCGAAACCAACGGGCTGCGGAAATGCGACACTGGGGCGCTAAGCTGACAAGTGGGGCACGACTCACAGTATTTTTTTATGTCAGCATAAATCGCAGGCCAATAAAACCTCTGGAGGACTCTCTCCTGTGTTTTATCTGTCCCCAAGTGGCCCCCAAGGACATGATTATGGGCCATGTCGAGTACCTGACGCCGGTACGACTTAGGCACCAGAAGCTGTTCCACAACCTCATCATTAATCTTAGTGACTCTATAGTAGAGATCATTAGTCATAGAAAAATGTGGAAACTTTTTCTCAGCTTCTGGTTCCTGAGGTACCCCATTCATAACAGTGACCTGCTCTCTAGCATTTTTGAGAGTGGGGTCCTGTAATTGTGCAGTACCAAAATTATCCCTAGACACCTCTAAGTCTGGAACATTCTGCGCAGTGGGAGGAGCCTCTTCCTCACCAGCCAGGACCTGCAAAGGAAAAGCATCATATTCCTCCTGTACATTTTTATCATTTACCGTGGGTAATGCAATAGACTTAGGGGTCTCCTCACTCCTTTCAGGGGATTGTTGTTTTCCCCATAGAGCCCAGAACAATGGAAAATCACGCCCCAATATCACATTATGCATAAGGTTTTTAACCACACCCACTTCATACTGTACAGCGCCTAGTTCAGTCCCGACATTAGCCAGTACTATAGGGTAAACCTTTGTATCACCATGTATGCATACCACACTCATATGTCTTGCTGGCACAAAGTCCCCAGTCACCAGGCTGGCATGCACCAGGGTGACAAGGCTTCCTGAGTCCAGCAACGCCTTAACAGGGAAGTTATTGACAGTAATGTGGCAGACTTGCGGTTCAGTCTCTAGTCCAGTGACCGCAACAAGAGACGGTTCCGCAAATAGCGACTGACGCCGGCTAGCGTCACACTCCATGGGCTCAGTGGTAAGAGGGCAATGGGCAGACACATGTCCCGTCTCATGGCATCTCCAACACAGGGTTAGGTGCCGTCCTCTCACAGGTCGTGAATGGCGAGGAGCACCCAGTGATGTGGCATCTGTCTACAATATATATATATATATCTATCTCACAGTCCTAAGCACCAAGGTGAAGACAGCATGCGGGTGCCCACACTAGTGATGTCACGATACCAGAATTTTGAGTTCGATACCAATACCCAATTTTTTAGTTCGATACTTGATACCAGTTCGATGCCTCGAAAAAAATACAACACCCCCCTTATAAGATCGGCACCCTCCTCTCCTGACATCCTCTGTGCTGCTGTGACCTCTCCTATAGATCAGCCCACTCCTCTCCTGACATCCTCTGTGCTGCTGTGACCCCCCCCATAGATCAGCACACTACTCTCCTGACACCCTCTGTGCTGCTGTGACCTCTCCTATAGATCAGCACACTCCTCTCCTGACATCCTCTGTGCTGCTGTGACCTCTCCTATAGATCAGCACACTCCTCTCCTGACATCCTCTGTGCTGCTGTGACCTCTCCTATAGATCGGTCCCCTCCTCTCCTGACATCCTCTGTGCTGCTGTGACCTCTCCTATAGATCAGCACACTCCTCTCCAGACATCCTCTGTGCTGCTGTGACCTCCCCTATTGATCAGTCCCCTCCTCTCCTGACATCCTCTGTGCTGCTGTGACCTCTCCTATAGATCAGCACACTCCTCTCCTGACAGGCAGTGACAGCACTTTCCCGGCAGGCCATGCAGCCACTGTCTTCCAAACTTGCCGCCGGGCGTCCTCGGAAGTTCTGACTCTTCAGGCACGTGGCGTCAGCGTGCCCCCCCCCCCCTACCGGAGGCACCGCTGAAAGACTAGGCCTCAGGCCTCACCTTCGCCCGTACATTGCGGCCGGAAGTAGGCCGCAAACACCCGGCCACAAGGCCGCAGCGCTTGTCACAGTACGACCAGTCTCGGGACGCGAGTGTACAAAGGAGAGGTCCGGAGTATGCAGCAATGGAAAACACTATGCGCGTCCCCGCCATTTAAGGGATGGCGCGAGGAGAACCAGCGGGCCATCCCTTACCCCAGATCCGAAGATCAGCCAGCCGCCTCCCTAGGAAGAAAGAAGGTTAAACCCTGATCAATCCCTGCTGGTAAGGGGAAAATAAATCTTCAAACAGGGTTATCTTTTCATCTTCACCATGGATCCCCCACCTCTTGTGCCTGCCCTACAGGGACAGGAAAAGCACTGGTGCTAGCAGGAAGGGGAGGGGCTTTTAACCTCTCGTGTTTGTGCTTTTCCTGTCCCTAGGGTATGAGTTAACTCCTGTGGTGCCGTCGTGAAGGTGAGGGGAGAAATAATGATTTTATATTCTGAACAACATGCAAAACAAATAAAAAAACATTTAAAAACAGCTGAATATGCCAAATTATAGGTTACTGTACAGTATAGCAACCAGCATGTAAGTACATAAACCTGAAAATACAACAGCAGTTTGTAGATACAGTATGGAACTGCAGATCCCCATAATGCAGTAGTGTAGTACAACAGGCTAGAATAGAGAAGCATGACTGCTCCCAGGTCTGTGTGGTCACATGACGGAAATGGGGAAGGGGCATGTGTTCAGCATGGACCAATCAGGAAGTGAGAATGACAGAGCTGTGCAGGACGACAGTGGCATAAACTTTTCTTTACAGCAGTGTGAGAGGCTGAGTGTAAGTGCAGCCACATTATAGCAGCAGTGTGTATAGCTGTGTGTGAGTGCAGGCACATTATAGCAGCAGTGAGTATAGCTGAGTGTAAGTGCAGGCACTAGAGATGAGCGAATCGGGTTCAAGTCGATCCGAACCCAAACGTTCGGTATTTGATTAGCTGGGGCTGCTAAACTTGGATAAAGCTGTAAGGTTGTCTGGAAAACATGGATACAGCCAATGACTATATCCATGTTTTCCACATAGCCTTAGGGCTTTATCCAACTTCAGCAGCCACCGCTAATCAAATGCTGAAAGTTCGGGTTCGGATCGACTTGAGCATGCTCAAGGTTCGCTCGTCTCTAGCAGGCACATTATAACAGCAGTGTGTATAGCTAAGTGTAAGTGCAGGCACATTATAACAGCAGTGTGTATAGCTGAGTGTGAGTTCAGGCACATTATAACAGCAGTGTGTATAGCTGAGTGTGAGTTCAGGCACATTATAGCAGGAATGGAGAGGATGGGAAACACAAGGGCTGACAGTGACTGCAGTGAGAAATGAGCAGGGAAGACGTGGGCACAGTATAGTAGCTCTCTCTGTCCGGGGAGAGAGAGGGGTTACAGCTATGAAGGGATTACCTCCACAGTCCTGTCCCCTGATGCAAGCCCGAGCCTGAAGTGGATCTGCTATGATTTGGAAGGTGAGGGAGAGTTCCTGGATGATAGTACAGTGCTGTATACCTCGCTATGCAGACCATGCCCTTCTCCCACTCGCCCTTCCCTCACAGTACAGGGAGCTCTTAAACCAAGTTACAATTTTGAAAAACTGTGAGCTCTTCTTGCAAAACGCAATCCAAGTTACTCTTAAATCAAGGTACCACTGTACTTCTTCATATGTGGCTCTTACAAAAAAAAAAACAAAAAAAAACATTTTAGCCATATAATGTTATGTTTTAATAGTGTGATACACCTCTGAAATGTTCTGTTATTACCACGCCACCAACACCGCCCCCCCCCCCCCCCCCCCCCCCGTGTCAGTGGGAATTAAATTGACAAAGTCTGTGACTGACATCACGGGTGTGACATCGGCGTAAAAACACGGATTCCATAGACTTGTCGTGGCTAGTCCATGCCATAATTTTAATCCACACTAGGACATGTCCTATTTATTTTATTTGGTATACATTGCAGATCCATGAAAGCACAGACTGCGTGAACAGCACAATAGAAATCAATGGGCAGTAAGTTGATTCCTCACTGCAGATCTGGAACCAAAGACAACTTTACTGAATGTGGGAATGAGACCTTGAGGCTCTATTACACAAAGCGATTATCGGACGTATTGGGGCAATACAGACCGTTACGGACGATAAACACTTAGTGTAATAGAAGACATGCACAATGTCGGCTGATGGTTGTCTTTCAACATGTTGAAACGGTAACGATCCCGATAGCAGCAATCTGCGTAATAAAAGCAGCAGCAGACCACCACTATCTTCTATGGGCTGCCCGGATGATCTAGCGACCACCCGGGCAGCCCCCGAATGAAATCGTTCACTATACTACACAGAACTATAATCACTACCAACGTAACTAAAAGTGAGCATTTTGGTATTACACTGAACAATTACCGAACGACTAACGATGATTTTGGTGTCAACATGAACGATTTCTCATTGGCTGTTTGAATGTTGCCTGCATTTACACAGAAGGATTATCGATTAAATTCAAATAATATTATGATTTTTCCCACGATAATCGCCCAGTATAATACATCCTTAGGGTGCCTTCACACCTACCGTATCCACAGCGGATCTCACTTCTGCGGATTCGAAGCGAGAACCGCTGCGGATCCGGTATCAATTCACCCCTATGATAGCACATGTTTGCAGCGGGATTAACATCCTGCTGTGAATATGTGTTTTAACTCCCTGGTGCCCGCAGCCCCGCCGTCGCATTCCCCATCCCCGGCGGCGGCACATCCCCCCATCACCGGCCCGCAGCCGCGAGCATACATTACCTGCTCAGCTGCAGTGAGGCTCCTGGCTCCGGTCCCGCTCAGCTGATCTGAGCGTGGCCGGCAGCCTCGCCGCCGAGCAGGTAATGTATGCTCTCGGCGGCAGGATGTGGCCGGGATGGGGGGATGCGACGGCGGGGCTGCGGGCACCAGGGAGTTAAAGCACATATTCACAGCGGGATGTTAATCCCGCTGCGAATATGTGCTATCATAGGGGTGAATTGATACAGGATCTGCAGCAGTTCTCGCTTAGAATCCGCAGAAGTGAGATCCGGTAGGTGTGAAGGCACCCTTAGGCTATGTTCACACTACGTATAAGTACGGCCGTTGTTGCCATCGGCAACAACAGCCGTACTTTATGCGCCTGTGAACATGGCCCGTTTCTTTATGGGATCCCGGCCGGAGCGTATACACATCGTATATCTTCTGGCCGGGATCCCGTGTGGCCCCATAAATAACGGACATGTCAGTTTTCTGTGGCCGCAATTCACTGAATTGCGGCCGTAGGAAACCCTGTCAGTTCACACAATGAAGCGAGCGGCTCCAGACGTTGCTTCATTGTGTGCTGTGTGAAGTTTTGATGCGCCCGCATCAGAGCACTACGGCCATAAAAATCATCCGGCGGGATGATCCGTACAGAAACCTGCCGTTCCGTGACCTGGCCGGGGTCACGGAACGGCCAGTCTCTCACAACATGTGAACATAGCCTTATTGAGAGGGTATCACACCCTGAAAGGGAACAGTGATTAACCTCTTAAGGACCCATGACGTACCGGCACGTCATGGATCACTGTCACTTAAGGACCCATGACGTACCGGTACGCGGGTCCTTTAAGAGGGCGCCGCGGACCGGCCGCATGCGATCGGGAGAGATGGCCTGCAGAAATACACTGCAGGCCATCTCTCCCTGTCGGCATGGGGGGTTGTTAACCCCCCCATGCCGACGATCGCCGCTATTGGCTTATCAGTTCAGATCAGCCAATAGCGGCGATCGGAACATTTCCGAGTCATCGGTAACCCGATGACCCGGAAAAAATGGCGGTCGGTGCTGTCCGAGGACGGCACCGACCGCCATTACTGTAAAAGTAATGGTGGCCAGGTGCCACCGGCCCGATTGCCGTGAACGGCCGGCCGCTATCGGCCGGCCGTTCACGGCGATCAAAGTCCCCAAAAGTTATAAATACCTGCTCCGGACCCCTCAGCTAGGTAGCTGAGGGGTCCAGAGCAGGTATTCGTACATTACTCACCTGTCCCGGGCTCCTGATCGGCGTCTTCCGGGTTTGCGGCGTCCTCGTGTTGTCGTTCGGGTCTTCGGCTTCTTCAGTGACGTCACGTTCGGCTATTTTCGGCTCCAGCGTCGGGTTTTCGGGATTTTCCGCTCTGCTGCCCTCTAGCGGCTGATATGTGTAATACACTTATCAGCAGCTACAGGGATGTTCAGTATGTAATAAATGTTTTTATTTTTTTTTTGTTCAATTTTTTTTTTTACTATTTTCCGCACCCTATCGCCGCTGAGTGTTGATCAGCATCGCACGAAAGTGCGCTGCTAATCAGCAACTCCTCCTTTTTGGCGTAGGGTGTTTTTTTTCTATATCCTACTGCCACGGTCTGCTGATAAGTGCCGCACATAAGTGCGGCATTTATCAGCAACACCATTTTTGCCGTAGTTTTTTTTTTTATACTTACTGTAAAAAAAAACCCGTAAAAAACACTACATTACACCACACTACACTACATTGAATAAAGTTTGACACTACACCACTACATACCCCATATACCAATCCCTATATAAAAGTGGCCCCCAGGGTGTTTTCGGCGTCAGAGGGATACGTTATTATTGCCTCCGACACCGAAACAGCCAGTGAGGATGAATGGGGGGATCCTTCGTTCCTCCATTCATCCTCATCATCCTCATCCTCCAATGACGTATCTGGGGGTAGCGTAGCGTACATTGCCCCCCAGACACGTCTTTTCTGCCAGTACCGTCCCAATAAGAGATGACGGTATGGCGTAAAATTCTACAAACTCTGTGACAGTACCTCAGGGTACACTTACAGATTTAGAGTACGTGCACACTGCGGAATGGCGAAGGATAACCCTTTGTGCATTCCGCAGTTGGCACCCACCGGCGGACTGATGCGGGCGCGCGTCTCCGTCCGTGTCATAGACTCCATTCTATGCACGGGCGGATTCAGTCGTCCATCCAAAGAATAAATACGTTGGACAGAGAGCGGAATCCGCCCGTGCATAGAATGGAGTCTATGACATGGACGGAGACGCGCGCCCGCATCAGTCCGCCGGTGGGTGCCAACTGCGGAATGCACAAAGGGTTATCCTTCGCCATTCCGCAGTGTGCACGTACCCTTAGAGTGTATGAAGGAAGGGACACCCGAATCCAGCCCCAGATGCCCCCTCCCCCCCAATCCTCCGAGTTAGTGGGAAGGTCGTCCGGGAACTGATCTTCCCACTGCTGGATAAAGGTCACCACCTGTACGGGGATATCTTTTATACCAGCAACCCCCTCTTCCGGTCCCTCGCTGCCTGACCTACTGTAGCTTGCGGCACGATCCGAACATATCAGAAGTAGTAATAGAGCACTAATATTTAGCAGCCATGGAGCGGACCCAGCGCTTCTGGATATGTGGGACCCCGTATCGCACCAGGACAACATTTTCCAGGTGACGTCCCCCACACTGGAAAACAGGAGACCCCAGAAGAAGTGCAGAGTGTGGCGTAACAGGGGGATCAGGAAGGACACCATTTTCCAGTGTGACACCTGTCCTGATCCCCCCGGCCTCTGCATACTGGATCGCTCCAAGGCGCACCACACGTCACTGGGGTTCTACATTATCTAAATTCTGTCCCTTATTCCTATTTCAGGGGTCACGTTGATCCAGGGATTATTCTGATCGCCATTATGGAGTCGGGAAGGAATTTTTCCCCTATGATGAGGCTACTGTCGTCTGCCTTACGAGGGTTTTTTGCCTTCCTCTGGATCAACACAGGTTGAATTTGATGGACACCTGTCATTTCCAACCTTATAAACTAATAATTGGCCTAATACCCCCAAATAAATTAGAATTGTCCCTTTTCCCCAGCTAAGTAGGTATGGCCACCATTCCCATTAGAGGTTTGCCATGATGCAATTACAAAGCCTCTGTGCGGCCAGGACAGTAGAAACCCCCCACAAGTGACCACATTCTGGAAACTACACCCCATAAGGAATCTAACAAGTGGGGTAGCGGGTATATGGCCCCCTAGTGACGGCCACATTTGGGACGTGAAAATGAAAAAAATGTTATTTTTTATTTTCACGGCACATGTTCTACACATGTGCCCGTCACCAGTGGGGTCCATATGCTCACTGCCCCCCTTGTTAGATTCCTTATGGGGTGTAATTTCCAGAATGGGGTCACTTGTCGGGCGTTTCTACTGTCCTGGCAGCACAGGAGCTTTGTAATTGCGACATGGCCTCCATCCTCCATTCCAGCCTCTAAATGGCGCTCTGTCCCTTTGGTGGCTTGCCCTGTGCCCATAAGGCAAATTATGTCCACATGTGGGGTATTTTCGTACTCAGGGGAAATTACCCTACACGTTTTGCGTTTATTTTCTTTTTTAACCCCTTGTTGAAATGGAAAAAAATCAAGGCTAGACCAACATTTAGTGTAATTTTTTTAAATTTTTTACTCTAAATCATTAATCTTGTCATGATTTTTTCATTTTCACAAGGGGTTAAAAGATAAAAAAAAACATTTAATGTGTAGCGCAATTTCCCCTGAGTACGGAAATACCCCACATGTGGACATAAAGCGCCATGCGGACGCAGGGTAAGCCTCCAAAGGGAAGGAGCGCCATTTGGTTTTTTGAGGCTGGATTTGGCTGGATTGGATTTCGAGGGGCCATGTTGCATTTAAAAGGCCCCTGTGTTGCCAAGACAGTTGAAACCCCCCACAAGTGACCCCATTATGGAAACTACACCCCTCAAGGAATGTAACAAGGGGTGCAGTGAGGATATGGACCCCTTGATGACGGGCACATTTGTGCCGTAAAAGTGAAAAAATGAAATTTTTCATTTTCACGTCACATTGTTCCACATTTGTGCCCGTTACCAGTGGGGTCCATATGCTGACTACATCCCTTGTTACATTCCTTGAGGGGTGTAGTTTCCAGAATGGGGTCACTTGTGGGGGGTTTCCAGTGTTTTGGCAGCACGAGGGCTCTGTAAATGCGAAGTGGCCCTTGAAATCCATTCCAGTGAAATCCAGCTTCCAAACGCTCCTTCCCTTTGGAGGCTCGTCCTGCGCCCCCTTGGCACTTTATGTCCACATGTGGGGTATTTCCGTACTCGGGAGAAACTGCGCTACACATTTTGTGTCTTTTTTTTCCTTTTATCCCTTTGTGAAAATGAAAAATTGAAGGCTAGAACAACGTTTTAGTGTAAAAAATACTTTTGTCTTTTTTCACACCACATTGTTTGGAAAATCTGTGAAGCACCTATGGGGTCCAGATGCTCACCGCACCCCTTGTTACATTCCTTGAGGGGTGTAGTTTTCTAAATGGTGTCCCTTTAGGGGTGTTTTTTAGGTTTTGGCACCCCAGAGCCTCTGCCAACCTGAAGTGGTACAGTCAGAAATGACCAAATATAACGGAGGCGTTGAAATTCACTAGGCGCTCCCTTATATCTGAGGCTTGTGGTTGCGTCAAATAGCGCAATAGGGCCACATATGGGGTATTTCTATAAACTGCAGAAACGGGGCAATAATTATTGGGGTGCATTTCTCTGGTAATAGGTTCATAATTATGAAAAATATTGGATTACAATAAAATCTCTGCACAGAAAATTAAAATTTTCAAATTTCTTACACACTTAGCTTTTATTTCTGTTACTCCCCTAAAGGGTTAAAACACTTTCTGGATGTGCTTTTGCAGAGTTTGGGGGGTGCAGTTTCTGAAATGGGGTGCTTTGTGGGGCTTTCTAACACACAGTCCCCTCAAATACACTTCAAACCTGAACAGGTCCCTAAAAATATCTGATTTTGAAATTTTACTGAAAATTTGGAAATTTGCTGCTAATGTTTTACACTTTCTATTGTTTAAAAAAAATGAAAGATAGTTAAATAAATGCCGCCAACATAAAGTAGACATGTTGCTAATGCTATTTAATATATAATTTATGTGGTATAACCATTTTCTGTATACGCAAAAAAGTTTTAAAGTTGGAAAAATGCATTTTTTCACAATTTTTCACGCTATTTTGTTTTTTTTCATTAAGATTCATTATGAGTATCGACTCCAATTTACCAGAAATGTAAAGTACAATATGTCACGAGAAAACAATCTCAGAATCAGCTGGATAGGTAAAAGCATTTCCAAGTTATTAAAGGACAACTCCCACAAAAATTTTTTTTTGCTCATTTAACACACATTACAAAGTTATATAACTTTGTAATGTGGTTAAATACCCGGCCTGGCCCCCTTCCCCCACTTTCGGACCCCCGACCCCCCACCCCGGAAGTTAAGGAATGTATACATTACCTATTACGATCGTCACGGTCCTCTTCTCCGGGGCGGCATCTGGTGACGACGACGTCAGAGCCGAGGGGCGGTCCGGGTCTTCTTCCTCCTCGGCGTCTTCATGCAAAGTGAATGGGGATGAAAAGGCTGCTGGTGCACATGCGCACCAGCAGCCTTTTCATTGGCTGGAGCGCATCACATGGCTTCCAGCTTGCTCAGCCCTGATTGGCTGAGCTTGCTGGAAGCCATGTGATGCGCTCCAGCCAATGAAAAGGCTGCCGGTGCGCAAGCGCACTGGCAGCCTTTTCCATCCCCTGGACCCGGAAGTCGGAGACATCGCTGGATGGCGGACGGCGGCGACGGAGAGGCGGACGAATCGAGTGGCGATCGTCACCGGAGAGATGGTGAGTATGGTGTCTGTGTTTTGTTTTTTTTTGGAGTCCCGCGGGAGTTGTCCTTTAATGAATAAAGTGACACTGGTCATATTCATAAAATTTACTCCGGTCCTTAAGGCCATTTCAGGCCCAGTCCTTAAGGGGTTAAAAACAACAAGGGAGATCAGTGGCCTGTAATACAGCCGCAGCATTGTGTCGCTTCTCAGCCTTCTATTCCCCCCATTTCCATCTGTGTGAGGCTTATACTTCCCTGTCATAAACTATCACATCTGTCTGGGCAGGATAAACACTAAAGAGAGCATAATATTCCAATACGGACGTAAAATACGGAACCCTTGTGTGCTATGGGCAACTGCTTACAGCCTTATTACGCTATTGTACAGAGCGCCTCACAGCGGCCGGTGAAGCGTCACACACATTACGGCACAGCTCATGAGGTAACCATGACGTAATATACCGGCAGTGCGGCCCCTCACACACGGTACACACACGCTCCCGTCATGCCTCGGTCTCCACACACGCACACAGCTCATACATGACTGGAGAGCGGAACCGAGCGGTCACCTTTATGTGTTAAAGAGAGGCGTGGCCGGGCGGGGGGCGTGGCGCGCATGCTCTATGAGCCATCCCGAGCCGCTGCTTCTGTAGGACCGGTGCTGATTAGTCCATTACCGTGCTGAGTGCGCACCGTGCAGGGCTGCTGCAGCCCACTCTCCGCCTCTCGTGTGGGACCCCGGGATACGCGGTGACCTGAGGTGAGTGAGCGGAGCCGCATTGCCGCCCCGTGCTGCGGGATATACACGTGTGCCTGGCTCCCCGGTGTGGGGAGGTGAGTAGCGGTAACGGGGACGGCTCGTTGTTGTGCTGCATGCTGGGGGCGGCTCAGCCTGGTATCCACGTGTTATCTCTGCACGGTCGGGGCTCTTATCCCAGCATGTGCTGCTGCCGCCATTAACCCTTTGTGACAATGCCCGGTGTACGCTCCGTATCCTACCATAGCGGTCAGCGCCCCCGGAGTGCCGGGACCACCACACACGGTCCTGCGCTTCTCCCTCCCACACATGGTCCTGCGCTTCTCCCTCCCACACATGGTCCTGCGCTTCTCCCTCCCACACATGGTCCTGCGCTTCTCCCTCCCACACATGGTCCTGCGCTTCTCCCTCCCACACATGGTCCTGCGCTTCTCCCTCCCACACATGGTCCTGCGCTTCTCCCTCCAAGGTTGGGGTGACCTCGTGCTGAAAGTCACAGATGGGGAGAAGAGCTGCTCATTCATCAGCATCGGAGTGATGCAATGTTATGTTATACCCGGGGGAGTGTAACAGGGAGGGCTCTGACTACACTATCATGCCTGGAGGGTCACCAGGGAGGGCTCTGACTATACACACATGCCTGGAGGGTCACCAGGGAGGGCTCTGACTATACACACATGCCTGGAGGGTCACCAGGGAGGGCTCTGACTATACACACATGCCTGGAGGGTCACCAGGGAGGGAGACAGTACTCATTATAGGGGGTGCCCTCCTCCTCTATGGTGTATGATACAGTACTGGTTATAGGGGGTGTCCTCCTCCTCCTCTGCTATAGTGTATGATACAGTACTGGTTATAGGGGGTGTCCTCCTCCTCCTCTGCTATAGTGTATGATACAGTACTGGTTATAGGGGTTGTCCTCCCCCCCCCCCCCCCGGGTATGTATACATTGCTGTGCTTCCCCCCCCAGGTATGTATACATTGCTGTGCTCCCCCCCCCAGGTATGTATACATTGCTGTGCTCCCCCCCCCCCGGGTATGTATACATTGCTGTGCTCCCCCCCCCCCGGGTATGTATACATTGCTGTGCTCCCCCCCCCCGGGTATGTATACATGGCTGGGCTTTGTCTAGTATAGATGCTTGTCCCTTTATGGTGCTGTACACAGCTGCCTGTTCGCTGCCATCACTATGATGCTGCTTTTCCTCCTTGTAACCATACAGTAAGCTCCGGCCCAGGGTGGCTCTGCCTCCGCCAGTGTGTGCGTGCTGCTCGCTAAGTGTCTCATGAAAGAGCGTCTTGGTTGCTTGGCAACTGACAGCGTGGAAGTGGTGACGTCCTCGTCCTTTGAAGTGATGCTTTTAGAATCCTAGAGCCCACAGGTCGCTCCTTCTACATATAAATGGTAACAATAGAAAGTTACATGTGAGTAAACACCATCCCCCCCCCCCCCATATCCAGGGAAGACCACTTACATCTGCAAACACTTCCCAGGATGCCGTTTTATTTACATATTAAAGGAAATGGATGTTCTTCCCATCCCCATTGGAACCTGCATGTAAATGTCCATTGAATCCTGTAGACAGGTGTGTATATCTGTATACTGCTAGTGTCCTTAACACTTGGTATATATGTTACTGGAGCTGTGGACATCGGATGGGGGTAGAGGGCGCACACAAGGTCTTGGTAGTGTTCATGACCAAAATCTGCTCCAGAATACCTCATAGGGTCCACAGTAGAATATAATGCTCCACCCACAATGGCCCTCTTTACCTACAATAGCTTTTTATATCAAAGGGCTATGGATAGTGGTTGTTCTTTAAAGGGGTATTCCAGCAAAAATCTTATTCTTTCAAATCAACTGGTTTCAGAAAGTTATATAGATTTTTAACTTCCATTTCAAAATACCAGTACAAAATACCAGTACTTATCAGCTGCTGTATGTCCTGCAGGAAGTGGGAGTATTCATTCCCGTCTGACACAGTGCTCAGAGCAGGAGAGGTTTTATAATGGCCATTTGCTACAGCTCTGGACAGTTCCTGATATGGACAGAGGTGGCAGCAGAGAGCACTGTCAGACTGGAAAGAATACACAGCATACTGCAAAACATACAGCAGCTGATAAGTATTAGATATTTTAAAATAGAAGTAAATCTATATAACTTTCTGAAACTAGTTTGTATGAGAGATTTTTTTGCTGGAGTACCCCTTTAAAGTGTCACTGTCGTGAATTTTTTTTTTGCAGAAATCAATAGTCCATGCGATTTTAAGAAACTTTGTAATTGGGTTTATTATCCGAAAAATGCATTTTTATCATGAAAAAGCAGTTTGAAGCCCTCCCCCCTGTCTTCATTGTTCTCCTATGGAGAGAGCTAAAGAAAAGACCAAAACAGGACAACAAAGAGTTAATCTACAAATCCCTCACCCGTTATCTGTTCTGACCATCACCAGTGACCTGTCTGAGCTCAGATTACAGCTGTCACCCAGCTCCGTGCCTGTAATCCTCTGTTATCTGCTTTCTGCTGCCGGCTAACTCCCTCCTTCCTCCTCCCCCCTCCCCTCTCCCTAGAGCAGACAGGGTACGTCTCCTGCAACAAGTCACAATTTTCAGATTTTTCAGAGTGGATGAAAAAGAGGAAGGAGGGGGGGACCTGGGAAAAGGCTTTTTACATGCAGATAATGGCAGATTTGGCTAATAAACCCAATTACAAAGTTTCTTAAAATCGCCTGGACTATTGATTTCTGCAAAAAAAAAAAAAAAAATACGACAGTGACTCTTTAAGTGTGAGCCGTGCCTATTGTAATGGTAAAAAAATTGCTTCAACACATCTGTCAGAAACTAGTGAGACCTCATAATAATAGGGATGTCACCTCCATCACTGCTCATCCCCATCTGCAGTATAGGGGGGAGGGTCTGATTGCTCGGACCCCCACCAGTCATGAGTGCAGCTGCTGTCAGACTTCTGTGCTGTCTCTCCATTTAACAGGGTTGTCCGGGATTTGGAAAACATAACTGATTTCCTGTAAAAAGCGCCCCATGCCTGACCCCAGGTCACATGTGGTATTGCAGTTTGGGTCCATTAAGTGGCCGTACACAGTCTGAGGACGAGAGGAGTGATGTTTATGGAGGAAAGCAATTATGAGTCTGTGCCTTGAGCAGACTCCTGTTGGATCACTCGGGATTTGAATACTGGCGGCTGAAGAAGTTGCATGCAACTCTAGGGAGGGAGTCCTGGATATACCCAAGGGTTCTATAATTGGTCGGATTGGAAGCCTAGGGAGAAGTGCACCGTGTAGCGTTTCGTCTAGTAATGGAGGGGGGTCACAGGCTTTATACCTGGTGCAATCTGATCTTTTGACATGTCTGGGCAATTTAATAGCCTTTTATTGCCCCTAATTGTGTAGGTAAATTCTGCAGCGGATACAGCAGCAGATGGGAGTTTTATAAATCTTATTTACATGCTGCAAATTGTCTACCGCGCTGCTTTCACTGTTACAGGAAGGACAGCCACCAACTAGCCTATAGCCATCAGCTGCCAGAGGATGAAAGGCTCGTCTCTCAGCTGATCGCTGGCATCCCGAGGCTGAAGTAATCATTACTTGGCAGCACATCTAGTGGGTGGAGCTCAGGATGCATAAAGGATCTAGTATTCAATAATCAGGCTGTGTTAAGGCCCCTTTAAGAGCGCTGGTCTACTCAATTGGCGCTTGTGCCCAGCAGCCGTGTGCCTATGTAAATAAAGCCTTGCCCTAATAGTAGTGGAGACAGTCAGGACTTGTAGCCCGAGGGGTCTTTGCCATTTTTCTGGTGGTTTTCTTGCACTGTGAGAACGTATCATTTCAGTTGTTAACTATGTCCTGGAATTCTGAAGGTGACTTCTAATGTCGTCTTGTAAATCTACATGACAGGTCAAGTCGTTGACTCTGTGTCTTTGATGTAGGTTCTGACATTTTACTAGATTGCTTGAAAACTAAATCTGGTACACGGGGAAATGGCTGTATTTTTTTTTTTTTTTTCCCGTTTATACTTTACAGTTACAATATGTACATACTTGTTAGGCCTATTTATAAAGAGCTGTCAGCCATGGGAGTCTGGTGTTACACTGTGTCCTTTGTGTCACCTTTTCTGCAAAGCTTCTCTAGGAGGTAGGCATTGCTCCCACCTAGCCAGAATCCTGCTCCACACTGATGAGGGCCAACACCCCGAAACAGCTGTATGTGGATGGATACTTGGCCTTGGTTTTTCCCCTGTCATTACATTTACTTATAGGGCCACTTAATAGGGTGGTTTCCCTACAGGAGCCACCCCTTGGCTGGGTCCTTCCTGAAGGGATATCTGGCTAGTCCTGCGTTTTGAGACTCTTCATTGAGGCTCCACAGGCTCCTTTGCATATTCTTTTAACCATTTAACAGATAGTGTATTCAGGATTTCCTGATACGTTTGGTATTGGCTGAAGTCTTTAAAGGGGTAGTGTGGCACTAAACATTTTATTCACCAAATAACAAAGTTATACAACTTCGAAAAGTGCAGGCTTGTTTTTCCAGGTTGAGTTTTGAATGAGCAGCGACTGTACAAAGTACATAGGTGAATGAAGGTTGCAAAAAGTTTTGGAAGAATTAACCTTAGGGCGTAAGAGTTAAGCAGTGTTTGTTGAAACGTTCATCTGTCATCCCTGGGTATGTAGTAGTGGTAGCTGTACAGTTATAGAATCAATGAATGTAAAAATGTAGCATTTACTTTCGGATTTGGGTGGAAGGTATGAATTTGGGATGTGTGCTGCTCCAACAATATATTGTGCAGCTGGACATCTCTAATATGCTACTGTACTCACCTGCAGAATAAAGTGTTTGTTTTTTTTCAGTTTTGTAATTCTGTTTCATAGTACACTTCTATGGTAAAATATTGGATGCCGCTGCCCTCAGAACTTTTGCCACTACCCTGACTCCAGCGATGCCATCCATGCCCAGATCCACCGCCTCATTCTTCTGCAGAGCAGGTCATTTACGCTTACCGAAAATCGACAATATCAGAAGAACCGGGTGGCCTCTTAGATGGCATCGATGGACTCACTGCTCTGGTGCCCATCTGAGTATGCAAAGCTTATATCGGCACCTATCCTGATACACTCGTTTTATTATTAGGGTTCCATCATGCATTTATTGGTACCATAACAAGTGCACTTTTTCCTGGGAAAAAAAACAAGCCCTTACCTGGCTTTGTAGATGGAAACATAAAAACGCTATGGCTCTTTGAAGGCGTGAAAGAAAAAACAAAAATGAAAATTGGCCCGGTCATTTAGGTCTGACTTAAGGGGTTAAGAAACTTGTGCGGTATGTAGGACAGCACCGGCTCTTTATAAATGTATTGGTGGATGTCTTGCTGGCCTACATCTTACGTTCTATTATTCCTTCCCTGACGCTCCTGCTCGGTGAGCTCTACGTTGTGTAACACATTTCATAAGGGCACCCAGTGACACCCAGAGCTGTTACCACACTGCAGTATGACTGGTCAGAGCCAGAATGAATATCGGCA
Organism: Dendropsophus ebraccatus; assembly: GCF_027789765.1. NCBI lineage: Eukaryota > Metazoa > Chordata > Amphibia > Anura > Hylidae > Dendropsophus > Dendropsophus ebraccatus. Next base: position 20,700,299 of record NC_091464.1, read on the forward strand.
CGTGGCTCTTTCTACCTGATCACCACCTTTATTTCTTATTAGAAAATATATCCAAGAAATATCTTCATTCCAATCGACAAATATTTTCATAGGCTTAATATAATGTCATCCCTTTACTGACCGGCGATGCAGTAGCCATAACCCTCCCTCTGATGTCCAGTGCTATTTCTAACCTGAAATCATCTGATGTGAGTGCGTATTGCAGCCATGTGGCCTCTCCAGCTATAAATGCTTGTCCTTGTCACGAGACTTAGCGGTAACATGAACAATTCCAGAGCTTGTTCTAGTCTCATTTACTCTTGTGCTGGTGCCAAGGCATACTTCAGCCTAGAAAGCTGCGTCTGGTTTAAAGGAGCCACGTCTCTGTAGAGCTCTATGGGCAGGTTTCCTGATTGGTTAATGAAGTGACTAGCCTCAGTTATGTTAAGTAATATGGATGGAATATAATAACAGAAGTGTCTTTTTACAATTCCATTTTTACATATACTGTTGCACATTTTTTTTTTTTTTTTTGCTTTTTTTTTTTTTTTGCACATGATTGACCACCAGCTAATATAGAGAGTAACTACTGTGTGCTAGACAGACTATAAGTGACTTTCTAAGGTCCTGGTAGGTTGTCACAGGTATCTGGAGCCATGCTGACTGTCCGCAGCTGCTGAGGGATCCATGGACAGATCGTAACCTTCTGCTTCCACAGATGCTCAGTTGGTCTCAAGTTTGGGGAATTAAAGGGCCAGGGTAATACTTGGAGGTCTTGCTCGTGCGCTTTAAACAACTATTGAACATTTGTAGTCACATTGTCTTGCTGGGAGACAGAAAAGGCCCTATTACACTGGAAGATTATCGTGTGAAAAATCGTTTGAATTAAACAATGATAGTCTGTGTAATTGCAGGCAACAATCAAAAAATTGTTCATGTGTCATCAATCGTGGATTAAGATCTGACCCTAAAATCATTGTTAATCGTTCGCCAGCGGTTCACTCTTAATTCCCCATTCGTTCACTGTAATTTCGCATTTGTTAATCGGTCTGTGTAACTCCACATCGCTCCTTTTGCTGGGTTCAGATGGAGGCAACGATCGTTGCAAATGATCGTTCTGTGTAATATGGGGAATGAGTTCAGGTTAATGTTAAACAATCTTGTTTGTTATCGTTAAAAATTGCTTTGTCTAATAGGACCCTAAGCATATATGGTTTCATGCCCAAAGAATGCCATGAAAACGTTCCCCAGACCTTAAAGGGAATCTGTCAGCAGCTGGGCTGGTCCCGAGGTGCTGACAGTGTAGTGAAGGTTTATCCCTGTGTGTGTGTGTGGTTCCTTTCTTTTAGCAAACGGTGCAGTAAATTTTCCTTATGGTTCCCCGTAACTTGTAGTAGTGAGGTGTTCGTGCCGCACTTGGGTGGGTAAGTCTCACCACGGTTTCCTCCTCCCTGTTTGCTGCCCGGCCCTCCCTGTTTGATTGCGGCCCGGCCTCCTACTTCCTGATGTTGCTGGCAAGGGCCGCGCGCGACATGCCAGCATGTGCCCTGGGTCTGTCAGGTATTGCGTGCTCTTGTGTCCGCTGTAGCGTGGAGGCATGCCGATGGCCAGTGCCCACAGTTGCCCGCCTCATCTGCACTACAGTACATGTGATTTGGGGCGCAGGACCTTACCACTACAAATTACGGGCAAGAATAAGAAATTTACTGCACCGCTGGCTTAAAGAAGGTTAACACACACACACAAGGGACAAACACCTTCACTACACTGTTGGCACCAGCCCAGGTGCTGACAGATTCCCTTTAATGCTGCCGGGATGTAAAGTAAGAAGTGGTCAAAATAATGTGACTGGACTGTGTGTACATAGACCTTGCTGGTTAATAGTTATGGTTGGTGTTCAGGATGAGTGCAGAGACATCTATTTGTGACGGTCAGTGGTGCCGGATCATTAGTTTTCTGCTTGCTAGGTGAGCATGCCATGGGTGGTGTCCTATGATGGGAGAGATTTCACTGTGCACTGCAGATTCAGAGACTTTTAAGTCATCTACTAGTGCTTTAATAGGCTATTTTCCCCCCTTAGGGTCTAGTTAAAGTGTACTTGTCATGACCTCTAACCCCACAAGCAAATCTATAGTTAAAGGGAAACTAATAGCAGGTTACACATCGAACCTGCTCTTGTGTCCCCATAGTGCACACATGCTGGGGATGAAGCTGGTTTTCTTTCCTTGACCCTCAGTGGCATTTTCATTAGGTGTGTAGTTTATTCCCTAGGCATATGAGCGGTTTGGGCACTGGGAAGGGGGTGCACTACTTCCCTCGGTTCACCGTCCCGTCCCACGTCTCCTAATAATTTTGCTGAGGCAGCTGTCCATTTAGTGCCCCTTGGTGCTGCTCATGCTTCTGCATTTTACCCTGAGCTGGTGGGCAAGCCTAGTGGCTGAATCTATAGTATTGTATGTCATATACAATGGGGGGGGGGGGGGGGGGGGGGAGTGGGAAAATGACCAGACAGGTAAAAGCACTACAAGTTATATAACTGTCGTGTGGTGCTAGATTTATATAAAAACTTATTGCTGCACTACCTCTAAGTATTTTTGCTTTGGATGGCTAGATTGTATTCTATTGTGACAAGTGTTTGCTGTCAAGGCAGAAATGTTGCAATATCACTGTAATGTCAGTACACTTTTACAAATGTGTTTCAATGCAAACACAGCTCAGCCATGTCAGGGGATTACCTTGGGAGGAATTTCAAGCTCATATTCCGCTTGGAATTCCACCTGTAAAATATGCACAGAGCAACGTCCCATTGTGTTCAATGGGAGATGCGCTCTGTTCACATGGCAGAATTTTCCGCTGCATATCCGTTTTCCATAATACAAACAGATGTTTTTGTCACAATCGAATGTCCAAAAGGATTCTATTTGGACAAGACACAAGTTTGTGCTCAGATTGTTAGCATGTGCTCTGTTCTCACTAAACTGGCTTATTATTGGTCTGCCTCTTCCCAGTCTATCTTAATTCTGTAAAGTTAAAGGAAGACTGTTACCATTGGCTTTGGAGAATGTTGTGACTCTGCAATCGAGGGCAGCCTAATATATACCAGTCTCTCATGTCAGGCTAAAAATTAGGACCATATGGTCACAATAAAAGTAGTTAACGTCACGTTACTTGAAAGAGGTTTCCTTTAATCCAGATTGCTCTGCTTAGTGTACTGAGGAAGTCTGGTGGTCTGGAATTTGCAATATTATGTGCACCAGGAGCAGAAAGCTGAGCAGAGCTGCTAATACAAAGTTTACTCTTAAGGTAGCAAAGCAGTGTAGGCAAAATTTATTAAAATATATATATAATATATAATATATATATATATATATATATATATATATATATATATATATATATATATATATATATATATATATATATATATATTTATTTATTTTGCCTACACTGCTTTGCTACCTGAAGAGTAAACTTTGTATTTGCAGCTCTGCTCAGCTTTCTGCACTGCCATAAGTCTCCTGCACACATTAGGTAATACGATCATTGGAAGCTTAACATGCCTCTCCAGGAGTCCATTTCAGTTGTAGTGACCCAACAAGAAGACTTCCATTAAATAGAAGGGACCAGGGCCCAATATGGCTGAATTTAAGCCGGGATATGCATGTAGGCCTCAGACAGGACTGAAAAGTGATCTGTTATAGTATAGCAGACTGTGCTTTCATACAGAATCGCCCTAAGAAAACCTATACTGTATGGTGTAGTAGGTATACCTCTTGAGAGAAGGCCCCCTCTAAATGTCTGCGAAATTTACCCAGATTTCTTATCATGAAATTGGGTAAATTTCCAGCCTCATGGGGTTCTATGGGGCACTGATGCCTTCAGGGTTTTTCTGGTGTGTCCGTGCTGGAAATTGGTTCCAGAAAATAAAGGACGTGTCCTACATTTTGTCTGGAATTCCATCATGGATGTCCTGTAAAACGTTACCCAAAATTCTGTGCGGCTTCAGATGCATTACATGGCAGCCGAGGCCAGTGCTTGGGCATGTGCCGCCGGGTCGCAGCTGCTGGCCCTATAACTGGCCAGAGGCAGCATTATACCTCTGCTACCACTACCCCCCAGTGTTTCCTGACTGTAAAGAAACCGCCACGGACGTGTGAAGATGCCGAAGACTCGAAATGTTTGTACAAAGTCTTAGGGGTCATTCAAACATCCATAGAATTCAATCTGTACACGGACGGTGTTCTGCGCACTGGACCAGGGAGCTCCCAGCATTGGGATTGTCAGGAGCTCCTAAACAATTTTAGGGTGCCTTCACACGTACTGGACCCGCAGCAGAGTTTACAGCGAAATCCGCTGCGGATCCTGATATAGTGAAGGTCTATGGGGCCAAATACCTGCCGCGGCATTTTCATTCTGCTGTGGATATGTGACCCTGGCCCCTTTGACCCCCGAACAACCCCGTCTGTTTCCAATCAGTGCACGGCAGCACTGATTGGCTGATGAGTGAGGGTAACCTGGAGCTTCACACAGCCGCCATGCCGAGCAGGTAATGTATGCTGCGAGCGTCCACAGAACACAGATGGAATTCTACAGACGTGTGAATGACCCCTTAACCTGTCACCCTGACTACCTAGTTAGTAGTATTTACTTGGTGTGACATACATTTGTATGAGATGTACATGTGGCTGTAGTTCCATATTTGCTTCCGCTTAGCACTTCTTTACATTGCCGTAACTGTCCTCTGCTACCGGCAGACAAACCCCAAGTGACTAAGCAGTCAGACGTCATCCTCCCGGGAAACTCTGTGTGTTCATTCTCTTCCTGGCTACGTAACGCTTACTAATGAAGCCGCATGTCTCACTACAGGGGAAAAAACCTCATAGGTTGCTGTGTGCAGCACGTCTTGCACGTAGATCACAGTAGTGTCAAGTATCACTAAGGCCGCATGCTCTGTCCTCATATTAACCGGAGGCAGCAGTAGAAATACTCTGCTCTTCTGGATTGCTAAAATGCAGACTCAAAGGTTTCCCAATCTGACCCTTATATCCTGATTTATTTATTTTTTCGTTTTTCCTTCCGGAGGTTTGGTAGCATCACGAGACCTGTACATTCAGCAGATCTCCTCCGGTCTGTCATAGCTTACAGCGTGCCCTTGCTGCCTATTGGCTGGCTGTACATTCAGTGGTAACAAATCTGCCCCCTGGAGGCGACCGGCTTACAGCCTTTGTTCATCTGCAGAGGATTCATTTCAACGTTCCTGATTCTTAGATTTCTCTGTGATAAAGACGACAAGAAAGTAAACGTGACTAAACGGTTGCTGTGTTGGATATTCAGGAGACCCTCACCCCCACTACTCCCTGTACATGACCTAACAAGTCTTATAGAAGGGACCGGTGTTAGATACAGATGTATAACTATTGTCTGATTTTCCGCATACAGTATGAAGATTGGAGTAATTGCTGTTAACAGCGACACGTCTTATCACTTGACTTTCATCCAGTGACACCTTAAAGTTCTTTCACATATTACAGGTCCTTCCAGTTGTAGAAGTAAATTGCAGCACTTTGCTTCTTGTTTCATCAGTGTTTGACCCACCCAATAATTTCACCATCTGCCTTCTATGTCTCCTAAGAATTAACAGGATTTGACATTGTTCTTTCCAAGGAATATCCACCCATGTTTGTATATGGGGTGGAACTCCAGCTAGGGTTTTCAAATTACTGGCCTGGACTACAGAGCAAATAGTGCTTGGCGACCTCCTTTCTTAAAAATAAAATAAATTATATATCTTTTTTTTTTTTTTTTTTAAAGGTGACAGAAATCAGTGCATGGGGGCTTTCTGCATTTGGGTCTGTTTAGCTGCAGGTTGGTGAGCCAGTATCAGAGCTGGGTCAGATGGTTTTGTGACTGTATTATAGTATGTAAGCAGAGAGGTGGGTCTCCATGATAAGTAACGGCACCAGGAGACACTGGGAAGAAGAGCTGCCTGAGGCGGTGGTGCTTTGGGCAGTGTTCTGCAGGGACACCTTAAAGTGCACCTGTCATCTGTAAAAACTTTTGGCATATCAAGTATTAATTGGTCTGGGTCTGAGTATTTAGACCCATACCGATCAGGAGAATGAGCAGGAAGAGGACCATGCTGCCATGCATCCTCTCTACGTTGTGTAAGAAAAAAGGGTCCATAGATTGACTTTATAAGCGCCCCCTCCCCTTACAGAGCGAGCGGTGAGAGGACACTGTGCTCTCCCCACTCAATTTTCGGTAGGTGTCTGAACAATGTAATTTACTTCTGTTTATAAATCTCCATTCTTCCTGTGCTTATCAGCTGCTGTAGGTCCTGCAGGAAGTGGTGTATTCTTGCCAGTCTGACAGTGCTCTCTGATAAGTACTGGAAGACTGGAGATTTTTAAATACAAGTAAATTACAAGTCTAAAGGAGTGTTTCATCTCCTTAGGTGATAATGTATTGCTAGATGATCTCTTTATGATCTAAAGCTCTGATCTCTAGGTTTAGCATCTTCTCAGGATTGTTATTGTTATAAAGGCTGACTACCACTATCACAGAATGAGTGCACATCCTAGCAATAGACCATCACATCTATATATACGCCATTTCATTCCCTCCATTACAAAACAGATAGTAATGGCTTCTGGTTGAGGCTGTAATGGATGGAAAGCTGCTGACCATATTCTTGCTGTATATTGATGAGAGAACAATGCTAACCTCTTTCTCCTCCATGTAATGAATTACTGTATCCTTGTCGGACGCCGACCTGAAGCTATAAACTTGTTTCTTTTTATTTCAGAAGTTGCAAGAAAGAAGAGCTAAGAATATCTGCAAAATGCCACCTGCCATTGGAGGACCTGTGGGTTACACCCCACCGGAGGGCGGCTGGGGTTGGGCTGTGGTGGTCGGAGCCTTCGTGTCCATCGGCTTCTCTTACGCTTTTCCCAAGTCAATCACCGTCTTTTTTAAGGATATAGAAGTAATATTTGGAGCCACGAGTAGTGAGGTCTCATGGATCTCGTCAATTATGCTGGCTGTAATGTATGCTGGAGGTAAGGCTTTATCAATGTATGCACCGCACTATCTCACGTATAGGTTTGTTTAATATCTAATTTTATATTTTAATATTTATATTTTTATTATTTTTTATATTTTAATTAGTATTTTTAGATTTATTTTATATAATATATTATATATTCTTAAAACTAAACTGAAAACAATGTTCATGTCAACTTTAAAAAGGGCTTTAAAGGTAAAATGTCTAACAAAAGCATTTTAAGCGATTCAGAAAAGAGCAAAACGTCCTATGCCCAACGTGCCAGTCACTCAGTAGCTTTAGTGTTGGAGCAGTCATAGAATGCTCTTTGTATCCAGCAGCAGCAGCTCCTCCCCCTCCCCACGTGGTGGCGTGATCCATCTGCAGGTTCATTGACTGTTTGCTGTCATGCTGGGGATTCGTCACTGGTTTTACTGGGCTTCAGGCAGGGCTTTATGTATAATTTATGTGCTGCTTTCAGTGGGGAATGCATAGTAACACACATTGCTGTGTCAGTGTGGTTTACATTGGGAAGATTTCAAAGGAGAATCCAGTGAATGTTTCTGACTAATAGACCTTTTTCAAAGGAGACAGAAAACCCTCACTTACAGGATTGCATTTAAAGGGAACCTGTCGCCAAGACAATTCTATCACCATCATGCTATAGAGCTGGAAGAACTGAGCAGATGTATAATTTGTGGGAAAATATTCTATATGACTTGTAACTTGTTTACAATCTCTGATCATTCTGTGTTAAGGAGTCCAGTCCACTGAGTGACACCGCCCACTGGACTCCTTAAAAGTTGTACTGAATGTTTTCACAGCGTCCAAATGACAGCACCACAATGGAGGACGTCACCCTTGACCCTATCAGGAACAGGAAGTCACAGAGGTTAAAAGGGCACTTCCCACCACTCCCGTCAGTGTTTTTCCTGTTCTGACAGGATCAAGGAACACGGAGGTTACCTGTGATCCTGTGGTCATGGGTCCTGGATATATATCAATCCGCTCAGTTCTTCCTCATATACCATGATGTTGATGACTTGGGTAGCATTTTCATGGTGATGGGCTCCCCTTTATGAGGAACATTGAATGATGTGGTGCCCAGAATGATGGCACTTTTGGCCAGTGGGTGATATGTTCTTGTCTCCGTACTCCTCTGGAGATATGAATGTCAGTCACATTCACTGCAAGTACTGAATAGTGTATTGTATAGCTGTATGACCTGTCATTGCCTAGTGAGGGGGCTTTTTAGTGCATGTGTAATGGTGGTTCCATTATGAACGACAATGCAGCAGCAAAAATGGTCTTTTATTATGAGCCCCTATATGTTTAGAGAGAGAACCCTCCCCCCCCCCCACCAGGTGGGCTTTACTGAAATTTTAAAGGGGTACTCCAGCAAGATTTGTTTTTTACATCAACTGGTGCCAGAGATTTGTAACTTTCATTAAAAAAACAGTGACACAGTGCTCTCTGCTGCCACATCTGTCCATGTCAGGAACTGTCCAGAGCAGTAGCAAATCCTTATAGAAAACCTCTCCTGCTCTCCAGACTGGAAATAATACACCACTTCCTGTAGGACATACAGCATCTGATAAGTACTGGAAGAGGTTTTTTTTTTATATAGAAGTAATATACAAATCTCTGGCACCAGTTCATTTAAAATACATTTTTGCTGGAGTACCTCTTTAATCTTATTACACGCAGTATAGGGCTGTTTTTTTTCCCCCCGACCATGAGTAACTCTTCTAAATAAAATATTTGAGTATTGCACTGAAGGTTCTTCCTTTTGTTGCACAACTTTGTATGTTTTCAGCTTAAGTAAGGCCTATGGGTTTATTCATTGACCAGTTGGCAATGTTCCTTAATGCTTTTGCTTCCCTAAAAACACATTTTGCATTTGCCCTTCTCACAAGTGTTTGTTCTTCCATAAATGATTGGGAGAACCCTATTTGGTTTATCCTAACCTATAATATACCGGCTTAAAATATATTTTAAGTATTGGTCTTTCTTTCTTTTGGTCCTTCTCCTGCCTTCTGAGTACAGGCCCAGTGCAGCTCCTGTCAGATGGAAAGTCATTGACTTCATACAGACGTGACCGGGGTTTATGTCATTGTGCTGAGCTGGTGTGTGAGCAGATCACATTGTTTCTTTACTAGACGGGTCTAAAATCACACGTCATTCCCTGTAAATGTATCTGCCAGCCGTGTGTCATGGCGATCAGACTGTCGGGCCAAATTCACACACACTGAACTTATGTGCTTGTTAAAATGCATGGAAAACTCCTTAAACAAAGTGTATACAATTCTTTTTTAAGCATGTGTTGTCTGAGAAGCTTGTTAAAGGGGTAAAAAAGTTATATAGACTTGTAATTCTATTTAAAAATTTCCATTCTTCAAGTACTTATCAGCTGCTGTATGTCATGCAGCAGCTGTCGTGTATTCTATTCTTTTCAGTCTGACACAGTGCTTTCTGCTGCCACCTCTGTCCAGAGCAGTAGCAAATCTCCATAGAAAACCTCCCACGGCTCTGGACAGAGGAGGCAGCAGAGAGCACTGTCAGACTGAAAAGAATACACCACTTCCTGCAGGACATACAGCAGCTGGTAAGTAATGGAAGACTGGAGATTTTTAAATAAAAGTAAATTAGAAATCTATTTAACTTTCTGAAACCAGTAGATTTGAATGAGATTTTTGCAGTAGTACCCCTTTAAATATGGCTAACATGCAGTGTATATTTGGAGAGTTCCCACATAACTTAACAGCTCTGAAACTGTTGTAAAATGCCTTGTCCTATTCATGCTGTGCCCTTATGAATGTTGTATACAAGGCCCTTTAAGGTGTATAAAACAAGTGGAATAGTTTACTTATTTGCAGTGTTATCACTACATGAAGTGTGGTGTGTCTAACCCGCCTGCACCAGTGTCTGTCACCCCTTCCTGCCTTGTGTCCTGTCCTCACTATAACTTACACTATCCAGATCACTGATATCAGTATAGTATGGCCTCAGTGAGGCTGAACTGGCCGACAACATTGAGCGGCCCCATAGGCCAGCAGCTTCATTGTGCGCTGGATACTTCTGAAAGTTTTTCTTTGAAGTACAAAAACATTTATTCATTACCTTGTAACTCTAAAGTGTACCTGTCAGCATGTCTGCTGACCCGACCAGCGCTGAATTCCTCTCTGCGGACGGACGTTTGGGCATCTATGGCTATGAACACACTGGGACAATAAAGCCTGCAATCCCCATTAGAGTGGGGGGGGGGGGGGTGCATTTATGGTCTCTGCCTGTTCTTAGCCACAGATACCTGACTATGAATCCCATGTTATGTGCAGTGATTGAAGCAAAGAACCCTTTTTCATTAACACTTGAACTAGTGCCACAGACTAGAAATTCACAATTTAATTGATCATAGTGGTTCCAGAGAGCTATAGGAAAAACCCCCAACATGCACACTAGGTACATCGATTTGAGTTCATCCCTGCACCGATCCATTCATGTGGGAAAAAAAACAAACCTCAAAGCGATGTACCTGATAGTACATCCTCTTTAAGGGTCCTATTCCATGGCCGATTATCGCTCCGTGGAATAGAGACAACGATCAAGTGATCGTGTAATCGGTTGATCGTTTATTTAGGTTCAAACCTAAAGTCATCGGGAAACGACCGTGCATCGCTGCATGGAATAGCGATGCGTGACGGACGATTTTACAAGCACCATACATTATCTACACATGTTGCTGGTCTTCTCCTGCGTTGCTTCTTCCTCCCGGTCCCACACGCAGTAGCAGCTTCGGTGCGGTCTGTCTTAGACCTCTCAGCCAATCACTGGCCAGGACCGCCGCGGTCTGTCGCACCAAAGCTGCTGCTGCTGCGTGGGACCAGGAGGAAGGAGCACAGGAAAAGACCTGCAGCATGCTTAGGTAATGTATGGTGTTTAAACAAGGGCTGCAAGGACATCTGTAACGATGTCCCTGCAGCCCTCGCTAAACTATTATCGGGCTGTGTAATAGGCCCAGTAAATGAGCGCTGATCTAGCAGTTTGGCACTCGTTTACATTATTGATCGGACCCCTATCGGCCCGTGGAATAGGACCCTAAGAAGCTATTTACACAATATTACCTTTATGCTGTCTGCATTACTATTTTATAACTGTTGGCTTTTGCTATCAGTATGCGGAAAGTTGCTTTTATGTACCATGTGTTGTGTGGTCTTATAACTTTTTTTTTTTCTTCTTCTTCTTCTTCTACCCCGTTTCCCTCTCTTAGGTCCTATAAGCAGTGTGTTGGTGAACAAATATGGAAGCAGACCCATCATGATTGCTGGCGGTGTTCTTGCAGGCATTGGATTAATCGCAGCCTCCTTCTGCAATACTGTGACCGAGCTGTATTTTTGCATTGGTGTCATTGGCGGTAAGTGCTCTCCCTCCCCCTTATAGTATTCAGCCTGGCTGCACATGTCCTGATAAAGAATACAAAGGTCTGCTCTTGGTATGTTTGACTGGAAACGCAAGATCCTTTCTTGCTGTTTTAAGCAGTTTATCCATATCTGAGTGACTTCTAGTAAAAAAACAAAATTGGAAATACACTCTGGCTCCTTCTAAGCCACAGATCTTCCAGCAGTCAATGTACAAAGATGGAACAGATCGGCAGGAGGTTAAGCGCTATGTAGAATTCTGTATAGTGACGCACCCCTTCTATACAGGCTGGACACATGGCTCTCATGTCCATAACGTTGCCGTCTATGGAGGAACATGTGACATATAAAATCGCTCTGCCTCCTCCCCTCCACCTGTCATGTGCTCCGCCATCAGCAGTCATGGACAGGAGAGCCAGCCAGGGTTGAGCCTTGTCATTATGCACAACAGGACACAAGTGAACTTGTTGTAAATGAGTCCCATATTATGATTACTATGCTTTCATAAATGGGAAACTCTTGCGAAACTTTATTCGTTCCAATCAGCTGGTGTCAAAGTTATACGGATTCATTAATTAGTTTTATTTTAAAAATCTTATCAGCTGCTGTACATCCTGCAGGAAGTGGTGTATTCTTTCCAGTCTGACACAGTGCTCTCTGCTGCCACCTTTGTCCATGTCAGGAACTGTCCAGAGCAGGAGAGGTTTTCTATATGGATTTTCTACTGCTCTGGACAGTTCCTGACATGGACAGAGGTGGCAGCAGACAGCACTGCATTAGACTGGGAAAAAAACCACTTCCTGCAGGACATACAGCAGCTAAGTAGTGGAAGGCTGGAGATTTTAAAATAGAAGTCATTTACAGATCTATGAAAGAGGATATCCTAATGTTTTATAGCGTTAACTAATAGGTTTTTGTGTTGTTTTTTTTTTGTTCCAGGATTTGGTCTGGCTTTTAACTTGAATCCAGCTCTAACAATGATTGGGAAATATTTCTATAAGAAGAGACCAATAGCGAATGGACTTGCTATGGCGGGCAGCCCTGTATTCTTATCCACGCTAGCTCCTCTTAATCAGTACTTCTATAGCATCTTTGGATGGAGAGGAAGCTTCCTGATCCTGGGTGGTCTTCTGCTGAATTGTTGCGTCGCAGGTTCCTTAATGCGTCCTATTGGACCCAAGCCTGAGGACCCAAAAAAGAAAGTGACTAAGGAAGTTTTGGAAGAAGCTGGGAAATGCACCTCCAAAGAAGATGGGGAGGCTAACAAAGATCTGATCGACGGCAAAGCCAAAACCAAGCCAACCTTTTACCAGACAATCAATAAGTTTTTGGACTTCTCCCTCTTCACTCATCGGGGGTTTCTGATTTACCTTTCTGGGCACACCATCATGTTCTTTGGACTTTTTGCACCTTTAGTCTTCCTTAGCAACTATGCTAAAAGCAAGCATATTTCCAACGAGTCTGCCGCCTTCTTGCTTTCTATCCTTGCTTTTGTAGATATGGTTGCAAGACCGTCCATGGGGTTAGTAGCCAATACCAAGTGGGTGAGACCAAGGATACAATATTTCTTTGCCATTGCCGTGCTTTACAATGGCGTGTGCCACCTTCTGGCTCCCATATCGACTAACTACGTTGGCTTTGCTATATACGCCGCCTTCTTTGGATTTGCCTTCGGTTGGCTCAGCTCTGTCCTCTTTGAAACTTTGATGGACTTGGTTGGTGCACAGAGGTTCTCAAGTGCTGTCGGATTAGTGACCATTGTAGAATGTTGTCCTGTGCTCCTTGGACCACCCCTTTTAGGTAAGAGAAATTGCTCAACAAAATCAATGTTCTGTGCACTTTTAATTTTTTTTTTTTTTTTTCTATTGCTGCTCATGTCCTCTGCAAATAAGCCATTCCTAGTAACCAAGGGACAGGCTTCCTACTGTAGTCATGCTGCCCGTGGGATGAGTTCCACCCATCACAGTTTGAGTGATGTCCTTGAGCGCTGGAGAGAAGAAGCAGTGATGCAAACATCATGGGTGTCATTAAAGCTATGATGGTTAGAACTTGGTCATGGTCAGCGTGACTAAAAGTGTGAGAGCCTAAACCGCATTGACTACAAGGTGGTCCTCATAGAGAATAAATAAAGCAGAGTTTGGGCCCCTGGGAATTACTGTTATCCTGAGGATAAAAAAATAACCGCTAGTTAATATGGGTTTGCACTCTTTAAAGCAGGGGTAGGCAACCTTTGCTCTCCAGCTTTGGCAAAACTACAACTCCCATCATGCCTGGACAGCTAAAGCTTTGGCTGTCCAGGCATGATGGGAGTTGTAGTTTTGCCACAGCTGGAAAGCCAAGGTTCCCTACCCCTGCTTTAAGGGTGCGTTCACATGTAACTGATCCGCAGCTGATTTCGCTCTGCGGATCCCTGCCCTGTACACTTTTGGGCAGACAAACTCGCAGCGGGATGTACATCCCGCTGTATGTCAGCAGCCCGCCCCGTTAGCCCCCCCCCCGGCTGCCGGAGTGTATACATCACCTGGTCCCTGCTCTGGTTTGCTTCGTGGGTTCCCGACACGTCGCACTTGGCCAGGCGGTGCACTGCCCTGCTGCAGCGCACTGATTGGCTGAGCGGCATGTGAAGACATTGGGAGCCCCAAAGCAAGCCGGGAGCAGGTGAACAGGTGAAGTATACGTGTGGGGGGTGGGGGGATGTTAAGGGGAGGGCTGCTGATATAATCAGTGGGATGTGCATCGCCTGCGAGTTTCTGTCCATAAGTGTACAGGGCAGGGATCCGCAGCGCTGTCTCGCGCTGTGGATCTGTTAGGTGTGAAGGCACCATAAAAAAAAATAAAGTGCTATTTCTCATCTGTGGTCCCATAATGCACTGCTTCCTGGTAACAAACAGACCCCATCCATGTACTGGAACAGTGCTCTGACTTGTCAGGGTTGTCTTCAGCGGTTTCTCCTTGCCCTCAGTAGCTTTGATTGACGGGTTCTCTAACTTCAAGTGGATAAAAGTCTATTCTGTCATCTAATCGATGCGGGTGCCTATTTTTTTTTTTTATTTATTTATTTTTTTAATTTACTGCACCTATTTGACATGCATCATAACAGTAGACGCAAATTGGAAATCTGGGAAAATGTAATTGTTTATAGAACAGCTAAAAGCCGCTAAATTGTATACCTAAAATTAGAGCCACGAAATGCATTGTTAATTCTATAACTTCTTGAATCTTCTAGGGAAGCTGAACGATTGGTACGGAGACTATAAGTATACTTACCAAGCTTGTGGGATTGTGCTGATCATCGCTTCAGTCTACCTCTTTATCGGGATGACCATCCACTACAGACTCGTAGCCAGAGAGCAAAAAGCTGAAGAGAAAAAGAGAAACCAGGAAGCAAACGGCGGAGAAGCCGATCACAAAGTCAACAACGAACTCTCGGTCCTTCCTCAGAATTCTGACGAAGTCGTGAAAGAAGAGGAAAGCAACATATGAGACTGCTGTTTTTATTGAGTGGACACGGTCATCACATGACTCAGATACTGCACAATAGTCTCATGTTAGGATAGGAATTATTTTTAAGCCTTATTTTGAAACTTTTTTTTTTTAAACTTTCTAGCAGATCTATGAAAACATTTCATCCGACAGAAACTAAACGTTGCAATTTTAATTCTTTAGTTGACTGGAACGTTAACTTGTGCCTTATTAATGTTCTTCACAAATCCATTTTGTTTTATTTTTTCCATTCAAAAGGAATTTCTTCAGTAAAATATAGTGTTTTTTTTTTTTTTTATATTTGTTGACCCATCTAGTTTCCCTTCCCCTGGCGGAAAGTTTTTAATTCATAGGAACAGTGGAGGAAAACTTAGCTCGCCCATACGCAACGCTTGGATTCTGTCTTCCGAGGACTACTTCAACTAGATAAGATGCTGCTACAATACATCAATCATTGGAAATAATCTCCAGGGCCTTGACTGTTGTAGTATATTTTGTAATGCTTCTGTTGTGCGTATATTTCCAGTATTATCATCTGCACTGCCTAAGTGGCTGAGGCTCTTGGTGTAAAATCTTCCAGCAGCTGAAAGGCAGTGATGTCCTGTCCCTCCGCTGTCACCACAGACGTGTTCTGAACACTTATCATTGAAGATCGGCTATTTTATGTATGTTGGAGACGGCTTTTTTTTTTTTTTTTTCTTTTTAACATCTCATGCTTCCATTGTACAACTCTAAAAATCATGCTGAAAATTTTTTGTTCTCATGGCTAGTGACGTATATTTTGTACAGTGATGTAGTGGATTGATAAGATGTATAATTTTATTGTGAGCTGTACAGCTTTAGGGTATAAGTGCTTTTTAGCTTTTTATCTCGTATAATCACGGCAGCCTTTTAGAAGGGTATATGTGCCTGTTAACACTGCGGACACTAAATAGTACATGGTTGCTTTCTTCCAAAAACTGCTCCATAACTGTCCACAGGTTGTGTGTGTGTGTGATATTGCGGATGGATTCATTCACTTCAGTGATGCCGCAATGTCACATGGGGGTGGGGGCTGTTTTTAGAAGCAGTCGGCCTCATTTTTCTGTTCCTAGAAAACTCCTTTAATGTTAAGCTGCATGCGCGGTGTCATCACTAAGAAGGCTTTGGAAATATTTCCCTTCTGTCTTGCACTGGGATCTGTTCCCATTTTTGGCAAATAATGACAGACGGGAAAACAGATCTTCCAAAGAGCGTTGTACATGCAGCCTAATATGGTTCTGCTTTTCTGAATGTTCAAAACCAACTAATTCAGTCAGCATGGATATGTAGGGTGATGCCTTCTTGGGACCCTTGCACACTACGGTAATCGCATGGATGACTAGCTGTGGAGTCCGTGCGTGCTCCCGCTTGACTCTCCGCCCGTCCCATAGACTCCACTCTATTCTCGGGCGGATTCAGCTGTCTGCCCAAAGAACTGACATGCCACTGCTTTAGGCAGACGACTGAATCAGCCTGACCATAGAACGGAGCCTATGAGACCGGGGGGAGACTTCAAGCGGGGGGCGAATCCTCTGCAAGTTATCCGCGTGATTTCCTTAGTGTGCAAAGGTCATTATATAGAAGCTGGTAGAATCCTCCCAATGGCAAATAAGGCTCAGGTTTTATCTAACTTTTTTATATTAACTTTATTATATCAACTAGTCTCCCTACGAATAATACGTAAACCATTCCCTCCCCAGGCCTACTTAAAGGTGCTGTACATAATTTGAAAAAAAGGAAAAAAACATGGGTGCTGTTTTCAGGAAACTACATAACACCTGTCCATAGGGTGAGGTTTTTGTATTGTGGCGCAGATCCATGTGGTTGAGCTGCAGTACCACATGTAACCTGTAAATAAGTGTGGCAGGCTTTTTGAATGAAAGCAACTTTTTCTTCCCCCCCCCCCCCCCCCCTTTTTTTTATATTTTAAATGGTTTTTACATAATTTTAAAAAAATAAAGTCTAACTTGGGGTCCTTGTATACTCCTCAATCTTCGCCACTCGTGGCTGTAAATGGGTGCCGATCACCGGCATTGGGACTTTTTAGAAGGCACGATGAATCAAAGGGGCGGACCACATGATCAAACGCTGTATGTTTCGTACGGAAATTTAAATGTATTACTATCGGCTGCACATGCTCGATTGACAGATGTGCGGCTGCTGGATATATATATATATTTTGCTGCAGTTAAAAAGATGCGATTAGCAGAAGATTGGTCACTTTTCCGCACCTCGACTGATCGCTGTCACTTTTACACAGGCTGATTATCTGCGTTTCTAGCAACTCTCTTGGCTGCTGATCTGCCTTTGTAAAAGGGCCTTTCCTATGACCCTGCCGCTTCAGATGAGTGTAGCTAACCTCAAATAACCTGTTCCCTTCATGTCCCATTCTCTGGATCAAATGACTTTTTTTATGAGCTGTAGAGTTGCATTACATTTTTATGGGCTTGCCTCTGACATACAGCATGGTTACAACTGTGACTATCAGTCCTGTCCCCTTTGAAACCGCTTTAGCCATACCAGTCTATGGCACAGTGTCAATTCCACCAAGGAACTCGTGTCCTAGGACTATGTTAGTGTGACATGCAGAAAGTGCAGACTTGGGGTTAACTACACTGACACCTTATTTTTAATTTGATTTTAAGGGTTTGTCCGGCCAGCAACACTTTTTTCCTCTGTCTCATCTGAACAGATTGCTGATCAGCAGCTCTATCCATGGTCCTGGGGCTGCTGTAGATTGGCTGAGATTTTTAGTCCCTTGTGACCACAGCTCCCTTTAAACACAAGATTCTGGATCCCCTTTAAGGCCGTTGGGGGGGGGGGGGGGGGGGGGGGGGGGTGTTCTGTCCTCCGCAAGTTCCCTACCTCTTACCACTAAACTTTGCCTGCTGGCTTGTACTATTGCTACCTCTTTTTAGTGATCTGTCAGTATCTTGTATAGTAAATAGTATTTGTATAGCCACATGTATATTTATACATGCATCTTCTCTATAATAATAAGAAGAAGAATCTGCTGCTTCAGGCAGTGTAGTAGCTAGTGACCGTTCACATGTCATGTCAGCCACTCCTAGGACGGCCGACTGCTGGCAGCATTTATGTCACACACTAGTGTTGGGCCCATATGAAGATTGATGTACTGTATGTAACTTGTTTTCAAATAAAAAAAAACAACTTTTATTTAATTTTGAATCTGCCTTCAATCATTTGCATGTTCGGTTTTATATCTTCTATGCATCAGTGTTAGCATGAACTTGGGAATGGAAAGCTCAGACAAATTTTGGGGGGAGATTTATCAAACATGGTGTAAAGTGAAACTGGCTGTCCCCCCTAGCAACCAATCAGATTCCACCTTTTATTCCTCACAGGCTCTTTGTAAAATGAAAGGTGGAATCTGATTGGTTGCTAGGGGCAACTGAACCAGTTTCACTTTACACCATGTTTAAGAAATCTCCCCATTTGTTTCTCAGGTTGAAACTGTAAAGGATATTTTAGCCTTTTAGGGCTACTTTCACACTGGACTGATATGCTGTGAAAAATAAAAAAATTGGCAATGTAAACAAGATTTTAAGAAACCAAAATTTAAAGGAAATCTGTCACCCCCGTGCTGGTGTGAAGGTCGCCCAACCCCCCGCTATATTTCCGGATACTTAACCCATCTTGCCAAGTCCCGTTCCTGGCGCCAGTCCTGGGACGGAGATATCCTTGTCGGAAGCTCAATGCACGCGCTGCAGGGGTGAATCCGATGCCCATAGAGTGACTGCTCCATTCATTTTCTATAGGCTTTGGACCCATCTCAGCAGCGCGCGCACTGGGCTTCAGACGGGGATATCTTCGTCCCGGGACTGGCGCCAGGAACGGGACTTGGCAAGATGGGGTAAGTATCCGGGGCTCTAGTGGGGGGGGGGGGGGGTCGGGTTTTCTTCACCCCTGCACGGGGGGTGACAGGTTCCCTTTTAACCAACATAACACAGTGATCACTGAACTCAAGGAGAACAGCGAAAAAAATTCCAATGAAGTACTCAATCAAGAGTCTCCACTGATGCCCCCAAAATTTTAAATATGCAAAACAAGAGTCTGTGGAGCCTCAGTTACGAGTCTCAAAACACGGGATAGCCAGGTATCTCTAGCCTGTTGCCAACAGGGTGCCTCCATGATGGGGAGAGCACCACACCACCCTGATAAATAACCCTTTAAGTCCCACTCGGTTGCGAGTATTGGAACATTGACAAAAGGGGCCACCCTGTTGTTTCCCTGTCTGTCTAACTCAAGGTGCGAGTATTGCGATCATGACAAGGGCTTGCAAAGGCAGGCTTCCACCCACAGACAGCAGTTTCGGGGGTTTTTGCCCCTCGTCAGTGTGAGACTCTTGAGTACTTCATTGGAATTTTTTTCGCTGTTCTCCTTGAGTTCAGTGATCACTGTTTTGTTGGTTGATTTTTCATTGCCCCAACTAGCCAGAATCCTACCCCACACTGACGAGGGGCAAAACCCCCCGAAACGGCTGTCTGTGGGTGGAAGCCTGCCTTTGCAAGCCCTTGTCATGATCGCAATACTCGCACCTTGAGTTAGACATTGACAAAAGGGGCCACCCTGTTGTTTCCCTGTCTATGTTCCAATACTCGCAACCGAGTGGGACTTAAGGGGTTATTTATCAGGGTGGTGTGGTGCTCTCCCCATCATGGAGGCACCCCGTTGGCAACAGGCTAGAGATATCTGGCTATCCTGTGTTTTGAGACTCGTAACTGAGGCTCCACGGACTCTTGTTTTGCAGGTTCCCTTTTAAGCTGCAGATCTGCTTTTTGACAGTAGTAGAGTCCGCAGTAAATGCCGCAGTGGCATTGCAGATTCTTCTGTAGAAACTCAGATCCTGTAGTTTTCAAACTGGGTGGGGGTATAAACTTGTATATATTTCTATATAATTCGGGTAAACCAAATCCGTGCACTTTGGAGCACATTTATCCCTGCTGACATGACCCCCCCAATGTGGTATGTTATGAAAAGGTCTGTTTTCCCATAGTGTGCCCCCCCCACTCTCTAAATAGGAATACCACAACTTGACAATCATAAAGGCATTCTAACCAACACGATTCGATTTTTAAATCTTTTTAGCCAGTAAGGTCCCTAAATATTAACACATTGGACACTTTAGAACACCATCTCGTTCCCAGCATGCACTCCTTGATCTCACTGATCACTATATATAGCCTGGAAATGCATATGGCTGTTGTGCTTTACTCTCCAACGTGCCGCTTGATTCAACTTGTTTCAGAGGACTGGCTGTATAGTGTTAAGGCCCTATTACACAGAACGATTATCGGCCACATTCGGCCGATAATTGTTCCATGTAATAGAACACAATAATCAGCCGACATTAACTATAATGGCTGATCGTTGTAGTCATTTGTGTTTCAACATGCTGAAAGGCAAACTACTCGTATAGCAGCAATCTGCTGCCGTTTCACTGTGTAATAAGAGCGTCAGCAGTAGACCGATGCAATGGGCTGCCCAGACTATCAAGCGATCATTCGGGCAGCCCCCCTCTCTGTGCCCCCCTCCTCCTTACCTCCCCCACCAGCTCTCACCTACTCGCCGCCATGCTGGCAGTGCTCGATTGCTCCTCAGCCGCCCCCTGTAATATGGGCTTTAGTCACATACACACTTGTGTGGGGTTCAAACAGGTGGTGATGGTGGAACGTTTGGCCATGATGAATGTTCATGGGTGTGTGTAGGATAGGACAGGGAATTTATCATTCAGCTGCCATGTATGCCATGCCACCTTAACAATGGCCCCCATCTATTCAATAAGTCAGATTGAGCGGGGAGTGAAGCACACACCTGCATGCTTCTCCTGGTTAGATCTATTGATCAATGGAGGTCTTGGCACCAAGACCCTGACAAATCAAAACTTAAGACATCTGTGTGATGTGGCATTTTTATTTTTCTCTTTTTGTGAGTTATGCTTTAAGGATACTGCTCTCGTTTTTTTTCCTTCCTCTTGCCACTTGTTCAGTCTATTGTTTCCTGGCTCTACTACTTCTCCTTGCTGTTTGGATCATGAGTACAATCTATGCTGAAGACACCATTTATACACTTCTTTCTAGTACATCACCCGGCATTACTACAAGTCCATGCCTGCTCTTTACCATCATGTTTTCTCATTATCTGAAAGCTGAAATGTTCTAGATTGGAACTTCCTACAATGTACCTAACCGCGACATCTCAATATCTGTATGTATTACAGCACGCTCACGGTCTCTCTTTCACAGGAGATCAAATACACGTGCATAGCCCGATTATTTACCTTCTAGTGATCCCTAGTGATCAACTCTGCATCACCCTTATATAGCCTCTTGCATGCTCTGACCTTTTGTGTGTGTGTGTGTGTGTGTGTGTGTTTTTTTTTTTTTTTTTTGCATGTACTGTATATATTTAAAGATTGATTTGGATTTCCTTTCTTTGGCTGCCTGCCTTTTATTGCAAATTATGTTGCAGCTTTTTACAGATTGAGGCTACAAGCTGCATTCATGTTGGAATTAGACCTGAATACAACAGTCTCCACTAGATTTTATTAGGGTCTGGTGAACTTTAAGGTTGTCAGGCTGCATCAAGTCGATTCTTTCCTGAGTTGAAACAGAAGTGGTATCTAGTGATCAAGCTACAGCAAGTATGGCTCGGGAGGGGGGGGGGTAAAAATTATACTTGCCTGTTCCAGCACACACTGAACTGTTACCCGCTTCTGGACCCTGCCAGCTGGGGCTAATCAACGATGTAAATGAGCGCCGATCTGCTAGATCGGCGCTCGTTTACTGGGCCTTTTCCACGGCCTGACAATCGTTAGCGAGGGCTGCAGGGACATAGTTACCGATGTCCTAGCAGCATACATTACCTCTAGCAGGGCTTCTCCTACGCTGTCTTCCTCCCCGGGTCCCGCGGCGCAGCATCAACTCTCGAGCGGCCTGACTGAGCTGTTAGACCGCTCAGCCAATCACTGGCCTGGCGGTCCCGTCCTGTGATTGGCTAAGAGGTCTGACAGCTCAGTCAGGCCGCACTGCAGCTGATGCTGCGCCGTGGGACCCGGGGAGGAAGACTGAGCGTAGGAGAAGCCCTGCTAGGTAATGTATGCTGCTTCTCAAATCACTGGTTGCCTGCCGCGCACCGCCATTCAACGCAGCAATGCGCGGTGGGTGACTGATTTTAGGTGTGGGCCTAAATAAAGGATGAGCGGATGACACTATTATCGACTGATCGTTTCCTCTATTCCACGGAGCAATAATCGTCCGAATCGGGCCGTGGAATCGGCCCCTTAGACTCCATAGTAAATGTCCTCCCTTGTCTCTGTCTGCCTTGAAAACTTTGTTGTGCATACTCAGGTGGGTTAGGGCCCTATTCCACCTGACTATTATCGTTCGCATAATCGTTAACTATCTCAAATGACCGCTATTGCGAAAGACCTGAAAACGTTCACTCATTTCCATGGAATGATAATCGGTACTTATGATCGTATTTTTGATCGTTATTTCTTCGCTATTGTGTTCGTATCTACTGTGAACGATGTCTTATTCAATGCAAACGTTTTGCGAAGAGCTACGATAAAAATAGGTCCAGGTCTTATAAAGCGATCAACGATTTCTTGTTCAGTCGTTAATCGTTAACTGCATTTTAACCAAATGATTATCGTTTAGATTCCAACGATTTAACGATAATCTGAACGATAATCATACAGAAAAGCATTTGGTTAACTGCATTTTAACCAAATCATTATCGTTTAGATTCTAACTATTTAACGATAATGTTTATCTGGTCTTGTCGTTCCAGGGATATCCACAGGATTCTTTATATGGCTGGCATATAGTGTAATTTCCTATGTAGGTTTCCAGGGACTTTCTGACCTCTGCATCTCTATGAATCTCCAGAATGTGTGGACAAGACCATTATGAGTTTGGGGTGGGATGAGAGCCTTGCTTGTGGTTTATTTTTTTTTACACTTTTTGCTACACTATTTATGAACAGTAAAACATCTTTAATCCAGTCTTTGACAAGACAGAAAAATCAGCTAATCCATCATATGATTATATATATATAAAAAAAAAGGCAGAAAACTGAGCAGAGAGACAATTTGGAATCCTATCTTACCCTGTTTCCCTGAGACCTAGTAGAGGTTTTTGCTGAATTGCTAAATATAAGGCCTTCCCCGAAAGTAAGACCTATCAAAGTTTTTATTTGGAAGCATGCCCACCGAACACCAGGGCATGCAGCAGGAGTTCTTTTAAGCTTGCCCCCATTGTCCCCTAGCTTCACGATCCGATGCAGAGTAGCTGTATGCAGGGCATGAAGACTGTCACCTGTCTCCAACCTTGATGTTCCTTTCCGTGGCTGTAAGTGTGCAGGCAAGGCATCAAGAGGCTGTTGCCTGCTGCCATCTCTATTGTCCTTTACCACCAGATTTAGAGCTATACCGTACGCTGTCCCTGCTGTGCTGTACAAGTGTGCTGTGGTGAGCTCCCTCTGGTGGCTGGAAGTTGCCATACCTTACGCTCTGGCCCTGCTGTGCATGTGACGTGAATAATTCATAATAAAACATACCCTGAGAATAAGACAAAAATTTAAATAAGAATCAGCCTTATTTTCCGTTAAACACAGTACTACATGACATATTGATCACATATAGTAATGGTATAGTTTCCTTTGGGATTTCTTTCTGCAGATTCTTTCATTCTCAATTATATTTAAAAAAAAAAAATTCTATGACTCTTAGATAATCTGGCATATTTATTACTCCCATAACTTCCCAATGATACCTGCATAAAAGAATGTATTTATGAGGTTATAAGAAGCTTTTGCTGAATTTTGGCTCAAAAATGTAGACTGGAAAAACCCCCAGAAACAGCTGAGTCATGGAGGAATGTGACATGTGATTAGGAAGATATAGCATGAAAATAGCAGCATGGGACTGATAACATACAGAAAAACAGCAGGAGAGAGGAAAACAACAAAAATAGACCAAGTTTAGAACGTATGTAAGAGCCTCCTGGTATACAGTAAGCAGCGGAGCAAAGTTACCACTCACCGTACACGGCTGCCATCATTTGTTTCTGTCTAAATTAAAGCAAATATTGAATTGCCTTCAAGATCACATAGATCAGGGATGTCAAGCTCAGGCCCTCCAGCTGTTGCAAAACTACTGGAGCAGGTGTAGATTTTAGCCTGATTTTTGCCAGTTCCCAGGCATAAATCTTGATAAGTTAACTGCGGAAGGAGGCCCTTTAGGTGAGCAGGGGTTACGGCTGGCGTATCCTTAATAAATCTCCCCCCTAGGGTTTGAACATGAACTACAATGAAATTCATTGTATTTGCAACATTTCATGCATACATGAAAAAAGACAACAGGGAAATCGCTATGTGCAGACACTTAAAGGGAACCTGTCACCCCCCGTGCCGGGGTGACAGGCTCCCGACCCCCCGTTAGAGACCCCTATACTTACCTCATCCCGCCGGGTCCCGCTTCTGGATTCGGTCGGGTCCCGGAGATCTCAGCCGCTGCAGCCCGGCGCGCGCGCTGACAGATGAGTCCAACACTCATAGAGAATGACGGAGCGCTGGACTCTCCTGTCATTCTCTATGGGTGTTGGACTCATCTGTCAGCGCGCGCGCCGGGCTGCAGCGGCTGAGATCTCCGGGACCCGACCGAATCCAGAAGCGGGACCCGGCGGGATGAGGTAAGTATAGGGGTCTCTAACGGGGGGTCGGGAGCCTGTCACCCCGGTACGGGGGGTGACAGGTTCCCTTTAAAGTGTGAATAATTGACACACCAGGTCAACGCGTGCTCACCTGATCAGCTTATGTATGAGAACACAACTGAAACAAAACATAAAGACCATATGGGAGCTGCTGCCGTTGGTCAGGATCCAGTGCGGAAATCTCCTCCGGTTACGATGACAAAAAGTATGAGGAAATATTGACCGCATAAGGCACTGCTCCGCGTTTATTAAAAAAGCACAATACAACAAATAAAAATCTTCATATCTATCCTAAGGGTGGGTTCACACTACGGAACCCGAGCGGAGAATCTGACGGATTCCATAGCTCGTACATGTTCACGGCTGCGCGCCTCTCCACCTGTGCCATAGATTCCGCATTCCACCGAAAGAATTTACGTGTCACTTCTTTCGGCGGAATCCGCCTGCCCATAGAATGGTGTCTATGGAGCGACCGTGAACGGGTACAAGCTACGGAATCCAGCGGAAATTCTTTGCTCGGGTTTCGTAGTGTTAACCCACCCTGAGGGTAGGTTCACACTGAGGAATTGTAGAGGAAAGTTTTCTGCTTGAAATTCCTTGTCTGTTTAGCTCTGGCAGAATACAAGCAGAATTTAAGCCCCCATTGACTTCTATAGGATTCCTCTAGCAAAATCCGCCCAAAGAATTGACATGTCAATTCTTTGGGCAGAAATCAGATCAGCTGCAGGAAATTCTGCAGTGTGAACAACGGAGCAGAAATCCCATTGAACACAATGGGACATTGCTCTGTACATATTTTACGGGAGGAATTTCAAGCTGAAATAAGAGTAGATTCCTCTTCAATTCCTCACCTATTCCTCAGTGTGAACCTACCCTTAGGGTGGGTTCACACTACAAAATTCTCGCGGATAAACTCTATGGAATTCCGACAGCTGTATGCACTCACGGATGCACTCCTTTCCTCCGGCTCCATAGACACTGTTCTATGGCTTGGCTGACTCCGCATTCCGCCGAAAGAACTGACATGTCAGCGGAATCAGCCATCCCATAGAATGGTGTCTATGGAGTCGGTGGAAAGGCCCGCGTCCGTGAGCGCGTACAGCCGGCGGAATTTCGCGGAGTTTATCCGTGAGAATTCCTCAATGTGAACCCACCCTTACAATAAGGAGGGAATTACTAGAAGGGCAGACTAGATGGACCCTGTGGTCTTTTTCTGCCGAGAATCTTCTATGTTTCTATATCTTTATTTAACCCCTTAGCGACCCATGACGTATCTGATACGTCATGGCGCCGCGGGGGGTGTTCAGAGCGGGGTCCCGCCGGGACCCCGCTCTGAACGGCGCTGATCCCGGCTGACACGTGCAGCCGGGCAGTGCCTCTGTTAGCCGGCGCGGGTCCCGTTGCCGCGCCGGCTAATTAAGCACTTCAATGCAGCTGTCAAACCTGACAGCTGCATTAAAGGGCTTCAGACATCACATCCCTGGTGTCTAGTGGGTCGGATCTCCCCCCCACGATGCGATCACGGGGGGGAGATCCGTTCTTCTGGCCGTGCCGGGCCTAAGCGTCGGAATGACGCTGATCCCGGCTCGGCAATAGATTGCTATGGCCTGCAGCAGGCCATAGCAATCTATGACCGATCTCATGGATCTTTGCTGTGTATATACACAGCATTGATCTCTATGAGAGATCATTGCTGTGTATATACAAGCCCCCCAGGGGGGCTTCTAGTCCATGTAAAAAAAAAGTAAAAAAGTGTTTTTATTAATAAAAAATCCCCTCCCCTAATAAAAGTCCAAATCACCCCCCTTTTCCCATTTTATAAATATAAATTAATAAATAAATAAATAAACATATTTAGTATCGCCGCGCGCGTAATCGCCCGAACTATTAATTAATCACATTCCTGACCTCGCACGGTAAACGGCGTAAGCGCAAAAAAATTCCAAAGTGCAAAATTGCGCATTTTTGGTCGCATCAAATCCAGAAAAAATGTAATAAAAAGCGATCAAAAAGTCGTATATGCGCAATCAAGGTACCGGTAGAAAGAACGCATCATGGCGCAAAAACTGACACCTCACACAGCCCCATAGACCAAAGGATAAAAGCGCTATAAGCCTGGGAATGGAGCGATTTTAAGTGACATATATTTGTTAACAACGGTTTGAATTTTTTACAGGCCATCCGATACAATATAAGTTATACATGTTATATATCGTTGTAATCGTAACGACTTGAGGAATATGCATAACAAGTCAGTTTTACCATAGGGCGAACGGCGTAAATGCAAATCTCCCCGAAATCAAAACAAATTCGTTTTTTTTTCAATTTGACAGCGCAAATGATTTTTTTCCGGTTTCACAACATATTTTATGGAAAAATTATGCCTGTAATTGCAAAGTACAATTGGTTTTGCAAAAAATAAGCACTCATATAAGTCTCTAGGTGAAAAAATGCAAGCGCTATGGACTTTTAAACATAAAATGGAAAAAGCAAAAGCGCAAAAACGAAAATTGGCTTGGACCTTAAGGGGTTAATGTAAGGCTATAGTCCAGACCTGGGCTTATATGCACACTACTCTCCTACCTCACCTACCTCAGTGTCTTTGTTAAAATATTTAGACTTTTTTATACAATATTTATATGAGTACTGTGCTGTGGAGTATGTATGTATATGTATGAATGTCAGTTGACTAAAGCGTTTTATAATGACAATAGCCAGAACTGCCAACACTTCCTCCCCCAGTGAAGTGACTTATGTTAGTGCCAGGGTAAAGGTGGGTTCAGACTAAGGAATTCTCGCGGAAAATGTTTGCGGAATTCCGTCAGCCGTCCGCCCGCACATCTGGGCGCCTTTCCGCCGGCCCCATAGACACCATTCTATGGGCCGGCGTATTCCACTATACGCTGAAAGAAGTGTCATGTCACTTCTTTCAGTGGATCGCGGAATACGCCAGCCCATATAATGGTGTCTATGGAGCCGGTGGAAAAGCGCGTGCCCGTGCGGGCGGACGGCTGACGGAATTCCGCGGACATTGTCCGTGAGAATTCCGTAGTGTGAACCCGCCCTCTGATAGTACAGCCTGCAGTGCCATCAGGGAGTATATTCACTGTGCAGCTACTCACGAGCTCCATGTTGCAGATTGTTGTTCTCAAGGTCAGCTGCCACCTTGGTTTGTGCAAAAATCTTCTTTTCACTGACACAGTGGCCAGGGGGGGACAGCAAGGCACGGCGCAGCTTCCTCCTGTACCTGATTTATTATGATTTATGCCTGACATGGGGAAAATCTACACCAGCCTCAGATTCACCAGATTTACTGAGAGGCGTGCACCTCAATAAGTTCAGGGTTCAGCATTAGACTGACGTACTTGATAAATGGCCCCCGATGAGTTCTGCCAAAGAGCAGAGGGGACCTGTTAGAACAGGAGGATCAGCGTGAGTGTCCTAATCCAGAGCAGTGCCACATTGCTAAGAGACATGCACCTCTATGGACTGAACCTGCACACACTGCTGAGAAGCCCTGAACTTTGAGCTTATATTGTTAACCTGACGTCAAGGACATTCTACTTTCTGATGTCCTGCCCGATGCCAGCCCTGTGGCTTTCTGCAATAAACCCTGAACCTGCCAGTGTGTGCCTGTATTACACTGTGCTATACAGGGATTGTCTTGTCATCACTCACATTGGTCTTTATCCACACTGGGGCTCAAAATAAAAGATTTATTAGTATATTTTGGGGAAACAAATTTAGAAAGAACATATAAACTCCTTGCAAATTTAAGGGGGGATTTGAACCTAGGACCCCAGTGCTGCAGGGGAACAAGGGAAAAGGCTCTCTGTGTTTGCGTGGGTTCCCCCCGATACTCCAGTGTCCTCCCACATCCAAAACATACAGAAAAGGATAAGGACAAAGTTGCTCTTAAAGGGCCAGGGCCAAATTTGCCCTAAAGGGACAGTACATAAGTCGCTCTTAAAGGGCTGGCACCAAAGTTGCTCCTAAAAGGTTTGTACCTAAGGGCCCTATAACACGGAACGATAATCGGCCTTATCCGGCCGATTATCGCTCCGTGTAATAAACACAACGATCAGCCGATGACAACGATCATCGGCTGATCGTTGATATAGGTTTGGACCTATAATTGTCGGGCGCCGACTGTGCACCGCTACGTGTAATATCAGTGCGCGCCGGTGGCTGACTTTTTCCAAACTGTATACATTACCTATCCATGCTCCAGGGCTCCTCTTGCGCTCTGCTTCTCACAGGGTCCCGCGCGCTCCAGCATCAGAGCAGCCTGTCTGAGCTGACAGGCTGCTCAGCCAATCACAGGCCGGGACCGCCGCAGCCAGTGATTGGCTGAGCGGCCTGTTAGCTGAGACAGGCTGCTCTGAAGCTGCAGCACGGGACCGGGGAGAAGCAGAGCACAAGAGGAGCCCTGGAGCATGGATAGGTAATGTATGCAGTTTAACCAAGGGCTGCAAGGACATCGATAATGATGTCGATGCAGCCCTTGTTAAATGATTATCGGGCCGTGTAATAAGCCCAGTAAACGAACGCCCACCTAGCAGATCGGCGCTCGTTTACAGTTATTATCGGGCACCCATTGGACCATGTAATAGGATAGAACCCTTAGTCGCTCTTAAAGCAATTGTACCATCAGGTACATTCGCTTTAAGTGTTGCACATGAATGGAACGGCGCCAGCATGAGGAAGCTGGGCAAGATAGGCTTTCTATGAGGATTCCCATAGAAAACCTCTCCTTCCCTGGACAGTTCCTGTCTTGGCCAGAGATGTCAGCAGAGAGCACTGTGTCAGAATTAAAATAAAACAATATTTCCTGCAGGACATACAGCAGCTGATAAGTATGGGAAGACTGGAGATTTTTTAATACAAGTAAATTACAAATCTATATTAACTTATTGACACCAGTTGATTTGAACAAAAAAGATTTTCGCTGGACAACCCCTTTAAATTACAGCTCAAGCTGCTTTTTATTTCTCTTATGTTGAATGTGTTATAAGTGCCTACACATCTTGTATTTGCCTATTTATGTGAGAATAAATAACGTTAAGTATTTAAACCTGTGACGGGCCATTTCCCCTCCTGCCCCCCATGCAGAGTGTACAGGCGGGGGGCAGCAGGAATACGTGTGTGTAGGTTTATAGAGTCCATCACTCTTCCTTCGTAAGCAAATTCTTTTTCACGTTGGCATGAACTTATTGGAGCCACATGTCCATGTCTGCTCCAAGTAATTATTTCCCTTCAGGTTACATATTAGTAGTATGAAATGTTCTTTACATGTACTAATCACTGCCAAGAACAAACAGAAAACCCTCCGGTAACTTACTATAGCATTTACTATACCAGGGAAACCAAAATAGGCCAATGTTAATCTTTAATGTCCAATGTTAATTATTCATTGACTTACTGAGACGTTGGTGAATATTTCCAAGTAATCACGTCCATTGACGAAGGATTTGTCAGCTTGGTTATAGGGAAATGCTACCTATGATATAACATGGAAGCACATGATAGAGGAGATGCGAGACTGTTCTTACCTTTTCTTTTTAACAACTGCTCATTAACCAGTAGTTGGAATTGTCATTACTCACCTGTTTGAGTCAGATTTTTTATATTGCTTATTGTCCTGAGGACTGAAATAAAAATGCAACATTATATGGTGTTGTATAAACATAGAAGAGCTGTAAATCCATGTCATATATATATATATCCTGTTTCCCTGAAAATAAGACATCCCCTAGTAGAGGTTTTGCTGAATTGCTAAATATAAGGCCTCCCCTGAAAGTAAGACCTAGCAAAGTTTTTGTTTGGAAGCATGCCCGCCCAACAGAACACCAGTGCATTCAGCAGTGATTCTTTTTAGCCCGCTGCTGTTGACCCCTACCCTCACCATCCGTTGCAGAGCAGCTGCATGCAGGATATGAAGACCATTACCTGCCACTAGTGATGAGCAAATACTGTTCGATCGAATAGATATTCGATCGAATAGTGAGATATTCGAATATTCGATATTCGTACAAATATCCCCCAAATATTCAATAAGCATTCAAATCCCCCAGCTTCCAGTTTTACCCTCCAAATGGTCAAATAGATGTTTTTCAGTAATCGAATACTTGTTCCCATAGACTCTAATGGGATCGAATATTCGCGGGATATTCGAATATCTCACTATTCGCTCATCACTACCTGCCACCAAGCCCAAAGTTCCCTTCCGCGTCTATCACTTGTAAGGCTATGTTCACACTACGTAAGTTTCCGGCCATAGCGCGTTCCGTGAATAAGCAGCCAAAGATTTACATAGTTTGCGTACAATGGAAAGTATACGATCTACGGCTGCACAGTTCACACTACGTAAGAACTTACGCCCGGATCGTATGTGGCGCCGTAAAAAATGAACCAGACCATTGTTTCAGGACGGAAATGCTGTAACTTACGCCCGTAGCGTAACATGCGGTCCCGTACGGAGTGGTGATATCTTCATTTTTGCACTTTGATTTGCCAATCCAAAAGGTTCTGTGGGGTGTCCGTGGCTAGCCGAAGATATCCAAGTAAAAGAACGCTGTCAGATCGCTACGTACGGCGCTTGGGAAGCGTAAGTAGACTACGGGCGTAAGTTCGCGGACCGTACATAGCCGGCCGCAACGTACGTAAATCCCCGGCTGGAGTTTCACACGTATATGTCCGGGAGCGTAAAATATGCGGCAGGACATATACGTAGTGTGAACATAGCCCCCATGTGCAGGAAAGGCATCAGGAGGCCCGGTGCCTGCAGCCATCCCCATTGTGCCCTACCGCCAGATGTAGAGCTGTACACAGTCTGACGTTATCCCGTCGCCTGCTGCCATACTCTATTTGATCAAATAGTTTGCTAAGATCCTCATCTTTTAATATCTATAGAGCAGGTTTTTATCGTGTGTACATCGGGGGTAGTATATACGGTAAGCACTTGCAGCTGAAGGTTGCTGTTGCACTTTCTGTTTTTTTTTTTTGTCTTTTAGCCACATGCAGTGTGCAACCTGCAGTGTTAACAAAGGCATAGAGGTGCCGCCAACTTTCCCTTTTTTTCTGTTGTATGTGGGCGGTGTGGCTACCTCCTGTTGCACTCCACCCATGTCTCGCAAGTGTTATAAATAGAGAATTGGCTCCTATCTGGCCAGTTGTAGGCTTATTTAGCCCAGGAGAGACCATTGCTAGTTTGAGAATGCTAGAGTAGGGACCATGTCTCTGAGGACGTCTTAACGTGGCGACATGGTACACTCTGTTTGATCAAATAGTTTGCTAAGATCCTCATTTTTTTAAATATCTATAGAGCAGGTTTTTTATCGTGTGTATGCTGGGGGAGTATATACAGTAAGCCCTTGCACCTGTGGGTTGCTGTTGCAATTTCTGTTTGTTTTTTTTGCCTGCTCCCATACTGTACGCTGTCCCTGCTGTGCTGCACGAGTGTGCTGTGATAGGCGCCCTCTGGTGGCCATAAGCCTCCATACCATAAGCCATCCCTGCCATGTGCTGTGGTGAGCTGCTCCTGGTGGCAGGAAGCTGCCATACTGTACTCTCTGCCCCTGCTGTGCATGTGACATGTGAATTGTCCTTCATGGAAAAATAAGACATCCCATGAAAATAAGACCTAGGGCATCTTTGGGGACAAAAATTTATGTAAGAAACAGTCGTATTTTTGAGGGAACACGGTGTGTGTATATATATGATAATATTATGAATTAACACACTTAAAAACAGAATTCACACACGTATGAACAGAATATATATATATATATATAAATATATATATATATATCTATATCATAAAAATCAAAGTCTGTCTGTCTGTCTGTCTGTCCTTCTGTCTGTCTGTCTGTCCTTCTGTCTGTCTGTCTGTCCACTATAGACTTCCAAACGCCTGAACCGTTTGACCCCAAATTTGGCACACAGATACATTGGGTGCCCGGGAAGGTTATTGCGAAGGTCCCGTCCCTGCCAGATGTACAGGAGGGGAGGGGGAGGGGGAAGAGCGGCGCCCCATAGAGATGAATTGGAAAATCTCCTCACTGCAAACACAGGTGATATAATTAGCTGCAGCAGACACGGCAGTTGGAGCCTTAGCAACCAATAGGATTACTGCTTTCATTTTCACAGGGAGCAATGGTTGCTAGGGAAGCTGCCTCACAACATCCACAGTAATAACTGGTAGACCCCCTACTCCATCTATACAGTACATGTATATACAGGACCCCCTACTCCATCTATACAGTACATGTATACACAGGACCCCCTACTCCATCTATACAGTACATGTATACAGGACCCCCTACTCCATCTATACAGTACATGTATATACAGGGCCCCCTACTCCATCCATACAGTACATGTATATACAGGACCCCCTACTCCATCCATACAGTACATGTATATACAGGGCACAACAGGTATACCAAACTGTGACTGGGTAACACTGCTACAGCAGACCTGACCAATACTGCCATACTGTGCTGGATAACACTGTCATACCAGACCTGACCAATACCGCCATACTGTGACTGGATAACACTGCCATACCAGACCTGACCAATACCGCCATACTGTGACTGGATAACACTGCCAGACCTGACCAATACCGCCATTATGTGACTGGATAACACCTCCATACCAGACCTGACCAATACCGCCATACTGTGACTGGGTAACACCGCCACACCAGACCTGACCAATACCGCCATACTGTGACTGGATAACACTGCCATACCAGACCTGACCAATACCGCCATACTGTGACTGGATAACACTGCCACACCAGACCTGACCAATACCGCCATACTGTGACTGGATAACACTGTCATACCAGACCTGACCAATACCGCCATACTGTGACTGGATAACACTGTCATATAAGACCTGACCAATACCACCATACTGTGACTGGATAACACTGTCATATAAGACCTGACCAATACCGCCATACTGTGAATGGATAACACCGCCACACCAGACCTGACCAATACCGCTATACTGTGCTGGATAACACTGTCATACCAGACCTGACCAATACCGCCATACTGTGACTAGATAACACTGCCATACCAGACCTGACCAATACCGCCATACTGTGCTGGATAACACTGTCATACCAGACCTGACCAATACCGCCATACTGTGACTGGATAACACTGCCATAGCAGACCTGACCAATACCGGCAAACTGTGACTGGGTAACACCGCCACACCAGTCCTGACCAATACCACCATACTGTGACTGGATAACACCATCATATCAGACCTGACCAATACCACCATACTGTGACTGGATAACACCATCATATCAGACCTGACCAATACTGCCATACTGTGACTGGATAACACCGCTATACCAGACCTGACCAATACCACCATACCGTGACTGGATAACACCGCCACACCAGACCTGACCAATACCGCCATACTGTGACTGGGTAACACCCCCATACCAGACATGACCAATACCGACATACTGTGACTTAATAACACTGCCATACGGGTAAATACAACCCTGCAGGTATACAGGACACTACAGGTATACAGGACCCCAAAACTATACACTACAAGTGCACGGGACCTCCACAAAACTATATACTACAGGTATACAGGACCCTAAACTTTACACTACAGGTATACAGGACCCCCAAACTATATACTACAGGTATACAGGACCTCCACCAACTATATACTTCAGGTATACAGGATCTCCACCAACTATATACTACAGGTATACAGGACCGCAAACTATACACTACAGGTATACAGGACCCCAAAACTATACACTACAGGTATACAGGAACTCCACCAACTATATACTACAGGTATATAGGACCCCAAACTATACACTACAGGTATACAGGACCTCAAAACCATACACTACAGGTATAGAGGACCTACACCAACTCTATAATACAGGTATACAGCACCTTCACCAACTCTATACTACAAGTATACAGGACCCCAAATATACTACAGGTATACAGGAACTCCACCAGCTATATAGGACCCCAAACTATACACTACAGGTATACAGGACCTCCACCAACTCTATACTGTAGTTATACAGGACCCTCAAACTATTTACTACAGGTATACAGGACCCCTGAACTATATACTACAGGTATACAAGACCTCCACCAATTATACACTACAGGTATCCAGGACCCTCAAACTATAAACTACAGGTATACAAGACCTCCACCAACTATACATTACAGGTATACAGCACCAACTATATACTACAGTTATACAGGACCCCCGAACTATACAGTACAGGTATACAGGACCTTCACCAACTGTACACTGCAGGTATACAGGACCTCCCTCAACTATACACTATAGGTATACAGCCCCCCAACTATGCACTACAGATATGCGAGACCCCTAAAAACTATACATTGTGGGTATACAGAACCCCTCCAACTATGCACTACAGGTATACACTAATTCCACTGATTAACAATACCTTTAGCTTGGCCTCCTGGGCACCTTAGAACAAATCTAATTAACACACTGACACTTTATACCCGGGCAGCGCCGGGTACATTTTCTAGTATAATATATATATATATATATATATATATATATATATATATATATATTCTGTTTATAAGTGTGTCCATTCATCAGGTATTGGTGCTTGGGTTTGGACACATCCTGAAACAGAATTGTTACCCAGCTTGATCCATTTACTATCTAGGATGCCATCCTAGCTTACCCGGCCTTTAAGCCACTCATTGTTCAGGTTCCCTTTAAGCCACTCATTGTTTCTCTGTAAAGGTAAAACTATAAAGATGGCCATACATTTTTAATAACTGTTGGCTGAATGTTTCTTTGGCTGCAATCTATCTCTCCTGACCTTCACATACACATGAGTGGGGAGAGGAGAGGTAAGCTGGAGTCAGACAGCTGAGGGCCAGCTTATCCCTTCAAGAACAAAAAGGTCGGGCGGTAAAAATCCAACATGCCCAACCTTTCTCTCTACCAACGTTGGGGAAGATTTATCAAACATGGTGTAAAGTGAAACTGGCTCAGTTTCCCCTAGCAACCAATCAGATTCCACCTTTCATTTTCCAAAGAGTCTGTGAGGAATGAAAGGTGGAATCTGATTGGTTGCTAGGGGCGACTGAGCCAGTTTCACTTTACACCATGTTTGATAAATCTCCCCCTATTATCTTTCAATGGAGAGTCAGGAGGCCACCATACACCTTAGAGAGTTGGCCCAACTTGCCAATGGGTTGAGTTTGGCTGACGTCAAAGGGGTTGTCCAGAGTTAGAAAAACATGGCCACTTTCTTTCAGAGACAACATGACTCTTGTCTTCAGTTTAGGTGTAGTTTGCAATTAAGCTCCATTCACTTCAGTGGAATTGAGTTGCAAAACCTGCACCCAAACTGGAGACAAGAGTGGGGCTGTCTCTGGAAGAAAGTGGCCATGTTTTTCTTAGGGTACATTCACACTGCAGAATATGCACGGAGAGTTCAAGCAGATTCAACCGTACGTCCTCCGCTTGAAGTTCCACCTGTCCCATAGACTCAATGATATTTGCCACCCAATGAATTGGCATGTCCGGGGAGCCCCTCCCTGCTCTGACTCGCTTGCTGTCAGTGCATGTAATAGCGCTGGCAGCAAGATGGCAACAGGGAGCAAGAAAGCGCTTATCTGACAGGTCAGCTCTTACTTGCTCCTCACCATCGGCTTGAGTAACAGGGGCTTTAGCGTATGCCACTCTATCCTAAATGGTTGTTTTCTCACTGTTTTCTACAATGAAACTTCT
Organism: Dendropsophus ebraccatus; assembly: GCF_027789765.1. Classification (NCBI taxonomy): domain Eukaryota; kingdom Metazoa; phylum Chordata; class Amphibia; order Anura; family Hylidae; genus Dendropsophus; species Dendropsophus ebraccatus. Next base: position 20,736,775 of record NC_091464.1, read on the forward strand.
AAGACAATAAAAAGCATAAAGAAAAAAATGACTACAAAGCGTGGTTCTCATTCTGGAGGAAACATCACGTCCATGCATTATATGGACAGGCCGTTCAGTTCAAGCTTCATTTTGCCTGCGGTAGCACTTTAGAGAAATTGAACACCTGTCAGGATACCTCTTCTTACCGTCTGGTTCCTGACAATTGCCCCCTATAAAATTTGAATATGCCAAAAAAGCGGGGTCCCTGGAGCCTCAGTTGTGAGTCTGAAAACACAGGAATAGCCAGATATCCCTCCAGGGAAGGAAAGCCTATTGCCAAGGGGTGCCTCCCAGGGAGATCACCAAACCACCCTGATACGTAGCCCCTTTAAGTCCCACTCGGTTGTGAATACTGGGACACAAATAGGGAAATTACAGGGTGGCCCCTTTGTGTCAAAGTCTAACTCAGTTGTGAGAATTGCAACATGACAAGGGTTTACCAAAGACAGCTGTTTGGGGGTATTTGCCCCTTGTTAGCGCGGAGCAGGATTCTGGCTAATGGGGCAATGAAAAGTAGACCAACAAAACACAGCAATGACTGAGCTCAGGGAGATCAGTGATATAATCCAATGAAGTACTCACTCAATAGTCTCAATTGATATATTGCCCCTTATAAAATCTGAATATGCCAAAAAAGCGCGGTCCGTGGAGCCTCAGTTGTGAGTCTCAAAACATGGGAATAGCCAGATATCCCTCTGGGGAAGGAAAGCCTGTTGCCATGTTTTGAGGCTGCCCTTTTTTTTTTTTGCAAATTCGACTTTTATAGGGGGCAATGTATCACTGGAGACTCCATTGGGTTTTTTTTCACTGATCTCCCTGAGCTCAGTGATTGTTGTGTTTTGTTTCTTCAATGAATGCTTATGGTACATGCAGAATGTGTGAAACACAGACATTGTATTTTATATAATGCCTGCATTTTACACTTTTTGCTTGTAACACCTACATAATAAACGGGTCAGTAAGTACCTACCACATCCATCGCTAGAATGGGCCCTGACCAAACCATTATTGTTTAAAATTCTTGGTGAAAATATTTTCTCTATGTAATAAAACATGTGTGAGTGTTGGCCAGTGTTTACATGTACACATTGTTTGTAATGCAATATAACATCACATAAAATATTTTAACCCCTTAAGGACGTGGACAGTTTAGGCTATAAAAACGTAAACCTCTGATATATGAGTGCTCAGACCCTGACCGATCATCAGAGGAATGAGTGGAGAGAGGGAGAGGAATTTAGCTAGGGCTTGCACATCTATTTCATAGAACTTATAAGAATTAGGCAGGGTTCACATTGCGTTTTTGCAATACGTTTTTTCATCCATATTAAAAAAAAAAAAAAAAAAAAAAAAACAGATGAAAAAAACGGATGCATTTGTGTGCATCCGTTTTGATCCGTTTTTCCATTGACTTCCATTATAAAAACAAACAAACAAAAAAAAAAACGGATCAAAGCCGGTCCATTTTTTTTTTTTTAGTCGAAGTCAATGAAAAGACGTATCAAAACGAATACATACAAATGCATCTTTTTTTTGCTCTATGCATGCAGCCTTCTAAAAGCCATAACTTTTTGTTTTTCCTTTGTGTTTCCTTTCATCTGCTGACACTTGGATATATATATATAACTACAATCCCAGAATTATCGATGACTATTATGATGATCCTCCATGGTCAACCAAGTACTTTTCATTGTAGAATATATATGTTACATTTTTACATTACTCTCTCCTGGAAGGAAGTTGTGGGGTTTCTATTTTTACACAAATTTGTCATCTCTGCAGTCAGGGAAGCACTTACACTCTCTATTGTGATCGTCTGACTCACAGTGGAGAGGACTAGGTGAGATATGAGGTATATAGAGTATATAGAGTGAGATATATAGTGTAGGAGTCTTTCTAACACAAGGCATGTGTCTTCCTGCCAGAAAGGCAAAAAATAAAATAAAAGGCTAAATTATCAAACAACTGATATATATATATATATATATATATATATATATATATATAAAATATTCATATATATATATATATATATATATATATATATATTTATTTATACAGTGGTGCCTTGGATTACGAGCATAATCTGTTCTGGGACCGTGCTTGTAATCCAAATCCACTCTTAAACCAAAGCAAATTTTCCCATAAGAAATCATAGAAATACAGACAATTGGATCCAAACCCCAAAAATAATGATTTATTATTCTGAATAACAGGTAAAACTAATGAAACAATCATTCAGAAACAGCAGAATATGTGATATTATAAGTTACTGTACAGTGATGGAGAGGATGGGACACACAAGGGCTGACAGAGACTGCAGGGAGCATGAAGGAATGAGCAGGGCAGATGTGGGCACATACATGCAGCACTCTCTGTCCGGGGAGAGAGGGGTTACAGCTATGGAGAGATTACCTCCACAGTCCTGTCCCCTGATGTAAGCCCCAGCCTGAAGTGGATCTGCTATCATTTGGAAGGTGAGGGAGACTTCCTGGGTCAGAGTACAGGGCTGTAGACCCCGCTATGCAGGCTGTACCGCTCCCTCACTCCCCCACCCACCCACCCAGTACAGGGAGCTCTTAAACCAAAGCAATGCTCTTAAACCAAGTCACAATTTTGAAAAACTGTGAGCTCTTAAACCAAAACGCTCTTAAACCAAGTTACTCTTAAACCAAGGTGCCACTATATATATATATATATATATATATATATATATATATAGTACAGTGAAAAGGTTTCTCTGTCTGCAGTTCCCTTTTAAATTGTCTGTTTGATAATATTGATATGATCTGCGTGCCCAAATAACCTGCTTAGAGATACTGTATTTGTGCCATTTGTTGTGCAAACTAAAAGTACAAATAGAGATAAAACCCTTCATCAAACAGGAAACCATTGATAGCACTTGTAATTGTATAGGGACAGGAAATGCCCCTACAAGTAATGATGGATGATGTAGGGAATCACTTGTTTACTTCCATGTCCTGATGCCAATTATCTATGTGATCATTCCTTTTAACACCTTCTCTTATAGATACATTGTGATGTGGAGATGTGCTCCCTACAAACAATGAACCTATACATCAGCCGATAGATGAGGGTTTACTCATGTGACGGCTGATCGCGGGAATGTTTACACTGGGCAATACTGAAGCCGTAAGGTGTAATGTTGTTATATATATATATATAATGATATAATTTTTTTAAAATCACCTCCCTCTCCTATCTTACCCCATTCCCCAAAGATACAGAACGTATCTAAATTACATGATGGTAATAGTAAACAGAAAACAGAAAAAAAAACTTGACCTCTACGCTCTTCCCCCACTATTTTAAAATTTTCAAAAACAGATCCGCAGCAGATTTCATTTAAATAACTGAACACAGCATCAAATCTACACCATCAAATCTGCTGCAGATCCTGTAGGTGTGAACGCACCCTTACTCCTTTTTTTTTAATTATTTTACTTCTTTTGGACTGTATTTGTTTGCAATAGAGGGGAACGAACCTCAAGCACACTCAGGTTCCTCCGAACCCAAGTATGTGGCATTTGATTACCGGTGGCTGAAGAAGCTGGATGCCATAGGCTGTATCCATGTTTTCCAGACAGCCTTAGGACTTGAGTTTTACTCATCTCTAGCCAGATAACCCCTTTAAAGTGAATGTACCACTGGTACATTGCTTTTTGCTTTTTACGTGAATAGACCGGCGCTGGTGTGGAGATGCCGATGCCACTGTCCTTTATTTGAACCGCCGGCCGGTTACCGCACACGACACTGGTCTATTCCCAAGCACCGTCCCAGCATGAAACACTGAAGACGGGCTGGCCGGCCCTCAGTGTGATGATCTCCCCTCTGTTATGTGGCTCCATTGATTCTTATAGAGCTGCGTAACGGAGGGGATGAGCAAAGCAAATCTGACGAATCGCGCCGTCAATTCACTTTGTTCGGCGAATCGAATTCCTGACAATTCGTTAAAAGCGGTATTCTAGGAAAAATTTACTTTTCCCCTATCCACAGCATAGAGGAAAAGTAGAAGATCACAGGGGTCCAACCCCTGAACCCCCCCCCCCCCCCCCCCCCCCTGCGATTTCTGTATTGGACCCCACCGGCTCTGTTATGAATAGAGACCCGGGTCGGCATGTGACTTTTTTTTTTTAAATTGTAATTTTTTCCGATTTTTTTACACTTTTAAAACAACATGCTTTAACATATTCCTCCTTCTGAAATAGTCCCAGTATTGTAGCTACTATAGTTTTGGCTGTTTTAATGAAATTCGTTTTTTCGGCTGTTTGACCGAAAATTCATGAAGCTCGCAAAAACATTTCCGTCTACTTCGCTCATCTCTAAGGGTGGTATTACACGGGCCGATAGGGGCCCAATAATACCTGTAAATAAGCCCCAATCTGCTAGATCGTCGCTCGTTTACTGGGCCTATTACACGGCCTGATAATCATTTAACAAGAGCTGCAAGGACATCGTTACTGATGTCCTTGCAGCCCTTGCTAAACTGGCATACATTACCCATCCATGTTCCAGGGCTGCTCCTGCCGTCCGCTTATTCCCGGATCCCGCGCATGCGCTCTAGCTTCACAGCGGCCTGCCAGCTGGTAGGCCGCTCAGCCAATCACAGGCCCTGGGAGAAGCGGACGGCAGAAGCAGCCCTGGAACGTGGATGGGTAATGTATATCGTTAGTCGCTGCCCGTGCACCGCTATCACACGCAGCGGTGCGCGGTCGGCGCCCGACAAAAATAGGTTCTAACCTATACCAGCGATCAGCCGATGATCGTTGTCATCGGCTGATCGTTGCATTGATTACACGGACCGATAATCGGCCGAATCGGGCCAATTCGGCCGATTATCGTTTCGTGTAATAGTACCCTAACAGAAAGGCCAGGCTCACAATTTAGCGTATAGCCACAATTTCAATTATTCAATCCACTCCTGGTTTTGTTTGAAAAATACTGAAAAAAAATACTTTGTGGGAGCATAGCCTAATATTGCAATCACTTACATATATCATTATTACAGTCACACATATAAAGTTTCTTTCTTTCCAACAACTTCTTCTTGGCGTGTTATTCTTTTCTTGTAACTGAATCCACCGTACTTATGTATATTGATTACTAATCCCCAACGTTCTAGTTTCCATGATCTAACGGTATATACAGCAATATAAGCTTTCCTTGCAGACAGACATAACAGCATTCTACCGCTTGACCAGTTCCTTGATATTCTTGATATCCTAATAATTTCCTACTTGAATAATATTTATTTCTAATGATAGTAAACAGTCGCCTAACTTTCTCCTCTAATTGAATTATTTTTAATGAATGAATTAGATTTCGTTTTTGCAAAGGAGAAAATGTGATTTTATCTCTGCTTCTCATTTAATTAAAGCTCCTAATGATGTTGCATAACCCTGGGACTTTACATGTCTAAATTAATGTAGAAGAATTATTCAACTTCAAGGGCAGCAAAGCAGCATGAAGCGGTGGCACCCCAGGCATTGGGTCTGCATTATGACTTACAGACTAATTAGTCTTCTGTCTGTGACATCGGTCTGTAAATGATATATCGGCATCGGCTAAGCATGGCGGCGGCAGGAAGGCTTATCTGGGTTATTTCAGGCTGAATATTCATGGGACAAACACGTGAGTTTCCTACGCAGCAATCTAGCCAGGCTGTGCGCTTCATTTCTTTATACTGCTAAAAAATTTATTAGAAGCACTGGGCCTTCAATATGGAAAAATACTTAAGACTTCTTCCATTCCATGTTTTCGTGGTTACATTTTTTGTAAACAAAAAAGACAAATGTCTAAGAGGTTTAAACTCTAAGGCCAGCTTCACACATAGAGAATCGCAGCAGATTTCACGCTGCGTTTCCCACTACTGTGAGTTTGATTGGGGGTAAATAATTCTGCTGCGAGTATGTAAATACCGGCCCCCTGAATCAGCCGCCAACAAGAGCATACTTTACCTTGTCCGCACTCTGGCTGCATCTGAGGCTTCCTGTAGGACCCGCTCAGCCAATCAGTGCACAGCCCCGCCCCAGTCACTGATTGGCTGGATGGGACCTAAGGGAGTCGGGAGCCTCAGATGCAGCCGGAGCGCGGACCAGGTAAAGTATGCTCCAGGTGGCGGCTGATTCAGGGGGCCGGCATTTACATACTCGCAGCGGAATGAAAATTCTGCAGTGAGTATGTAACCCTATTCAAACTCACAGTAGCGGGAATCACAGCAGATTTCTCTGCGGAACTTGCAGCGTTAAATCCACTACAATTCGCTACATGTGAAGTTGCCCTAAAGGGAAATTGTGATTCAGCTAATAAATGGTATTATAAGAATGGAAAGTGAAACAGATCGCTGATCTCAGGAAGACCAGCCAAAGATAACACTGCCGGCTGCTAGTTAAAGCGCTCAATGCAGTGAATCTTAGGTGCATTGCCCCCTGGGAAACATGAATATGAAAAAGAAGAACCTGTGGAGCCTCATTTAAGAGTTTTGAAACACAGGACTAGCCAGATATCCCTCCGGGAAGAATGGAGAGTAATTCAGTTTTCCAAGATACTTGATGAATTAAGGCCTCATAGTTTTCAAGATTTCTGCTTGCAGCCATTTAATAGGATCCTTCATTGTTTACTGCTCGGGAATAAATCCACAGCTGCAGGGCTTGTGGCAAGCACGGATACACACACTGTACTACTGGATATAAAGAATTAAAGAAGTTATTTGGACAGCAGAAAAAAAAAGTTTATATTTGGTTGGGGAACGGCATGAGAACAAAGACATACTCGGAAAAGATGGCTGCCCCCATAAGTAAAAATAAAGTACAATTAAAAAATAAAACCAATTAGAAAAAGGAAAATTTTTCATAAAAAAAAAAAAAAAAAAAATCCCCAAAACCTAGGTGATAGTTATTAAAGTTTGTTCATTGGACATTGTGGCCATGAATATATATTGTGACCCATTCAATATATAGCAGCAAAGATCAAGGATATTTGTGCCATGACCCTGTCTGGGTGATATAAATTTAACGGCTTCAGATAAGAAGTCACATTCTTTTGTTCTTATAGAAGCAGTGGAGATAGTCATGGTGAGGCACACAATGTATATATAGCAACAAGAGAAACAGTATGAAGGAAGGCTGAAGGATATAATAGTAAAAACTCAAATACATTATTATTAGACTGCCACAATAAGTTGTAAGATTAATAAATCTGCTGCATTAGGGCCAGTTCACACGGAGTAAAACTGGCGGAATTCTGTGGTGGAAATTATCCGCCACGGTATCCTGCCAGCCTCAGTGTCATACAGGCAGTCTATGGGAGGCTTGCGCGCCTCCTCTCTCCGTGCAGAAGAATGCACAAGTAAATTCTTCCAAGTGGAGAGAGGAGACGCACGAGCCTCCTATAGACTGCCAGTATGACACGGAGGCTGGCGGGATTCCACTAGAAGATTATTGAAGTTTTAAATCTTGGAATTAGATGGTATTATTATTATTCCTAGTGTTTTTCTCTCAGTCAAGCTATATAATGTTTTTTTTGCTAGACAAGTTTTAAAATTCTTGCTTTTCTTGCTTTTTATTCCCATTTTTGGGGACATAGGATGAATCCAGTTTTGACTTTTTTTATTTTTTATTTTTATGGTGTTCACCATTAGAAACAACTATCATGCTAATATTATTGATTAAGGTATGATTATAACGAAGAAATTGTTAGGTTTTATTTCAAGTATGAAAAAGTATGAGATTGGGCTGGGTCCAACCTCCGTGCTCCCTGGAGATCTCTAGATAGGCGTCCAGGCTCCTTTGTTTTGAATGGAGTTGTGGATCACGCGCCGACCCTTGGCTTCATTCAAAACAAAGCAGTCGGGACACCTATCTAGAGATCCCCAGGGGGCACGGAGGTTGACTGCTGTACTCAGCCATCTCTGGCGTCTCAATAGAGAATGAATGGAGCTACGAATCATGCACCGTCAGTCAGATTCAGTCAAAACAAAGGAGCCGATCTAGAGATCCAGGATGCCGGAATAAATAAGAGTATTGCCATAAAAAGGTGCATTGATAGCCATTTACTCTTTTAAGCGGCTGTCAACACATTTATTTTCCTATTTAAATGTTTATATTGATATAATAAATGTGACCTGCCTCTGCCACTGATTGGCTTAGTGCGCATTTCCAATGTGTTGAGGCTTAAAGGGGTTGGCCCCTTTATAGTAAAATAGTTCATTGTACAGTATTAGGCTGGGTTCACACGCTGTAACTGTGCGGCTGTATTTTTTATGCGGCTGTAAATGTGCGGGTGAAACTCCGGCCGTGGGAAAAAATAGACATGCGGCTCAAAACATACGGTCATTTACTTGGAAATCTGGTTCAACTAAAAATAACAAATAAAATGTTAAGAAAGTGATGGAAACACCTCTGGATGCATCTGGGAAAGCAGGGGACACAGTTTACATGAATCGCTATTACCGGGGTTTGCGATCCTCTGCACTATAGCCGATGTGTCTCATGGTTAATATATTGAATTAATAAAACACATTTTCTGTCTAATAAAGTCCCTTTTATTGTTCAATAATTAAATGTAAACGATTCCATCATTTTGCAATTAAATATACTGTTAAAATAAATATATATATAAATAAATGTATATTTATATATATATTTATTTTTTGACAGTATATTTAATTGCACAATGATGGATTCGTTAGAATTAAATTATTGACCAACGAAACTGAATTTATTTAAACGAAAATGTGTTTTCTTAATTAAATATTAATTAGTACAGGAAGCTCCATAAGCCGGTAATTCATATGCCGGCAATAGAGCATTCTGTACTAATCATCACTTTACTTTAATGAAAACATCAAATGTTTCTTCTAATTATGTTATCACAATAGCATTATTAGAAGAAACATTTAGAATTATATGTGCGCTCAGCTGATTGGCTGATCGGCTGAGCGCACATATAATGAGCCGGTCCGCAGTACAGTGACTTCATTGTGCTGCGGACCAGCGAAGAGGACACATCGGGGTGAGTATAGAGCTCTCCCCACCCCCTCCCCAGCACTGCACCCCTCCCAGCAAGGAAGGGGGGGTCACTTAACCCCTTCCTTGCTGGGATGGGTGCAGTCTGACATCAGTCTGGCCCCCTAGGGGTTAAGGGGGATGCAATACATCCTCCCTTAACCCCTTGGGGGCCAGACTGTAAGCAGCGATCTGTAAAGATGCTGCATACTGTAAGGTGCACAACACCGCTCACAATGATGGGTGTTGTGCTCCTGTTTGTGTGTTTTTTGTGTGTTTCTCCCTTTTTGTTTTTCAGATATCGGTATCCTGGGGATTACGTCGGATTCCGTGGACTACGTCGATGACCAGCGTTTTTTTAATGTTTTTTTTAATAAAATGGTCAATGAGGGGTGTGGGGGTGTTTTTATTTGAATAAAAAAATTTGTAAACTTGTGTCTTGTCTTTATTTCTTTACTTTATAGACTTAGTAGTGGAAGCCGTCTAATAGACGGAATCCATTACTAAGTCGGGGCCTAGTGTTAGCCGGTATAAAATGGCTAACACTAACCCCCCATTATTACCCCAGTACCCAATGCCACCAGGGGTACTGGGAAGAGCCGGGTGCCAGTGGTCCCGGAGCGTCAAAATTGGCGCTCCTGGACCGGGCGGCAGCAGGCTGGTAAGATTTAGGCTGGGGAGGGCCTAAACCAATGGCTCTTCCCACCCTGGTGTTACCAGGCTGCTGTCGTTTGGTTTTTAACCCGGCTGGTTATAAAAATAGGGGGGACCCTATGCGTTTTTTTTTTATTATTTATTTATTTAAAAAAAAAAAAACGCATAGGGTCCCCCCTATTTTTAGAACCAGCGGGGTTAAAAACCAAGCGACAGCAGCCTGGTAACACCAGGGTGGGAAGAGCCATTGGTTTAGGCCCTCCCCAGCCTAAATCTTACCAGCCTGCTGCCGCCCGTTCCAGGAGCGCCAATTTTGACGCTCCGGGACCACTGGCACCCGGCTCTTCCCAGTACCCCTGGTGGCATTGGGTACTGGGGTAATAATGGGGGGTTAGTGTTAGCCATTTTATACCGGCTAACACTAGGCCCCGACTTAGTAATGGATTCCGTCTATTAGACGGCTTCCACTACTAAGTCTATAAAGTAAAGAAATAAAGACAAGACACAAGTTTACAAATTTTTTTATTCAAATAAAAACACCCCCACACCCCTCATTGACCATTTTATTAAAAAAAACATTAAAAAAACGCTGGTCATCGACGTAGTCCATGGAATCCGACGTAATCCCCAGGATACCGATATCTGAAAAACAAAAAGGGAGAAACACACAAAAACACACAAACAGGAGCACAACACCCATCATTGTGAGCGGTGTTGTGCTCCTTACAGTATGCAGCATCTTTACAGATCGCTGCTTACAGTCTGGCCCCCCAGGGGTTAAGGGAGGATGTATTGCATCCCCCTTAACCCCCTGGGGGCCAGACTGATGTCAGACTGCACCCATCCCAGCCAGGGAGGGGGTAAGTGACCCCCCTTCCTTGCTGGGCGGGGTGCAGTGCTGGGGAGGGGGTGGGGAGAGCTCTATACTCACCCCGATGTGTCCTCTTCGCTGGTCCGCAGCACAATGAAGTCACTGTACTGCGGACCGGCTCTTTATATGTGCGCTCAGCCGATCAGCCAATCAGCTGAGCGCACATATAATTCTAAATGTTTCTTCTAATAATGCTATTGTCATAACATAATTAGAAGAAACATTTGATGTTTTCATTAAAGTAAAGTGATGATTAGTACAGAATGCTCTATTGCCGGCAATATGAATTAACGGCTTATAGAGCTTCATGTACTAATTAATATTTAATTAAAAAAACACATTTTCGTTGAAATAAAATCAGTTTCGTTGGTCAATAATTTATTTCTAACGAATCCATCATTGTGCAATTCAATATACTGTCAAAAAATAAATATATAGATAAATATACATTTATTTATATATCTATTTTTTTTAACAGTATATTTAATTGCAAAATGATGGATTCGTTAGAAATAAATTATTGATCAACGAAAGTGTCTTGATTACAAAGAAAATGTGTTTGATTAATTTAATATATTAACTATTAGAGGCATCGGCATTCGGCATCATTGCCGGCTATTTTTGAAGTACTCCGTACGGACCGCCTGTCAATCCACGGCCGCATATTCAGCCGCAAACAATGGTCTTGTTCATTTTTTACGGGTCCGTTTACGATAGGGCCGTAGATTCAGACATAGTGTGCACTGTGCAGCCGCATATCCTATACTTCCAAGCATACACACGAACCACCAAAAATACCGCCGCACAATTACAGCCGCAAATACAGCCGCACTCTTACAACGTGTGAACCGAGCCCCCGAAAGTAAAATAGTTCAGTGTACAGTATTAGAAAGTGTATATCAGGGGTACTCAACTTTTAGTGAAGATCCACTTATCGGGGTCTATTGTCAGGTGAAGGTCCAAGCTGAACATCATTAGTAAACGTGTTGTGCTCCCCCAGTAGTATATAGCCCCCCTGTTGCTCCCCCAGTAGTATATAGACCCTTGTGCGCTCCCCCAGTAGTATATAAACCCCTGTGTGCTCCCCAGTAGTACATAGTCCGCCTGTGCGCTCCCCCAGTAGTATATAGTCCCCCTGTGTGCTCCCCCAGTAGTATATAGCCCCCTGTTTGCTCCTCTAGTAGTATATAGCTCCCCTGTGTGCTCCCCCAGTAGTATATGAACCCCCTGTGCGCCCCCCAGTAGTGTATAGCCCACCTGTGCACTCCCCAGTAGTATATAGCCCAACTGTGTGCTCATCCAGCAGTATATAAACCCTCGCTTTGTGCTCCCCGTAGCATATAGCCCCCCTGTGTGCTCCCCCTCCCATATAGCCCCAAGCTGTGTGCTCCCCCAGTAGTATATAGACCCCCGCTTTGTGCTCCCCAGTCACATGCTTCTCCATGTCGACCATCTTATGGACAGACTCACCACAGAGCAGGGCAGCCCAGCCTGGAGGAGGGGAGTCTGATTTTAGCTCTATAAGGTACACAGGGAGCTGCTGTCAGTATATACAGTGAGTACACTTACTAATACTCTACACTGAACTATTTCACTATAAAGTGGCCAACCCCTTTAAGTACTTAGCAGCTGGAAATTGCACATTGCACAGCATAGACAGACACTAGTGAGTACATTTTATTTTATTTTTTCATCCCACCCTGAGCACACTTAAATTTAAGAATAATTATCTGTACAATCCCTTCAAGTAAATGCATTTGCAGCAATTACTTTACTCCTTGTCAGAACATCTTTACAAAGATTAGTTAAGTTCCAAACAGGTTACACTATGCTTGAATATCCTGCTATTGGTGAACATTAGAGCTCTGGATTCTACACACAAAATCTATTCTCTCAGTCTTTTAAATATAGACGTACCTACAGTAATTTGTAGTTAAGTCTGAATTATCTGATTACGAGGTTACAGGATCAAGTCTACAAATAGTCCTGGTGCTAAAAATCACACAATGACTGAATGACCTATATCCAGAAAACAAACACAACAAATGAAAGAAAAGTTATTACAATGCATCTAAAGTGGAAAAAAATAAACCCTTTTACAATGAATCTTGCGCATTTCCTATTGCTTTGGGTCTAAAAATGCTTAAAAGCCTCTGTGGTAACAGGCCAGATTGTAGTCTGATCCTGTAGTAACATTTGGCACCTAGCCATAGTCAGTGTCAGTCAGCTGCTGCAAAAGCAAATAAGATCATGGGATAACTCAAAAGGGGCACACAGTGAGGACAAATCACCAGTGAGACTATAGCTTATGGACTATTGTTAACAGTTTTGTTTACCATTGTAAAAGAAATGATAAGACATTTAAAGGGGCCTGGGTGTTTTTTTTTTATAATGATACTACTACTACTACTACTACTACTACTATTATTGCTACTACTAATTTACTACTACTACTACTGCTACTAAAAATAATAATTAATCAACTACTGGACAGGTTGATCTTGGTTTTGGAATTCATATGTGAAAATTGGAGGTTTTCTTTTTATCTATGATTAGTAAAGCTGTATTATCATGAGAATTTTTACTTTCTCTGGATCAACACTGCAGGAGGTTGAATTAGATCAACATATACCTCTGTCAGTAGGTTTATGGTGTCCTATCTAAGAGTAGCATAAACAAGTGATAGAGAAGCTAAACAGAATGATGTATCACTTACATTGTTCTGTACAGCTGATCCAGAGATATCCTCCTGAATAACATGGACGATAAGTAGTCCTCTCTATTATGTGCATGAGCCCAGTAGTCCTGGATATTCATGAGAAGCAGAAAACTCCGCCCACCAGCTGCTGATTGGCAGTTATCTATCCATGCTGTGTGTAGGCAGCCAACTGTCAATCAGTAGCTGGAGGGCAGGGGTGGTGGTTGGGCAGAAAGCCTTTTCTCCTGCATATTAGGAGAACGGCTGAACAGAATAATACAAGTGATACACCGATCTGTTCAGAATTTCTATCACTAGTTAACCCTGCCCTCATTTAAGGCAGAATAAACCAAGTGACAGATTCGCTTTAATTAACCTTACTATGTAACTATGAATGAGAATGCATGCAGCATTGAGACCATATGTAACACGAGATTTCGAATAATACTTATTTTACCCCATTCTTATAAATCTCAAATATACAGTATGTAAAGATCACTTTCATTTGAAATTCTCAGGCTCTGTGCACACCACATTTGATCCCAATGTTTCAGCTTTCCAGTTGTTTCTATATAATTAATGTGTTATAATAATATTGTGCTTACAGCTATTGGGCCTAAACTAAAGGATTAGGTCTGTAACCATGGGGGGAGGTTAACCAGACTGATCAGTGTGAGTCGAGGTCTTTATCTGGGGACAGGTGGGAGTCACATAATAAAGAAGTCATACTTACCTCCGCAGTGTAGCTCAATCTCAGCCTCTGGTCTCCAGTCGCTTTATGGCTCGTTGTTTCCTGTGTCGTCAGGACCTAACAGGAAGTACCCACTCAGCCAGTCAATGACTGCAGAGATGTATGGCCTTAGTCACTGGCTGGCTGAGTAGGAATATTTGAGCCAAGTCATGAAGTCATGGGCCCAGGATCTACATGAGGCAGGCAGACTGGTAAGTATAACTTCTTTATTACGTTTTATCTGACCCACCTCACCTGTACGACCAACTAGCAATGTTTTAAATGCCCATGCAAAAAATGTGGTTTTACATGGGACTAGGGATGGTACGAACCGAGTTTGGTTCGGGTTCGTACGAACCCGAACCCTCAGTAATGATTCCCGCTGTCTGCCCGCTCCGTGCAGCGGGTGGATCCAGTGGGAGGACTGCCTGGAAAACTGGGATACAGCCATAGCCATAGGCACGGAGCGGGCAGACAGTGGGAATCCGATGCCGAGCGTTCGGGTTCATCCGAACCCGAACCTCGGCGGGTTCGGACCATCCCTACATGGGACAATTAAAGTCAGTCAACATTCCTGCCTACCAGCCTAAGAGGGGCAGGGCATATAGCCTACATGACTTGTTATATTTTTTTTCCCGGAACAACATGAATACCTTAAACATCTTACTTTAATCTGAATCATATGCTTTTCAGTAGGGTTTATTCTAGGAATTCTCAATGAAATGTAAAGTAAAGTTAAAAACAATGGTTAGACTTGTGCTGCTAGATTTCTCGATGCAGACTGACCGTGTAAACAGATAGGAAATAACAATATTTGGTTGTATTTCTGGTGCTTTATAAAGCTAGACTCACATTTTCCCAATTAATTTTGGATTTATGCGGCTTAAGGCTAGAACTGCACACAGACTTTTTTGTAGCGAGATTTTCCCATTTTAACTGTTAGGTGACAGCTACAATCCACAGGAGCAAAACTAAGTGGCGCGCAACTCAGTGTTTCAGGAAAATAGAGAAAAAATTGTGGGGGTTTAATTTTCACAAAATTTCCTTTGTGGTTAATAGAGATGAGAGAACATCCTGAAAGGACTACCTGGAAAACATGGATACAGCCAGTTCTAGGGCTGCATCAACCTTCTTCTGCAGTGGGATTCAAATGCCGATCATTCGGGTTTGTGCGAACCTGAACTTTTGGCAAGTTCGCTCATCTGTAGTGCTAAAGATACCCCATGAAAGGGGCTGTCCAGGGAGAATAAAAAAAATCCTGGGGAGCAGGCGGTGTTTACCTGTCCCGGTTCAGCGCAGCCGCCACATCATCACTCACTATCCTTTATATACCGGTCCATGTGATGTCACAACCCTATAGGAACTGTTCACTTAGCCAATCATTGTCTGCAGCTGTGTCCTGCCTTAGGGCCCTAATACAAGGAGCGATAATCCGTATAATAGAGACAATGATCAGCCGATGACAGCGAACATCAGCTGATCTTTTTTCAGGGTTGGACCTAAAATCGTTGGGTGCCGACGTGTAATAACGATGCACGTCCGACGGTTGACAATGCCCCAAACACCTGACACCTTACCTCTCCCCGCTCCCGGTCTTCTCTCCTGTTCTCCACAGCTAACATGGCTAATGATGTCCATCGGGTCGTCTAATAGGTCGAGTAAATGAGTGCTGATCTAGCAGATCCATGCTCGATTATTAAAATGATCGGACCGTAGTCAACCCGTGAAATAGGACCTTATGTCACTTATTGGCCCACGGCAACCAATCACAGCAGGGTTTTACAGGGTTCGTTCCCAGGATCCTTTTGTAATACATTCGTTGTGTTGGACTGATGATGTTTGTTGTTGTTTTTTTTTTTTTTTTTTTCTTCCCTTTTTTGTCTAGTCAATGAGGGGTGTGTGTGTGGTGTGCTTTTTTTATTCTACATTACAGGCTTAGGGGTGGAGCTGTCTGATGATGAAATTCCATTACTAAGCAGAGGATAGTGTTATCTTAGAAACAGCTTTATAAAAGTTCATTCTCGGCACTCACCATCATCCGTCATAAATTTTATTGTAGAAAAATCATCAGAAAAATATATATAGTGGCAATAGGAAGTTTCGGCATCAAGCCTTCCTCAACTGTTGAGGAAGGCTTGACGCGAAACGTCCTGTTGCTGCTGTATATATTTTTCTGATGATTTTTCTACAATTAAATTTATGACCATGACGGTGAGTGCCGAGAATGAACTTTTATAATACTGTTGGAATTTTTTCTTACTGCGAGCACCACCCTAGACACAGAAGTGCCGTCTAAAAGACTTTTTTTCCATCTTATAAACAGCTAACAGTTATACCCCCCCACATTTTTTTTTTATCCTGGTACCCACCACCACCAGGGGTATTGAGTACCATCAGGCATTATAGCTGTCCCAATTTAAAATGTACATAAAAAGGTCATATTACAGAATAGAAAAAAACAACTTCATTTAATATCAGGCTCTGACCAGTAAACAGTTCTAGGTCCCCATACATCTTATACCTGTGTCGGCCATACCTGCCATGAGTGAGCATGATCGAAAATAGAGAACATCGGATTGCTCGGCTGTGCTGATAATTCCTGTATATGGGGGGGGGGGCAGAGGCCAAATGGAAGAGATCATTGGTGGCCAATTGATCATTTGTCTGTCAGTTATGGGAAGGTGTGTGGACATCTTAAAGGGGAACTATCAGCAGGTTAAATGAATCTAATCTGCTGATGGCCCCCTATAGCGCTTGGGAAACGGAGGAGGAAGATATGTGTTCTACCTTCTTTCTCAGTGCTGATCCCATGCTGTTAGCCGGTGTAATCTGGGGCCAGGAGCACCATTAGGAGCACCTCGCCCGCCGCCACTAGCAAGCCAGGGGTAGCGACCTGGGGGTCGCCTGTCGCAGCAAGTCCATCCTATCTTGCGACGGGCACTGGTGAAGACCAAGAGGTCCTAAGACTCTGCTCCCTAGTGCGGCTTACGCCACTCCTAGGGGTAATACAGCAGATCCACGACTCCAGTCGTTATAGTTGTTTCCTTTAATTCACACATGGTTGTCGGTAATTTCAAGGTTTTACTCATTTCACAGAATGCCTCTCTTTATCCACAAGCACTACCCTAATAGAGACATATGCATGAAAGATAATTCAATTACATAGGATTCATTTTTCTCTACATTTTGGCACAGTTTGAACATATTTTAGACATCCGTTTGCCAGAACTGGAACTTAGTAGAGGTCCACTGCACTTTCATACAGCTTTTCTGATAATTTTCACTTCAATGCATAACTCTCTGTGTCAGTCTAGCTATTTGTGCCTAGTCAGCACTTGTCTATCAATGCCCTTTCATTCTTAATGTTATCTGAAATAAACATGAATAGCTATTAGCAGATATTTAATTGTCTTTTGTCTACAGGTCTTCGGAAGTTCACCAGTGGATGTATGTGCTTCTATGACAACATTTCATGTGAAAAAAAAAATGCAATTTTTACAAAATGTGCAAAACATAAGCCGATGGTAAAAAACATTACCATATTTTTGTACTATAAGATGTATTTAAAGCAAGAAATACGATCACAATAAGAACGTTTGCTTTGTCTGAACTCAGCAAGGATCTACTTTATCGGGGAGGGGTGGAAGCAGGATACCATGAGCAGATCGCACTCAGCTTCCTGTGAGAATGATGTGATGCAAGAGACATTGATGGAGCTTGGAGAGGCGAGTAACTACTGGAAACCAAAGCTAACCATTGCAATAAGCAAGACCAGCTCAGATTACAAGGCAAAAATAGCAATAATCCACCCTATGCCCTAAGTGCGATCAGGGAGGGAATCGGGCATTTACCTCTTAACCACTACCAGCTATCGGGGAGGCGCCATTAGAAATCTGACCGATAAGGAAGCAAGCACTAAAGGGGTATTCCTGTCTAAAACTTTATCCCCTATCCAAAGGACAGCATTATCTGTGGTGCTTTCAAAAACAATGCACAAGTGTGACCACCATTGCATTCTAACAGAAGTCTCAGGACCCCACTTTAAAGACAGGAAGTGGCAAAAGTGCGATGAGTCAAGTGTTCCAGTCGGAAATACCCCAGACTGTGCTTGTGTCCCCATTGCTCGGGTTTAGGGGATAGAGGATAAGTGTTCTATTGCAGGGTTTTCACCTTTGGGACCTCTTTATATCTCTAAAATGGGGTCCTGACTCCTGAATCTTTTGTCAGAATGGAATGTCAATTCTCTATGGGAGCACTGGAAATAATGCTGTGCTAGGGGATAATGTTATAGGGCTAGAATACCCCTTTAGTGCTTGCTTTCCTATTGGTCAGAATTACATTTTGAAATTCCTGTGGATAGTAGAGCAGTTAAAGGGGTTGTCCAGTGTGGAGGCACTTTTTTGGGGGGACCGGGGAGGAGGTGGCTGAAATAAAAGACGTCCACTCACCTTCCCGGTTCCAGCGGCGGCTCACTCATCGCGGCGCTCCGTTGCCCGGTTCCCGGCCACTTCCGGGTGTCTGACGCCGCCTCAGGGAGCTGCTACGTCTCAGGGCCACTCAGCCACTCAGTGAAGGAGGCGGGATCCGTGTGAAGTCCGCTCGGATCCCGCCTCCTTCACTGAGTGGCTGAGCGGCCCTGAGACGTAGCGTCTCGGGCGGCGTCGGACACCCGGAAGCGCCCGGGGACCGGAGCGCCGCGATGAGTGAGCCACCGCTGGAACCGGGGAGGTGAGTGGACGTCTTTTATTTCAGCCACCTCCTCCCCGGTCCCCCCAAAAAAGTGCCCCCACACTGGACAACCCCTTTAAAGGCAGTCTCTCTCGTAGCTAATAGTGATGGAGAGGTAAATGCTTCTAGATAAGTTGATATTAAAGATGTACTCTGGAGATTTAAAAAATTGTGTTAAATAAATTTAAGGCAATATAACTTTATTCTAAAAAATGTATATATATAACTGCCGTTCCCGACACAAGCTGCAGGGCTCCGATCCCCTGCTTTGCTTTAGGGCTGCCAAACAAGAAACCTTGGTGACTGCAGAGAGGCCGTGTCGTCCCTTACTGTTGTCACTAAACAGAAGTGCATATGTATAAAATATATATATATATATATATATATATATATATATATATATATAGGGGCGCTTTAACCAGAGGGCACATGGTGCACGTGCACCGGGCCCACTGGTTAAAGGGGCCACCCTGAGCAGGCCAGCCGTTGCTATGTGGCACCAGTGCGGTCGCACAGGGCTCCGGCCACCAGCCTGTCAGGGGGGAGCGCCATGGATGGGTAATCTACTTACCCCTCCATGGCGCCCCCTGCAGGGCCCCCCTGTCCGTTGCTGCCCCCGCCCACTGCTGCTGCGGCGCTTCAGCGCTTCAGCAGCAGTGATACTGACAGAGAGAGAGCCATTGGCTCCCTCCCTGTCAGTCCCTCATGTGGCCGCACTTCCTGCGGTCACAAGAGGCCGCACTCTCCCTCTAGCGCCCGACGTCACTGGAGCATCGGCGCGAGGGTAAGGGGAGTGCAGCCTCTTGTGACAGCAGGAAGTGCGGCCACAAGAGGCAACAGAAGAGGAACGCGTGGACCTAGGTGAGTAAAAGTGTTTGTTTTTTTCAATGTTATATGGGAGGGGGAGCGCATATACTATTGGGGAGCACAAGGGGCTATATACTATGGGGGAGCACAGGGGAGCTATATACTATGGGGGAGCACAGGGGAGCAATATACTATGGGGGAGCACAGGGGAGTGTAGGGGAGTTGCTCAGGTATAGCTAGGTAGCAGTCGCAGACAGAGGAAAACAGGCAATTCACAGTTCAAATCTTAGTGTTTATTCACACCACAAAAACAAATGGAACAATCCAGAATTACCTTCATGCTGCCATCACACATAAGTGCAGTTCCAGCTTGGCCTTTAAAGCAGCAACAGAAGTTCTAAGTGTTGGTTCAGACCTTACAGCAGCAGCTGCCTTGTACACAGTCCATGTGTCTGAACACAGTCCAACCAGTCCTCCTAGACAGATCACCTAGGTGTACTCCAGACTTGAGCACACACCACCTCTCTCTGCCCTCACTCCCAGCTCAGCTTTCTATGTTGGGAAATGCCTAAAAACCTGGAATGGCTTAATAACTCCAGTCCAGTCCTTGAACCTCGCTCTCTGCATTCCTCAGAGCAAGACAAGCTGAGAGGAAAATACCTCCCATCCAGCAACAACCCCCAGACTATGTCACAGGAGCTATATACTATGGGGGAGCACAGGGGAGCTATATACTATGGGGGAGAACAGGGGGCTATATACTATGGGGGAGCACAGGGGGCTATATACTATAGGGAGCACAGGGGGCTGTGTACTATGGGGGAGCACAGGGGAGCTATATACTATGGGGGAGCACAGGGGGCTTTATACTATTGGGGAGCACAGGGGGCTATATACTATTGGGGAGCACAGGGAAGCTATATACTATTGGGGGGCACAGGGGAGCTATATACTATTGGGGAGCACAGGGGAGCTATATACTATTGGGGAGCACAGGGGAGCTATATACTATGGGGGAGCACAGAGGAGCTATATACTATTGGGGAGCACAGGGGAGCTATATACTATTGGGGAGCACAGGGGTCTATATACTATTGGGGAGCACAGGGGAGCTATATACTATTGGGGAGCACAGGGGTCTATATACTATTGGGGAGCATAGGGTGCTATATTTTATTGGGGAGCACAGGGGTCTATATACTATGGGGGAGAGCACGGGGGGCTATATATTGGGGAGAGCACAGGGGGGCTATATACTATTGGGGAGAGCACAGGGGAGCTATATACTATTGGGGGGAGAGCACAGGGGGGGCTATATACTATTGGGGGGAGAGCACAGGGGGGGCTATATACTATTGTGGGAGACCACAGGGGGGCTATATACTATTGTGGGAGAGCATAGGGGGCTATATACTATTGGAGAGCAGAGGGGGGCTATATACTATTGTGGGAGAGCACAGGGGGGCTATATACTATTGTGGGAGAGCACAGGGGGCTATATACTAATGGGGGAGCGCACAGGAGGGCTGTATATAACTGGAGGAGCACATGAGGGTCTATATACTACAGGGACACCTTAAAACTATGGAGGCACAGAGGGGTGTAACTATGTAGGGGTAAAGAGGGGTGTCACTACTGTATAGGGGTACAAGGGACCTAACTACTGTATGTGTTGGAGCCAGCCAGGAGAAGACTTCAAGGTGGCCTAGGCTGGATGGAGAGAAAAAGAAAAGGTGACAGACTCTGATCGGAGAAGACGCCCCCGGTGAGTCACTGGATGTAACTGCACTCTGTTATAGTTATATTGCACTCTGCACTCTGTTATAGTTATATGTTATAGTTATATATATATATATATATATATTTTTTTTTTTTTTTTTTTTTTTGGTGATAAAGTATTATAACTTTATTAAAGCTATTCATTGATTCATTGGCACAAACAAATTGCAGTCAGTCTCTGGCCTGAGTACCCCTTTAACACATTTGCCTTTTTTTTTTTTTTATAAATTAAATTATTTTTCATTTTCAAGTGCATTCCAAGTGTTCTTCTTAGAAGATCAACGTGGTACCTGTCAGTTCCTAACCACCCATTTCCAAAGCTTAAGCATGCAAACCACAGACCAGACCAGATCAATAGTACTTTGCTTAGAGTGTTGTGTAACTGAGATTATGCAGCAGTGCAAAAGGAGTTTGGATAGTATGAAGATCACTATACTGTATGTAAGATGTGTGTGTATTGTGGGGTGTCTACATTAATTTGAGTGCGATATATCCTAAAAAATAAGGTCAGCTCTACAAAATGCTATATACAGCAATTAATTGAAGCGACTCTGTACCCACAATCTGAACCCCCAAACCACTTGTTCCTTCGGGTAGATGCTTTTAATCCAAGATCTGCCCTGGGGCCCGTTCGGCAGATGATGCAGTTATTGGCCAAAAAAACTACTTTTAAACTTGCAGCCCTGTGCCAAACGGGAGTATCTGTGCCCTAACTTTGCACCACCCCTCCATCCCTCCTCCCCACCCTCTTCATCATTAGGAATGTTCCAGGCAGATTGTCTCCTATTCCTCACCTGTGTCAGCCCAGCACATGGGCTGGATCGTTAAGCAGCTGTGCAGTGTTCAGCCTGGAGAAAATGTTCCAGTGGCATTCCTAATGATGAAGAGGGTGGGGAGGAGGGACAGACGGGTGGTGCAAAGTAAGGGCACAGATACTCCCGTTGGGCATGGGGCTGCAAGTTTAAAAGTAGTTTTTTTTTAGGACAACAACTGCATCACCTGCCGAACGGACCCCAGGACAGATCTTGGATTAAAAGCAGCTATACGAAGGTACAAGCGGTTTGGGAGGGTCAGAATGTGGGTACAGAGTCGCTTTATTGAAAAATGTATTTTATTCAAATTCAAAAAATCATTTTAAAATCCAAATTCATTAGACAAAACAGATTTAACATAGAGATACATAGATAGACCACAGTAACCTCTGGTATCAAAATTGATATAAAGTCACAGAAAAAGTGCTGCACAAATGATAGACAGGGTATAAAGTGCAAAGTGCAAAATTATAATCAATTAATACAGACGCCTCCAGGGGATAATATCCCTCCCTCCCTATGCTTGCTCTCTAGTATACATACAGTGGATCATTGGTGTCCAACGTCCTGGCTATAAGTCAGTGCACAGTGCATAAATAAAGGTGATACTGGTGGTAATCTGGATTCTTCCGTCTCCCCAACGCACGTTTCGTGTTAGCCTTATCATGTGACTAAGCTAACGTGACACGTGCGTTGTATACTGAATAACTGTACTTTTTCTCCTATGTCAATGCTAGCTGATTTCAAGTTTTTGTTTGTATGTTTTTGTGTTTTCTTTTGACCCTCTTGTGGTCTCCCGAACTTCCAGTGTGTGTAACAATCTGAGATTCATCTTCATGACCCATTAATCACTATATTCACCATAAACGATCGCAAATAAGAGCTACTTTAACCCCTTAACCACACACGGTATATATTTATGCCATATGACCGCCTTGGGCAGTTCAGAGTGGGCGCCGTGCGGCGACCCCGCTCTGAACCACTGCGGTCCCGGGTGCCCCATGTCGCCCAGGACCGCGGCTATTAGCGGGCACGGTCCAATTGCCCGCTAATAAAGTAATCAGATGCAGCTGGCAAAGTTGACAGCTGCATCTGATTACTTATGCAGCCTGATCGGTGTTGGTATAGTGGTAATGGCGCTGATCCCGGCTCGGCACTCGAATGCTTTTGGCTGCAGCAGCCAAAAGCAATCGAGCGCCATGTCATTGATCTATGCTGTATTACTATACAGCATAGATCTCAATGAGAGATCCGTGTGCATATACAAGAAGTCCCCCAGGGGGAATAACCCTAACCCAAGGGGGAATTACCCTAACCCTAGGGGGGAATAACCCTAACCCCAGGGGGGCTTCTAGCATAAGTGTAAAAGAAAAAAAAGTGTTATTATTAGTAAAGAAAACCCTCCCCTAATAAAAGTTTAAATGAGCCCCCTTTTCCCATGTTCTAAATAAAAATAAATAAATAAATAAACAAACATATTTGGTATCGCCGCGTGCATAATCACCCAAATCATTAATTTATCACATTCCTGATCTCGCACGGTAAACGACGTAAGCGCAAAAAATATCCCAAAGTTCAAATTTGTGCATTTTTGGTCAAATCAAATCCAGAAAAATTGTAATAAAAAGTGATCAAAAAGTCGCATATGCGCAATCAAGGTACTGATAGAAAGAACACATCATGGCGCAAAAAACGACACCTCACACAGCCCCGTAGACCAAAGGATAAAAGCGCTATAAGCCTGGGAATGGAGAGATTTTAAGGAACATATATTTGTTAACAATGGTTTGAATTTTTTACAAGCCATCAGATAAAAGAAAAGTTATACATGTTACATATCATTGTAATTGTAACAACTTGAGGAACATGCATAACAAGTCAGTTTTACCCCAGGGCGAACGGCGCAAAAACAAATTGCCCCCAAATAAACAAAATGCCTTTTTTTTTATTTTACCACACATTGAATTTTTTACTTTATGCAAAAATTCAGCCTGTCATTGCAAAGTACAATTAGTGGCACAAAAAATAAGGGCTCATGTGGGCTTCTAGGTGAAAAACGATTTACAAACGATTAACAATGGGTTTAGGTTCAACTTAAAAGATTAGATTTCTCAATTGCTGCATGCTTTCACACAAAACAATTATTGTTTAAATTTGAAAAAATTTTTCGCACAATAATCGCCCGTGTAATAGGGCCCTTAAAGGGGTAGTGTGGCGCTAAGAAATTATTTACAGAATAACACACATTACAAAGTTATACAACTTTGTAATGTATGTTATGTCTGTGAATCGCCCCCTTCCCGTGTCCCACCACCCCCACACGTGTACCCGGAAGTGTGGTGCATTATACATACCTGATCCGTATCGCGCCCGTCCGCCATCTTGTGCCAAGACGTCATATTCGGGAGGCCGGCCGAACCGCTCCGACCGTCCATAGTGCCAGCCGCCCTCTGCAGCATAACTGTGCTCAGCCAATCGCGGCTGAGCAGCTGATGATGCGGCCGCGTCATCAGCTGCTCAGCCGCGATTGGCTGAGCATAACTGTGCTCAGCCAATCGCGGCTGAGCACAGTTATGACAGGGCAGAGGGCGTCCGGCATCAGGGACGGCGGCAGCGATTCGGCCGGCCTCCCGAAGATGACTTCTTGGCACAAGATGGCGGACGGGCGCGACACGGATCAGGTATGTATAATGCACCACACTTCCGGGTACACGTGCGGGGGTGGTGGGACACGGGAAGGGGCGATTCACATACATAACATACATTACAAAGTTGTATAACAATTTTCTGATACTGGAGTATCACAAATATTTTTACTTGCCACTTACTTAAGGAGCATCAGAGATGTCAAGGCTCATGCTAGGGTTTAGGTACACTAAATAATATCTGAAGCTTCCTAACAAAGGCATTGGTCTTTTATAGCAATAGCTCATAGGGTTTGTTTATTCATACAGAAGCTGCAGGATGCAGCCCTGGTTTCAGTAGCTTTGGACTGGATCCCAGAATAAATTAGTTGTCCAGCTGCATAAAGAGTGTAGTTGGGTCAGGTTGAACTTTATTGTAATGTTAGAGAATTGATAACTAGAACAAAGGTGTCTGCAAATATAATATTCAACTGTGTCCCAGGACAAGCACTTTAAACACATAGGAGGAGATTTATCAATCATGGTGTAAAGTGAAACTGGCTCAGTTGCCCCTAGCAACCAATCAGATTCCACCTTTCATTTTCCAAATAGTCTGTGAGGAATGAAAGGTGAAATCTGATTGGTTGCTAGGGGCAACTGAGCCAGTTTCACTTTACACCATGTTTGATAAATCTCCCCTATGGTGTAAAGTGAAACTGGCTCAGTTGCTCCTAGCAACCAATCAGATTCCACTTCTCTTTCCTCACAGACTCTATGGAAAATGAAAGGTGGAATCTGATTGGTTGCTAGGGGCAACTGAGCCAGTTTCACTTCACACCATGTTTGATAAGTCCCCTCCTAAGTCTTTAAATGGACGTGTGTCTCTTTATGTGCTCAGTAAAATTTTGAAATATTATGTAAAAGTTGATATTTGGTTTAGGGGCTGTTCACATTGCAGCTTTAACAATTAGTTTGGAGTATCTATCGGCATACTGTCAAAAAGTGCAATGTATACTGTCAGAGGATACATAGACCAAACATATTTAGCTAGTGAGTATGCTATCCAGCATGTATATGTTTACTTTGCAGGTCTCGGCGTAATCCCCGCTAAATCCAAAATCCCTGTATTTATACTGTGCAGAGAGCTTATAGCTCCTCATTGGCTGCGGATGATGCGGGAGCTTCACTGATAATTTTTGGAGCTGTAAACAGAAAGTTATGTGCCCCCCCTACCTTTAGAAAGCATGGCCCAGCTGCTGAGTAGCACTTACTAAACTTTTTTCCTATGGCTTCATAAAATACCAGTGTGATGTGCTAGTAATGTACTCCTATGGCCTTTTCTTTTTATAGTGCTGGAGAGCCCCTTTAAAGCTAGTTAATTCCTGGTGGGAATAGAGAGTAGTTTATGTCTACAGAGAGTCTTTAGTTTGGAGTTCAGAGGGGGAAGATATAGAGATTATGCAGTACCAAGTCCTAAGGTGGGGTAACTGCCTATCCGGGTTACCTTGTCTACGTCAGGGGGGACATTTTCCTAACCAAATAAGGACAATCCCTAAGTCATCAGGATTTGTCTGCAGCAAAGCAAAGTGCAAGTCAAGCCGATGTACTCCGTTGATAGCTGTTCGGCCTACTCTGGGAACCCTGAGAGTCTAGCTTTGCCTGGTCGTACAATCCTGGGACTCGTACTACTAGACCTAGCACTCAGTGAGCTCTTCTGGCAGGAGGCGGTATAAGTCAAAACTGTGAGTACAAGCTTCTTCTAGCAAGTCACAAGTTACTCTGGCAGAGTTCTATACTACCTAGACAAGGCCTCCGGACAACCCCTTAGACTTACACAAACCCAGATCTACACCTAAGCCAAGCACCTTCTATCACTACTATACACTTATACCTCAAGTACCCTGGTTAACTATTCTGTGGTGTTCATCAGGAGAAAGGACTGTGTGTTATACCTTGCACCTTTACTGCCAAAGTATGTTGTATTGCATGAGCCTCCTCTATTGATCAAAACAATACACAATGGGGGAGATTTATGAAACCTCAGCCCATGGCGTACAACATGGAGAAGGCACAGACACTTACCCTCTCTGTGGCGTACGCCTGCTGTAACCTCTGCTCGCCCAATGGGCGGGGTGGAGGCATTGTCTCCTCTTGTGCCAGATTTTCTATTATTTATGCTTGCTCACAGGCAAGAATCATGGCAGAAATTTACACCTGCTTAGAAGCAGGTGTAGATTTCTGTGCCCGCTGGATGGCAGGCAAAGGTCAGTATTGTTTTACTTAGTAGTGTGTGCCTATTAGTGAATCCGGCAGGGTAATTTTGGGATGGGCCTAATTTAAGACCGGCCTACATGTAAACCAGTCTTAAAATTAGGCCCTGCCTTTAATTACCCGGCCGGATTCACTAACAGGCGCATACGTAAAACCGGACTGACCAATGTCCCCCAATGTGTTGTAAGAAGAGAAAGCAAACTCCGGTGGTAGTGTCCAAATTCCCAATTAAACTAAATCAGAAAGTAATATAAGTAATTATACCTGGTGGTTACCTGGAGAGTAAGCTCAATTACGGGGATCCTTCTGGATCTAGAAATCCTCTCTATCACACATATTTTTAAAGGGGTTATCCAGCGCTACAAAAACATGTCCACGTTTCCCCTACTGTTGTCTCCAGTTTGGGTGGGGTTTTGAGACTCAGTTCCATTAAAGTAAATGGAGCTTAATTGCAAACCGCACCTGAACTGGAGACAACAGTAGGGGGAAAAGTGGCCATGTTTTTGTAGCGCTGAATAACCCCTTTAAACCATGAACCCTTCCTCCATGTTGTTGGCTAAAATAGTGAAATACACTAGAAAGATTTATTGTGATTGGTGGTAAAATATCATTGATGTGTTCTGATTTACGACTGGTGCTTCCCACATATTTCAAATCACATTTCATAATGTATCAGTTTTGTGGTCTGAGTTCTGCATGGAGTGCTGCTGCATCTTTAAAAAGATTGTGGGGGACAATACATTTCCGCCATGTTCTGCCACAGCTGGAAAGTATTTGTGTACTATACCCCCTAATTTGATTAAACTGTGGGAAGTATTGTAATACTAATGCTGACATGTTCACTTTATTCTCTCCCTGTCTCTCTAAGGGATAAAGCTTATCCTTTCTTTTTTTTACTTAACCCTCAGTGTTGCTTTTGCTAACAATCTTGTAGACTATCCCTCTTTTTGATTCTCTGACAACATTCCATTCTAGGAAATGCAAATCCTTGGGGTTTACTACAGTTACCTTTGTATCTGGTGAGCTCCCCCACTGGTATAGATGCCATAGTGTGTGCCGGATGATTAATGGTTGAGTACAAAATTTTGTTTCCAGCTGTAGACTTGCGAAAATTAGAAGTAATAATGACTTTTCTTGGTGTGTCAACAAGTGCTAAATCCAAAAAACAGTGTTAAGTCGCGAACATTATTTGATGGTCAGTGCAAACAGTGACCAGTATTTTACACATTGTGTGAACTAACGGCCATTGTTTCCAAAGTTTTCAATAGAAATAGGTTTTATATTGATGGATGAATCCAATGTTTTATTGATTCACATTGAATTTGTAACATTGCTGGGTCACTGTGCTTTATCTTACCACCAGCATGGTCCTGGCTCCCCTCCGCTGGCAGATCGGTGTCCTTTTTCTTCTATGGTCTCTGTGTGGTCCATAGTGGCAGGGGACAGGCAGAATCCTTGTACCTTCTGGCCTATGCTTGGCACTTCCAGCCTTCACTGCAATTCCATTCCTATGCACTAGGGTATGCCGATTTCCTAAAATTTTAAAGGGCCTCCCTTTCTTGCGTCCTTGCCTGAGCGTTGTTGGTTTTTTGTCTTCCTGACTAAAGGTGTGTTCCTGTACCTGCTATTCTGTTTATCCTGACCTGTGCTGTTTCTTGGATTATGCTTTCCTGCCTGATGCCTTCTGTACTGTTTACCTCTCCCGTTACCAACATGGACTGTCTGACCTGCATCTGAAGCCGCCTGCCCTGATCCTCTGTCTGTCTGACTTTGGGGATGCCTTATCCCTGGTATCATTCGGACCCTCCTGTTGATGACTATGCTTTGTACTGGCACTGTCTTGTTTATAGAACCTGCTGTTACCTATACCGGGACCACACTTGAGCAACCTGGTGTCTTCTAGTTGCAGAAATTCAGCTTCTGCATCCTGGAGTAGGATAAGGATAAAGACCTCCGGGACAATTAGACTCCATTTTTGGTCGTGAGTCGTGACCCAAAATCAAACGGTCTCTGTAGCACAGCAGGTCTACATCCGCTGCCTGTGAAATAGAAAACCCACAAACTAAGGTATGGCAGAGATCCTGCTCCTTCATAAATGAAGGAGGTCATCTATATATCTGCCACATCGATGTATTTGATAACGAAAGGGTTATCAGTGCTGTAAAAATGTCTTAGTTCCCAAAAGGACATTACCAAATGTAGCGATGGGGAGTGCTTGGCTCCCATGGAATTATCAATGGACTGAATGTAGCATAAAATAATTGTGATTAATGAGAAACTATGACACGTTCTTCATATACAGTTTCAAGTCATCATCTATACTTACCTGTCCACGCTCTCCCAGTGTCCTCCTATGGATCTCCAACTTCCCAGCTGATTGCAGCCACCTCCAGCCCGCTCAGCCAAAGCTGATACAGACAAGTCAGTGCTAAGGCCAGTGATTGGCTGTGTCGGCTGTCACTCTTGTCTTGGGGGTCAATATGGAGAAGTCACATGACCCAGATGCAGTAATAAAATGTTTGGATACAGTGCTTCTTTAGGACTCAAAATGTGAAAAATATCAGTGAACCTTACTTGCCTAGCATACGTTAGCATAGATGGGAGAAAAGCTGACTTGGTTAATTCTAGCTGGAATGCGCACACTGTTCTCAGCCGTACTCAGTGAATGGATCGGAAGCATTTTAATAGCCAAATCAGATTTCGTGTATTTTCCTAGTAATTAGTTTGGTTGACGTGCAGAATTTTGAGGTTTGTTATAGATACAGCACGTTACTGCATATTACACATGTAGTGAACTTAGAAAGCAAAAGCTTTTCTTGAGAAGCAAAATCAAAAATGCAGAATTTCCCAATGCCGGTGGTCTACGATGGTCTATTCCCCTAGACTTTGTCTACATGGCATCATCTGGTTGCATCCTCCAGTAGCGGGAGGTCACAGAGATCATTTCAATAACAAACCCCTTCTATCGCAATTATTTTTGGAAACAGCATTAACATTTTTTTCTATGAGCCATAACTTTTTTTTTATATTTCTGTCAACAGTCATATAAAGGATTATTTTTGCAGTTGTATTTTTTTTATGGTACCTTTAAAAACAAAATAAAAAAAAACTGTAGGGCAGAATGGAAATCTGCAATTCTGCTATATGGCTGTGTATTTTTTTTATAGAATTTATTCTGTGGCAAAAATGACCAAAAATGACATTTAGCTTTTACAATTTAAAAAGATACAAAATTGACACAGTTTTTGTTATGCTTTACTACTTTATCCTCAGAACTGTTTTTCTTTTTGCAGGGTGAGGTTTTATGTTATCAGACTGTAGGTTTCATTTTATCATTCGGGGTACATATTAATTTTTATTTCCTTTAATCATGCGTTTAGGACCATTGTTTTTTCTGGTCCATTATGCTGCAATACCTCCTCTATATTGCAGAGTATTATGATATTCCTACTCTATTATTATTACAAACAAGCTTAGATTATGGGTGGGAATTGAACAGGGTTAAAAGGGGTTATATGGTGTTAGATAAAATATTACTGCTGTTATATAGAAAATAAAAGAGTCTATGCTTACCTCTCTACACTCCCCCTGCTGTTGTCCTAAGGGTCTCCCATGTGCCCCTCTGATCACAGTAACCTCCACTTTGGAGGCAAACTTGTCTCAGGAGTGACAGCCCGCCCAGCCAATCACTGACCACAGTGCTGTCCCATCTCGAGACAAGCTTGTCTCAAAAGTGGAGATGGTTGTGACTGGGGGAGCGTCAAGAATTAAAGCTAGGGGCAAATCTATAATTCCTGGGGCCTCATAGCAAAAACCTAACCGGGCCCCATGAATTCTGTATGTGCCCAGCATCCCTCCTCATATAAATACTCACCTGGCCCGGCGCAATCCCCTGGCATTCTTGGTTCTCCCAGCTCCATAGTGACATCACTCGTGTACCAGGACCTGACTAATGTCAGGGGACTGAGCTGGGCCAGCTGAGTGTAAAGGGGGGGGGGGTTCTTGTGGCTGGAGGTGCAATTCTGCCTCCAGCCACAAGAGGGGCTGGTATGACAGGAAGCAAATGGTCAGTCAGAACGCCGCAGCATTTAACTGTTAGCGTTCATCGCAAACGTTTGCAGTTAGTGATGAGCGAATACTGTTTATTCGAAAAGATATTTGATCGAATAGTAAGGTATTCGATCTATCGAATATTATCGAATAGTTCGCCAAATATTCGATAAGCGTTCAAATCCGCCTACTTCAGTTTTTTTCCTTTAAGTGTCCGAATAGATGTTTTTCAATAAACGAATACTCAATAGGATCGAATATTCAATCGAATATTCGAATATCGGGGAGATATTCGTACGAATATTGAATATTCGAATATTTCACTATTCGCTCATCACTATTTGCAGTAATAGTGCCCGAAGCCTGCGGGCTCCCTTAGTGCACGGGCCCCATAGCAGTGGCGTGGTCTGCCAATTCAAAGTTTTCTACAAATTCAACATTTTTTCTTTCTACAATAGTTTCTATGTGCCAGAGGATAGATGACAATGTTAGTCCTGGTTTTTCTAGCAATAATAGCTGCCAATATCCTGTAATCTTTAAAGCAGCTCGCTTTCCATGGTTGGTTCTTAATTTGTAAGTGGTGTAAAACTAGATCTTTATTCTTTTAAAATCCTCTTAGTTCAGTAACCCAGATTGTGTGTCTTATCGTGATCACAAGCAGGAGCATTATTCATTGAAATAAACTAATTTTACCATAGGTAGGGGGTAGGCAAGTAGAAAAACCAAACATGGCAGCACATCCATATACTTATCACTGATCCTTTTGCTTCTCAGCACAATATACTACTACTACTACTACTACTACTACTACTACTACAACTACTACTACTACTAGTACATAAGCCCACACTTTAAGGTTCCTGATACGTGTGGGTCCCTAACTAAGAAATGGCGCAGCCCACACGATGACCACCATAGCAACATTAATGTTGCCATAGGGAGGAGCGACCCAGTCATCCACCACACCTCCGCCACTCAGGTGCGCTATATATAATATATATATATATATATATATATATATATATATATATATGGGCTGCACCAAGCTTTACTCTTTTTTCCCATTTTGCTTCTGCTCTGTGTCGCATGCAGCAGCCACTGTTGTGGTGACACAGTGTCTGGAGGTGGTGTGGCCCGGAGAGGGGGCTATGTCTAGCAGCATTCGGGCTGCTGGACGACTGGGTCGCTCCTCCCCCTGGCGCTGTTGTTGTTTCAATGGTGGTCACTAGAGATGAGCAAACTTTTCAAAAGTTCGTTCCGACCGGACTTCCGGATTTTTTCGGAGAGTTCGGTTCGACCAAATTTCGGATTTCTTTGGATTTAATAGTCTAAAGCATCTATATGATACGGGGTTGGTGTATTTGGTTGCATTTAGGGCTCTACATGTCAGTAACATCATTATCTTTTCGATATCTCAAAGTCATTTTTTTTTTAGACTTCAATATTCACCATTACAGGGTCTATGCAGGAAACTCACCATTACAGAGTCTATGCAGGAAACTCACCATTACAGGGTCTATGCAGGAAACTCACCATTACAGAGTCTATGCAGGAAACTCACCATTACAGGGTCTATGCAGGAAACTCACCATTACAGGGTCTATGCAGGAAATTAATCATTACAGGGTCTATGCAGGAAAAAGGTCACAAATGCAGTGAAGGAGCAGCAGTAGTCATTGGAGGCCAGTGGAGGTCCAGCAATAGTAATTTGAGGCCAGTACCGGAGCAGCAGTAGTCAACATGGAGGACAGGCATCAGCAACAGTAGTCAACATGGAGGCCAGGCAGGAGCAGCAGTAGCCAACATAAAGGACAGGCATCAGCAACAGTAGTCAACATGTAGGCCAGGCAGGAGCAGCAGTAGCCAACATGGAGGCCAGGCAGGAGCAGCAGTAGCCAACATGGAGGCCAGGCAGGAGCAACAGTAGTCAACATGGAGGTCAGGCAGGAGCAGCAGTAGCCAACATGGAGGCCAGACAGGAGCAGCAATAGTCAACATGGAGGCCAGGCAGGAGCAGCAGTTGCCAACATGGAGGACAGGCAGGATCAGCAGTAGTCAACATGAAGGCAAGGGCAGGCACACCAGTTGTCAACCTGGATGCCAGTTAAGGCCCTGCACCAGGTATTTTTGTCTGTCAGGATAAGACGGATGTAATATACACACTATCAGAAGGGTCCGAATATAGAAATTGTCTATATTTATAGCACTTTTTGAAAGACTTTTATGCTATACACCTGCACCAGGTATACTTGTCTCTCAGGATAAGGTGGATGTTATATACACACAATCAGAAGGGTCCAAGTATAGAAATTGTCTATATGTATAGCACTTTTTAAAAGACTTTTATGCTATACACCTGCACCAGGTATTTTTGTCTCTCGGGATAAGACGGATGTGATATACACACTATCAGAAGTATAGGACTTGTATACCTGTACAGCACGTTTTTGTTCAGTGCACCCTTTGCTGTCCTATGCCTAATCTATATTTCGCCCTCTCTATATTTCTCTCTCTATCACTAGATGTTTCTCCTCTCCTCTCCTCTGTAGTACACGACAGCAGCAGCAGCAGCACCAGCAGCATTTTGATAATCACGAGCTGTGTGCACTGCAGCCAGTAACAACCTTCTTCCTCTCTCTGTGCAGACCTCGTTGTGCGGTCATATAACCGCTCCTCTTAAAGCAATACCGACGTCACACAGGGTTGGGCTAGTGCAAGATCCCTGCTGATTGGATGTGTTCCGGGCATCATTGGAAAGCGCTTTTCCCTCCCGGAACACTTCCTGCTTTCTAGTATGGCGGCTGCCATTTTAGAAAGCAAGAAAAAAAACATCGGAGCAGATTTCCAAAAACCCAAATCCGAAAAATCCGAACCGGATCCCATACCGGCCGAACCGGTTCGCTCATCTCTAGTGGTCACCATGTGAGCTGCGCCGTTTGTTAGAGAACAACACAAATCAGGAACCTTGTAGCGGTGTGTGGGCTTATGCTCTTTGATCATGATGTAACGAACCCCTGATGTTAATAGTATACACTGCTGGTTACAATCTGTGTCTCAGACAGATTAATAATTCTGGGCCAATATCTCAGGCTACATTCACATGTTTAGTAGTTTTTCAAGAGCATATATGATGTCTGCAATTATCGACAACCTTTGTCCCCAATCCCCCCCAGATTCTTCCATAATACACCTGTATGGCATCCATAATCCGTTATTTTTTGCGGATAGGCAAAAAAGGGGAAGATGATATTTAAATAAGTTGGAATACTTAAAAATGATTGCTTATCCATATTTTTTTTACAAATTTGCGGACGTTACAGATGTTACTTCTGAACAGCCACTAATCGCAGACACTCCTATACACTTCTATGGGACAATCTGGGCTGTAAATATGGGCTGCACTAGAGTATGTCAGTAAGTTGTCTGTAGCCGTTTTTTTCCGGATAGCAAATCAATAAAAATACGGAGAGTGTGAATATTAATTAAATGTGAATAGTCCTATTGAAAATAATAGGACCTTACACCTTGCGGAGCCGTAATTACAGACAAAACTACAGAACGTGTGAATGTAGCCTTAAGTGGTGGAAATTCACTTAGGCGGATGCTGTTGCTGGCAATCTACATTCTCTACTAGCTGGCATGTTGTCCAAGCACCTTGCAGTCCTAGCTGTAGGAATCTCGGTGATAGAAAGGCAGAACATTCCTGTACAATCACATGCTTCCAAAAAATGTTAGAATATTAAATGATATTACAACCAAGAGATTCCACTGCAAAGCACCCCAGGGCTGGCAACCTTTAAAATTAATATTGTATCAGTACAAGTACATGTCATCTCCTTGGTCCTACCTTGAAGAATGTGTCTACCACAACACTTGACAACCTATAGCAAATATAAAGAATATAAAGGCATGTTCACACATTAAGTATTTGCCTGTCACAAAGCCAATATTTATTTTCGAGAAGATCTGCAACAGAAATTTAGGGCTGATACTTTATATTTCTTTTGCCAATGTGCAATGTGTATATATATATATATATATATATATATATTCTTACTTGCATTGGGTGTGGAATGTTAAAGGATTTGATGAGGAATTTACTGTGGAATCCCCCATCCCCAATGAAATCCTGAATGTGTGAACGGAACCTTAGGGTCCTATTCGAAAAAGTGATTATTAACGATAAACTATCGCAAGGTAGAGCGACATGAAATCGGTTCCGATACTACACAGAAAAATAGTCTTTAGTTACGATTGTCACTATGATCGTGTACTCCATGGGGAGATTTATCAAAGATGGTGTAAAGTGAAACTGGCTCAGTTGCCCCTAGCAACCAATCAGATTCCACCTTTCATTCCTCACAGACTCTTTGGAAAATGAAAGGTGGAATCTGATTGGTTGCTAGGGGCAACTGGGCCAGTTTCACTTTACACCATGTTTGATAAATCTCCCCCATATGTTTCTAGCAAATGAACGAATGCTGTGGAATTACACTGAACGATCAGTGAACAAAGGTTCAGTTCAAAAGATCAACAACACACAAACAATTTTTTGATAGCCGTCTGCATTCACACAAAACGATTATCGAAATTAAATTTGAACAATATAAAGATTTTTCGCACAATGATCGCCCCGTGTTATAGGGCCCTTAGCACCAGGCCACAGAACTAGGGATGACATGTGTCTCTCTGGTGCACTGGACAAATAGGGTGAAATAAATTAATAACAGTGAAAGGGCACCTATCATCTAAACAAATTCAGACATGTCATAGAGACATATTAGAAGTTTCGGGGTCCGGGTGCTGAGACCCCCGACGATTGTTAGAATGATCGTCGGTTTAGCAGTGGACGAAATTTTAACGGAGCACTATGGAACATCTAGTACAGCGATTACCAGAAGTTCCATAGGGCTTCATTATAATTCCGTCCACCACTACCCCGCCGATCATTCTAACAATCGTCGGGGGTCTCAGCACCCGGACCATGACAAACACAAACCTCTAATATGTCCCTAGGACAAGTAAGAACTTTGTTTATATGATAGGTACCCAACGATCAGCCAAAAATTGTCAACTCGGCTGACCATTGTGTTTTTACACTGGGAGATATCTGACCGATTCTGTAGATAACCGCCCAGTGTAATAGGACCCTAAGAGGAGGGGTAAGGTTCAGCAAGGCTGCCATCACAGAGAAGCTCATGACATCAGTTGTGAGAGACTGTGTGTTGGCTGCCTGTGACTGACACGTTCAGCTCTGGGAAGAAACTGAGGCCTCCATGGACTTCAGACCATTTAGTGTGATTGATTATATGCAAATATATACAGTGTTTCAGCTCACCATATGCAAATGTAGTCCAATAAGAGTTGGTTCCCATGGAGCCTTAGGCTGAGTTCATACACCGCCCGCATTTGACGGACGCATTTAAAGGGGTACTCCGGCCCGGGGGTATTTTTCAGCTATGGCCGGGGATAGCGTGGTTATGGATGGAGGTCACTTACCTACCCGTTCTAGCGCCAGGTCCCAGATCGCGCCGCCCGGTACACCCATCCCACGGCCGCTTCCTGTTGTGAGAGGCCGCATGAGATGTGACGTCTCAAGGCAGCTCAGCCATTCAGCAGCTGTAGCAAAGTCCCGCGGGACGGGTGTACTGGGCGGCGCGATCCGGGACCCCTCGCTGGAACGGGGTAGGTTAATGACCTCCGTCGTCCATAACCACCTCATCCCCGGCCATAGCTGAAAAATACCCTCGGGCCTGAGTACCCCTTTAAGGGTGGCTGAAATTTTTTGGCTAAATCAAAGATGTCAAACGTTCTAAAAAATGGCTCTCAGAAGGCAAAAGGCAGATTTTAATCATCACTGGATTTCACCTTTAAAGATTCTTAGTCACTGTTCACTGGTAATGTTTCTTAGAAAAGAATTACAGTTTTTCTCAGTACTTGGTTTGACATGTCACCTAGTCATAAAGTTATGGCTTACCATTGACTAGCCCATAAAAGACTCATGTAAACATTGTATAAAAACTGTAAAATAAAATATTATGGTCATCCAATAACTGAGAATCACATGAAATCTCCATATGATGTAACCTTTTGGTGAACTCTTTAACAGCATTAAGGTCAGGAGAGCAAAAGTGATTTGGATGTTGCCCTGAGGCCTGCGGCTCCTGGGGGACCTAAGGCTGCCCAGACTATCCTTTAGTTCAGGCAGGTCATGTTTATTATTTTCAGCCATGGACACAACATAAATTGCCCTCGTATGTGGTGCCCACCGGGTGAATTGGTGGAGTAGTCCATGGCAGCTAAGGGTAGTAGTCCCTTGGACAAAGTCTCTACTGGAGTCAAGGATTGGTTTAGGGGCAGAATAAGGCTATGTTCACACACTGTAAAATAACAGATGACATTTGAATTTAAAATAAAGGCTGTTGTTTTTATTCTTCAATGATTTGAGGTCTATGAAATCAATGGTGATTGGTTAACACAATGTATAAAATACCGGCCACTGTGAACTCAATGTCCGTATAATTAATTTACAGCTGTTATTGTGTTAACAGTGACCATATTTTTTTCCCCACTTTCCTTTTCACTGTCTTTACTACTAAAATCAATGGAACTTTAAAAAAGAATCACACCCAAAGGGGCCAGCAGTAAACATTGGAACTAGAATAATGTTCCAATGGCAGCAATGATGGACATTGGAACATGCTAAACCACAGCTATTAGTTGGTACTCAAAACAACGGCCATTATTTCAGTACAGTGGTCCCTCAACTTACTTTGTGATTGTTCCAGTTGATATAGTCCCTCAACTTACAATGGCCTCAGGTTACAATACTTTCAACATACAATGGTCCTTTAAGGAACATCATAACTTGAGACAAGACCTCAAATACAATGATACAGACAGTCTGTGGAACGTCAGTCCAAATCTGTGGAACATATGATTAAACAGATGATCGACCAATAAAAGTGGCAATATTTCTGGTAAAACCTTAGTTTTTTTTTTTTTATGAATCAGCCATGACATCATGTGGCAGAGAGTTCCATAGTCTCACTGCTCTTAGAGTAAAGAATCTGAATCTGTGCTGATGGTGTAACCTTCTTTCCTCTAGACGGAGAGGATGCCCCTTGTCTTGGTTACAGGCCTAGGTGTAACATGATCACTAGAAACATCTCTGTACTGTCCATTCATATATTTGTACATTGTGATCACATTGCCTCTAAGTCGTCTTTTTTTCTAATCTAAATAGCCCCAAGCATGGTAACCTGTCCTGGTACTGTAACCCACCCATTCCCTTAATGACCTTGATCGCGCTCCTCTGCACCCGCTCCAGTTCAGCTGTGTCCTTCTTATATACCGGGGCCCGAAACTGTACACAGTATTCCATGTGTGGTCTGACTAGTGATTTATAAAGAGGCAAAACTATGTTCACATCTTTAGCATCTCGGCCTCTTTTGATGCCTCCCATGATTTTATTATCTTTGGCAGCTGCTGCCTGATGCTGGTCACTAAAGTTGAGTTTACTGTCCACCAATACCCCCAGGTCCTTTTTAAAAGCAATTTTACCCAGTTTTTTTTTAAAATATCTATTACATAACTATAGTTATTATTTCTATGGCCCAAATGCATAACCTTACATTTATTAAACTTCATTTGCCATTTCTCTTCCCAAGCCTCCAGCTTCTTCAAATACCTCTGTAATATATTATTCTCCTCTGTGCTGATTACTTTACTCAGTTTAGTATTATCTGCATATATGGAGATTCTACTCTGTAGCCTCTCTACAAGGTCATTAATAAAAATATTAAAAAGAAGTGGACCCAACACTGACCCTTGCGGTACCCCAGTATTAACCCAATCTGAATATGTCCCATTAATGACCACCCTCTATTTCCTATCACTTAGCCAGTTACTTACCCAGTTGCATATGTTTTCCCCTAGTCCCAGCATCCTCATTTTGTAGACCAACCTTTAATGTGCCACAGTATCAAATGCCTTTGAAAAGTCCAGATACATAACGTCCACAGCCTCCCCCAAGTCTAGTCTATAACTGACCTCCTTGTAAAAGCTGATCAGATTAGTCTGACAGGACCGATCCCTCATAAATTCATGCTGGTGCTGTTTTATAAGATTATTTTCATTAAGATACTCCAGTATAGCATCTCTTACAAATCCCTCAAATACTTTACCCACTATAGCTGTTAGACTTACAGGCCTATGGTTCCCAGGATCACTTTAAGTATTAAAAATTAATTATAAATTTATAATAAGGGTCTATATAATTCAGTACTTAATTCTGGGATGGATACCTTCTGTGTCGGGGATTTATGGATTTTAATGTTTTTAAGGCAACGCCCCACTTCTTGTTGTGTTAGACAGCTAAAAACGATACGTAGGTCCTGCACAGCCAATCAGTGTATGGCCCCACCACAGTCACTGATTGGCTGGGCGGGACCTACGGGAGTCGGGAGCGACAGATGCAGCCAAAGCATGAACTAGGTAAAGTATGCTTCGGGCTGCGGGATGTTAAGGGGGCCGGCATTTACAAACTCGCAGTGGAATGAAAATTCTGCTGCGAGTATGAAACCCCATTCAAACTCACAGTAGCAGGAATCACAGCGGATTTCACTGCAGAACTCGCAACGTGAAATCCGCTGTGATTTGCTATGTGTAAAGCTACCCTCAGGAGGTTTGTGACAGAAACATGTCACACATTGGATGAAACCCTCCAAATAAAACATACCACTAACTCCAAAAACACTTCACAAATGTTGAAAAATGCCATAAAAAGCGCAGTAGATGTATAGTGTTTTATAATTAATTTAATAAAACTAAAGCATGCTGGCAAAAGTAGTGCCACTGAATATACACATCCACAGCTATCCCTCTACACATGAATTTACTCCCTTAGGGTGCGTTCACACCTACAGGATCCACAGCGTATTTTCAAGCTGCGAGTTTGCAGGGAAATCAGCTGCGGATCCTGTACTGTGAAGCTTAATGTGCCCCATACACGCTGCCTGCATGGGACCTGGCCCCTTTAACCCCTGCGCCGCCGCCGTCCGTCCGCAGCTTACAGCCCCTGTCCCCTTAAACCCCCGCACCGCCCGCATGCCTGATCGCGTTTTGTAATTATACATTAATACAAATCAATACAAATGATCACATGTTTAGGCTTTAGTTGCAATTATTAAAGACAAGACAAAGAACAAGTCATAAATGGAGGACAGCACATAAAAAGGAAAGCCTGATACTCTTACCCTTTTCAGTTCTCATATTTATTTATTTATTTATTTATTTATTTATTTCAATTAAAAACCTGAATGTGTGAACACACCCTAAAAGGTTTCATTAGACCTTAAGAATTTTCACTATTCTATATGCTATACATATTCATGTTCAGCATGACTCAGCTGGCTTGTCAGATCTGCTTTATGTAAGTATGAGGTTTTCTTGCTTCAGTTACCCTTCTATTCTGACTATAACGTCTGCTGCTACCCCCACATTTCCTTACGACTACATAAATGATAAAAACTTGAGGAAGTGGAATTTATAAAAAAAAAAAAAAAAAAAGTCTGATGTAATTATGCTGTAATGTAATACAGAATTTCCTTTCCCTGTGAGATGGCAATATGAAGGTGTATACTGCCATCTTGTGTACATTATGGATACTACAAATAGCACAGTCTAAGGCCCCATGTGTATAGAAGATTGTAGTTCTGTGTGCCACTATTAGATGGTGCCATATTATAGAGATTCTTACCTTTATCGGTGCTTCTTTGGGAAAATATCTAGATTTTAATATATGTTGTTGATAATATACTGTTCGATTGATAATGCCATACTTTTTTCTCTTTGACTACAGAAATTTGACACATAAATCCTCTGTATTCATTTGTGTGAAATCACAGACATATGAGGGAAAGTAAGCCTCCATAGACTACTATTGGTGCAGGGGCAACTATCTGCCTAAAGGGGAGTTCAACCTACAGGGGGCAAACTACCTACACAGAGGTCCCACCTACAGGGGGCAGACTACTTGCAAGGGGGTCCTACCTAAAGGTGGCATAGTTATTACAGGGGGCAAACTACCTACATACAGGGTAACAGGGTACGAACTTTCTACTTGGGACACACTACCCAGAGAGTAAATCACCTACAATGGACAAACCAACTACTGAGATATACTACGTTCTGAAAAAGTACAGATGTTTGGGGTCTGACAGGCTCGGCAGAGATTGCCGGAAAGAAATTCCCAGATGAGCGCAACTTGAGCATGTTTGAGTCTAATTGTCCACCATTTGAAGAAGTGGCTGAGGAAGTTGGATGCAGCCCTAGGGAGTCTAAGAACACATGGTTACAGCTCATGTCCCACCTGCGCCAAACCAGGAAGTGAGATGGGACGCATCAGTGCCAATCTGAATCTGAGAGAGATGGAAATACCCCTTTAAGACTCTCTAGCAATGTTGTTTTTGACTCTCTAGCAATTGTTGACTCTCTAGCAATTGTTATTTTTTCAATGAGCTATGGCACTATTACAAAGCACAGCTGAAGGGGATTGAGGAAAGGGTTAATGGTGTACATGCTTAGGCCCATGGCTCTCCTGTCTGCCACCAGCTAAGAGTTGGCTTGTCAACCAATCCTTGCAAAGTTTACCTCCCAAAAGTTACTTTCTATTGTTCAGCCAGATGCCAGTCCCACTGTCTCCCCCAGCTGTCTCACCAATCAGTAACTGGGCAAAAGTCTATAAGTAGCGGTGCAGTGGGCCATGGGCTTAGGATTCTTTAGTACCAGTATAGTGAGAGAAAGTATAGGTAGGTTTCTATTGAGTGTTTACCTGGGGTCTGCCCATTTGGCCAGAGCCCATCAGCTGGGTTCCACAAGTGGATCCTGTTTGGCTAGCAATGTCAGGGTTGTACAGATCGAGTGCAACTACCATTGATGGGGGAATCCAGAACCTCTCCATGCTGAGGGGCTATCCTGATCTATCCGATCCCTAAATCCCTAAAAAGCCAGCAGTTTGGAGAAGAGTGACAAAGTTGATGTGCCCCACTGCAACTCACCAGGAGCTGAGGATTAAACTGACAGCTGGTCACCCTTAACTGGGACCTGTACTACTGGACATATGCAAAAATACTACAGAGACACCATCACGTGTTCTCAACATCAGTGAGTTATCGAGAACTTTTACAGGGAAGGAACAACCAAGCCAAGGGGGAGGAGGGGGGTCTCCAAGCAAGGTATCCATCCACAGACAGCTGTTTCAGAGTATTTGCCCCTCATTAGTGTGGAGCAGAATTCTTACTAGGTAGAGCAAAGCCTAGCAAGTGCATTCAAATGATGGTTGACCTCAGGGAGATCAACTAAAACATGGCAGAGACACCATTATGTGTTTCTTAGCATCAGTGAGCTAGCCAAACCTTAACTGGAGACCCCGACCCCCAAGCGATGGGACTAAGTGCCAGAACACAGCAGAGCTGAAGAAATGCAGAGCTTGCAGCAGAAGAGCTGATCCCGTGCTGAAAAGAATTGAAGAGGAGGCGCTGGAAGCTTGTAGTCTGGCTGTAGGAGGCTAGTGGTGGTTAGGCTAGTGACTGGAGTAGGCCACACTTCTGGTCTGGGTCCTGGTGCTTCCTCCTTCCCCCTCGGAATGCTGGTGATCCCTTTGGTTCCGCCTGTGGGCGGTGCTTGTGATGCAGCTCTGTAGTTGGCGGGAACACTGTATTTTTCCTGCGCTTGTCTTCCTAGGCGATTTGTTAACCCTTTGTGGTATGGCAGAAACTCTGTGACGCAGCAGACTTTTGCATGGCTGCACCGGCACACTGTAATGAATCCTTTGTGAGGCAAATTTGGCAGAACTTTAGCAAATCTCTGCAGACTTGTGGCAGGACATTTGGAGGCAAAGTCTCTTGGCTAACAGGGGGTTCCCCTGTCTCACTTAAGCAGTAGTTGAAGTTTAACCCAGGCCTCTGTAAAGCGGTCAGCTCTGGGGTACAGCACCTGGGTCGATCACAGTAGTAATCACACACTTGTGTTTTTACAGGCATGACAGTGGCCACGAGTGGTAACACCCCCCCTGGACACATGGGCAACCGGACTTTTGGTAGGACTAGGGTGAGGTGCAGGGTGCGAGGATAAAGATGACAGAGTACCACTTTAAACAATGCTTAACTTTACTTAAACTTATCTTTAGTGCAATTCAAAAGGTAACAGCGCTTTGGTAGTGCAAAAAAACAGAAACAGCAGCTTGAGATAGTGTAAGGAAGACTGTAACAGGAAATAGGGGCTAGACAGGAGTCTCTTGTCTAATCAGTGTCAGTACTCTGCTGGGATGTGTGTGAAGTGAAATATTGAACTCCTCGTACTCAAGTTTTTGCTTATCTGACCGCCTTCTACCTCTCAGTTTCGCTGACCACCTTGATAGGTAGTACAAGTCCCAGGCCTCTCTCTCTGGGTGCAGCTAACTAGTAGTTTCCTTCCTACTTAGTCCAGTGTAGTTCAGTAGAGAGCGGCTTACTTGCATCCGTGCTCTACTGCGGATCAGCCTTTCTTTTCCTCTCCTTCGTAAGGGGTTGACTGTCCTAAAGTAAGAAATCCACGACATAGACATTACTTCTATGGGTTCAGCAGTGACTACACTGAAAACAGGTGTTTACTCTCTCATAGCTAGACCGCAACTAACTGAACTCAGGATGGAAGCGCTGAGTGTAACAGTGTGTGTGGCAGGTTCAACCTTCCTACATAACTACAGCTGTGCACAGGGAGAGTAAGACACCTAGTGGTTGGAGCAGGGCACAACAGCACAGCACTTTTACCTAGGTGTGTGAAGATATAGAAGACCCGTAGTAGGACACTACAACAATACAACAAATTATTTGATCACATGTAGTGTTGAGCGGACCTGTAAAAATGTTTGTTTTCGGCAACGTTCTTCAAACCCAATCCCCCGACATTTAACTCCCTGCGACTGAAAAAGTTGGATACCACCCTAAATATCCCTGGAAATCATGGATACAGCCATAGACCCAAGCGTTTGGGTTCGGAGAACACTGCTGAACCCAAACAGTTTGACAGGTCCGCTCAATGCTAATCACATTAAAAAAACCCTATTGGAAATAAAGTAAAAGACAAACTCCTACACAGCTCAAACAGGTGTACATGTGGGGAACGACCTAAATGTAGTCACTAATTGACTAATTGAGTCTATACACTGATATTTCATCACCCCATTTTGACATTTTGCCAATGTATCCATGTCTCAGAAGGCACAGGGGTGATGTGAATGACGGGTGTTTTTACATTATTCTAGTTTGGGATTACTTATTGGCCTTTGGATGCGGCTTAATTGAAAAGTCCATTGAATTTAATAGTAAAAAAAAAAAGGAAAGAACGGTAGAAAAAGAAAAACTGAGTGTAAACTACTAATAAAAAATGCCCGCTGTTTGCAAAGGACGTCAGTCTTCTCATTGACTTCAATTCATTGCAATTGCAGTGAGTTAAATCTCGGCAAAAACGGACGTTTTTTTAAATATATTTTTGACATTGTGTGAACATAGCCAAACAGAGACGGCAATAAAGGAAGCTTATTATAGTATGTATAGAG
The DNA here is from genome assembly GCF_027789765.1 of Dendropsophus ebraccatus. Lineage (NCBI taxonomy): Eukaryota > Metazoa > Chordata > Amphibia > Anura > Hylidae > Dendropsophus > Dendropsophus ebraccatus. Next base: position 20,781,446 of record NC_091464.1, read on the forward strand.
ATTATAATTCTCTCCACAAAGATGTTAGAAGACTTTATAAAGGAAAAAGAGAGATTATTTATTTTTGTGTAGTTTAAAAGAAATGGTTCTAGCAAGATGGAGAAAATTTTCCCAATTCATCTGTAGCTGTGGTGCAGGTCCAGGTTAATGAGAATAGATGGAAGTGCTGAATGGTGCAGCTGTACAGGGCAGAGAGAGGATCTACTTTATTATGATTACTATGCCATTATACAGTGCTGACAGCATGGCAGACACTTGGTGCATCCTCCTCACCTACTCTACAGCTTATCTTTAAAGGGAATTTGTCACCTAGATTTCCTTTTACTGGTTAGAGTCAGATACTAAAAGCTGTTCTTTTAGTCTAATCTTTTTTTATTTTCTGACTGTAATTTTTTTTTATTCAACTTTGTGTACATTGTCATGGGGACTGCAATCTTACCTGGGCTGTTCTTAACAGCATTTAGTGACATGCTTTACAGCAAGCCTCATGGACATAGACGGCAATAAACAGAGACTGTCCTCTTGAGATTAATGTGAAACATTACTGAATATCAGGGCCGGCTCTAGGTTTTTGTGGGCCCTTCGGCGACAGAGCCTCATCGGGCCCCTCATTTACACACTATGTACTATTGTGAGACACCACTAACATGTACAAACAGAAATTATTGACACAGACACTGACTGACTGACTGACACTGACACTGACAGCAGTTACAGCTCAGTCTTCTTCCTCTTCCTCTCTGTCGGGCTGCTCTTAAAATTGTAAGAATGAGGACCTTTAGGTCATGTGATTAGGTCCTTCTCTCTCTGTGCAGGTCCTGCTCTGTCTCCTGTGTCTTCTGATGTTCAGTTCTCACCCTGTACTACAGTGAGCAGGCTGAACATCAGAAAACCGGGCCCCTCTCCCTCTTTGGGCTCCTAGAGATGCTGTGGGCCCTGCACTTGCCCAGGTAAGCCCTGTGCTGACACCGGCCCTGCTGAGCGTGCTCTGTGACCTGTGAAAAGGCATTCCACAAGGAGCTGCTATTGTTTCCTCTATCTACTGATGTCACATGTCGCTGCAATGCTGTACAGATCACCAGGGCCGGTTTTAGACTAAATGTGGCCCTAGGCAAAGTTGAAGGTGGGGCCCCAAATGCTGAAATATTGTAGAAGCAATTTAAGGTTCCCATACACTTGTTGGTGGTACCTGCTGCTCGTGGTGGGTTCGGCCATCAGTGTAAGGTGAATGGGGCTCTTTGTACAGTCCTCTGACATGATATCAGTGGACATATGGGGTTGGGCTTGATGGAAAATCAACATCCAACCTCTTTGTTCTCAGAGAGACAAGCCACCATCAGATCTGTCTGGCTATGGCTTACCCCTCCTATAGAGAACACAGAAACGCTTAGCTTTGCCGAACATTCCTGTGTATGGGGAGGACAGGGCCAGATGAGATTATATATATATATATATATATATATATATATATATATATATATCTCATTAGTGATGTGTGTGCAGCCCTTGCTGTATATAGTGAAAAATGAAGATATATACTACCTGATCATGTTCCCCGATGTCCTCAGGCCTTGTCTGTCGGATCCCCCAGTCCCAGCTCTCACTTCTGGTCCTCTCTCTGAGGTGACAGGCCGTTCAGAAAGTCACTGGCCGTAACAAACAGACAAGGCCTGAGGACACCGGGGAACGTGATCAGGTAAGTAACAGCTTTATTATGTTATACGCACAATCATCAGACAATGATTTTTACACTTGCCAAAAGACAATGATCAGCTGATTACAGTTGTCTCTATATACACAGAGCGATATCGGCCAGGTTAGGACAACTTTTGCTCTGTATATTAGGACCCTTAGTCACATTGAGTCAATTCAGAAGGTTACATGCCGGGACTGCCGCCACATGCTGGGACTGCCGTCACATGCCGGGACTGCCGCCACATGCTGGGACTGCCGCCACATGCGGGGACTGCTGCTACATGTCAGGACCGCCGCTAGTGGTGTAAACACAAAAACTATTTCTATGCATTGTTTTAAAAAATAAAATAAAAAATCACTCTATCAGGACCAAATATTACCTCCATACCGTTATTGAAGAAAACTTTACTATATATAGGCCAATATTACCACCATAAAGTCACCGCCCCATAATGACACTATATACACGCCAATATTAGCTCCACACCATGACCGCCACATAATGATTCTATATACACTATATACAGACCAAAATTACTGCCATAGAGTGACCAGCACATAATTACTCTATATACACTATATACAGACCAATATTACCGCCATAGACTGACCACCGCATAATGACTCTATATACAGACCAATATTACCACCATAGAGTGACCACCGCATAATGACTCTATATACACTATATACAGACCAATATTACCGCTATAGACTGACCGCCACATAATGACACTATATACAGACCAGCACACACCATGACCACCACATAATGACTCAATTTATACACCATATACAGACCAATATTACCACCATAGTGTGACCACCACATAATGACTCTATATACACACTATATACAGACCAATATCATGTGGCGGTCACTGTATGGCGGTAATATTGGTCTGTATATAGTGTATATAGAGTCATTATGCAGCGGTCAGTCTATGGTGGTAATATTGGTCTGTATATAGTGTATATATAGAGTCATTATGTGGCGGTCACTCTATGGCGGAAATAACTCTATATAAACACTACATACAGACCAATATTACCACCATAGACTGACCACTGCATAATAACACTATACACACTATATACAGACCAATATTACCGCCATAGACTGACCACTGCCTAATGACTCTATATATACACTATATACAGACCAATAATACTGCCAAAAAATGATCACTGCATAATGACACTATACACACTATATACAGACCAATATTACTGCCATAGAGTGATCACCACATAATGACTGTATATACACTATATACAGACCAATATTATGTGGCGGTCACTCTATGGTGGTAATAATGGTTTGTATATAGTTTGTATATAGAGTCATTATGCATTATGTGGCGGTCAGTCTATGGCAGTCATATTGGTCTGTATATAGTGTATATAGAGTCATTATGTGGCGGTCACTCTATGGCGGTAATAACTCTCTATACACACTATATACAGACCAATATTACCACCATAGACTGACCACAGCATAATGACTCTATATACAGACCAATATTACCACCATAGACTGGTCACTGCATAATGACTCTATATACACTATATACGGACCAATATTACCACCATACAGTGCCCGCCACCTTATTTTTTTCTCAATAAAATACACTGTATTGCCTTAGTGACATCATCATACACTATACATAGGAGCTGCAGCCAATCATCGGCCTCAGTGGTCACAGGCAGCAATTACATAGGACTGATGAGGCCAGAGAATGGCTGCAGCTCCTATATACAGTCTATTCACCTCAACACTTGGAGTCAGCAGTGCTAATACACACACACCATTTTATATATATATATATATATATATATATACACACACACACTAACACATCCATGAAAACACATTATACAGATCCAAACCATCCAGCCCACACACTACACACGTGACATGTAACACACTACATTCCTCCATTATACACATAGCATTCATACACACACTGCATGTACAGTATACTTACCCCCTCTAACAGCATGCTGGGTGTAGTTGTCCATGGAAGCAGCAGCAGCAGGAGGCTGTGATCCTCACCCTGCAGACCTCTCCTCTATCGTCCCGACTGCCACATCAGTCTCACCAGGAAGACGGAGGAAATCACATGGTACAGAAGGGAGGGGGAAGCTACACACTCCGGAGCAGAGGGTCCTATAGCCTCTGTGTGACCCCTGATAGCAGCCATAAGCTGCAGCCAGGGATCACTGACAGAGGCTGCAGGACGCTGTCTGTGCACTCCTGCACCTAACACTCACTGTAACTGGGGTAGGGGGCCCCTGGGGGATGGGGGACCTGGGCAATTGCCCTCTTTGCCCCCCCCTAACGCCGGCCCTGCAGATCACTTTACAGCAGCCTCCTCTTATCACGACAGACACAACAGGGAGTCTCAGCTTAGTTTTTGCCCCAGTGGTGAGAATGAAAACTGCAAGATCTCAGGATCATTTTGTAATATAGATAGATAAAATGGAAAATTAGAAAAAAAACTAAAAATTCTGGAAAAATATTTTTAACATAAAAGCATTATTTAAACAGTAAGTCATTCACTGACGACACATTCCCTTTAAACAAGCCCTCTGTATTTATCTGAAGTCAGACATATACTCCAATCATGTGAGGCGTTAATTAGATCAAATATTAACTTAAGTCTAATATCGACCTACGATAATATTGTTCATTAAAACTCGGACTTCCTCTAAATGTCTGCCGAAATGACAATTAAACCCCTTTAGTAAGGTAATATTGTAATGAAGCGGTAATGACTGCTGCTGATTGTACGTTAAACAGTCTTATTTTCTGCATGCTTGTCAGACCTCAATTTGTCATTTCAGAAATCAATTAAAAGCTGCCATATTGACTTATTTAATCCACTTTAACTGTAGACAGTATAACCTTTCTGCTGACATTTACAGACAGCTTATTAAAGAATAAATTAATTTGGTTTTAAATGCTACATACCATGCTATGTGTGCGGGGTATCAATGAAAAGAAATAGCTTGTAAAAAAAATATTGCTAATTAGACAGCTACTATTTACCTAGCTTAAAGGGGTACTCCGGCAAGAATCTTTTTTTCTGGTTTCAGAAAGTTACATAGATTTGTAATTTACTTCTATTTGAAAATCTAAAGTCTCCCAGTACTTATGAGCTGTGTGAGGTGCTACTAATGACACCTCACACAGCCCCATAGACCAAAGGATAAAAGCGCTATAAGCATGGGAATAGAGCGATTGTAAGGAACATATATTTTTTTTAAAGGTTTTAATTTTTTAAAAGCCATCAAATAAAATAAAAGTTATACAAGTTACCTATCATTGTAATCGTACCAACCTGAGGAACATATATAACATATCAATCTTACCATAGGGCAAACAGTGTAAACACAACCCCCCCCCCCCCCAACTAAACAAAAAAAAATGCATTTTATTTTAAATATCACCACACATATAATTTTCTTCTGGTTTTACAGCATAATTTATGCTAAAATTAAACCTGTCATTGCAAAGTACAATTAGAGGCCCAAAAAATAAGGGCTCATGTGGGTCTCTAGGTGAAAAAAAAATGCAACTGCTATGGCCTTTTGAGCACAAGGAGGAAAAAACAAAAGCACAAAAATGCAAATTGGCCCGGTCCTCTAAGGGTTAAAGATTGTATATTTCTCTAAAATAAAGCTGTAGTATTATTATGTAAGGTGGTGCAAAGAGTTTATTCCTTACACATTTACGCAAAATATTCCAATAAAACAGTGAATGCCGTTTTACCAACATTTTTTAAATGGGAAGTTCATAGAAAATAAATATTAATACCGTTACAATGAATTCTACCTGAAACTGAGTTAAATCAGTCATCCCTGATTGGCCCCCTATAAGCTCCCGGGACGCTGAGGAGGAAGGGATGTCTCTTACCTGTTTCCTGTTAGTCAGCGTAATCTTCGTACTGGAGCACTGTCAGGAGCATTGCCCCACAGCGTCACCTGGCCTGCCCGATCCATTGATTATCAGAAGAAGGAACGGACCAGATGGCACGGCAGTGCTCCTAAAGGTTCTCCTGAAAAGAGATATACAGTACGATCCAACCAAATGTGATACAGTATTTGCCTGTTGCACCAATGAGGAAGAAAATTCAGGGAAATTAGATCCCATAGCACCATGTACTAGTGGGTTTTCTAGTAGAACTTTAAGTGAGGGACTACTTTTAGTTGAGGGACTATTTTCTGGTCACATGGTCACACTAGGACCCGACCACAGAAAGTAAAGAGACCAGACATGCAGAGAGGTGAAGAAATTAGCTAATAAGGGTAAAAATGACACTAAAGAGCGTCTGTTTTTGCATGGATAGTGTTAGAATAATGGTGTGTATTAGAGATGAGCGAGTACTAAAATGCTCGGGTGCTCGATACTCGAGACGAATATTTCCCGATGCTTGGGTGCTCACTTTGAGTAATGAATCCCATTGAAGTCAATGGGAAACTCGAGCATTTTTGCAGGGGACCTAAGCTCTCCACAAGGAAGGTTGCCTGAAAACCTGGAAACCTCAGAAAATGATGGAAACACCACGAAAATGGACAGGAAACAGCAGGGGCAACAAGAGATTGTCAGCAACCGGACAAATTGACTACTGACAGCTGCACTACAAGTTCAAGCCAGCAGCCAACAGTAGCAAAAAATTTTTTTTTTTTTTAATTTTAAACCCTTAGAAAGACTGTTGTGTTCTTTGTGTCGGATTCTTGCCTAACCACACACTAATTCCCTACCTAACACTCTCCCTAATCTCTTCCAGCCTGCGTCTGACGCGAGCACCGCGGACCCAGATACTTATATGCCCAGGTCTTCTGATCTGGCCAGCCAATCGCTGCTATCGACATGTAGGGTTCCCATGTGATGCTATGAGCTCCCAAAGCCTCTACTGCATTATGATTGGCTGAAAAAAAGCCGACAAACGCGCAGGAAAAGGAAGATGCCATTGTCTCGAGTATCGTGAGATGCTTGTCCGAGTAATGAGTACCATTGAGTTCCCTAATACCCAAACGAGTACCAAGCTCGGACGAGAATGCTCGCTCATCTCTAGTATGTATAAATCCAGTGCTTGATTTATTCACTTTCATTTAGTGGGTAAACCCCTTTAAGAGAAGTGCATAACAATGTTGAATTGATTCCTGGGGGGAAGGAGGATTCATTCATGATGATGTGTGCTTTGGCAGTAATATTTTAGTATCCTATTGATCGATCCTAATCCATATTGTCCTGTCACTGGAAGATAGTAACGCATACAAAATAGATGGATACCAGGCAGCGATGCCCCAACTTCCGAGAACTGAATGTCCTATAATAAGTCTGCTCAAAACTAAACCACTAAAACCTATTATGTGTAATAACAAATAAGTGATCCAATATCTGAATGGAGCGGCCACACAGCAGTATAAGCATGTGAGAGTTCAGCTAGTCCTCTCATCTAAATGAGTATTGATTGACTGTCATCGACACGTTAGGATAAGGGAAGGTAGACAGCGTGACACTTAAGTCGGCCATTGTTACTGTAGAACGTTAGGCCCCAAATCTGCCTTTCATTTAGATTATTGACAAGGGGCCGGTTACAAGACCCCAGGTTTGAAATGATCTATGCGAGATATTCTTTAATAGATGAGCCCCATATTGTGAATAATCAGCAACACTGCCGTACAACAGTATGTACAACAGTATTAGGGCCCTGTGTGATGACCATAACAGCGTCTCTCTTTATTAAAGACAAATAAATTAGCTAGTAACTTACATTAAATAACACGTATCAGTACAAAGTCTAGGGAGGTCTGGAAGGGCGCCATCGAACAGTACCAAACCCAACTTTTTCCCGCACTGTGACAACTTGGGAGCTGACTAGAGATGAGCGAACCGGGTTCGGGTTAGAGTCCATCCGAACCCGAACGTTCGGTATTTGATCAGCTGGGGCTGCTGAACTTTGATACAGCTCTAAGGTTGTCTGGAAAACATGAATACAGCCAATGACTATATCCATGATTTCCACATAGCCTTAGGGCTTTATCCAACTTCAGCAGCCACCGCTAATCAAATGCCGAAAGTTCCGGTTCGGATGGACTCGAGCATGCTCAAGGTTCGCTCATCTCTAAAGGTTGACAAACCAACATATGGCATGATGGGAATGTAGTATTGCAACAGCTGGAGGGCCATCTTTTTTCTACATCACACAGGGATATCACTAGTCCTAAAAAGCACTTTTGGGTAGTTGTGGGTTAATGCCAGTACTCCTACTGCATACTAGAATAACACAAACTGTAGCACAGTAAACTAGCTACAGTATATACCAGTACCAGTATACTGTACCACTGTAAGGGCCCTATCCCAACGGACGATTATCGTTCAGATTATCGTTAAATCGTTCGAATCTAAACGATAATCGTTCGGTTGAAATGCAGTTAACGATTAACGACCGAACGAGAAATCGTTGATTGCTTTATAAGACCTAGACCTATTTTTATCGTTGCTAGTTTGCAAATCGTTTGCATTGAATAAGACATCGTTCGGTCGTTCGCAGTAGATACGAACGCAATAGCGAATAAATAGCGAAGAAAAAACGATCGCAAGGACGATCATAAGTAACGATTATCGTTCCATGGAAATGAGTGAACGTTTTCAGGTCTTTTGCAATAGCGGTCGTTTGAGATCGTTAATCGTTGACGATTATGCAAACGATAATCGTCTGGTGGAATAGGGCCCTTAGTATCAGTATACCGTATCATACTGGTATATTGTATGTTAGGGTTTTTTTTTTGTGTGTCATACTGTGAGATTACTAGTCCTGAAAAGGACTGTTGGACTAGTCGCCCACCTAACTATTAAAACTCCCTGTCAGCTAGCAGGCTGCAAGTGTATCGAGAGTAAGGCGACCTGGGTCTATATACACCCTGGTCACCTGATGCGCAGGCCAATCACTGCTAGACCAGCTACTTACATGGCTATGTCATAGCAGGATCTCCCTGACTAAAGCGACCAAACATGCGCCACATAACACAACCGCACCACACAACATGGCTGTTATTTGATACTAAAACAACGGCTGTAGTTTTGAGTATCAAATAATGGCTGTGGTTTAGCCAGGGGCGTAGCTAGGATTCATGGTGCCCCATAGCAAAAAAGGAGCCTCATGGTTATATACATAGGTGCAGGAGCAGACTACCTTTTGCTTAACCCTTTATTTACTGCAGTGTGTAAGTGACCCAGTGTTCTCTTACATGCTGTAACACAAACAAAGGGTTAATAGAAAAAACAATTAGCTCTCTCCTTCTCTACTCCTGAACGGCGGACGTTAATTCAATACACTTATGAAGACCGGTGTACTTGTACGTCGGTCTTACATAAGGCCCTGCCCCCAATTCCCCTGCCGGATTCACGAAAAGGTGTACGCTCCGGCTTGACCTTCTCCTGAGCAGGTATAGATTCCTGATATGTTAGTAACTCAGGCCACACCTCCTCCTTGCCTTCTGCGACCCCCCCCCCACCACCCATTGGGCGAGTGGGAGACACTGCAGGCATGTGCCAAGGAGAAGGGGCAAATCTGTGCTTTCTCTTAGCCGTACACCAGGGGCACATGCTGTAACAAAAACAAAGGGTTAATAGAGAAGACAATTAGCTCTCTCCTTCTCTACTCCTGCACTGATAACCCCTGACCTCTGCAGGAGTTTAGAGAACAGAGGTCAGAGGTTATCAGAGTAGTGAGGCAGAGAGCTAATTGTTAACCCTTTTTTGTGTTGCAGCATGTAAGAGAACACTGGGTCACTTACACACTGCAGTATATAAGGGGTTAAACAAAAGGACACACTTATCTTCCCTGGGCCCCTCTCTCCACAGGCCCCATAGCAACCGCCTTCCCTGCCTCTATGGTAGCTACGCCACTGGGTTTAGCATATTTCAGCACCCTGCCATTGTAATGGCAGCTGCTGAGACAGTATTCTTGTTCTTGGACTGGTTGCACTTTGAATTTGTCTTTACTTAAATTTAACACAATGGACGGTAAAAAAAATGGTGAATTTAAAGGAAAGGTCTGGCGGATTATAAAAGCCATCAGCCGTCATGGAGAAATTGATTAAAAGTACTAACTGAGAGGCAGGACCGACCTTGGGAACCCTGGGATCTTGTAACACGTCACAACCCGGCTGATGGATCTGCTGCTCAGCCAGTCAGTCACTGGGGTGGCACGCTGCTCTAGCCATTGATTGGGCGAGCGGCCAGTCCATTACCCGGGACAGGCATTTTGCCTTGAATTGTGTTGTCATCACAACTCAGGGGAAAATGCCTTCCGGCGGGATCCCACCACTCACTGGTGGGGTAAGTTAGCACTTTTTATAGAGGTAAATTAGCACTTCTCCTTTAGGGTGCCTTCACACCTACCGACTCGCAGCGTTAATAACGCTGCGAGTCGGCTAGGTCCTGGCAGATCACTGTCATTACATACACGCAGCGGTGTGTAAATCTGTCGGCCGCTTAACCCCTTCTGATGCCGCCCCCCTCCCTATCCAGCTCTGTATACATTACCTGTTCTCACTCCACGGGGTCCCGGCGTCCTGCTCTCCCACCCGGCCAATCAGTGGCTGCGGCAGGGCAACACACTGATTGGTCGGGCGCGAGAGCAGGACGCCGGGACCCCGTGCAGCGAGGAGGTATGTATACAGAGCCGAGCGGGAGGCGGCCGGCCGGCATCAGAAGGGGTTAAGCGGCAGGCAGATTTACATACACGCAGCGGTCGTTCAGACCGGTGCGTGTATGTAATGACAGTGATCTGCCAGGACCTAGCCGACTCGCAACGTTATTAACGCTGCGAGTCAGTAGGTGTGAACGCACCCTTAATGTACTTTGTGTGAACTACTTAAAGTAACGGCTGCTGTTTGCACAATAACAGACACTAATAAATGGCATGATCATTAACTTGACGCCTGCTATGAACAACGGACGTTATTCAATACACTAAGCAGGAGATTTATCAAACATGGTGTAAAGTGAAACTGGCTCAGTTGCCCCTAGCAACCAATCAGATTCCACCTTTTATTCCTCACAGACTCTTTGGAAAATGAAAGGTGGAATCTGATTGGTTGCTAGGGGCAACTGAGCCAGTTTCACTTTACACCATGTTTGATAAATCTCCTATGTGTATTGTGCGTCCATCATTCCATTGACTGATAATTATAAGTCAGTAATAACGGGCGTCATTTTAAAAAAAACATAGCAGCCGCCTTTTCGCTTTTTTTTTTTTTTTTACGTAGTGCGAACAAAGCCCAAAGGTGTTTTGTTTTTAGTACTGGTAACCACCAGCCCTACAGTAACAATCCCTGTAAAGAGATAGGACTTTTACTGCAGACTGTAGGCATCACTTGCTGTTTGTTAAGTAAATTTGTATTTTTCCCATTTCCTATGGTAATTTAACTTTACGCTCCATTTCATTTATTGCTATAATTTCTTTGTCATAAAGTAAAGTCATAAAATAAAAAATATGTACAAATGATTGGAAATCCGAACAGATAAGACTTTAGCAGAACACCTAGAACTTGTGTTCCAGAAAGGCCATTCCCAGGCCACAGAGACTACGGACTCTGAATACTGATCCGTCATTGATTTTCTTTTTTTTTTTTCCCTCTTCTTCCCAAAGATCTACATCTTATCACTTTTAATTACTTTTTCCTTGATGTCAATGATAAGTGCATTAAAGCAAAGAGACGTTCATGGCTCCCTGAGAGCGGTATTTTTTTTTCTATTCCCTTGTAAGAGCTGCGTAACTTGATTTTCTGATCATCTCCTTCATAATTACAATAGGATTAGGCAGGCAGCTCCGATCAGAGTGACCGCTTCATTTAGTTGTGAAGGGCTGAAACAGGAAAGGCCAAGGTTATATATAATTCAATGAAGCAGCAATCAATATGGTTCATTAGAGAGGGAAGACACAGGATAAGCTTTGTAATTTGGTTATATCTCACCGCTTGCTCAAGGGTAAAATCTTATGACACCCCACTCCCCCCGATAATGTGCATCTATCATCTCCTACTGATTGGGAGTCAGCGTCAGTGATTGCGTACATTGCCGGTGCTGCACAATCTATGGTAGCCGCGCCCAAGTGATAATATTGTGAAAAAAGAGTATACATTACAGCCATGTAACATGGGACTCATTGCAGTTTAGCAGTTTTTTCACGTTATGGTGATCTTGTCTGAAAATTTGTGCTGGCAATTCCTCTATTCTATACATGCATAAATTTGTGTAAGGTAAGCCAGTAAGCCATGTTACAACTGGCGTAGGCAGTAGTGTAAACTGTGTGTGTCCGTAAATAAATGGCGTTAACATTGATTTGACACCTGATGTGAACAGCGGACGTTAATTCAATACACTTATGAAGACCGGTGTACTTGTACGTCGGTCTTACATAAGGCCCAGCCCCCAATTCCCATGCCGGATTCACGAAAAGGTGTACGCTCCGGCTTGACCTTCTCCTGAGCAGGTATAGATTCATGATATGTTAGTAACTCAGGCCACACCTCCTTCTTGCCTTGTGCAACACCCCGCCCACCACCCATTGGGCGAGCGGGGGACACTGCATGCATGTGCCAGGGAAAAGGGGCATATCTGTGCCTTCTCTTAGGCGTACACCAGGGGCGCAAGATTGATAAATGTCCCCCTATGAGTATTGGGCGGCCATCATTCCATTGACTTCAATGCAGGTATTTTTAAATAAGTAGTAAAGGACAGCATAAAAATAAATAAATAAATAAATAATAAAAAAAACCAAAAAATTATTTTCTGTTTTTATGGTCCACAGTGTTTAGCTGTAGTTTGAGTAGAAACCTAGTAGCAGGTATTCCTGCAGGTGTCAATAATATGGAAAATTATTTTAAATTTACTAGATAAGTAGTCAAAACTATGGAAACTGCAGTTCAATGTTTTCAAATGTAAAATAATGCACTTGGAGAGGAAGACTCCTCTATCTGAGAATCATATCAGCAGTTCTGTGTTGGCAAAGACTTCAGAGGGGAAGGAATTAGGGGTAGTGATTTCTGACAGCCCTAAAATAAGTCACCACTGCAACCAGGTGGTGGGGAAAGCAAATGGTATGCTGGGCTGTATATATATATATATATATATATATATATATATATATATAATGGTATGCTGGGCTGTCTGTATAAAGGTATGCTGAACTGTATATACAGTATATAATTGCATGCTGGGCTGTATATATATATATATATATATATATATATATATATAATGTTATGTTGGGCTTTATATATAATGGTATGCTGGGCTGTATATATTTAATAGCATGCTGGGCTGTATATGTATAAAGGTATTCTGGGCTGTATATATATAAATGCATGCTAGGCTGCATATTTATGTATATATAATGATATGCTTGGCTGTATATATAATGGTATTCTGGGCTGTATATATAATGTTATGTTGGGCTGTATATATAATGGTATGCTGGGCTGTATAAATATAATAGCATGCTGGGCTGTATATGTGTAATGGTATGCTGGGCTGTATATATATAAATGCATGCTAGGCTGCATATATATATATATATATATATATATATATATATATAATGATATGCTTGGCTGTATATATAATGGTATGCTGGGCTGTATATATATATATATATATATATAATTGCATGCTGGGCTGTATATATAATGATATGCTTGGCTGTATATATAATGGTATGCTGGGCTGTATATATAATAGCATGCTGGGCTGTATATGTATAATTGTTTGCTGGACTGTATAGATAGCTCGTAGGAAGAGGGAGATTGTGATCCCGCTGTATAGAGCTCTAGTGACTGTGTACAGTTCTGGAGACCTCACCTAAAAAGGATATTGATAAAATAGAACGGGTCCAAAGACGGGATACAAAAATGGTGAACGGTCTAAAGCATAAAACCAGGAAAGACTTAAGACTTTTTTTTTTAATTATTTATGTATCTTACTGTGCAAAAGTAATAAAACTATAAAAATTGGAAATATAAATTGGATTTACATAATTGTAATGACCGATAGAATAAAGGTAACCTGTCAGTTATGATTTTTGACATGTCTGAGGTTTATTTATTAGCCAGGTACATAACAGCATAGTTTCCCTACATGCTTGAAAAAGATCCTGCCGGGTCGAAACGTTGCTGTTATCTACTTGGCTACTAAAAAAAACACTTTTTTATGAACTTTTTTATGGTTTCTTTTGGACTTTTGTAACTTTACGAGGCCTTCACCTGGGATTGTTGGCCTTGTGACATGCATCCCCCCTCTACTATTGCCCTACAGACTAGTATTTTGGTGCAGTGGAACCTCTGTATTTGAAGGAATGTCTGAGGACATGTGAAAGGTTACTGCAAATGACAGTAACGCTTTAAATATGGGTTGTGTGTCTCCGTTGACACAAGCTGTACACATTATATAGCACACTGAAATGGCATATCTGGGGTATAGGGTTATGCATATGCAACATGATGACTTAAAAGCAGTGCATAACACTGTCTGTCTATACCAACATTTTGGTACATATAACCCTATATTACTTGTAAAAAAATTTCTATTTTTCTGCGTATAAGACTACTTTTTAACCCAGAAAAATCTTCTCAAAAGTCATCTTATACGCCGGGTGTTGTCCTATATGGCAGGTGCTGAAAAACTTTGGAACCCAACTGGACAATCTGCGGTTGCCGCATATGGTGGTGGGAGGCCACAAAAATGGCTGCATCCCCCTGTATGAAGGGCAGAGCAGTCCGGGTATGGTATGCGTTAGAATGGCGTTGTGCCCAGAAAAACACACCTTATTTACCTGTCTGACCGCCCTTGTATCCTCTTCCCGGTATTACTGTACCTCTTTCTCTGCCTCTGATGCTGTCTACTTTTTATTTGATGTGCGTTAGAGGAGGGATAGTCTTATACGCCAAGTATATTCCAATCTCTATATTTTAACTGGAAAATCTGGGGGTTGTCTTATATGCCGGAAAATACAGGTAGTATCTAAATTTTTCGACAATTTTTTTAATGGCCTAGTGCCTTAAAGTGACTCTGTACCCACACTCTCACTCCCCCAAACTGCTTGTAGCTAGGGATGGTCCGAACCCTCCGAGGTTTGGGTTCGTATGAACCCAAACGCTCGGCATCAGATTCCCGCTGTCTGCCGGCTCCGTGGAGCGGGTGGATACAGCCAGAGGACCGCCTGGAAAACTGGGATACAGCCTATGGCTATGGCTGTATCCCAGTTTTCCAGGCGGTCCTCCTGCTGGATCCGTCCACTGCATGGAGCGGGCAGACAGCGGGAATCATTAGCGAGAGTTCGGGTTCGTACGAACCCGAACCGAACTCGGTTCGGACCATCCCTACTTGTAGCATTGGATAGCTGCTTTTAATCTAAGATCTGTCCTGGGGTCCGTTCGGCAAGTGATGCAGTTGTTGTCCCAAAAAAGAACTTTTAAACTTGCAGCCCTGTGTCAAATTGGCGTGGCCTAGAGTGTCTGTGTCCTAGGCCTGCACCGCCCCTCCGTCACTCCTCCCTGCCCTCTTCACCAGTAGGAATGCCCCTGGGCAGGATTCCTGGGCAACAATCCATCACATGTGCAGTGTTCAGACCAGTGATGAATAGGAGAAATCCTGGCCAGGGGTGTTCCTAATGGTGAGGAGGGTGGGAAGGAGGGACGGAGGGGCAGTGTAGGCCTATGACGCAGACACTCTAGGCCACGTCAATTTGATACAGGGCTGCAAGATGAAAAGTTGTTTTTTAGGAAAATAACTGCATCACCTGCCTAACGGACCCCAGAAAAGATTTTGGATTAAAAGCAGCTATCTGACGGTATAAGCGTTTTTTTTTTTTTGGGGGGGGGGGGGGGGGGCGACAGATTGTCGGTACAAAGTCACTTCAATGGCTGCATTTAAAAAAGCACTCCTTCCCTTTTAAGCCTTACTGTGTATCCCATTAGCAGTTTATGGTTACATTTGAGATAAAATTAACATATTATTAGAAAAAAAATTATTTTTTAATTTTTATGGCTCAATAATAAAAACAGATGTTTAAAATACCAATTATACCCCAAATGTCCATGGTGCCCAAAAACCTTTCCAGCAAATTCTGTCCTGCTGTACACCCAAACAGTAGTCTATGACCACATACGGGGTGGCGCTATGTTCATACATAGCAAGAGACCGGCCGTTCCATGACCCGTCCGGGTCACAGAATGGCCAGTCTCTAAAAAAATCATCCCGGCTGGTACTGCAGTACTGGCCGGATGATCTTTAGGGCCGCAGGGTTCGGATGTGGGCGCATCCGTGCGCGCCCGCATCAGAACTCTCAACTGCACACTATGGAGCGAGTGGCCAGAGCCGCTCGCTCCACTGTGTGCACTGACAGGGTTTTCTGCAGCTGATATTCAATGCATAGCGGACGCAGAAAACTGACATGTCAGTTCTTTGCGTCACCGCTAGGGATCCCGGCCGGAGCATATACTATGCGTATACGCTCCGGCCGGGATTCCATGGGCAGCAATGGCACGTATACTTTCATATAAATCATGGCTGTTGTGCAACGGCCGTGGTTTTACGAAAATATACGTTGTGTGAACATAGCTTAGTGCTGTATTTTGAAATGCTTTTCCAGTTTTCCTTCTAAAAATTAGAAAATGTAAGCCAAAACTACATTTGATTGGAAAACTTCTAATACGTAATTAACCCTTACGTAGAATATAGGATTACTAGTAGTAACAAGTATCATTACTATACAAATATATGGCTTTCCATTTTCAATGCGCTAATGATTATTACATCTCTTATCTGTAAATCTGTGGGTATTTTAGAATTAAACTATAAGATTCAATACATAAGTTTAAGGCCCCTTTTACACGTCCATGGCAATTTTCACGTCCAGGAACCACTGATAAGGAAGCCTTTCAGGAGGCTTCAGGAAACCATCAGTGTTTCCTGGCCATAATAATGGAAAAGTAAAAAAAAAACATACTCACCTGCTGCATTTTGTAGCCGAGTCCTCCTTCAGTTTCACCTTCTGCATGCCTACGACACATCCTTGGAACTTTGAACGTACCTTTAGAGCAGGGGTAGGGAACTTTGGCTCTCCAGCTGTTGCAAAACTACAACTCCCATCATGCTAAAGCTTTATCTGTCCAGGCATAATGGGAAATGTAATTTTTGATTGGGCCAAGATTTGATGTTCTAATGTAGGTTATATATGATGGGAAATGTAGTTCTGCAACAGCTGGAAAGTCAAGGTCCCCTACCCGTGCATACTGCATAGGTGCCTATCTCCTCCAAAGTCCCGCAGTAATAACGTGCATCATTTTGTAATAATTGCTGTACTGTTAATGTCTCAGAGAAACCGTATGAATAATGTAAGAGTTATGTTATATAATTACACAGAAAATATATTTCTATTTCTGCTTTTTTACTTACTTATGTATAAAATTGTATAGCATTTTGGAGCATTAAAATAAAAATAATAATCCTAATAAAATAGATACGAGCTGTGATTAGACTGATTATTTATAGAGTTTATGTAATAACAGTAATATCACACTTTCACCACTTGGTGGTGCTCAATACCCAATTTTCCAATTCCTACCGTACATGAGAACCTTTGCTAAGAATAAAAGCGAGAAAGATACAAGTTCTGATAACACCAAAATACAAATGTGGAATATAAAGTAAACAAAAGAGGATAATTGAATTGGAAATAAAAAGATTTTACTCTCCAAATTCTTTACTTTTATGTGTTTTTTTTTTTTGCCAATTCATTTTCATAATTACGTGTTTGTTTGCAAAATTATAAGTAAGGCGATGGAAAAAGAACATACAAAACATACCCCACTGGGCTATATAATTATATGGGAAAGGTGTTTTTCTTTTCCCCTCTTTAATGCTAGCTATGTACAGTACGTTAATTTTAAAGGCAATCTGAAATGTGAATTTACATGAGCCTTTAAAACTATTCTATTAATTGAATAACTTCTAGTTATTAGTTGGCTGACCCTTTTTTACTTTTAAAGTTAATTTCAATTCTTACATTCTGTGCCCTTTAATTTCCTAACATATATTATATATAGTGGTTCAGAGCTCCGTCTTTCTGATACTGAATCCCCTGCAGGAACAAGACAGAATGCCCCTGAGAGAAGGGGTAGTAGGAGCATGTGTGGTGACCCAGGGGTGGTACTAGGTGTGGGCTAGGTGATAAGTTACTGCTGCGGCATGTGCCATGGGACTTGGAGTGGTATAGTCCATCCCTAGGTCCCAATACATGCCCGTTAATAGACAGTCACTAGTGTTCCCAGTAGTGTAGTGGTGCAGGATAAACAGGAACAGAATAACTTAAACAGTTGAACACGTTTACTGGCAGCTTTGTTTAAAGGAACAGTACGTTTCTAGCAACAAGTTTGAGAGATAAATTGCCAGAGTTTCCTTTTAACTGAGTAGCGTGTGGATTCTGCGTTAGCAGTTTTGACTGTATATAGAGTTAATCTTGGTAGACAAAGTCTCTGCTAGTGTAGGTAGGACCACTTTTAGTGGAGCTCAGGGGGACTGTTCAAATAGTGCAGTACTCCACTGTGGAGATTCTTACATCCTTAGCTCGTGTTGTGTGACTTTGAAGGAAGAATAACCTGTATTCGCAGCAATGAAGATGCGCCTAATGCTGGTAGACATCACAGAGTGCCAGATATAGTAGTACAAACCAGGAGACAATCCCTCAAAACTATCCAAATGGACCAAGCAGTAGTCAGCAGGGCACGTCGGCTATTCGCACTTCTCCAAACTGCTGTAAAATAGTCCTTGGTTAGCTGAAAGGACTACTTGTGAGAGAGAGAGAGAGAAAGAGAGAGAGAGAGAGAGAGAGAGAGAGAATCCCCAGAAACATGAACAGGTAGTTCCCTTCTTAAAGGGTTATTCAGCGTCAAAAATGTTATATAGATTTGTAATTTACTTTTATTTAAAAATCAGCTGCTGTATGTCCTGTAGGAGGTGGTATTTTCAGTCTGACGCAGTGCTCTCTGCTGCCACCTCTGTCTGTGTCAGGAACTGTCCAGAGTACAAGAGGTTTTGGAAAGAAATAACTTTGAGAGAAATAATGAGCATACTGTCTTAGTAAGGCACTGGCAGCAGGGGCAGGCCCTGATAAGGACTCCCTCAGGCACTCTGTGTGCTAGTCTGTTCAGGAACTCAGGAATCCACTACCTAGCTCTGCTCAACAAACTTATAAGTTAAGGACGGAGCTAGTTTCCCATTGGTAGAGCAGGCAGTGTGGTGACTTGACACTTGATAGCACAGAAGTTGGAGAGAACCTTCTAGAGAAGGCCACTGATAGGCCAAGGAGGAGGGAGTCAGCTGAAGCAAAACAGAGCCCTCTTGTGGCCAAAAAGCAGTAATACACCATAAATTGGAGATTATATAAGAACCCAGCAAAACATACACTCAGTGC
Source organism: Dendropsophus ebraccatus (assembly GCF_027789765.1). Taxonomy (NCBI): domain Eukaryota; kingdom Metazoa; phylum Chordata; class Amphibia; order Anura; family Hylidae; genus Dendropsophus; species Dendropsophus ebraccatus. The sequence continues at coordinate 20,800,630 of NC_091464.1, forward strand.
TGACTGACATACCTGAGACCCAGCACATGGGTTCTGGCACACTGCACATGTGCACCCACCCATCACCACCAGTTACATCAAAACCCTGTATGATGCCTTGCACAATAAGCTGAAGCCATAATACAGTTTGTTTTCTATGCAGATTTGTTGCTGCTTTGGACAGTTCCTGTGTCGGACAAAGAGCACTGTGTCAGACTGAAAAGAAAACACCCATTTCCTGCAGGACATACAACAGCTGATAAGTATGGGAAGACTTGAGATTTTTAAATGGAAGTAAATTACAAATGTATAGAACTTTCTGAAACCAGTTGATTTGAAAGACTAATCTGGCCCAAACCATTTAAGACACAGATCGTACTGTACAGGTATAGGCAGAATATGGGCAGAATGCCCCATAATCTGCTATACTCTGGGGTCTTGCTCATACAAATGGGATTGCACAAGACACCTTTAAAATCATTATCATGCTCTTAGCCATATCCCAAGAGAATGCAACTATTATGAGAACATCCATCTGGCTTCTATATATTTTTTTCTGCAATCTACCCAAAAAATGGAGTAATTGTAAGTCAGAATTACAGTCTGTATTAAAATCTATTTTCATTAACAATTGCCTTCACAGTTCAGCTGGCTGCTACTGAAATGATTAAACACTGTGTTGACAGACAGTCCCCTAACTGTATAGCTGAAATCCATCAACATTCTACTACACTGCATTGCATTCTAGAATATTAAGCTTTTGTTAAGGTCATATCTTGGTGTAATGACTACATTGCAATGGTGTACTGAAAGTTCTGAACGTTTGGAGGCTCCATAGGGAAAGTATGGAGAGGTCGGACCCCAATCATGAGCTTGTTATCCACTCTGGATAGGGGATACCAATTTTTAAACGCCGCTCTACCACTTTAACTGTTGGTATCGAAGTGCAGCCTAGGTCCTGACAGTTGTGGAAAGAACCCACCAATACATTACATCTGCCATTCCCCACCATCACAGATGAAACCAGCCTAGCAGTCCACGTCAGCGTAGAAGGATGCTGTAAATGTATGGCACTTTGCATTCAGAGGTTAAACAGCCCAGTCAATCCTGCAGTCCAATAAAATCAAGAGAAAAGTTTATTTTCTATTTACTGTCATCATTACAGATGAACGAACCAAACTTTCCGAAATGAGATTTGTTACAAACTTTGCAGAAAGTTTGGTACCAAACTAAACTTTTTGCAAAGTCTGGAAAAAGTTTGGAGACACGGCAGCCACACATTTAAAAAGACAAAAATATGTTTTTCACCTTCCCATGCTCCACACACTGTTTTCCTCCTTGAAAGAAGAGTGACAGCCCATTCAGCCAATCACTGGCCACAGCGTTGTCCTGTCCGTCCCGTCAGTGACTGCCTGAATGTGATTTTGGCAGATGCGGGGGAGAGTAGACAGGTAAGTATAGATGAGCAAATTTTTTGAAGGTTTATTTAAAGGAAAGCTCTAGGGAAATTGATTTTTAAAGAAGTGCTGTGGAGGAGGAGGATAAAAAAAAGAAAAATTGTTTTTACCTCCCCCGCTCCAGCACTGGTGGCTGCGTACCACCGCTCCAGTCCTGGGTCCCCTGCCACTGCCTGGTCTGAGCCAGAAATGGGTCGGGACATGTGCTGTCCTCTCAGCCAGTGAGTGGCCGAGGCGGGACCCTGGTACGTCTGCTTATTGGCTGAGTGGACTGCACCCATGACGAGCCAGGTCCCCCCTCAAACCGGACCGGGGACTGGAACAGCGGTACGTGGCTACCAGTGCTGGAGCGGGGAGGTAAGAACATGTTATTTCTTTTATCCTCCCCCTCCCCAGCCCTTGTTAAAAAAAAAATCGATTTGCACAGACTTCTCCTTTAAGGTTTATGTGAATGTTACAGTTCGGCGAACCCGTCCAACTGAACTTTTGAAACGTTTGCTTATCTCTAGTCATCACTCATTTCTAAGTTTACTGTTCCTTTAAATAAGTTGTATGGAAAAATGAAATTTGTAAAACATTTGTGGACAAAGTCTTTACATTACACACAACTGTGAGACGTAATGATCTGTACGCTTGAAGATTGTCAAGTGTAACCCAGTAACTCAGAATCATGAATTATAGCAGCGGTATTGTAAGATTTTATTGAAATCCTGATTTCAGAATCTCATGTATTTGTAGCTGACATTCTAGTCATATTTGTTCTTCATAACACTAGTCAGTCAATTGTCATTCATTCAGTGGAAAATAACTGATCCCTCTAGTCTTTTTAATTTAGATAGTCTGACTAAATAAAGGAATGTTACAAGAGAAGAAAATTATATACATGGGAAATCGCTAGATGTCAGAGAAAATGCTTGAAAAACACACCAGACAATGGAAATATTGGTTGAGTTTAAAGGGAATGTCCGTTGTTCTGCATTTTTTTATATACTAGTGCTTGTGCATATTAAATAATAAACATCCATTGCTTACCTATCTGCGCTACCCTGGTGTCCTCTTCTTGTGTCTCCGGTGTCCCCCATTGACTACAGAGCCGCCACTTCCCAGATGAACTCATCTCAGGAGTGACAGCCTGCCCAGCCAATCACTGGCCGCTAGGCTGTCCCGTCTCAGTCACTGATTGGCTGAGCAGGCTGTCACTCCCGAGTCGAGTTCATCTCGGAAGTGGAGACTTTGAAGTCAGTGAGGGACACCGGCGACACAAGAAGAGAAGGACACCAGGGGAGCGTGGACAGGTAAGCCTGAATATGCCTACGGAGGACACTGAGGGGTGGGGCATAGTCACATGCTCCTCCATGTCGGCCATCTTATGGACAGAATCACCACAGAGCAGGGCAGCACTGCCTGGAGGAGGGGAGTCTGATTTTAGCTCTATGAGGTACACAGGGAGCTGCTGTCCGTAAGGGCTGTGAATACACTTACTAATACAACACACTGAACAATTTTATTATAAGTTCATGTCATGTTTTAATAAGCAAGAAGTGCCTTTAAAAAAAATTGGTTGATGAAAGTGAAAACGACCTCTCAGAATCCTTTACGCTCCTTTTAGACCATACTGTGAGCAATTTTCTCCTATTGTTATGTAAAAACTAGCATTTTTTCCCCATCACATGACATGTGTATACTAACTGATGGGGACTGCTGAGTAGAAGAATTAGGAGTGTTATAATAAGACAAACAAAATGCAAATGAACTGTATGGAATTTCTAGGAATGAAATACTGATAGCTTATCTTGCTTGGCTGATAGATATGGAAGTAGAATTTATTGTTTATCAAGGTTTTTGTCGCTGTACTTTGTACTGCAGCTCAAACTAGTTCAAGTTCTTCCTTAAAAATTAAAAAACGAAAAAAAACGAAAAAATTAAAACACAGAATGAAGTTTCCCACCTCCAGAGTTCTACATACTACATTTTACTGTTATTGAGATCACTAGCAGTATTTTAACCCCTTCACATCAGCCATATGGCTATTTACGTTCCTGCTGCACATACCCTGTGCAGCAGGAATGTATATATTGGTTCCTGACTGTGAAGGGGTTTAAATGCAATCGGCCCTGCACACATTACTGTCCCCAGACCCAGGCATAATGACAGGCAGCCGTGATCCTATAGCTGCCTGTCATTAAGCCCCTTAAACACCGTGATGCATAGCGATTGTGCCGTATAAGGTAGTTAGTGAAAGGACAGGCATGGCTGCGGAGGTCCTGATCACTTGTACCACCAGGGGTAAGGGCCCTATTCCACCGGACGATTATCAGTTGCATAATCATTAACGATTAACGATCTCAAACGACCGCTATTGCGAAAGACCTGAAAACGTTCACTCATTTCCATGGAACGATAATCGTTACTTATGATCGTAATTGCAATCGTTTTTCTTCGCTATTTATTCGCTATTGCTTTCGTATCTATTGCGAACGAACAATGTCTTATTCAATGCGAACGATTTGCGAACGTTTTGCGAACGAGCAACGATAAAAATAGGTCCAGGTCTTATAAAACGATCAACGATCTCTCGTTCGGTCGTTAATCGTTAACTGCATTTCAACCGAACGATTATCGTTCAGATTCGAACGATTTAACGATAATCTGAACGATAATCGTCCGGTGGAATAGGGCCCTTAGTCACTTACCTCCATTCTGTCAGATCTTCAATCTGTGCATAGAGTCTGCTCTCAGGCAGACTCTATGCACAGATTGCTGATAATGCTGATGAATGCTATGCTATGGCATAGCAGTCATCAGTATATGCAATCAGAGCTTTACATATATAAGCCCCCTAAGGGACGTATATATGCAATACAAAATGTGTAAAAAAATAAGAAATAATAATAATAATAATAATAATAATAATAATAATATTTAAGAAAACCCTAATAAAAATGCCCCAATAAAGATTTATATTCCCCCCTTTCCCATTATACAAATAAAAATATTAAATAAATATAAAAAAAACCAAACATATTATAAATCATAGTGTGCAGAATTGTCCAATCTGTTAAAATATAACAAAATTGTTCCAGCACGTTGAATGGCGTAAATAAAAAGCGATCAAAAAACACCAGGATTGTCTCAGATTTTTATGAATCCCCATAGAAAACCTCTTGACAGTTTCTGTCTCGGCCAGAGATGTCAGCAGAGAGCACTATGTCAGACTGAAAGGAAAACAACATTTCCTGAATGACATACAGCAGCTAATAAGTATGGGAAGACATTTAGGGAAGATATTTAGTTATTTGATTTTATTGTATGTTATCATTTTATAACAACCTGCATTCTACGCATAAAATAGGCTCAGGCACTGCTCAAGTCCCAGTATTTTTTATATATAAAATCTGCTATGAAGAGAGCCTTACGTGAAGCTGACATGGAGCATATGTGCCATGCTATATTGTTTATTAGATATATTTTTTTGTATGTATTTTTTATATTTTTATTTCATGATAAACACTCTGCAATAGAGAACAAATACAAAATACAATATTTACCCTAAGAAGATATAAGGTTGTCATTTGGGGGCAGTATGATGACATATTACAAATCTAAGGAAATCAAAGAAAAAAGGGATACAGACAGAATCCGCTAAGCTTATAAATAGACAGGATATGTTTGTGTATGTATTAAAATGTTCTAGAGAAATTTAAAACAACATTGAGATTGGATTGCCCTTAAACCAATTTAAAATACAAGAAAAAACGAAGTAGTGAATTTCTAACATAAGCAAAAAAAAAAAAAAAGTAAAAAAAAAAAGTAAAAAAAAAAAGCATAATTCAACATATAAAACTTCTGAACATAGGACAATAAATATTTAAATTCACTGTTCTAAGATAGCTCCAAGAATTTAACTATTGAACATTACATATTTATAAGAGTTCTTCAGTCAGCTGCTGTGAGGGTTGAGGAAAAATCTGTAATAAGAGGATAATCCTGTAAAATATGTCAATTAAATTGGTCTTCACGACTGTTCATTTGTAAGATAAATAATGTTAGATATTGTAATGTCTGCTAAATCTTTTTGCCCAGTTTACTAGGACATTACCCTGTCAATCCCTTCCTGTGATATGATGTAGATGTACCCATAATATGTCCCACATTTACATTACTGTGGCCATGCAATCACTGGCGGAGCCATGGCAGCCTTGGGCCCATTATAGAACCATGGAAGCAGGGGTAGATTGGTTACGCAATGCCAGTGCCAGGGGCGTGTGCCTCTTAATAAATCCGGTAGGGGAAAAAGGGACGGGCCGTATTTAAGACTGGCAAGCAAGTACCCCAGTCTTGATCAATGTCCCCATATGTTTTTAAAGCGAATGTACCATTTTAAGTATTGGATTTTTTTTTTACTACCTGGTTGGTGCCGCCATGGAAATCCTGATGGCACGGTCCATATTTTAAATTGGATGCCATCACCTGGCGACACAGCTTCACTGGATCCCCAGACATGGAACACAGCTGCCTCCATAGTATCCTTTCCGGTGCATCCTACTTCAGAGCCGGCGCTGGCTTTCACGCCACTTCTCCACCACTTCTACCTACACACAGACTAATAGATAAAGGTGTCACCACCGAAATGTCGGATATTCTATTCCTAATAAATTATACACAAGAGCACTTGCATCTAAAGTGTCTCCAGTCAATTTCTTTTGTATACCCAGTGGATTACCTTCACAAACCTCAGTCTCACTTTCCACTGTAAGAATAATCCCTCATGCAGCTAGACTTGATCCTAAGGGTGTTATTACACGGGCCGATGAAGGTCCGATAATAACTGTAAACGAGCACCGATCTGCTAGGTCTGATACGTTACTGATGTCCTTGCAGCCCTTGCTTTACTTTATACATTACCTGTCCAGGCTGCAGGGCTCCTCTTGTTGTCTTCTCCCTGGGTCCCGGCCAATGATTGGCTGAGCGGCCTGTCAGCTCAGACAGGCCGCTCTGAAGCTGGAGCTTGCGGGACCCGGGGAGAAGAAGACGGCAAGAGGAGCCCTGCAGACTGGATGGGTAATGTACATCGTCAACCACTGGCCGCGCATCGCTATTACACGAAGCAATGCGCGGTCGGCACTCGACAATTATAGGTTCAAACTTATATCAACGATCAGCCAATGATCGTTGTCATTGGCTTATCGTTGTATTTATTACACGGACCGATAATCGGCCGAAACAGGCAGATTATCATTCCTTGTAATAGTACCCTAAGACAGGCCCATCACTGAGGAAAGGGGATAACATTACACAGGGGGCACCAAGACCGCCTCCAGTGGATAGAGCTGGCCAGTACACACGATAAAAACTGCGCCAGTCGCAGCATTTGGAAAAATGAACCAATACTGGAAATGGTACATGCGCTTTAATTTTCCTGTCATTGTTACGATATGTTCACACAACATTTTTCCTCTGTTTTTGAAACAAAAAAAATTATCGTTTCACTGTTTGGCCGCCCGTAATGCAATGACGGTTGTTGGTACATTATTCTAGTTTATTGTCCGTTTAGATGGAGCAATAATTCGCCCAATCGATCTTTCAACTATTTTGAAACAACAGTATTGTTTTTATGCCAATGAGCGTTTAGACAAAGCGATTAATCGTTGAGAAGAATTGTACGATCGTTTTAAGATCGCTTAAGGCCATTTCACACACTAGGATGAATCTGTGAAAGTCTGTTTAGATGAAGCAATCTGCGAATTTTCAGCGACCGACCAACGACAATTTGAGAACACGGTGAAAGACCACGATGAACAATTTCTCGCTCATCGCTTGATCGTTAGCTATGTTTACACGAACTGATTATTGCTCAAACACGATCATTATTGAAAAAATTTGAATTTGTAAACGAACCATTAGATGGACTAATTGCCCTTTGGATGTGTCTTTAACCCCTTCAAGACAGAGCCCTTTGATGCCCGGATGTTTGGGTCAAATTAATACAATGTTCCTTCTCACCTTCTAAGAGCCATAGCGCTTTTATTTTTCCACCTACAGGGCTGGTTGGAGTGTCATTTTTTGCACCATGATCTCTAGTTTTTATAACTATCATATTGGTGTAACAGAAAATTTTTGATTGCTTTTTATTAACTTTTTTCTGATATATCATTAAATAAAATCAGCAATCTGGGTGTTTTTTTTTCCTTTTCCGTTTACGCCGTTAGCCGTGCGGGAACAATAATGTTATATTTTGATAGATCAGACAATTCCACATGCTACGATATGTAATATGTTTATTTATTTATTTTTTTATATTTTTATTTTTATAATGGGAAAGGAGGGTATTTTTTAACTTTTATTGGGAGAGGGTTTATATGGGGTTTTTTGAATACTTTTAAAAACTTTTTTTACTACACTTTTTTGTACACTTTCTTTCATTGTAAAACATGCAATCATTAAATTGCGAGTATTGATCTATGCCATGCCTTACCATAGCATAGATCAGTGTTATCGATGATCTATGCATAGAGCCTGCCTAAGAGCAGACTAGACTAAGAGGCTTACCCCTGCCCGTCGGTATATGGGTCCCAATCACTCAGTGACAGAAGCTTGTTTTTAAACGCTGCGATCATTATAGATCACAACGTTTAAGGGGTTGGTGAGACGCACCTGCGGGAACGCAGCTGCCTCTCATTACCTCCGGCCCCAGACACACTGATGTGTGCGGGACCGCTCTCACTGCAGCGGTCCTGCACACATCAGTAAGACCCTCAGTCAGGAACGTTTATATACATTCCTACTGCACTGGGTATGTGCAGTAGGAACGTATATATGCGTATTAAATAATTGTCATGATCATTATTTCGGCGTCCCTGCAGATAACGTCTGTTACTTAATACATTGTGTGCATTGGACGTCCGTCATTCCATTGACTTCAATGCACTGTACTGGTCGATAAAATAGCGGCAAAAATCCGTCTGCGTGCGCTGCATTTAACATTTTTACCGCTGGAAAAATGTCATTGAAAAAATTCTAAGAATAATAAAGGACACGCACACAAACATTGTATGCACTAGGTGGGAGTTCATTCTATTACTAAAGCAAAGAATCGGATTTAATGTGTGGATATGAATTAAAGCGATTGTATTTATGTCAAATGGACCATAATATTATTATCTCTTATTCATAAGGCAGAGACATATTTCTCTACACAGAACATGAAGGAACATACTGTATAACAAAATGATGTATTTCAACTTCGGCAGGACCTCAGGCCTTTCTGCATAAAGTCTTTCTCTCCAGAAGAATTACAGGGGGGACAGAAGAGAAGCCGTGAATATTTCTGCCGCTGCTGAAATTTAATTCTAATTCATGGATGGAAAAAATGTGGACACATGATATATTTGATGTGTGTTTATTAATATGTAATATTGTATTTCCTGTAAATGTTAAAAAATGACACAGTAAAGGTCCACATGAAAAACCGTGGTCATAAAAATTGATTTCTATTGATTTTTTTCATCCTATGTAAAAATTGCTATGAATTAGACTATAGATTTTAATTTGAATATTTTTTACTGCACAAATTCTGTATACATGTAGGGAGGGGTTGAAAAATATTTCCTCTCATGAGCCCAAGAAACTTAATTTGGCTGTTTTTGACACCAAACTTGTTAAGGCCATGTTATCATATGAACTAACATAGTTAATGTAGGGCTTATTAAGTTAACAAGGTTTTATTGAGCAAACTTTCCTCTTTTGCCTGATATTCCCACAGTGTATTTCCATTTCCATTGGGCTACCGACCACCAATCTGTTCTAAAAGCAGTACTTAGAGTGATATATATTATATGTAGATGTAGTCTAGCTGTATAGAGACATTGAGGGGATTTATGAAGACCGGTGTACTTGTATGCCGTTCTTAACTTAGGCCCGCCCCCTTTTCCCCTGCCGGATTCACTAAGAGGAGCACGCCTCTTGTAAATGTGGCCAGCCGGGCGGCCGAACCTAAACCTGGCACACCAAACGTACAGTACACCTGCTTCCAGGTGTAGATTTGGGAGCAGGCGTAAATCATGATGAATGATGCGTGAGGTGGCCACCCCTCCCTTCCGCCTTGCCCCACCCCCGAGCTGCCCCTGCCAGCACATCGGGTGATATGGCCTTCGTACACCAGGGCAAAGGGGTGAATATGCACCTTCTCCGTGGCATATGCCTCGGGCAAACATTTCATAAATGTCCCCCATGGTGTTTATAATTGATAATATACTGTATATAAACATTTATACTACAGCTATATATATATATATATATATATATATATATATATATACATCAGCCAGACCATTGTTTTTAGAGCAGATTGGTAACTGGTAACGTGGACAATGAGCTGTCAACAATAGGAGGGAAAGAGCTGCATATTAGGAGAAGAAGACAAGTTTGCAAAATGAATGTATTTGCAAAAATGTGTAACTTGGCAAGCCCTACAAGTGTAACTGTGTTAGTTGAGATGGGAGTACCTTTTTAAAGGAAAATTATTAGCAGGTTAGATGAGGGTGGGGCTACCTCTCCCAGTGCACCGATCCTGCCCACCCCTGGCTGGCCCACTCAACTATCAATGATAATACCGGACAGGAGCGAACCAGTGCTCTGAGGGCTTTAGTCCCGCCCCAAGTACTCCATAGTGTCTGATTAGCCTGTGGATATAACTACTAAATACATGGAAATGCCACCGGCATGAAGGTAAGACACATACCTTCTTCCTCGGCATCTCCTGTGCACAATAGGAAGATATTAGCAGGTTAGATATGTCTATGTCTGCTATCAAGAAAAACTGTACAAGGTCTCCTTGACACGTTTTTTTTTTAACTGCTTTTAAATGTCTGTAAACTATTTTTCACAGTCATTTTTTTAAAGAGCTTTTGATTGCATTTTGTTACATCTTTAATCTTTTTTCTGGTGTTTTTCAAATGATAGAGAAAAGCCTAAAAGAAAAATACAAGAGAAAACACAATACTCAGAGCATGCTGCATAAAAAAAGAAAAACATCTAAAATATGACCTTTTTAAAATGTAAATGGTAAAAATATCTTAATCCCTTAACAACGCATGACGGGTATACAGGGATCAGAGAGGGTTCCCGGCGTGAGCCCTCTCTGCAGCCCGCGGTCCCCGGTTGCTATGTGTAGCCAGGAACCGCGGGTATTAGCCGCTGCGGCCGATCGCCTCGGCTGGCTAATTAACTATTCAACGGAGGGGAGATCCGTTGTAATGAGCCAGCCGGGGCTCAGCGTCGGAATGACGCTGATCCCAGCTCCGCAATTCATTTAGATGATCTGCAGCAGACAATTATAATAGAGCACCGATCTGATGGATCGGCGCTCTGTTATATACACAGCATTGATCTCAATAGGAGATCAGTGCTGTGTATATAGAAGTCCCCCAGGGGGATCAGTGCTGTGTATATAGAAGTCCCCCAGGGGGATCAGTGCTGTGTATGTAGAAGTCCCCCAGGGGATTAGTGCTGTGTATATAGGAGTCCCCAGGGGATCAGTGCTGTGTATATATAGAAGTCCCCCAGGGGATTAGTGCTGTGTATATAGGAGTCCCCAGGGGATCAGTGCTGTGTATATATAGAAGTCCCCCAGGGGGCTTCTAATTACTGTTAGTGAAAAAAAAATAAAGTGTTTTTATTAATAAATAACCCCCTCCCCTTATAAAAGTTTGAATCACCCCTCTTTTCCCATTTTATAAATAAGAAAAAAATAAAATAAAAAATAAACATATTTGGTATTGCAAAAAATGGCAAAAAAGTGCAAAATTGCTCATTTTTGTTGACATTAAATCAAGAAAAAATGTAATAAAACGTGTTCAAAAAGTCGAATATACGCAAACAAGGTACCAAAAGAAAGAACAGATAGACACCTTACACAGCCCCATAGACCAAACAATAAAAGCGTTATAAGGATGGGAATAGAGCGATTTGAAACACATTTAGTTTTCTTTAAAAGGTTTAAATTTTTTAAAATCCATCAAATAATATAAAAGTTATACAAGTTACATATCGTTGTAATCGTACTGACTTGAAGAACATAGACAACATGTCAGTTTTACCATAGGGCGGACAGCGTAAATACGAAACCCCTCAAAATAAAAGGAATTGCATCTTTTTTTCAAATTTCACTGCACATATAATTTTATTTTTATAAAATTTAAGGCTGTATTTGCAAAGTATAATTGATGTTGCAAACAATTAGGTGGGTCTGTGGGTCTGTAGGGGGAAATATGCAAGCGCAGTGGCCTTTTAAACATGAGGAGGAAAAATCGAAAGCGCAAATAGGAAAACTGGCTCCGTTAAGGGACTTTTTTTTAGTTGAAGCTTTTGCTAGAGCCTAAAAAAACAAGAACAAAAGCACAAGCAAGATTTTTTTTCCCAAATGGCAGAAAAATGCTAAATGTTTTAGACATATAGACCAAGAATTGTGTGTGTGTAGAGTCTTCAACTAACATCAACCTACAGAAAACTTGATCCTGGATAGAACGTAGTCACAAAATAACTACATACTGCCCATTCAATTCAATGAGGCCATTGGCAACCTGCGGACTACTTTTTGGGCTAACTTCAGCATCCTTTTTTTCATAGGTTCCCGACGTGTAGTCTGGTCATGATGTGAACCTAGCCTAACATTATGGAGTCTTCCCTAATGTCAATAAATTGATATGTCTAATGTCTATTCTATTACATGGAATGATTAATCTTTTACCTTTTACCTCCAGTTCCCTTTTGATTTATTACATACTGCTGTTTCACATACCAATGTTTTTAATATACAGTACTAGTAGCATTCCATTATAATTCATTACACATGCCATACCTCTGTTCCTGAACACCAGGGTGTGCGGGAACATAATGATGGGAATCCCCCGCTCCATGTTTCCCGCAACAGAGAGAGGAACAGGGATGGGCGGCTGTATAAACTTGCTGTGCTGCTCCTGCTTATGATGAGAATCCCTGCTTCTTTACAGGGTGTTTCCTGCAGTTGAGAGAAGTAGGGCAGCAAGTTTTAACAGACGCCCGCTCCTGCCTTTCTTTGGGGAACACCCTGTAAAGAAAAAAGATTCCCATCAAATTGATGGGAATCCCCCGCGCTGCTGGCCCCACACTGCTCAGCTATCATCTCCTGTTGCTCCCCGCCACCAGTGACCTCTGTCTCCTCTGGATCCCCCGCAGGCCCGGAGCACCTCCCGCACTCTTCCCCAGCCCGCCGGGGCCCTGCTGTTGTGCCGGCAGCCCCGCTCACATACTCCTCAGCCGCTGCTCCCCGTTGCCTCTGCAGACTCTCCATCACCCCCCAGAAACAGTGGGGAACAGGTGGCGTGGAGCAGCGAGAGATGAATAGCTGAGCAGTGCGGGGGGAAAATTATGTCCGAGAACTGAGCCACCACTCAATTACTTTATATTACAGACACTTTGATAAAGATCCTACTGGATCTAAGCATTGGAAAATATCATTTTAGTGTGTCATTACAGATAAGTGCAACTTAAACATGCTGCTTCCATGTTTTCCTGGCTCTCTAGGGCTGCATCCAACTTCTTCAGCCACCGGTATTCAAATTCCGAACAATTGGACAATTGTAATTATGACAAGTATCTCTTTCATGTATTTGTTCAATAACTCCATGGCCATGACCACACAATCTCTTTTTTGGCCACTGGCTTTTTTTGGACGACCCCCATTTTGTGGCCAAATAACTGACGTAATATAAAGAAAACAGCTGTTGTTTGGTGAAGAAATGATGGCCATGCAAAAAGACGACTGTAAAAAAAAAAAGACATTGGGGGAGATTTATCAAACATGGTGTAAAGTGAAACTGGCCCAGTTGCCCCTAGCAACCAATCAGATTCCACCTTTCATTTTCCAAAGAGTCTGTGAGGAATGGAAGGTGGAATCTGATTGGTTGCTAGGGGCAACTGAGCCAGTTTCACTTTACACCATGTTTGATAAATCTCCCTCATTGTGTGGTCGTGGCCCATATGTGGTGTATTATGTCTTAATATTAAAGGGGTAGTTCAGATTTTTTTTTTCTTTCAAATGAACCGGTGCCAGAAAGTGGCAGAGATTTGTACATTACTTCTATTAAAAAATCTCAAGTCTTCCACTACTTATCAGCTGCAGTGTGTTCTGCAGTGGTGTATTCTTTCCAGCCCCGAGAGCAGGAGAGGTTTTCTATGGGGATTTACTACTGCTCTGGACAGTAGAGAACACTGTGTCAGACTGGAAAGAATACACCACTTCCTGCAGGACATATAACAGCTGATAAGTACTGGAAGACTTGACATTTTTTAATAGAAGTAAATTACAAAATTCTTGTACTTTCTGGTACCAGTTGATTTGAAAGATTTTTTTTTTTTGGTGAACAATCCCTTTAAGCTTTGATTATTGTCTCTAATATAGCGGCACATGAGAACACAGTGCAGCGGTAACAGGAGGCATTATCACATCATTCACCAGGCTAGTTTATTATGCCTACAGTTAAGGAAAGGAAATTATTACTTTTCTATTTATCCTGCATATTAAAGCAATTTCCTTAACATTCATATTTAATATATCATTAAACATTTAAGAATAAGATGTATCTGTGTCATTGAATAATTTTACATTGACTTGTCCCTTTCAACTACTTCCTGCATTATGATGTACTTGTACATGGAGGAAAATAGTATATTACCACATCTCCACATCCATATACTCTACATTATAGTGGGCTTGAGGCTTGACGCGTGTTTACCACTAGGCCCCATGGTCCGGTCCCTAGGGCAGCACCTTGCAGGAGAAGCAGCACCAGGGAGCAGGGGGAAGGAAACAACTTTTTTTAAAGTTTTTAGTCTGTCACCTCCCGTTCAGACTTGCCAGTAAATCTGTTATCTTTTCGAGGGGGGAGGGGTGGGAAATATGGTGGTATTGGTCCAGCTGATTGGACCTGCTGATTGCAGATAAAGCTGAAGACATTGCCTGCCGGGAGCCCAGGATGGTAAGTATAATTTATATAATTTATACCCCCCTTCCCAATGGGTAAAAGCTGTGGAAATGTAGTATGCATTTGCACAGCCTTGAGCACCAGGATACTTGGTCGAGCATTATACTTGATCGAGCGTGATCCCTTAACACTAGTAAGGATCAATTTTCCTTATGAAAAGGCAAAAAAAATTCAAGATCTCTTTGCTCAATCAATAAGGGGAAAATCAGCTTGTGTTTAGTGAGGGGGTTCTCTAACTTATGGGCCTGGTCACGACTGCAACTGCTGTGACCCCTATGCCTACGCCACAACAATAAAAATATGTAATAAGAAAAAAATGAGAAAACATAAGCTGCCCTCCAAGGTTTCTCTTTCTCTGTCTACTCTTTCATCTGATGTGTAACGCATTCCCCTTTTTACTGCTGCTATCTTATAACATTGAGTAAGCTGATAGTCCAACTAAATTGTAAGAAATTTCTAATGGCTTTTTAGAGAGTTGCATCCCTTTGCGGGTGGGTTTCACACCCTGTAAAATAAAAACAGAAAATGGCAGTAAAATCAGTACAAAAATCAGCTGTTTTTTTTTTTTTTTTTAAATCTAATAATGTGTTCTTAAAGGGGTTATCCAGCGCTACAAAAACATGGTCACTTTCCCCCTACTGTTGTCTCCAGTTTGGGTGGGGTTTTGAAACTCAGTTCCATTGAAGTAAATGGAGCTTAATTGCAAACTGCACCTAAACTGGAGACAACAGTAGGGGGAAAAGTGGCCATGTTTTTGTAGCGCTGGATAACCCCTTTAAGGCCCTGGAAAAGCAGCTGTCAGTCTGTAAACAACAATTTAAAAAAAAAAAAATCTATTCTTGATTTTAAATTCAAAAACTACATAAAAAAACATGAAAGTGAGAACAGACCCTGAGTCCAGAAGTAGAGAAATTTTCTTGTAATGCAGCCTGGCAGGTCACAGTTACTACTGTTCCTATTAGAATCCCTGTTATTCCAGCCGGGTTAGTCACAGACAATCTGAACAGGCTCTAGAGAACATGCAGATAGTTTATGACAGGGATGTAGCAACAATCTCAGCCCAGTAGTGAGAAGTGACATTTCATTGACTCTGATTGAGGGAAACATTAGCTAAAGACGTCGCAGCGGCAGCGTACAAGAAAAATATATAGTGTTTTTGTCAATTTTAAAAAAAAATATTGTAGTGTTATTATTTCTTCAATTAGTTGATGATACATTTAGGGCCCTATTACACGGGAAGATTATCCTGCAAAAATTATTTCATTGTTTGAATGTAAGCAATAATCTTTCCATGTGTATGCAGGCAATGATCAAATGATCAAAATTCACCCATATGTCGCTCATCACACCTTATGAGCTGACTATAAAATTGTTGTTAAACGTTTGAGATTCTGGGGGAAGTGGATGGGGGGGAATGGGTCAGGTCCCTTAAAGGGATTATCCAGCACTACAAAAACCTGGCCACTTTTGCCCCACTCTTGTCTCCAGTACAGGTCTGGTTTGCAATTAAGCTCCATTTATTTGAATGGAACTGAGTTTCAAACCCCACCCGATCTGGAGACATGAGTGGTAGCCATGTAGCCATGTTTTTGTAGCACTGAATGGCCCCTTTAAGTTTATCCTCTCTATATCACACTTAATAAAGTTAAGCAGGCAGTAGTGAAGTTTAACAGGTTTTATTTAGGTATATTTTCTGTCACTGTTTCTACCTCACAAAAACAGGGCATTGCTTCATTTTACCTCACAACACACTAAAAAATGAGGATTTTCTGCAGCTTCAGGGTGTGAGTCAGGATGTGCGGCAGACAAACGGACAAATTCATGTAATAGAAACCTATTACAAATAAGCTTAGATTATGGGTGGGGATTGAACAGGGTTAAATTTTATTAAGTGGAGTACCCATTTAAAGATTTTTGATTTAAAAATAAATATATAAACGGCACCTGAGCAACATGC
Source organism: Dendropsophus ebraccatus (assembly GCF_027789765.1). NCBI lineage: Eukaryota > Metazoa > Chordata > Amphibia > Anura > Hylidae > Dendropsophus > Dendropsophus ebraccatus. The sequence continues at coordinate 20,817,045 of NC_091464.1, forward strand.
TTGGTCAAGCCTCAAGCAGTGCTGAGCACCCCGATTCTTGATCAAGCACTATACTTGATTGAGCATGCTCCCTTAAAACAATTGAAGATCTCTTTGCTCAGTCAATAGTGAGGGGGTTCTGTAACTTATGGGCCCGGTCACAACTGTAACTGCTGTGACCGCTATGCCTACGCCACAACAATAAAATATGTAATAAGAAAAAAAACAAGAAAATGTAAAGCTACCCTCCAAGGTTTCTCTTCCTCTGGTGTGTAACGCATTCCCCTTTTTACTGCTACTATCTCTAACATTGCGTAAACTTATAGTCAAACTAAATTGTAAGAAATTTCTAATGAAGGCTGTTTAGAAAGTTGCATCACTTTGCAGGTGGGTTTCACACCCTGTAAACTGAAAACTGCAGTAAATTCAATACAAAAAGCAGACTTTAAAAAAATAAAAATAAATCTAAGTCTATGGAAAAGCAGCTGTGAGTCTGAAAAAAAAATATATATTTTTTAAAAATCTATTCTTGATATTAGGTTCAAAAACTGCATCCAATAACCTGAAGGTGAGAACAGACCCTGAGTCCAGAAGTAGAGAAATTTTCTTGTAATTCAGTCTGGCAGGTCACAGTTACTACTATTACTATAAGAATCCCTGTTATTCCAGCAGGGTTAGTCACAGACAATCTGAACAGGCTCTAGAGAACATGCAGATAGTTTATGACCGGGATGTAGCAACAATCTCAGCCCAGTAGTGAGAAGTGACATTTCATTGACTCTGATTGAGGGAAACATTAGCTAAAGACATCGCAGCGGCAGCGTACAAGAAATATATATAGTGTTTTTGTAGATGTTTTTTTTTTTTTAACATTGCAGTGTCATTATTTTTTTTAATTAGTTGGTGATACATTTAGGTCCCTATTACACGGAAAGATTATTGTACGAAAAATCATTATATTATTCGAATTTGCGTGATGTTTCCATGTGTATGCAGGCAATGATCAAATGGCTAACGAAAATTGGTTCGGATGTTGTTGATCGCATCTTTTGAGCTGTGTTAATTGTTTGCAAATCTTTCGATGTATGGACGCTTCGTTAGTTTAGAATAATGATTGTTCGTATACTATAAAAAAACAAAAGAGCCGGAACACAGGAAGTGCAGAGTTTTCCATGATAATTTAAAAGACCACCTTTTTTTTTAATATCACATCTACTGTTGATTTAGGTTTTGAAAGTTATAACGGAAGTGACAATTTAAATTATGTAATTTTAGTCACGTGCTAATGTCAAATATAACGGACCTGTCCGTAGGAGCATAAACCTGATAAATATGTCATTACTAGTGATGGGTGAACATCCTGATGTTCAGTTCGGATTCCGAACACACACACAAAAAGAAATGATCGAGATCGGTTCATGTTCGTGTTCACCGAACATTCACAAACAAATAGCGAATGTACAGTAGAAGCGTACGCTTCGGTTACGCACATATGTGTGCAAATTATCAGGTGCAAAGCGTAAATTACGCAGTTGCGTACGTTCACATGTTCGAAAATGATCATTATAACCATTCCGATCATCGAACAAATTGTTCGAGATCGGTGAACACGAACAATTAGCGCCATGTTCATATGAACATTTAGGGTCAGTTAACATGTTCAGACTTGCCGCGTAGATCTCGCTGCGAGTCTGTCAGGTCCTGGCAGTTCTCTGTCACTACATACTGCGGTCTGAACGACCGCTGCGTGTATGTTATTCTGCCGCCCCTTAAACCCTTCTGCTGCCGCCCGACTCCCGCTCTGTATATATTACCTCTCCTCACTGCACGGGGTCCCGGCCTACTGCTCTCCCGCCCGGCCAATCAGTGGCTGCGGCTGGGCAACATGCTGATTGGCCGGGCGGGAGAGCAGTACGCCGGGACCCCGTGCAGTGAGGAGAGGTAATGTATACAGAGCGGGAGCAGAGCAGGAGCCGGGTGGCAGCAGAAGGGGTTAGGGGCCGGCAGAATTACATACACGCAGCGGTCGTTCAGACAGCATGAGTATGTAGTGACAGTGAACTGCCAGGACCTGACAGACTCGCAGCGAGATTTACGCTGCGAGTCTGTACGTGTGAACTGACACTTAAAGGGAACCTGTCACCCCCTGTGCCGGGTCAGAAGCTGGCCGACCCCCCCGTGCAGACCCATATACTTACTGCTTCCGAGAAGTCCCGCCAACGAGATATCTCCGTCTGAAGCAATGCGCTCACTCACCAGAGATGAGTCCGACGCCCATAAATAATGACTGGAGCCATCATTCTCTATGGGCGTCGAACGGAGATAACTCGGCGGCGGGACCAGGTCCAGGAGCGGGACTTCTCAGAAGCGGTAAGTATATGGGTCTGCATCGGGGTCTCGGCCAGGCTCTGTCCCAGCACGGGGGGTGACAGGTCTCCTTTAAGAACATGTTCATGCTCATCATTTAAGAACATGAACATGCTCATCACTAGTTAGTAATTAGCTATGTTATTTCAATTATTTAAACCACTACACAATGTAACTCTATGGCCTTAGGTGACAGTGCCGTTACCGAGCACCAAACCGTATTCATCTTCTTTATCGGCCAACAAAGCATGGAAACGGTTAAATAGGTTATGGCATGCTAAACTAACACACGAAACGCTTTGAGATTCGCTTTAATGAAAAACCAAATAACCAACAAGTTAGAGACCCGATCCATTTTATCAGACTCTACAGGGGAAATTTCCAGAAATATTGCAATTTAGAGAAAGAGAAAAAGAGAAGTCTCGTTTGGGAATAGATTCAATCTTCTGTAGAAGTTATTTTAATGGAGAGGGGCTTTTGGCAGCAATAAACGTCATATTTGGGGATGTTCGGGCTGACAGCAGTTTGCAATCGCCGGCTCGCTCCCTGTCTTTTTTGCTTATACAGCCGTGTTTGATTATTCGAAGAGGCACTTATTGTGCGCGGCGACTGACAATGCAGCCAGATGATAGATTTGAAGGCGCACATTAGTATGCCTTAAAGAAGGATCCTTCACAGCAGAGCTTCTGGTAGGAAGCCGTCTCCATCTATTTATACAGCCGCGTAGGTATATTATATCTATACGAGTATAAATACATTAAATAGCTGCACAGATGTTGCTCACTTAATTGTCCCATCTGCTGTATTATTCAATGCAATCTCGCCAATCATCTTTGTGTTCCGTAGCTGGACGTGCTGTAACTTTTTTCCGTTAACTTCGTTTTGAATTATGTTTAATACATAATAATATTTTACTTTTATATTTTTTTCTTTGATGCTAAAGCTTAGAACGGCTGCATTTGTGATTTTACCTTCGTACTCAAATATCATTAGTGTATGGTTAGAAATTCAGCTTATGTTCCCATAGAAACTATATAAACCGAGAACAACTCAATCTACCGTATTTATATACAGATTTTTTTTAAAGGCATACCTAGTTTTTAGAAATAAACTATTCAGAGGTTATGTTCAGTAACATTTATATCAACCTTGTCTTATCCTGTCTATAAAGATGTCCTGGCAATAAAATACATTAAATGTAGGCTGTATTAAAGGGGTACTCTGGCGAAATTATTTTTTCTTTTATATCAACCGGTGTCAGAAAGTTATATAGATTTGTAAATTCCTTTGAAAATCTCAAGTCTTCTAGTACTTATCAGCTGCTGTATGTCCTGCAGGAAGTGTTGTTTTCTTTCCAGTCTGATGCAATGCTCTCTGCTGCCACCTCTGCCCATGTCAGGAACTATCCAGAGCAGTAAAGGTTTTCTGTTTCAATCTTTTTATTAGTTTTTTTTTTATATAATACATGTCAGAATGACATCATTTTAAAATTGCATCATAGATATTTCAGCTATGTCATAGACAAAACAAGTCAGAAACAGCATATATCATGAGATCTATGAGAAACAGCATATATCGCTTGAGATCTATATACCCAAAAGAATGGGGAATTGCTACTGCTCTGGACAGTAATTTTGTTGCATGTAGTTTCAGTACCAAAATGCTGATGAGCTTAGTGCACAGGTATTTTAAATTATTTATTTAAAGCGAATGTACCATCAGTACATTTGCTTTAAGTCTGTTCACTTAGATAGTACGGCACCAACGATGAAGCACTGGAGGCGAACTGGCCCGCCTCCAGTGGAAGGAAACCCTGGCCCCTCTATGCCCTTCTAGGGCTCTATTAGAATCAATGGAACTGGGTCTCCTACTCCTGGGGGCAGGCTGGACTGCCTCCAGTGCTTCACCCCCGGCCGGTGCCTGGGAATAGAATGGCACTGTATGATCGAAAAAAAGGACTGCAGCTCCAGCCGCCCTGCGTCGGCGACATTCTATCCATGTGCAAAACTGAAAGCGAATGTACTGTTGGTACATTCACTTTAAGAGTAACCTAACCTAAGAGTAACCTAATGTTACATCACAGTGCCAAATAGATTATTGGACCTGCCATTGAAAAAGGTGACCACATACTTTAACTGAAGGTCTGAGGGCCATACTACATATTACACTATAGTAAACCAGCATCGGTCTGCTAGATTGGAGCTTGTTTACAGAGCCTATTACACGGTTCGATTATTGAGCAGCAAGGGCTGTATATATATTGTTAGTGGTGTCCGTGCAGCCCTTAAAATAATAAACTATACATACTTCTCCATGCTCCTTGATGTCCTGCTAGCTTCGGCCCGCTCCCCGCAGTGACCGGCTGTTTTTTGCTACATCCCTGTCATCCCTGTATACTTACCCATGATGATCACTTTCCCTTTGGCGCTTACGTCACATTTCTTAGGACCCCCTCTTCTTTACATTGAAGACTTCTCCCTAGCTGCGGGCCAGCTGGAGAAGAGGTCATGTGGGCGCTAGTGGGATTTGCGGGGAAGGGGCAAAAATGGACTACTTCGTAAATGGTCTTTATTAGAGATGAGCGAACTGGGTTCGGGTTCGAGTCGATCCGAACCCGAATGTTCGGTATTTGATTAGTGGCGGCTGCTGAAGTTGGATAAAGCTCTAAGGTTGTCTGGAAAACATGGATACAGCCAATGACTATATCCATGTTTTCCACATAGCCTTAGGGCTTTATCTAACTTCAGCAGCCACCGCTAATCAAATGCCGAAAGTTTGGGTTCAGATCGACTCGAGCATGCTCCAGGTTCTCTCATCTCTAGTCTTTATCTTAAATGGATTGTCTCTTTTATTTTAAAGGAGATAAGAAAACTGTCTTCCTTAGATTAGGTTCACACAACCTTTTTTTTGGCCTTTTGACGGCCATCCACAAAGACGGCCGTCGAATGGCCAAAAAGAGACATTGTGTGAACCTAGCCTTAAACTGTAGGGGGGAGCTGCAAAGTTCCCCTAGACAACCTGTGGCTAGATGTGGGACTATTTACTATGTTTCACTTATCCTGCAGAGCCCCTTTAATATTTACTTGCTTGCTTTGTATTTTTTTTTTTTAACATCCATTGCCTTCTGACCCTGTTTAACAAGATTGTTAAATGAATCCCGTTCTCTCTAGCAGCCTCCAGACCATATAATTAGATCCAATTTTGCATGGATCACCCACAGGGCAACATTGTCACTCACGGTTGTCTCCAGCCCTTATTATTAGCCCTATATACATTTCGTAAGAATAACCCATAAGGCACCGTTGTCACTGAGAACTCTCTCGGCTACATTTTACTTATATTTCCCATGTAAAAACCAGGGACGAGTAAGATGACGTTCCAGCTGGGTTTTTGAAAGAGGTGAAGTAAAATGCAGCAATTATTAAGCTTAAGTCAGCAGATAAGATGCAATTACATGCCTGGGAAAATTTCTGCTGCAGCAGGAGATAAAGAAGCAAATGGAAGAAATAAGCAAACATTGACTTAGAAAAGATTGCGAGCAAAAATTAGATCTGATGACAGAGTGATCACTAATTGGATTCATTTGGAATTATAGAAACACAGCTGATTGCCTGTTGTTAACAAACGGGGGAAAGCGCATTAAAATGGTGCGGAAAGAAAGCTCTCGCTATGGTGAAAAGTCCATTGATTCTTTAGCTCTCAATTTACATGTTCTATTGATTACAGAATGGCCATTCCGAAGAACAAAAGTTTAGAAAATGACGCAATAATAAAAGTTCTTATGGTTTAACAGAAATAAAACTGAAATTATAATTGAGTTATGGTATAATTTGTCAGCAGTGCTAAAAGGCCAAGTGTTATCTATCAATCATGGAGCAGTGTTAAAGGGATACTCCAGTATCAGAAAATTGTATTTAAAGTGAATGTACCACTGGTGCATCACTTTGGGTTTTTCACATGAACAGACCGACACCGGCGAGGGGATGCTGGTGCCACGGTCCTTTTTTTTGGACCCCCGTCCGCATCCCATGCCCGGCGCCGGTCTGTTCCCAAGCCCCAGCCCACCGGTACCCAGTATGACAAAACCTCTCCCCTCTGTGAGGCAGCTCTATTAGAATCAATGGAGCCACATGACAGAGAGGAAGGGAGATCATCACACTGGGTGCCGATGGGCCCGCCTCCAGTGCTTTATGCTGAGCTGGTGCTCGGGAATAGACCTGCGCCGTGCACGGGAACAGGCAGTGGTTAAAAAATAAGTACCACGGCACTGGCATCCCCACACCAGTGCCAGTCTGTTCATGTGAAAAACCCAAAGCAACGTACCTGGTGGTACCAGTGGCATGAAGGCAGGCCATGCAACTGCTATGGTGCCCGTGCAGTAAGGGGTTCCGGCAGAGTGTGCTCTGCCTTTATGGTATGCCACTGACGGCAGACCACTGTGCAGACCCCCTCCCCCCCCACTCCAGGGCCCCAAGAGGGATCCTCCATTATTGTAACGCCGGGTGAGCCGGCTGAACATCAGAAAAAGAGGAACAGAAGATCAGGAAAAGGTGCTACATTCGGTTTAAATAAATACAATAAAATATAAATAGAATAAAATGACCTAAATACGTAAAATTGCAAAATGTACATTGTCCTCAGCTTCCTGGCAAATTTCTCTCACCTGTGACAACACATCATCCTCTGATGTTACAGGAGGCGTGGATGGATCCTGTTTCTGACCTCTAGCCCCATCCTTTAAGTGATTTTACAATCTTTGACCAGCCACTCCAGCCTACTGTATCCTCATCTTCCCGAGCAGACAAGGAGTGAAAGAAGCAGGTGTTGCAATAGTCTGCAGTGAAATCAGATGTCTTACAACAGCTTTGGAAAGGAAACTGACAGGAGTGCTGGAGAAAGAGAGTAGGCAGGTTGGGAGGACTGTGATAAAGAGCTGAGGGAAAGGAATGCATTCTTGTATTACTGCTCAACCAGTAGGTACAACTACAAAATGCTGAAGTGCCCCTTTATGCTCTGTTCACATCAGCATTGTGTCTTTCATTTATACCACAACACTGTACTGAATCTGTCACATGACGTGGCCTAGAGTATCTGTGCCCTAGGCCTGCACCGCCTCTCCATCCCTCCTTTCCACCCTCTTTACCATTATGAATGCCCCTGGGCAAGATTTCTCTTGGTTACCACTACATGTGCCTTAACGATCCAGCACATGTCAGTTTTGTGCAGCCACTATTCATTGAATAGCGCCTGCACAAAACTGACAGTGCAGACAATGTAAAGTGCAGCTCTGGCTGCACTTTACATTGTCGGCTACGATGAATTGGAACGCGGGCTCACCTGAATGTGGCCGCATTCCAATTCAAAAGAAGTGAAGTTCATCCAGCCAGTACTGCAGTACTGCCTGAAATGAACTTCACTGATAATGCCTGTTCTGTGACATGGCCGGGTCACAGAACGTCCGCTGTCATACTGTGTGTGAACCCAGCCCAGTAGTGGATTATAATAGGGGTGTTTTGGGCGGCAGCCCGGGGCCATGACCACCCAAAAAGACTTATACTTTCAGTGGCGTACTGTCTCCTGGCTACACTTCTGCCATGATTTGCAAAAAATCACAGTTTTTTATGGCAATTTTGCACAAATCAGGACATCATGACATTATCTGTCCTGTACTATGAACGCCAGGCTAGTGCTGCCATAGTTACAGTGGGGTGGGGGGGGGGGGGGCCCAGGCTTGGTGAACAGCCCGGGGCCTATGGTAAAGTTAATCCGCCCCTGACCCAGCCTAAATATGTGCATTATTCCACATGAAGCACATTTCACATGTTCACACATTCTTTTACATCTTACAACTTGTGAATAACTACGAATCTGAGAAACCATGGTAATAACAGAATTTTAAAAAATATTTATCAACAATATAGACATTAAAACCGTGAGCTGTCAGGTCTTGTTTTGATGTCAGTTCGCTGATGCATTGTAACAATGGGCTGCCTTAAAAATGGAGCTAATTAATTCAAGTAATTCTTTCCTGTAATGAGTTTCCTGGGACAGAGCCACGATCACGTGCAGTGTCCCTGACTGTTCATTTGGAATGAGTTAATTACTTGGGTGCTTTGTGATCACAGCTGAGTATGAAAAGGAAGTCACTGTGCAGAGGTGACATGGTGGAATCCGACATGTTTTCTAAGGAATTCTCTGCAGCGCTTTGTTTTCTCTGTAAATAAAAAGAACTTTGGAGGAAAATGGTTTCAGTAAATAATGATTAGTTATGCATCCTTTGAAAAAGTGTAAAAAAGAGGCCAAAGTGTAATATAACAGAACAAAAACCTTTAGCCCCTTAATGGCCGTGCCTTGACGCAAACGGGAGTGCATTTACGCCCGCGGTATAATGTATAGCAGGCCATCATAGCTTGTCAGCACGGGGGGGGGCTAACAATTCAGTAGAGGTGAGCAAATCGGGTTCAGGTTCGAGGCGATCCGAATCCGAATGTTCGGTATTTGATTAGCTAGGGCTGCTGAACTTGGATAAAGCTCTAAGGTTGTCTGGAAAACATGTATACAGCCAATGACTATATCCATGATTTCCTCATAGCCTTAGGGCTTTATCCAAGTTCAGCAGCCCCCGCTAATCAAATGCCGAAAGTTCGGGTTCGAATCGACTCAAGCATGCTCGAGGTTCGCTCATCTCTACAATTCAGGGATAAATTCAGATCAGCCAATAGTGGCAATCTGCAGCTTGCACGTGAACGGCACCGACCGCCATTACTGTTAAAAGTAATGGTGGCCATGGTGCCACGTCCCGATCGCCGCTCCGGACGGCCGATCACGGCGATATAAGTCCCCCAAGAAAGGGTTAAATATCTGCTGTGGACACCTCAGCTAGGTAGCTGAGGTGTCCAACGCAGGTATTGACCCATACTCACCTGATCCAGCGTCCCGATTGCGTTTTCCGGGTCCCGATCACGTCCTCTTCTTCGTCGGCGTCTTCGGCTTTTTCCGTCGATCCCCTTCGGCAATCTTCGGCTCCAGCGTCGTCAAACTTCGGCTTTTTCCGGAATTTGCGCCCTACTGCCCCCTAGCAGCTGATAAGTGTATATAATACACTTATCAGTAGCTATAGGGTTGTAGAAATTTTCCGCACCCTATCGCCGCCGAGTGCTGATCAGCATCACAGGTAAGTGCACTGCTAATCATCAACTCCTCCTTTTTGGCGTAGGTTTTTTTTTTTCTGTATCCTACAGCCACGGTCTGCTGATGAGTACCGCACATAAGTGCGGCATTTATCAGCAACACCTTTTTTGGTGTAGGTTTTTTTTTTTTATACTTAATGTTAAAAAAACATGTAAAAAACACTATTACACTACATGAAATAAAGTTTTACACTACACCACTACACATTTACATACCCTATATACCAATCCCCATATAAAGATGCCCCCCTGGGTGTTTTTGGCGGCGGAGGTATACACTATTATTGCCTCTGACACCGAAAAAGCCAGTCAGGATGAATGGGGGGATCCTTTTTTCCTCCATTCATCCTCATCCTCATCATCCAGTGAAGTGTCTGGGGGAAGCGTAGCGTATGCTGCCCCCCAGACACGTCTTTTCCGCCAGTATCGTCCCAATAAGAGATGACGTGAAATTCTACAAACTCTGTGAGAGTACCTCAGGGTACACTTACAGATTTAGGGTACGTGCACACTGCAGATTAGCGAAGGATAACCCTTTGTGCATTCCGCAACTGGCCCCTGCCAGCAGACTTATGCGGGCGCGCACAATGGGGTGTAGTTTCCAGAATTTGGTCACTTGTGGGGAGTTATCTCTGTCCTGGCAGCACAGGAGCTTTGTAATTGCGACATGACCTCCATCCTCCATTCCAGCCTCTAAATAGCGCTCTGTCCCTTCGGTTGCTTTTCCTGTGCCCATTATGTCCACATGTGGGGTATTTTCGTACTCAGGGGAAATTACCCTACACGTTTTGTGTTCATTTCCTTTTTTAACCCCTTGTGGAAATGGAAAAAAATCAAGGCTAGACCAACATTTTGTGTAAAATATTTTTAATTGTTACACTAAATCATTGATCTTGTCTTGATTTTTTCATTTTCACAAGGGGTTAAAAGATAAAAAAACACAAAATGTGTAGCACAATTTCCCCCATGTACAGAAATACCCCACATGTGGGCATAAAGTGGCATGGGGGTGCAGGGTAAGCCTCCAAAGGGAAGGAGCGCCATTTGGCTTTTGGAGGCTGGATTTGGCTGGAATGGATTTCGAGGGGCCATGTTGCATTTAAAAGGCCCCTGTGTTGCCAAGACAGTTAAACCCCCCCCACAAGTGACCCCATTATGAAAACTACACCCCTCAGGGAATGTAACAAGGTGTATAGTGAGCATATGGACCCCAATGGTGACAGACACAAATGTGGAACAAATATTACATTTTTTACACTATAATGTTGGTTTAGCCTTGATTTTTCCATTTTCACAAGGGGTTAAAAGATAAAAAAACACACAAAATGTGTAGAGCAATTTCCCTCTAGTCTGTAAATACCCCACAAGTGGACATAAAGCGCCATGTGGGTGCAGGGCAAGCCTCCGAAGGGAAGGAGCGCCATTTCGATTTTGGAGGCTGGATTTATCCAGAATGGATGATGAATGCCATGTCGCATTTACAGAGCCCTCGTGCTGCCAAGACAGTGGAAACCCCCCACCCCTCAAGGAATCTAACAAGGGGTGCAGTGAGGATATGAGGTCCATATGCTCACTGCAGCCCTTGTTAGATTCCTTGAGGGGTGTAGTTTCCAGAATGGGGTCCCTTGTGGGGGGTTTCCAGTGTTTTGGCAGCACGATCGCTTTGTAAATGCGACATGACCCTTGAAATCCATTCCAGTAAAATCCAGCTTCCAAAGGCCACTTGGCGCTCCTTCCCTTTGGAGGCTCGTCCTGCGCCCCCTTGGCACTTTATGTCCACATGTGGGGTATTTCTGTACTCGGGAGAAACTGCGCTACACATTTTTGGGGTTTTTATTCCTTTTATCCCTTTTTGAAAATGAAAAATTGAAGGCTAGAACAACGTTTTAGTGTAAAAAATAATTTTTTCTTTTTTCACGCCACATTGTTCTGAAAATCTGTGAAGCACCTGTGGGGTCCAAATGCTCACCGCACCCCTTGTTAAATTCCTCGAGGGGTGTAGTTTTCTAAATGGTGTCCCTTTAGGGGTGTTTTTTATGTTTTGGCACCCCAGAGCCTCTGCCAACCTGAAGTGGTACAGTTAAAAATGACCAAATATAAAGGAGGCATTGAAATTCACTAGGCGCTCCCCTATATCTGAGGCTTGTGGTTGCGTCAAATAGCGCAATAGGGCCACATATGGGGTATTTCTATAAACTGCAGAAACGGGGCAATCAATATTGGGGTGCATTTCTATGGTAATAGGTTTATAATTATGAAAAATATTGGATTACAATAAAATCCCTGCACAGAAAATTAAAATTTTCAAATTTCTTACACACTTAGCTTTTATTTCTGTGACTCACCTAAAGGGTTAAAAAACTTTCTGGATCTGCTTTTGCAGAGTGTGGGGGGTGCAGTTTCTGAAATGGGGTGCTTTGTGGGGCTTTCTAACATACAGTCCCCTCAAATACACTTTGGGGCTACGTTCACACTACGTATATTTCAGTCAGTATATTTCAGTCAGTATTGCAACCAAAACCAGGAGTGGATTAAAAACACAGAAAGGATCTGTTCACACAATGTTGAAATTGAGTGGATGGCCGTCATTTAATGGCAAATATTTGCCATCCACTCAATTTCAACATTGTGTGAACATAGCCTTTCTGTGTTTTTAATCCACTCCTGGTTTTGGTTTCAATACTGACTGAAATATACTGACTGAAATATACGTAGTGTGAACGCAGCCTCAACTTGAACAGGTCCCTAAAAAAATCTGATTTTTAAATTTTACTGAAAATTTGGAAATCTGCTGCTAATGTTTTAATCTTTCTATTGTCTAAACATTGCCAACATAACGTAGACATATTGCTTATGCTATTTAATATATAATTTATGTGGCATAACCATTTTCTGTATAAGCAGAAAAGTTTCAAAGTTAGAAAAATGCAATTTTTCACAATTTTTAATGTTATTTTGTTTTTTTTCATAAAGATTTTGTTATAAGTATCGACTCCGATTTACCAGAAATGTGAAGTACTATATGTCATGAGAAAACAATCTCAGAATTAGCTGGATAGGTAAAAGCATTCCCAAGTTATTAATGAATAAAGTGACATAGGTCATATTCATAAAATTTGCCTCGGTCCTTAAGGCCATTTTAGGCCCGATCCGAAGGGGTTCATCTCCTCTCTGATCTCACAGGGATCCAGTGCAGAAGCTCCGGTGAGCTCCCCGATCTTTGTTTACTAGTGGTCGACACATGACATCTACTATCAGTCAGTGGTCTCAGCAGTCATGTACCATGTGACCACGGAGGCCATTAATTGGTTGCAGCAGTCAGATGTCAGATGCTAATCAGTGGCCTCAGAGGTCGCATACTGTTGGACCGGAAGTGAGTAAAGATTTTTTTTTTCTTATGTTATTTTAATACATTTGAGTTTTTTATTTAAATTTAGACATTGTCAATTCCCACAGGCCTGTGCTGATTCTGGCACCATCAAATATGTCCTAATGTACCTTTTATTGTAATCTGTCTTTTTATCATCCCTGGATAGTGTCGTGGAGGTGGGGCATATTGGCTTTTGGGTCCTCTGTCGGCTTTGGCTTTATATTACGTCTCCACCGATGACGCTCAGCACATTCACATCACCTGAGGCCCCTAGGAAATCCTATCTAGCGCTATGGTCTCCTCCAGTGTCAGTGCACAGGTATGGTGCGGACAAGTTGAAAAACTTCAATGATTCAATGCTAGGTGATGTGATGCTCTAGAATCAGTTCTGCTAGGAAATTGTGGGTTCTTACATTTAGGCCATGTTCACACTTTGTAGGACAGCGGCTGTTCTGTGATATGGCTATGTCACAGAACGGCCGCTGTCTGTGAAGTTCACCCTGGCCAGTACTGCAGTGCCGGCCGAAGGAACATCACTTCTTTGGAATTGGAATTCGGGCACCTTCGGGTGTGCAAGTGTTCCAATTAAACATAGAAGACAATGAAAAGTATGGCCGGAGCTGTACTTTACATTGTCTGCACAGTCAATTTTGTGCGGTCACTATTCAATGAGTCCGCATGGAATCCATAGCAATTAAATCACTGTAAATTAAGGCCGCTGTTTATTGAAAATATACGTTCCTATCGGGATTCTGCTTGTCAGCCTGCAGGCTTCAAAGTCTGCTCCTCTTCTTGCCGCTTCTCCTCTGGTGCTGGAAAAAGATGGATCCAGTCCTGGGAAACTTTTCCCAGTTTGCCAGGACCAGATCCATCTTTTTTCAGCACCTGGGGAGGAGCGGCAGTGAGCAGAGCAGACTTCAAAGGAATCAAGCGCTTCGTTCCTACTGTAGATTTAGATCTCTAAGTACTATACTGTACTATACTATACTGTACAGTACATTTAAAACAAGACATGCTCAACAAAACCAGCAATTATAGTACAATAGTCACTAACTCCTCACTCATCCTTTACTGTATAGTGCCCCCCCCCCCACCACTGTAAAGGATGAGGGATGGTCGTGCACTGACTGTACTACTACTGTACTGTAGAAATCTTATACTGTACTGTACTCTACTGTATGTGAAACCTCACCAGTGCTAAACTCGCCAGGTACAACCCACCATCCATGTTCGCGAAAATGTTTGAATGCTGAGCAAAGTTCGAATTCCGAATGGTACTTTGGGGTAAATTTTCATTTGAATACCGAAGAGTTTGAGCTCGGAAGGATTTGAACACCAGGGTATTACTGTATCTGTAATGGTATATTGTACACACTGCATAAAGTTATAATTTGTTTGTTATTTGATGGTTTGTAGTCTATTTTGTAATCAAGAAAGGTTAATTGGAAATATATATCAATGTTATTGCTATTGATTGCTATACCTATATCTCTTCTGCGCTCTGTCTTCTAGTTGGGCGATTAAAAGATAGCCATAATCAATAGGTCATTTGTTAGATTTAGTGACAATAAATTTATTTATTCTGTTTTATTGAGTGGGAAAAACAGGAATAGTAGTGTGATTGTGATTCTATCATAGACTGTAACACACTTACAATGCAGTCTACTTCTTATACGGGAGTTTCATACGGGAGTGTCAGAAGAGCACTGTGCACCTACAAAATATTTTCGGAGGATCCTGTCACAGTTGCCAAACGAGAGGTATCTTTTAACCCTTTAAAGACCAAGCCCAAAATGACCCAGTGGACCGCACATTCTATCTATCTATCTATCTATCTGGGCCATGTAAGGGGATGTTTTTTTACAGGAATAGTTGTACTTTGTAATGGCATCTTTCGTTTTACCATAGCATGTATGATGGAACCCCAAAATTATTATTTATGAAGATATAAATTGGTTAAATTTGGAAAAAAGAATGCAATATGGTAACTTTTGGGGGGTTCCTGTGTCTACGTAATGTACTATATGGTAAAAGTGACATGACATCATTATCCTATAGGTCAGTCTGAACACAACCATATGCGGGTTTACACAGATTCCCTTATGTTATATATATATATATATTTTTGTAATTAATTATTAATAAAATGGCCTTATTGTGACGCTTATAACAGTTTTAGTTTTTCACCTACAGAGCTGTATGGGAAGCCATTTTTTGTGCCACAATCTCTAGCTTTTATTAATACCATATATGTGAAGCTCGGACCTTTTCGGCAATCCTGGCACTTTTTTCCCTCTTTTCGTTTAAGCTGCTCACCCTTCCTGATGAGGCTTGTTATATTTTTATAGATCGGACAATTACGCATGCTACGGTATATAATATGTTTATTTGTTTAATTATTTTTATCTGTTTTATTTATATAATGGGATAGGCAGAGTACTGATCGGTTCACACGGAGGAAGGTAAGAGACCTCCGGCTGTCCGTTAAAGTGATCGGAACCCCAGCAGTCACACTGTGGGGGTCCCGATCGATAAGTGACAGGAGCTGCTCCTGTCACTTACACCTAAACGCAGCCTGTCATTAACGGCTGCAGCCGGCCCCCACCTGCTATGAAGCGCACTCCAAAGCGCGCTTCATAGCTCCCTAGAGACCCAGGACGTACAGTTACATCCAGGGTCATCTGGTGACAGACTTCAAGGTTGTAACTGTACGTCCAGGGTTGTCTAGGGGTTAAAATTGCTCTCTTCTGAGCCCTATATTTATTTATTTTTTCTGTGAATGGGGCTTTATAAGTGCTCACTTTCTGCACTGTGTAATTTCTATCATTATCTTTTGGTTTTCGGGGAGACTTTTTCATTGCTTTATATTATTTTTTCTGAAAAATAATGTGACCAAAATCCAGCAATTTAGGCATTTGCATTTTTTTTTTTTGTTTATGTTGTTTCCTATGTGGGATTAATAACTGCTCCATTGTTCTTTTTTTCCCCAAGGTTTGAAAATCTTTTCTAGCAAAAAGACTTTTCAATAAAGCTAGTCACAAAAGTAATGTTCCTTATGCAGTAGATTATTGGCCTAATTTGCAACACAATAAGGTTTATATGACTTGTGCCATTAGTTAATATGAATTAAGGAGAGCTGCAGCAACAGGGGAGCATACGGAAGGAGATGCAACAGGGGAGTGTGTGGAAGGAGAGTTTTTTAAGTTTTATTTTTTATTTGTTGCCATGATGGGAGTCATATAATTACGAGGAGGGGGGGGGGGGGCTTTACAGGAGGACATTTAATTGAGGATAACTACACAGGGGGGTATCTCATTGAGGGGGACTGTACAGGGGGCCGTCTGATTAATGGGAGCTGGACAGCTGGCCATCTGATGATTAAGGGGTGCTGGACAGGGGGCCATCTGCTGAAGGGGGGCAACATGGGGGGCATTTACAAAAGGTGATATACACAGGGGGCCATCTACTAAAGGGAGACCTACACAGGGGCCATCTACTATAGGGGGACTACACAGGGGGCCATCTACTAAAGGAGGATTACATAGGGGACAATAAACTAAAGGGTAACTACATGGGGGGCACCTACTAAAGGTGGAGTAGACAGGGGGCCATCTACTATAGAGGAGCTGCATAGGGGTGAGACAGCACAGGTGAGCTCATCGCTCTAGGGTATCGCATCAGTGAACTTGCGTGCAGGGGTCGGGGTGGTAGTGCCTGGGGTGGGGGTGCCTAGGGTAGATTTAATCCGCCACTGGTTGCAACAAAGGGCTCCAAATAAAGATTTCCTGTCACCTAAAATTTTACTACCATTTCACAAAGACATGCCAAAACTTTTGATTGATGGGATTTTAGTGCTGAGACCTCATCTATGTCAAGATATAACAGGTAGAAGGGCAAGGCAACATGCTTCACTTTCCAGCTTGGCTAGAATTTTAGTGAAGACGGTTTACTGCTATAAGAGCCCAACCGATGAAAACGTTTGACATGGCTGCATGACAAGTCAAAAATTTTCCGAAATGGCAGTAACACTTATAAAAATAAAAACGATTTATAGAATTTATATGTAATGTTTTTCACTTAATTCGAAGCAACTGTAAAATCTACAAAGATTGTATCGTAATCAGACCAATCTAAACGAGTTGCCAAAAATTAGACGTATAACTTTGTGTCAAGTTTATGCTCCAAAATGCCATTAAAGCGACTCCGTACCCAAAATCTGACCCCCCCAAACCACTTGTACCTTTGGATAGCTGCTTTTATTCCAAGATCTGTCCTGGGGTCCGTTCGGCAGGTGATGCAGTTTTTGTCATAAAAACAACTTTTAATCTGGCAACGCTGTGTCTAACGGCCGGGGCTTACATTTGTATTTGCATTAGGCTGGCACACCCCCTCTGTCCCTCCTCCTCACCCTCCTTATCATTAGGAATGCTCCAGGCAGATTGCCTCCTATTCCCCACCTGTGTGTATAATGAACATGGGCTGGATCGTTAATACACCTGTGCAAAGCTGAAACAGCAGTAAATGTTCCTGGATCATTCCTAATGATGAGGAGGGTGGGGAGGAAGGACGGAGAGGTGGTGCCAGCCTAATGCATATACAAATGTAAGCCCCGGCCGTTAGACACAGCGCTGCAGGATTAAAAGTTGTTTTAGGACAATAACTGCATCCCCTGACGAACGGACCCCAGGACAGATCTTGGATTAAAAACAGCTATCCGAAGGTACAAGTGGTTTGAGGGGGACTGATTGTGGGTACAGAGTCGCTTTAAGTCTATTTTTTTTTTTTATCACAATTTGGCCTTCGTCAGAGTTGCTCAGTTCCAAATGTTTGCCCATATATCATGCTCCCAACACATTGACTGCAAGAACTGATTGTTCACGTGCTGCCTTATATATCGCACCCCTTGACAGGTGACATTGTCATGAGATCAATGTTATTTACTTCACCTGTCAGTATTTTTAATCTAATGGCTGATCGGTGAAATTATTAGTTGAAAGAATTCAAGATTCCACTATAGAGACCTACAATAAGCTAATATCGATGTTGTAGGGAGTTGCTTGTCAAGTCAGTATAACTGTAGATTTTGGGTTTATACATAATAGGTGTCTTAAGAAACAAGAATGCAGGTTCACTTACAATACAATTTATCAGCTTCACATCTGGAAGTCTTTTGAAAATTCAGGGTATATGCACATAATTCTGGTGGAAGCCGCTGCTCGTCCTCAGGCGCTGCTGCTTCCCCCTCCACCGGCTCCATAGACTCTATTCTATGGTCAGCTGGATTCCGCCGTCTGGCCACAGAATTGACTTGTCAATTCTTTGGGCAGACAGTGGAATCCGCCTGAGCATAAAATGGAGTCTATGGAACCGGCGGAGAGGGATGCTGGACAGAGGGAGGATGAGTGGCAGATTCCGCACAGTTTTCTGCCAGAATTGGTGCCTTCACGCGTACCGGATCACAGTGGATTTCACATGAGTACTGTCAATTTCTATGGCTTTACATAAATGCAGCGGACCTAGAATTTAAATACTGGCTGCCCAGCTAATCCATTACCTGGCCGTTCTCTAACCTGCTTCTAAGGCTCCCGGCTTCTTGGTGTCCTGCTCAGCCAATGAGTTCGCTGCCCCACCGCAACCGCTCATTGGCTAAGTGGGACACCGCTATGTGTGAAGGCACCATTAAACTTCACTTTCAGATGTGGCCCAAAACCAAAATGGCTTGGTAGCACAGTGAGTCCACACCTGTTGCTACTTACGCTTAGATACTGGACAACCAACATAGACTGAAGTCCTGGGCTAACATAATACTAAGACTTATAAATGAAGTCGCGGGAAATGGTGGCGCTATTGGACAAACATGTTTGTTCCAAGTTTGTCAAGTGATAGGTGAACTGGTGACAAGAAGGAAACAACATTAATTTAATCTCAGAAGATTAAAGAAACTCCAACCAAAGCAGAAAATGGAAACTTTAGGAAAGCTCTTTATACGTATACGTGTTTTTTTTTTAAGTAACTAAATATAGTCTAATGAAAACAACAAAAGATTATGACCTTGAAGTCCTTGTAAACATGAGAACATATTAGTATTGATGAATATCATCACAAATTACAATAAAACAGGAAACAATAATTGCATCGCTGTAACAGAATACCTAAAAGCAATATTCTGGTCATGTTAACTGATTATATGTTGCTGATTATATTTCAGGATTAAGATGGTGTTATATTGCCTTACATTCTATATTGGTGCCTTCAACTCCATTTATCATCTTTTTATCGTATTGTTTTAGTTGAGAACAAGGCATCTTGCCTTTGTAATTACGATGTTACAAATTCATTGTATTGAACCATAATTCACTATATACTGTACATCCTGCATTGCAACATTTTGTATATTTGCATTTGGGTGCAAATGACTTTAATTAAGAGTTCACGGGGATCTGACCTTTGAACACATGAATAGAGCCGCTTCAAAGAGCCAAGTAAACCGGAGCCGAGAAAGCCGAGAGAGCCGAGTACAGCGATGTCCTGTACTCCCGGCTCTAATCACTACACAGAAGCCGGGGGCAAATACGGAGATGGCCAGGTCGGACCCCCCCATCTCTAACTTGTCCCCTATCTTGTGGATAGGGGACAAGTTAATTTTTCTTAGAATACCCTTTTAAGGGTTAGGTTATGTTCACACTGCGTACGAGTCCGGACGCATTTCGCACGTCGCCGTACATGTGCGGCTGAAACTACGGGCGTGGAAAAAATAGACATGTGGCCGGATGCGTACGAACCGCGAACATACGCCCGCAGCACAGTTATGCTTCCCTAGCTTGTTTCGAAGCGATCTGAAACAGGTCATTTACTTGGAAATCTTCGCCCAGCCCCGTAAACCACACAGAACCTTTTGGATCGAAAAATCAAGTTCAATTTGGCTGAAATAAGTACTTCGTACGGGACCGCATGGAAATCCACGGCCGTGAGTTAGAACATTTCCGTCCTAAAACAATGGTCATGTTCATTTTTCACGGCGCCGCATACGATCCGGCTGTAAGCTCATACATGGTGTGCATTGTGCGGCGTATATCGTATACTTTCAAGTAAATGCATCAACCTCAAAACTACGTGCGTATATTCGCGGTTTGCACTATGGCTGGAATCATATGCAGTGTAAACATAGCCTAAATCTTTAAGTTTATCCTTTTTAAATTTCTTGTCAGTGTAAAGGTGACTTTATTTCTTTCATTTTGGTGGTCCAGGATAACAAGCCTGGATGGCTCTAAACTAGCCAAGATGGCGCCCATGTTGTGTATATTAGCCAAAGTGCGTATACATGGCGCAAGCCCCATCTTGGACAAGTTCCTATGGTCCCAGGCATGGAATCTCTCACTGGTTCTAATTCCTCACAGGTTGGGGTAACTACATCTGTTTATCATTAAGCAATGATATCATGTATATATAAGTGAGCCCTTGAGATGTATACTGTACCCCTGACAAAGTTTCGGGCATGGAAGATAACATGTAGGGTCTTCAGTTCGCCATACAGCCGTGGATCCCCCCCCACATGGTGATATCTTTACCAGCAGTTTACAGCACTTTACATTTTTTGAGGCATTATATGCACTTTTCTGCACTGTTTGTAGATTGGTTATTTAATGTTTTTTGCACTCTACGAATTAATTGTACTTATTTATACATTGGCTCACTAGTTACCTGAATCTATTTTTGTTGGTTTACTGAGGGGATACCTTGTGTATTGTACTGGCTGTTCTGTGGATGAGTGGGACCTCGTGTATTGTACAGGTCCCTCCAGGATCATGTTTATATATTTTTAAATATTTGAAATGGGATCAAGGGTTTGTTTTCCTTTGTGAATCATGTTTAATAAAGTATTGACTTGTATTCTTTACATAATTTAGTGGGCCTGTCGGTTTATGATATATACCTTTTTTGTTCTTTTATATGAAGGTACGATTGAAAGGCATATGCTCTATAGATAGATAGATAGATAGATAGGAGATAGCTAGATAGATAGATAGATAGATAGGAGATAGCTAGATAATAGAAAGACAGATAGGAGATAGATGGATAGATAGATAGATAGATAGATAGATAGATAGATAGATAGATAGATAGATAGATAGGAGATGGATAGATAGATAGATAGATAAGAGTTAAATAGATAGATGATAGATAGATAGATAGATAGATAGATAGATAGATAGATAGATAGATAGATAGGAGATAGCTAGATAATAGAAAGACAGATAGATAGGAGATAGATAGATAGATAGATAGATAGATAGATAGATAGATAGATAGACAGATAGATAGGAGATAGATAGATACATAGATAGGAGATAGATAGATAGATAGATAGATAGATAGATAGATAGATAGATATTCACATAGATTTTTTTTTTTACTTTCCTTTTATCATAGTATGACACTAGCACAGGGACTGATCTCTCAGGAGAAAAGCTCAATACAACACATCACAGTCTTTCCACAAGTGAGTGATTATACATCTGCCAATGGCTTGCAGGTCATCTGATACACAGCATATTTTTTGACCTCTTGGAACCTCTGTGCCCAGGCTGATCATTGCTTACTCCCATGAAACTGTTGACATATTGATTTCTGGCTGACAGTATATTAACACTGAAAAGTTCCCTCTAGTAAACCAATACTTAAATATCTGTCATTTATAAAAAAAAAAAATGTATGAGTAAATGTGAAAAAGAATGGTAATCCAAGGCAAGTTATTGTAAAGTGAGACAATATAATAAAAAAAATATTATTTTTAATCTATTACTATTGTTTTTCAATGGGAGACAGGGGTGTTTTTGTCAAAGGTCAACCTTAGTTGATAGAATGCACAAAGTGACATAGGTCAAGCTTTAGACCTATCAGATACGGGACCATGGCCTGAGTGGTTTACCCGAATTCACAGTTCATGATTGCTAAGTATTAAGTATTATCTGGGGAACTTCAGTCTGTCTAAATGAAATAAGAAAAAAAAAAGGTTACTGAGTGTTCACGACACAAGTGCATGTACATCTACAGCATCAAACAAATATGTGACCACGCTTCTTCAATAATAAAGGTATATATGAATGGCATTTTGAGGTGACCTTCTGACCTTCTTGATAAGATGTGGTCTTCTGTGGAATCCTAAGTTCTTTAGTTATATTTATGTTTACAGGGCTTTGCAAGCATAGAACGTTTTAGAATGGTTAGTGGTGTAACTAGAAAGGTCTGGGCCCCATAGCAAACTTTTGATTGGGGCCCTAATCCCCTTCCCGACAGACCACTAAGTCATCAAGTGTAGCTGCAAGTTCCCGTCAGTTAAAGGTCCCAGAATGCCTGCTCGGCCACCTGGTGCTGCAAATGATGATAGTTTAAGGAGCTCAGTGTATTGCAGGAGAAGGCCACCAGGCCCCGTGATGCGGTGGGCCCCATAGCAGCCGCTATGGCTGCTACAGTGGTAACTAACGCCACTGAGAATGGTGTTGGAGTACTTTCAAAATAACTCATTTGATTGCATCCCATACAGATGCAGTCAGGGCCCTATTATACGGAGCTACAATCGGACTGATACGGCCGATTATCGCTCCGTGTAATAGAGACAACAATCAGCCGATGACAACAATCATCGTCTGATCGTTGGTTTAGGTTTGGCCCTAAAATCATTGGGCTCCCGCTGACGATTGCCCAAACACCTATTACCTTACCTCTCCCTGCTCCCAGTCTTCTCTCCTGTGCTCCGCAGCTTCCTGATCCCGATGACTGCAGCGCTGGCGGTCAGCTCACAGGCAACTCAGCCAATCACAGATTGCGGCGATCCCGCCCTGTGAATGGCTGACCGGCGTGTCAGATGACAGGAAGCTCAGACGCTGCTGCTGCCGGGACCTGGAAGCTGTGGAGCACAGGAGAGAAGACTGGGAGCGGGGACAGGTAAGTTAACAGGTGTTTGAGCGAGGGCTGCATCGACATCGCTAACAATGTCTATGTAGCCCTTACTGCCCGATTATCGGGCCATGTAATAGCAGATCGGCGCTCATTTACTAAAATGATTGGGCCATAGTCGGCCCATGTAATAGGATCCTTAGAATGGCTCCTGGTTCCCGGCTGCTCTTTGCTTTCTGTGATGTTTTATTCATGTAGGAAATTAGTGCTCAGCCAATTAATGAGGCAGGTCAATGCTGTGGACAGAGTAGGCATTTACTGCATAGAAAAAAAACTTCAGAAGATGCACCGAGCAACATGGACTGTTTGCTGTAGGAGTTGCAGCTTTAAGAGGATCAGGCCAGGTGAGTATGGTTTCTTTATTTTATTTTGAAAGGACCCTCACACCATTCAAAAAGCTTTTCTATTCCCAGTAAATGCTTTAAGGCACACTACGTAAGTTCCACAGAAATCATGGCCGTTGTTACAATGGTCGTAATTTCTGCATTACTTACGTAGTGTTGCAGGCTGAGGGAATCCCAGGCCGAGTGTATACACATAGGATACACTCCAGCCAGGATCCCTAGCGGCGCAGTAGAAAACTGACATGTCAGTTCTCTGCGGCTGCTATTCAGTGAATAGCGGGCGCAAAAAACCCTGTCAGTTCACACAATGGAGCAAGCGGCTCTGGCCGCACGCTCCATTGTGTGCTGTGGGGAGTTCTCATGTGGGTGCACACGGATGGGCCTGCAAAAGAACTCAGCGGCACTAAAAATCATTCGGCCAGTACAGCAGTACCGGCCGGGATGATCTTTTCTGCCACCAGCCGTTCTGTGACCCGGACGGGTCATGGAACGGCCGGTCTCATACTACGTGTGACCATAGCCTAAAGCTGTTATGTTCACACTCTGTCTGTTTTTATTAAATTGACGTCATTTAATGTTTAATATGTATAAATATCAAATACATATGAATAATGTGAGGTTATTTGTCATCAAATGTCAGCTGCCCAATAAAAAAGAAAAAACGGATGGCATCATGACAGCGTATGTGAACATAGCCTTAAGATGTACATTTTACAATTTCAGTTGTTACTGCCAAACAGCAAAAGCAGGGACGTCATTTTAAAAATTGATGAACGGACAGGAAAAAGCATTGTGGGAACAAAGCCAAAGGATCCTGTCTACTGAAATATCACCTACTATGCTTCACCTATTTCATACTAATTTTTGATTAAATTTTTTTTTGGCCTCTAGACCGTTATTTACGGCACATAGTGGAAACATAGCCTCAACATGTCAGGAAATTTGTGCTCCGAGCCTTTGGTTTGTATAAGTGCACGTTTTGCAGGCAATAGGTTTTACTATGTACCTATAGTTGGAACTCAATTGGGCTGTTTATAAAAAAAATATATGTAATAAATTAATAGACAGCATGATAAATTAGATCAAATTTAAATGGGTTGGCCACTTTATAGTAAAATAGCTCAGTGTATAGTATTAGTGAGTGTACACACTGTATCTACTGACAGGAGCTCCCTGTGTACCTCATAGAGGTAATATCAGACTCCCCTCCTCCAGGCTGTGCTGTCCTGCTCTGTGGTGTTTTGTCCATAAAATGGCTGACATGGAGGAGCATGTGACCAGGCCCCGCCCCCCAGTGTCCACCATAGACATATAAAGGCTCAGTGGTGGACACTGGGGGGCGGGCCATGGTCACATGCTCCTCCACGTTGCCCATTTTATGGACAGAAACACCAACAGAGCAGTGCAGTAAAACCTGGAGGAGGAGAGCCAAATTTTAGCTGTATGGGGTACACAGGGAACTGCTGTCAGTATATACAGTGAATACACTTACTAATACTGTACACTAAACTATTTTACTATAATGCATAAAAATAACTTTAAAAAATGAATACCAGAGGTGATTGTCTATCTATCTATCTGTCTATCTATCTATCTATCTAGCAGCAAGATAGTCCACGGCACTCACAAGGTTAAGGTGAAAAAAGTTCAGTGATTTATTTGTTCATCGTAACACAGCACTCCAAACAACACGACGTTTCGGTAACCTCACATTACCATCTTTCACCTTAACCTTGTGAGTGCCGTGGACTATCTTGCTGCTATCTGAACACGATCCCGGGTCAGGATCCGGGACCGCTGGCACCCAACCTCTACTTAAGCAGTGCTGCTTGCTTTTTCTTTTTTGTATCTATCTATCTATCTATCTATCTATCTATCTATCTATCTATCTATCTATCTATCTATCTAGTAGATAGGGGTCTGGACACTTTTTATGACATGTTTTTCTGGAATGGGATGAGACTTAAAAACAGCAGTTTTTGTTTTTCCCTTACAGTGTTTACGCTGCGAAATGAATTATGTTCTATTTAAGTAGTTTAGATAGTAACGTAAAGGATGATATCAATTATGTTCATTTTTCCTTTAAAAATAAAGTGTGTGTTTGTATTTTTTTTTTTCTTTTTTATAACTGGGTCCCTCAGCATTGGTATCTATATATTGCACAAGTCTGCTAATGCAGAAGGTACTGATACCCCTCAAAATCAAAATGATATTCATAACCATGAGTCCAATATGACTGCAGGGGCCTTGCCGAAACACTGTACTAGCATGGGTTGGTAGGTATATTATTTTTATATTTATTTTAATAAATTTGGTCTGTAATTTCTAATGATGTCTATTCTCTACATTATTATTTTTATATATATATATTTAATAAACAGCCCATTTATAGGTTTATCTTGACAGGCAATTATATGCACATTCTATTTTGTCTTTGGGGGACGAGATTTAATAGGCTGAGCCACCATATACATTTTACTTACTTTTTATTATGTTCCACAATTTGCTGGTAGCGGGCCAGGGTCCACCCTTCTTTGTTGCACAGGGGTCCTTTATTTTCTAAGTTTACCCCTGTTTTAAAGTTCAAAAATCTAAATCAAGCTGCTGCTCCAATATGACTCTGTGGAATTGAAGTCCTCCAGATGATTCCTAATCTTCTAACATGCTTACCCTCTATCTATGCCATGAATGCATCGATTACCTTTCCCTTTACGGTAACGTCTTGCTTTGTGTTCTCTTTATTTATAGCTTTCTATGTATTAGCCTTTACCTATACATCGTCAGCCTGTAAATCTCAGTCTTGCGCTGCCTTTGCTAGCGGCTTCCACCATGCCCTGATATTTCCACTGTATAATTTTACACTAGAGTTCATGGGGAGCTTTTACTGCCGATCTCCAGAAGCCCCATCACCCTTTACTAAGGCTCATTGCCCTCAGAATATATGTTGCAATTACCTTTCCTTTTCCTGGCTACTGGATTAGTAGTCTATACTTTATGATCATTCTATCATTACTATAATGTAAATCAACTCTCTCTGCATTGACTTCCTGGGAAGCTCTTGATGTGTTTATAAAGAGCTGAAGAGACTGAGTTGTGGGATGGGGGTGGGGAGGTGTGTGTGTGTGTGTGGGTGGGTAGGGACTGAGGTGGCTTTTACACTATTTTATACCTTTTAGATGCCCTGGTGCACAAAGATTGTGACCACCAGTAACCTTAATATTATTCACATAGCAGTATTATTTAACCCCTTCATGATCAAAGGTCAAACAGTGCACAAATGCCCAGGTCACACTACAACAGTGTTCCTTCTCACCTTCTAAGGGTGTGTTCACACTGAGTAAACCAGGTGGAATTCCACAGCGGGGGCTCCCGCCTGCCTCAGTGTGTCAATGGGAAACCTTGCATGTCAATTCTTTGAGCGGAGAGCGGCGGCACGCAAGGCTTCCCTTTAGCACACTTAGGCAGGCAGGATTCCGCAGTGGGGGCTCCCAGTGTGAACATACACTAATAGCCATAAGGATGGAAACATACACAGTTTTTTTTTTTTCTTTTTGAAATCTGTCATATATAAACAATCATTTGATTTCTTATACTGCAATGGCATAACATTGATCAGTGAGATCGGTGCTCCGCCTGAGGCTGACTCTAGATGCAGATAACCGATTCAGCAAGATGTAGGTTAGTATTATTCCTCAGTCTGTTAGGAAAACTGGTTCCGATCAGTCATTAAAATACACCGCTCCTGGTACTGATACCTTTAAATGCTGCAATCAGTGTAGATCATGGCGTTTAAGGGGTTAATGGCAGACAGCAGCTGGATCACTACTGCCTGACACATAAATGTATACAAGGCTGCTCACCTTGAAGACGCCCTGCACACATTAAAACCCCTCCACACCAGGAAAGTCTAAAGATATTGAAATTGCACGGGGCATCAGCACTTGAATATATGTACTATATAATACTTTTATATGTATTGCTGACTTAATAATCTTGTAATGTAATCTTAATACTTTTTTTATGCTTTATTTTGTTACTGTTAGTAAGGCTGGGTTAACACTACGTTTTTGCAATCCTTTTTTTTTGCAAAAAACGGATGAAAAACGAATGAAAAAAAACCGATGCATTTGTGCGCATCCATTTTGATCCGTTTTTCCATTGACTTCCATTGTAAAAAAAAAAAGTATCAAAACGGATCCGTTTTTTTTAATGGACACAAAAGTAGTGTCTGCTACGTTTTTGTGTCAGTTAATAAAAACGGATCTGTTTTGATCCATTTTTTTTACAATGGAAGTCAACGGAAAAGCTGATCAAAACGGATGCACACAAATGCATCCGTTTTATGCCAAAAAAACAGATGAAATAAACGGTTTGCAAGAACGTAGTGTGAACCCAGCCTAATATTTGAGCACTACACGATAAGCTGTTATGTAGGAGCAGGAAAACAGGAGTTACGTTACTAATCTACAATGTGGCTGAACATGTACCTCTCTAGTCAATGCCTGTTATTATTCTCCAAAATGAAAAAAAAAAAACAACATGCATACATTACAACACAACATACAAGCAGAAAATCCTCCGACACAATGATTTTTATGGCCAACTAAAGACGACTAACGCTAACGTTTTCTCTATTATAGCTGTGCATGCCACATTTCCACATGTAAGACCAGTCAGCCCTTTGTAGCCATACAGAGGTTTCCCGTTCTTTACAATGTGCGGTGAGTATGGGGGCGCGACTAATGGAAACATGGGAAGCAATGATATTTCCCAAGGCGGAGTGTTGGATAGTTATTATAAATAAGTCAAGAAGGGCATAATAGAAGTGTTCCTGTGCTGATATGATATGGAATGAAAGGCTGTTATCTCGCCATCCACTCGATATCTCAGCCAGACAGAGAGCAGAGATTAACTCTACCTAGGAATAACGTTGCCGTGGATGATTGCAATTCTCTGCTTTCACTATGCATTCTGCCAGAGCTGTAACAGGGAAACTGTTAGCTATCAATAACATTGTTCTCCGGGATCATTTTCTTCAGTTGCCTTAAAAAAGGCAAAATAAAGGGTAAAATCACAGGCATTTTCTGCTTCATAGAAGTGAAATCAAAAAGAAAAAAAATAATAAAAAAAATAAAATAAAAATCAAGCTGCTTATTTTCCTCTTTAGATTAATGAATAAATTAAAATTAACAGGAAATCAAGCTGGGAACTATAGACGTCAATGGTGCGATTTCGTTCTACTCTGTCCGAGCGAAGACAGAGAGTAACAGGATTAGGCATGAAAAGCTTCCGTGGGACCTAGAAGAAACAAACTCTCTCGTCTAATTCCTATCTCAGATCCCACATACAGAATCCTGTAGCGCTCTGACTCTTTTAAAAGCCGCCGCAAATTGTATTGAAATGGAAAATGTTCTCAAATTCTAAAGGCTATTTTGTGATCTTTTTCCCATTTTCGAGCAATTTTTCTCCCGCCTGGAAGAAATGCATGTCCAGTGCCCCAAATAAACATGTTGTACAACCAGCCCTCCATTAATCTGGAGAAAATGGTTTTATTATGCAGACATAATTTTAGACGCAGGGGGTAGCTGGAGTTTTTAGTTCATTTGTGTACTGCTAATTGCTATGTGCTGCAAATGTGCTCGCTGGTGGAAATGATGTTTTGTAAAAGGAAGGCCATACCTGGTGTGAACCCTTTCTAAATCACCGCGGCTTGTGCTGTGCGAGTCCGCAGGTATTTGAAGCTTGTTATTTTCTTCAATGCGAAAAGAAAAAAGGAATCCTAGAGGTATTAAAGAGAGATTGCCAAGACTGCGGGTCTTAATGACACACAATATAGGACTGGCAGCATTCACTCATTCAGACGAAAGATAGGATAACATTTCGTTTCAGTGCAGACTTCTTATCAACGTAGGTCCAGCAGAAAAAAAAAAATACACATTCGGACCTGTCTCTAGATGATGTTTAGTCTATTAAAGAATTTGATCCATTTAAAGCATGGCTAAAATATACAATGTAATTCCGCTAGTCTGACAGCTCCGGAATTCCTGTTAATTCAGCATGTGATGAACGGGAATCTGAAATTACAGCAGATTCTGGATGGTAAGGTGGGTCGGTGGACAGGAAACTATTGGAATTTAAAAGTAGAATACTTTTCTTTTAAAGGAGAAGTCCGGTGAAAATTTTTATTAAATTATTGTATTTTCCCCTTAAAGTTATACAAATCACCAAATGCTTTTTCCCCTGCACTTACTACTGCATCAAGGCTTCACTTCCTGGATAACATGGTTGATGTCACTTCCTGGATAACATGGTGATGTCAGTTCCTGGATAACATGGTGATGTCACTTCCTGGATAACATGGTGATGTCACTTCCTGGATAAAATGGTGATGTCACGACCTGACTCCCAGAGCTGTGCGAGCTGTGGCTGCTGGAGAGGATAATGGTAGAGGGATGCTCAGTGTCCCTCCAGTTCCATGTGTCCCTCAGTGTCCCCCTGCCATCATCCTCTCCAGCAGCCACAGCCTGCACAGCTCTGGTAGTTGGGTCATGACATCACCATGTTATCCAAGAAATGAAGCCTCGTTGCAGTAGTAAGTGCAGGGGAAAAAGAACTTTATGTGCATTTCCCGTAATAAGTGTATATTGGGGATTTGTATAACTTTTGGGGGACAATACAATACTTTATTAAAAATTTTCGCTGGACTTCTCCTTTGATTAAAAATGGGGTGGAGGGCAGGTGTAAAGTTTTTCCCCCCTTAAAAAGTACCTGTTGTTAAAAAAAACTTTTGATATGTTATCAGGCATGGATATCAAGAGTCCAACAGCATCTAACTAGAATAATCTTCAAGTCTTTATTGTGCTGTCGAGCATAAAATATGACATTTCGACTCTTGGTATACTTGACTTAGTATACATGTCAAAGACTCATGGTAAGTCAAAATGTCGTAATTTATGCTGCACAGTAAAGACTTGAAGATAATTCTACTTGGATGCTGTTAGCCTCTCGATATCCAGTTCTATTATCAATTTCTGGGATTGTGGATTTTTCAGTGTGCATCCAGGTCTGCAAATAGGATGGATTGGTGCTGTTGGACTATATTGGTTTTTCCAGTTAAATGTCAACAGGCTTGTTAAAAGATGTTGATTGCAGTGGGTCTCGGCAGCAGCCTGATCCACTCCTGGGCTGTATCTACTGATCTGCTAATTTCGAAAATGTTAGTCTATGAGGCTACATTGTCGGAATTAGTGAGCGGTGACAGAGTGGATTAGATTGCTGTCATGCTCTCTCCCTGCTATATCTCCTGTTCACAGTGGGTCTCAGCAGTTATACCTGCCTAATGCCTGATGTCATGCCAAAAGTTATTTTTAATAAAAGTCGCTAAAAAGAAATAAAGAGAAGAGAGGGATGCTTCCTTGTGCAGGATAAAAATCAGGGAGTGTAATAACAGGGTGCTCTGTACCCACAATCTGCCCCCCCAAACCACTTGTACCTTAGGATAGCTGCTTTTAATCCAAGATCTGTCCTGGGGTCCGTTCGGCAGGTGATGCAATTATTGACCTAAAAAACAACTTTTAAACTTGCAGCCCCGTGCCCAACGGCCGGGGCTTAAATTGTGTATGCATTAGGCTGGAACAACCTCTCTGTCCCTCCCCCCCTCCCTCCTCATCATTAGGAATGCTCCAGGCAGATTGTCTTCTATTCTCTACCTGCAATGTTCAGACAGGATAAAATGTTCCAGTGCCATTCCTAATGATGAAGAGGGTGGGGAGAAGGGACAGAGGGGTGGTGCAAAGTTAGGGCACAGATACTACAAGCCCCAGCCGTAGGGCACGGGGCTGTAAGTTTAAAAGTAGTTTTTTAGGACTATAACTGAATGACCTGCTGAACGGACCCCAGGACAGATCTTGGATTAAAGGCAGCTATCCGAAGGTACAAGTGGTTTGGGGGGGGGGTCAGATTGTGGGTACTGAGTCGCTTTAAGAGTACACTCACCTGGGTAGGTTGTGCAATATATAGGCACAACACTACAGAAGGCATAAACAGATGTACTTTGCAGCTTTTCTCAGGGGTACCACCACCAAAGATAGGAAGGCAAGTTGGGATCGAAGCAGATCACGGACCAAGAAATCCCCACGAATGGACCATAAACATTAAGTACAGGATGTGTGTTCTTTATTGCTATGCATTTCAGCCCAGTATATGCAAAAAACGTGTTTTTCTCAAGCATAAAAGAATACCAGAATACACATTATTATAAAGGTTCACTAATAAAATGGTTGCATAGGACTCCGGGTCATTTGTGGGGATTTCTTGGTCCGGTGATCTGCTCTGATCACAACTTCTTCCTTTTAATAACAGTGACTCCTTCCTTTTGCATCATGCAAGCATGGGAACAACATATGCCATGTACTGGTTGGAGAAGAATGAAGCTCATCATCATACAAGGATAACCCACATAGTAATGTTACAGTGCAAAAGTAATGATCATAGTATGATGTCATATCTAATTGCTGGAGAAAACAGTGGTCAGTATAGAGGTCTTGTCCTCAACTTTCTATTGAGAACACACTGAGTTTTTTTTTAAATATATAAGTATATTTATGCTCAGATTTGTTTAAAGGGGAGCTATCAACAGGTTAGCTAAATCTAACCTGCTTACAGCCCTGTATAGTGCCAGGGACGCTAAGTGTCCTACCTTCCTCCTGGGCACCAACCCTGCACTGTTAATCAGCGTAATATTTGTCCGGAAGCACTGTTAGGAGCACTGCCCCTCCCCACAATGCCATCCTGCCTGCTCGCTCCATTCATAATCAGTGGAGCCGGTGGGCCAGATGGCACTGTGGGGGTGGGGCAGTGCTCCTAACAGTGCTCCTGGCTGAAGATTACGCCAACTAACAGTGCAGGGTTGGTGCCGAGGATGACACATAGCTTCCTCCTCAGCATTCCTGGCACTATACAGGGCTGTCAGCTGGTTAGATTTATCTAACCTGCTGATAGTTTCCCTTAAAAAAAGAACAAAAAACTTGTACTCATCTTCCTGCTCCCCTGTCACCTTAATTTTGAATAGAGCCCGATTATGCTTCTCAGCACTTTCTGGTTTCAGTGTTGGCACAAGTAATCGTGAGTTTAGGCAATCACTGTCCGCATTGTGTCTTTTCTCGGCAGAAAAAATACCCATGAAGTAGGACCAGGCTCTGTCAGAATATCAGAATAGCAAAGGTGTAGGGGAGGTTAGTACAGGCTTTTTTTTTACATCAACTTGAGAAAAAATACCCCTTTAGGGTGCTATCAAATGTACCGGAGCAAAAACTGCTGCCGATCTTGGTATAATGAGATTTATAGAGTCACATACCCGCAGCGGAAAATGCATTCCGCTGCAGATATGTGACCCGGCCTCTTTAATCCCCGGTCACCCGCAGCCCAGGCCCGAAGCATACATTACCTGCTTGGCGCCGCGGCTGTGTGAAGCTCCAGGCTCCCCTTGCTCCTCATTAGCCAATCAGTGCTGCCATGCACTGATTGGCTGATGAAGAGCCACGGGAGTCAGGAGCTTCACACACCCGCGGCACCAAGCAAGTAATGTATGCTCCGGGCCGGTGGCAGCCCTGGAGCATACATCACCTGCTCCAGGCTCCTGCTGCCTTCGGAGCCTCCCGGCATCTCTGGGCGTTCAGCCAATCAGTGTGCTGCGGCAGGGCAGCGCACTGATTGGCTGACCGCCGGGAGATGCTAAGAGGCCCCAAAGCAAGCAGGAGCCTGGAGCAGTTAATGTATGCTCTGGCCGGGGCTGTGGGGGTTAAAGGGGCCGGGTTACATATCCGCAGTGGAATGAAAATTCCGCTGCGGATATGCAACCCATAGACTTTCACACTACCAGGATCTGCAGTGGATTTCGCTGCAAACTGACAGCGTGAAAACCACTGCGGATACGCTAGGTGTGAAGGTACCCTAAAGACATCAGTTTGGGTCTTTCCACACAGCACCTTCTTATCGTGTAAGAAACCATATGTAATAAAAATGGTTTACAGAGTAGAACAACCCTGCTGAACAAAAATAGCCTAAAACACTAACTGCATGCATCATATCCAAAAGCCCACGCCACCAAAGTAGCACAGACTCTTAGCAGTGACTAGTGTAAGATTTTCATCATGCTCCTATAGTTGAAAGGTTGGGGATCTGTATTGTGGCCATGTTTTTAATCAATCTTCTTCCGTATACTCGTATAAGAACAGGTGGAAAAATCCATTCATCACTTTTTTCTTTTACTCTTTTTTACTGTGCAGAGTCCGATTACCATTTCATAAGAGGAAAGGCCTGTTATCATAATAACTGCTATCACAGCATTAGATAGAATAAATATACTTTGTATATACTCATACACATTTATTGATGGTGTTAGACTTTAAATGCCTCTATTCCCAATTGTCTTTTTTTTTTCTAAGTGCTTTTTTGACCTCTTCTAATACCTCCCCTTCTTTGATGTCTGACTAGAAACACAAAGTAAGTACTGAAAGACTAAAGCTAACCAAGCTTTGAACTGCTATAAACTCTGTGAAAATGAAATCGATTCTGCAGTCTGATGACTCTGTAATGAACATTCAAGTTCCTCACAGCAGCATGTCACCCAACGACATCTTTATCCTTTTTATCTGCATTGAGTGGATTTGCTTGTTCCGAGAGAAGCAACAGCAAATGGGCCTATGATTATTGCTTTTCCCATTGAAGTCCTTAAGGTTAAGTTCTTGATCTCCTATAAACCATTAAAGCCAAAGCTTTTCGGCTCTGTCTACCTAAGGAAAGTAAAAAATGTACACATTTTATAAATTACAAATAAATGGATTCGCACATTCTCTGCCAGTGTTCTCTTTACACTTTTTATACTCGTTGTATAAAGTATTAAGGCTCATAAATGCTTGGCTGAGCAAAGGTACTAAGGTAATATAAAGGGTATTACTATTCCATCTAATGCAGTTTTTTGATTCATATAATGTAAATTTATATATTCATCCATTTTTTTATTTTTTATTTTTTTTACAAATTCTTCTGGTTTCATTTGTGCTTGCTGTCATTCAATAGGATTAGAGATGAGCAAACCGGGTTCGGGTTTGAGTCAATCCGAACCCGAACGTTCGGTATTTGATTAGCTGGGGCTGCTGAACTTGGATAAAGCTCTAAGGTTGTCTGGAAAACATGGATACAGCCAATGACTATATCCATGTTTTCCACATAGCCTTAGGGCTTTATCCAACTTCAGCAGCCACCGCTAATCAAATGCCGAAAGTTCGGGTTCGAATCGAGGTTCGCTCATCTCTAAATATGATCCTTCATGTAATGGCACCTATGAAATAAACTTACATTACAAATAAAGATGAGTGAAGCAAATTCCTGAAGATTTGTTAAGGAAATTCCCCAAAAAAACAAAATGGCGGAGGCACATGCTGTCTGGAGCGTCAGTGGGCGGGAGAAAGGGAATAACCATAATCCCCAGCACCCTTCCTATCAGCTGCAGA
This sequence comes from Dendropsophus ebraccatus, assembly GCF_027789765.1. Lineage (NCBI taxonomy): Eukaryota > Metazoa > Chordata > Amphibia > Anura > Hylidae > Dendropsophus > Dendropsophus ebraccatus. Next base: position 20,851,765 of record NC_091464.1, read on the forward strand.
CAGGAAGTTGATCAGGCTGCTGGCGAGATCCACTGCGATCAATATCTTTTGACAAGCCTGATGATTCGTTAAAGAAATTCCTAAAAAAACCAAAATGGCGGCTGCACATGCTGTCTGGTGCATCACTGGGCGGGATAAAAGGATTAACCATAATCCACTCCCCAGCCTGATAGACTTACATTGTCGGAATTAGCTGATCAGGTGATAAAGACAGGAAGTGGATCAGGCTGCTGGCGAGATCCACTGCGATCAATATCTTTTGACAAGCCTGATGATTCGTTAAAGAAATTCCTAAAAAAACCAAAATGGCGGCTGCACATGCTGTCTGGTGCATCACTGGGCGGGATAAAAGGATTAACCATAATCCACTTCCCAGCCTGATAGACTTACATTGTCGGAATTAGCTGATCAGGTGATAAAGACAGGAAGTGGATCAGGCTGCTGGCGAGATCCACTGCGATCAATATGTTTTGACAAGCCTGATGACTAGAGATGAGCAAAGCAAATTCACATGAACTTGTTAAGGAAATTCGCAAAAAAAAAAAAAAAAAAAATGTTGGCCGCACATACTGTCTGGAGCAACACTAGGCGGGAGAAAGGAATTAACCATAATCCCTAGCGCCCGTCCAATCAGCTGCTGGCCCCTCTGTGATGTCAGCTCCTCCCCCTCTATATAAGGAGGTTCGGTAACGGAGGCGGCCAGTCGGCTGTGTGTGAAGGAGAGAGCAGGATGGCAGCAGGCAGTTACAGCAGAGCAGGGAGAGACTAACAGAGTGATATAGGGACAGAGAGGGGAGCAACAGCAGAAATTGGATGACTGACTGGCTGGCTGACTTTTTTTTAAATTGGGATTTTCGAATTTTTTACACTTTTACAACAACATGCTTTAACAAATACCCCCTTTCTGTAATAGTCCCAGTATTATAGCTACTATAGTTTTGGCTGCTTTATCAAAATTCGTTAAGATTTGACTGGCAAATCTTAACAAATTTGACCGAAAATTGGTGAAGCTGGCAAAACGAGTTTCCAGTTGCTTTACTCATCTCTAATTACAATATATTAAAAAACAAACAGCATGTCTTTAACACAATTAAAGCTCTGATTACATCTATGTGGGTGGTTTTATCAGAGAGTCTTTCACACTTCATGGGAAGCATGGTATAGCATGCAGTGCTCTTCTTCCCATCGGAACAACTGACAATAGGAAGAAAGGCAATACATCCCATTATAAGTCAATGTGGTATGTTTAGAAGCAATAAATCCGGAACTCCGTCATCTTAATTTTTCTGTTCACAAGATAAAGTATAAAATGGAAATAACAATGCAGATGTGAACAGAGGCTATTTAAAGGGAACTGGACATGTTTAAAATGCAACCAAATCCGCAGGCAGCATGTTATAGAGCAGCTGCAGTTGAGCAGGTTGATATATAATTTGAAGGATAAGTTTTAGGGTATTTTACTTATTAATGTTAATCCCTTCTGGGCGGACCTTTTCGGAGATTGACAGCTATCTTTGTAGGTGTAGATGTAGAGAAAGCTGCTTAGAATGGGCAAATTAGTTAAGTGAGCGGCCCTACTCATTGATTGACAGCGCTCCACATCTACATTGGTACACACAGATAGCAGTCAGCTGCTCTATATCATGTTGCCTATAGATTGTACTGTATTTGAGCGTGACAGGTTCTTTTGAAAAAGAAAACTATGCAGCAAAGGCATTAAAAGAGAACTATCAGCAGGTTAGACCAATATAACCTGTCGATAGCACCCTAGTGGGCACAGGGTGCTGAGGATGAGGGTATGTCTCCTATTTTCATTACTGTTCCCAGCCCCACCCGCCCCCAGCTTGCCCCCTACATTGATAATCATTAGAGGGGGCGAGCCGGCCGGTAGGACGTAGCCCGTCCCCAGGTGGTGATCCACCCCTAGCTAGCCAACCCCCTTTAATGATTATCAATAGAGGGGGACGGCTGGATTGGTGCTAAAAGTGGCGGTAGCAATGTTTCCAGTGCTCCTAATAGCCTACTGGACACAACTAACAGCATGGAAATGGCCCTGAGGATGAAGGTAAGAGACATACCTTCATCCTCAGCACCCCATGCGTAATAGGGAGATATCAGCAGGTTAGATTTGTCTAAGCTCCTGATAGTTCCCCTTTAATGTAAAAATAACAGACATATCAACTGTAGTATACAGTATAGTATATATGCTATGTGAAAAATAATTTCAGCCACCCCACTTAATTTAGATTTTGCCAATGCTTTGTCTGGGATGGTTGGTAAAATGTTTATTTTTTTAATGTGAGGGTAAACCAATCAATTAAATAACTCATAATCAACTAAAAACATACAAAAAGCATAAAATTACATAAACATAGCATTGTAGGGAGTAAGCAGCAGTGTGTATAGCTGAATGTCAGTGCAGACACATTATAGCAGCAGTGTGTATAGCTGAGTGTGAGTGCAGGCACATTATAGCAGGAATGGAGAGGATGGGAAACAAGGGCTAACAGACTGCAGGGAGCATGAAGGAACGAGCAGGGCAGATGTGGGCACAGTATAGCAGCACCCTCTGTCTGGGGAGAGATGGGTTATAGCTATAGCGAGATAACCTCCACAGTCCTGTCCCCTGATGTGAGCCCCAGCCTGAAGTGGATGTGCTATGATTTGGAAGGTGAGGGAGACTTCCTGGGTCAAAGTACAGTGCTGTAGACTGTAGAAAATAGTAGAAAATTGTGTTTTTAAAGGTTATGCTTAGTATCTGTCCTTGTTATATCACTGGCTACTCTAATCAATGATCAAGAAGATACTTTTGGAGATGAGAGAACTTCTAGTAAGTTGGGGTTTGCAAAAATACTAAAACAAACAAATAAAAATAAAAGCTGTATAAACAGTATCGTGTACAGTCTGAGGTCAGAGCTCAGTGATATGAATCAATAACGGCAAATAAAAGAGATGCATTTAGTAAAAAAGAACTTTTTTATTTAATTTTTTTTTTTTGAAATGCTACTTTATAGAATAAGAGGGATTTCTTGAGTGCTTGCTTTTTACATAGCTTTTCATTACTGCTTTGATCAACTCAGGAATTTATTAACCTGAGCACTAGTTTGCAAGGAAATTGTACCGGTCATTTATATAATGTTTATAACAAGGCAATGAATGTGAACTCTCATGCCTCTGAACCAGTAGCTTTGGGTAATGCTCTGCACATGCAAGACGTATTACAGAACGGAATGGCGAACTCATGGCATCAAGATCGTATGATGCAAAGAGCTCAAAAACAGTTTAAGGCTATGTTCACACTATGTATATTTCAGTAAGTATTGTGGTCCTCATATTGCAACCAAAACCAGGAGTGGATTAAAAACACAGAAAGGATCTGTTCACACAATGTTGAAATTGAGTAGATGGCCGCCATATAACAGTAAATAACGGCCATTATTTCAATATAACAGCCGTTGTTTTAAAATAACTGCAAATATTTGCCATTAAATGGCGGCCATCCACTCAATTTCAACATTGTGTGAACAGAGCCTTTCTGTGTTTTTAATCCACTCCTGGTTTTGGTTGCAATATGAGGACCACAAAACTGACTGAAATATACGTAGTGTGAACCCAACCTTAATGTTCGCACTACTGTCTTGACACAGCATCAAACATATGAATGCCCCCTAAGTACTTTTACCAACAAAACACAGTAATCACTGAACTCAAGGAGATCAGGGGAAAAAGTACTCAATCAAGAGTCTCCACTGATCCCTCCAAAAATTTAAACATGTAAAACCGTGGAGCCTCGGTTGCGAGTCTCAAAAAACGGGAATAGCCAGATATCCCTAGCCTGTTGCCACGGGGTGCCTCCATGATGGGCAGAGCACCACACCACCCTGATAGGTATCCCCTTAAGTCCCACTCGATTGCAAATATTGGAACATAAATAGGGAAACACCAGGGTGGCCCCTTTTGTGTCAAAATCTTACTCAAGGTGCGAGTATTGCGACATGATAAGGGCCTGCAAAGGCAGGTATCCATCCACTGCACACTTTAGTTGAACAGGTTAAGATAATTTTTATTTATTTATAATGCAAAGTGAAAAAACAGAGTCTTTGTTCCAACCAGAATGTATAAAAATTAAAGTTATGAGATCATAAATCCTGTGTGGCATATGGCAATGTAGCGTTTCGGTTCCAGCACCTTCTTCGGGCCTTAGGATCAGTCTGCTCGGTCGTTGGCTGATCCCTGACACTTTTTCACGGGCCTGTAAAGGGCTGAATGAGTGTTCCGAGGGATGCCCGTTAGCAAAAATCGGCCTGGGAACAGGTGGAGCTGAACTCTGTGAACAACAAAGTGATTCACAAATTTGTTACAGATCACTTATGCTGCATTTACATGGAACAATTATCGTTCACATTTTCACATTTGAGCAATAATAGTTCCGTGTAAAAACAGCAAACGATCAAGCGACGAGCGAGAAATCGTTTATTCTGATCTTTCAACATGTTCTCAAATCGTCGCTCGTTGAAAATTCGCAGATCGCTTTGTGTAAACAGTCTTTCATCCATTCACCCTATGTGAAAGATGGGCTTGAGCAATCTTAAAAACGATCACAATAACGATTTTTCTTACGAATTTTCTAACAATTTATTCATATAAATGCTGTTCGATATAAAAACCAAATCGTTGCTTCACAATCGTTAAACGATCGATTGGGCAAATTATCATTTTGTGTAAACGCAGCATTAGGCCATCACATTGAGGGAAGTTGTTTAAAAGAACAGGTCACTCAGCTGATCATTTAAGCCCTTTCTTAGGCTAAGTTCACACAACGTTATTTTTTAGAAAAGACCTGGCGCTGATTACAATGGAATCAGCGTCTGTTCTTTAACGTAGCAGCAGCATTGAGTTTAATGCAATGCCCCTCTGTGTGTTTTGACATCGTTATTTTAACGTCCGTTCTTTAGAATGGCATTAAAATAATGAACTCTATATTAATGTCTATTCACACAATGTAAAGTACGGTCAGCGGCCCTACTTTACATTGTAACCAATGGCTAATTGAATTGCGGGCACACTCAACAGTCCCTGCAATTCAATTGTAAAAAGATTCAATTGTAATGTTCCTGCAGCCGATACCGCCCTGCATCCAGCAGTATAACAACGCCCATTTCTATGCATGTTATACTCACATAATCACAGCCCTCAATTCTATGGAAAGTATAATAAACATCTCAGGTCTCTGAGCCAAATTGATTGCTAGAAACATCTTTCCTGACAATCCCTTTAACCCCTTAAGGTCAAAGCCAATTTTTGTTTTTGCGCTTTTGATTTTTCCACTTTATCTTTAAAAGGCCATAGCACTTGTGTTTTTTCACCTAGAGACCCACATGAGCTCTTATTTTTTGCGACACCAATTGTACTTTGCAATGACAGACTTTATTTTACCATAAAATATGCTGCAAAACCGGAAAAAAATCATTTGCGCTGTCAAATTGAAAAAAAAGAGGAATTTGTTTTCATTTCAGGGAGTTTCGTGTTTACGCCGTTCACCCTGGGGTAAAACTGACTTGTTACATATGTTTCACAAGTCTTTACGATTACAATGATATGTAACATGTATAAATTTTTTATTATGAGATAGCTTGTAAAAAATTCAAACCTTTGTTAACAAATATATGTTCCTTAAGGCTATGTTCACACGTTGTATTAGATCGCCGTTTCGTGACCCTGGCTGGGTCATGGAACGGCCGATCTCTGGCCAGATCATCTCAGCCTGTACTCAAGTACCGGCCGGGTGATCTTTCCGGCTGCGGGGCTCTGATGCGGGTGCATCAGCACGCGCCCGCATCAGAGCTTCCCATAGCACACCGTGAAGCGAGCGGCCGGAGCCACTCCCTTCACTGTGTGCGCTGACAGGGCTGACCTGTCACTGACCTGTCAGTTTTGTTCCAGCGCCGCATGGGCTCCTGGCCGGAGCATGTACGATGTGTGTACGCTCCAGCAGGGATCCCATTCAACATAAGGCAATGTCACACAACGTAAAACTACGGCTGTAGTTCTGCGGCGAGAACTACTGCCGTAGTTTTACGCAGTGTGAACATAGCCTAAAATTGCTCTATTTCCAGGCTTAGGCTATGTTCACTCTACGTAAAACTACGGCCTTAGTTCTCGCTGCAGAACTACAGCTGTAGTTTTGCGGTGTGTAACATAGCCTTTGTGCAATGGGATCCCGGCCGGAGCGTACACACATCGTATGCGCTCCGGCCGGGATCCCATGCGGCGCCGGAAAAAACTGACATGTCAGTTTTCAGCGGCTGTCTTTCAGTGAATTCCGGCCGCAGAAAGCCCTCTCAGTTCATACAATGAAGCGAGCGGCTCCGGCTTGCTTCACTGTGGGCTATGGGAAGCTCTGATGCGGGCGCAGCCCCGATGATCTGGGCACAGACCAGCCGTTCCGTGGCCCAGCTGGGGTCATGGAACGGCTGGTCTGATACCTAATGTGAACATAGCCTTATAGCGCTTTTATCCTGTGGTCTATGGGGCCGATTTTTTGCGCCATGATGTGTTCTTTCTATCGGTACCTTGATTGCGCATATGTGACTTTTTGATCACTTTTTATTAATTTTTTTCTGGATTTGATGCGACCAAAAATGCGCAAATTTGCACTTTGGAATTTATTTACGCTTGCGCTGTTTACCGTGCGAGATCAGGAATGCAATAAATTAATAGTTCGGGTGATTACGCAAGCTGCGATACCAAACATGTTTGTTTATTTGTTTATTTATTTATATTTATAAAATGGGAAAAGGGGGGTGATTTGGACTTTTATTAGGGGAGGGGATTTTTATTAATAAAAAAACATTTTTACCTTTTTTTTACATTAACAAGAAGTCCCCCTGGGGGACTTTTATATACACAGCACTGATCTCTCATAGAGAGAGTGATAGATCGGTGATAGATTGCTTTGGCCTGCTGCAGGCCACAGCAATCTATTGCAGAGCCGGGATTAGCGTCATTGCGACGCTGAGACCCGGCACGGGCATGACAAATCACATGGCCGGGCGGCACGAACAATCGCTGTATCATTTGTACAGCCATTAACATTCATTGTTGTTGGCCGCACATCACCTGTTTACATAGAGAGATGTGCATTCGATAACGACTAATTTTACAGCTGCACAAACGATTAAATCCGAGTGCATGGAAGTGTTCAGATGCCACATAAAGAGTAAAAAAAGCACCAGGCACGGAAGTGAGCTGCACCGGTACTTCCTTTCCTATGAAGCGCACTCCGTAGCTCCGTAGTGTGAATAATCTAATAAATGAATGTAAAAGTCCCCCAAAGGGATTTTAAAATGTGTAAAAAAAGGTAAAAATGTCTTTACAAGCACCCCAAAACTTCTCCTCCAATAAAAGTTTAAATCACCCCCCCCTTTCCCATTATATAAATAAAACATATAAAAATAAATAAACATAATATACCGTAGCATGCGTAATTGTCCAATCTATTAAAATATAACAAGCGTCATCACTAATGGCGAACGGCGTAAACGAAGAACGAAAAAAGCGCCATGATTACAGATTTTTTTGTTACATTGTATATAAATAATTTTTTTTTTATAAAAAGTGATTGAAGCGTCCGATCTTCACACATATGCTATTAATAAAAACTAAAGATCATGGTGGAAAAAAATTACACCCCATACAGCCCCGTAGGTGAAAAAATAAAACCGTTATAAGCCTCACAATAGGCCAATTTTATTAATATTTAATTGCACAAGAAAAGGATTTCATAAAAAAAAATATATATAACATTAGAGAATCTGTGTAACATGCATATGGCTGTGTTCAGACTGACCTATAGAATAATAGTATCATGTCGCTTTTACCATATAGTGCATTACGTAGACACAGGAACCCCCAAACCTTACCATATTGCATTTATATCTTCATAAATAATATTTTGGGGTTCCGTCACACGTTATGGTAAAATGAAAGACGCCATTACAAAGTACAACTATTCCTGTAAAAAAACAAGCTCTTACATGGCCCTGTAGATAGAAAACTGCTAGAGCTCTTAGAAAGAGAGGAGGAAAAAACGGAAAAAGGAAAATTTGCACGGTCGACTGGGTCATTTTGGGCCTGGTCCTCAAAGGGTTAATATTTGGAAAAAAATGAAAATGTATGACATTTGAAAATTTATGCAAAAATGATTTTTTTTTATTTTTATTTAAAGTACTCAGCTTGTAGGCATCGTTTACAACCACTGGTGTCTTGTAAAATTGATTTACTACATGTAGACCAGACACAAAGAATGTTTTTTTATTAACCATGTGAACATACCCTTTGGTTGGTTTCATTTGAGTGTGTATAGTCCCATTTATGTGTCTGTATTAAAGCCATAAGTCCTAGCACAATCAAGTGTCAAATCACGCAAACTGAAAATATCATGCATCCCCCTGGTGCTTTCAGCTAAGGTCAATAGACCATGACTAGACTTGGACCTTAGCCTTATATACACTTACACTCATCTGGAACTGCCCTTGGGTTGTATATCTGTAGCAAACAGTGTATCAGACATGACACATTATATCAGCTTAAAGCACCGCACAGTAGAGAATGGAAAAAAACCCAGATGGTAATCAATGAGACCACACATTATGAATCAGATTTTTAAGAAAAAAAACAAGAATATAAGAAGAATAATGTAGAGGAATTTGAGAGAAAAATATATATTGGCCAGTTATTGGCTGAATAGGCATTACAGAAGCCATGAAGTATAGTATGTATAAGACAGGTCAATATGCATCAGAGATAAAGGAGAACTCTGGGTATGACCACATTTTTCATAAAGCCCAGGGAGGAGTTGGGTGAAACATAAATAACATTGGCTTACCTCTCTATCTTCAGAGTTGGTGACAACATTTCCCTGATCTGGTCCCCTGGCTCTGGTCTTGGTCTAGAGACGGGACTTGGAAGATGACGATGCAGTAAGCTGGCAGCAGAGTTGGGACACCGCTACAGATGTTGACTGGTTGAACGGGCCTGCGACATCATGTCCAAGTCCTGTCTCTAGATGTAGAAGTGGTTGGACATTGGAAACCTGAGTAGAGAAATGTGGGCATCAGTGCAGAAGCTGGGGAGGTAAGTGTATGTTATTTTTTTCACACAAACGCTCCCTGAGTGTTTTTTTTTTTTCCTGCCCAGAGTTCTGTTTTAAGGAACTTTGACCCTTTAAAAAAAAAAAAAAAAAAAAATTCCTCCCGGAAAACCCCCTTTCATTAACAGATTAGCAACAGTGATCAAAAGTAAAACCATGCCACAAAATGACCACATCCCAGATTTCTCAGGATTTCATTTATTAAAACATTCTTTCATGGTCCTCAAAAATATCCATTCAACATGAGTGTGAACTGAACCTTTAACCTTGGCATTGGTTGATACACGAAGACAGTTGCATTGAAGTTAATTTTAAGGGTGAGTGCAAGGTCCAATGGAGTAATTTACTTGTAAGAGAGTTTGGTGCACTAAAATTTTTATTGGTTTCTTTTGGTTTATTCCCACAAGGCTAGCTGTTTCGAATAAAACATATGGTTAAAAGGCATCATATCGACATTTAAACATTTACCCTTCAACACTTTTATATCCTTTAGAAAAATCTCAGATACTTTTTCTGAAGCTTTTTATTTCCTTTTGTTTTTTCTTTTCTTTTCTTTTTATTTTTTTTCCCCTTAACTAGCAGAAACCAAATGGATGTTTTTCCCAGCAGCCAAATCGTATATTGTAACGGCTAGAGAAGGTCGTTGTCTTTGATGACAGAATTATTAACACGCATTTAAATGTGAGATCTTGTGGCTCGGAAACGATAAATCCACTAAATGGGCAAAGCAGCACTGCTAACTCAGCTAGTAAGAAACTTTAATATTCTCCGCTCAGTTCCGTTTATGCCCCATTCCAACAGGGGTTACAAGACACTCCTCAATGAATTTTTACTGGCTAATTATAGGGTTTAATCATGGGAAATATTGGAGGGGAAAGCAGTATGATAAGGCAGGAGAGTAGAAAATAATAATAGAAGCTAGTTATGTAGGCTAGACAATGATATACCTGGTGGTCCATGTCATATCTTTCATACTTTTATGTTCGGAATTTAGTCGGCATTACCTAATTATCATCCATTGCCATTTGCTGAGTGCTCTCAACAGCCCGGCAAGGTCAAGCAAAGACTTGCTGTTTTGTTCCGAAACCATATGCGTTTAGTGCTTGTCATGCACGATGGCAGTTCCGTTATTGCTGAAAGTAGCTTCACAAGCTTTTTAGAGCACGGTTCTGCGAGTCCAAACAAAGATCTAGATATTCAATCAAGGTTTTTTTTTTCCTTTTTCTTCTTGCTAAATTAGTTTTGCATGTTAAAGCAGATTTGTACAGAAAATTTCTTTAACTCTCCTTGGACTGGTATTCTTAAAAAGGAGAACTACATAGAAAATATTTTTTTTTAATTGAGGAGTAATTTTCATTTCCATTTTCCCAATAAATACACAAAGGGGGGCATTTACTAAGGAGTGCGACGATTCTAATGGGGATTGGTGTAAATTTTGTTCCAATATCTTGTGACTGATTTACTAAAATGTAGCACTGTTATAGTGAATGTATCTACGTAAAAATTGGCAAAAAAAGTTGCTAGCATATTCACCTGGTACCGACCAGACATAGACTTTTTATAAAGTCGCAAATGATAAATTGGGCATTAATCCCGGATTATGCAAACATTTGGGTGAGTATTCAAAACAGACAGATTAAAAAAAGTTGCATCTAACAAATATTCGCTAGTCGAATACTGGCTCATAAATAGAACTTGGACAAAAAAAAATCCAATTGATCACCAAATAATAGGAGCAAAGCCCTTGATAAATTTTCCCCAAAATGTTAGTAGTTAATAGTTAATGCACTAGGTAATAGTGCATTTGAATACGGGTGGCTGAAGAAGTTGGATGCAGCCCTAGGGAGTCTTGGAAAACATGGATACAGCCATAGGCTAGAGTGTTTAGACTTTGACTCATTAGATCCTAAGGGTATATGCACACTAGGGATTCTGCCGCGCGGCCTCCTCTTGAAGTTTCCGACTGTCCCATAAACTCAATGATATTTGCCTGCGAATTCTGCCGTCTGCCCAAAGAATTATTAATGTGTGGCACAGCCAAGGCGGCGGTCCATTTCCCAGGCTGCTGCTCTCCTCGCCAGATGTGCTGGCCGGAGCCCACATACAGGGGGGCGGCGCCCCCTCTTCAGCCCTATCAGCGCCTTACCAGCCTCGGCCCCTGTCTCTTCCAGCTGCATGTCTCAGCCCTCCTAGGGAGTGTGCGTGCCGGGTGTCTCAAATTTAAAGGGACAGTGTGTCCCTAATTGGATATGCACCTAATTACCTACCTATAAAGCTGCACCTGTCCTGACATTCCCTGTTGGAGCCTCTGCATGCTTTCCTAGTATGGTTCCTGCCCATAGTTCCTGCTGTTCCTACTATCGGTGGTTTCTGCCTGTGACTTCTATCCCGATTCAATCTGTGAGTCCTGCTGTGTTCCAGCCTGCTGCCCACCTGTCTCCAGCTGCACCTCGCCTGCCGCCGCTAGCAAGCCAAGCCAGGGGTAGCAACCTGGGGGTCGGCTGCCGCAGCAAGTCCATCCCGCCTTGCGGGGGCACTGGTGAAGACCAGTGCCCTCTTAGACTCTACACCCTGGTGCGGCTTACGTCATCACTAGTGGTGGTACAGCGGATCCACAACTCCAGACGTTACAGTGTGTGTGTGTGTGTGTGTGTGTGTGTGCGTGTGGGGTAATGGGAATCAAGAGGGAAATCTTGCCTTATATTTACCTCCCTAGATTGACGTTTTGGAGGTTGAACCATGATGGTTGCAGGCAGTTGCTACTTGCTGGCCATATAGAAAGCTCACTCCATACATCCCCACCCAGTATTTGACAAAAAGCTCTGGAAAAAGCTCTGGTTCTGGCTTTTTTGTATTTTGTTTTCCATTGAGGTTAGTAGTTTCTTTTATATTCACTACTGACGATTTTTATCCCGTACTATCTTCCCCCAGGAAGGTTTCTTTAGTAATTAACCTGTAATTCCCAAAATTACCAATAAAAAGGTTGTTACAAAAAATGGGGAACATCTGTCAATGGAACCAGCAGTGCAAGAAGGGTCGTTGGATGGAGTGTAAGAAAATTCCTTTTGTTGGCACATCTTAACCTCACATAATGCACTCTAGCCCCCATAATATTTGAACGTTCCATGGGACACACGCAGACTTGTAAAATCAGTATTTTCTTTCTTCCCAAAGTGCATTTGAATAAATGAGACAAGATGTTCCTGGGTTTAAAGCTGGCATTCTATATGTAAATGTCCTTCTGTGTCATAAGCACTTTGACAGCTTCATAAGTCTCAGCCTCAGCACTTCATCAATCATTGGTGTTGATTCATTTTCTTTGCTTTCCCACAGCAAGAAGAAAAAAACTGAATTTAAACTCTGATATCTGAGATTAGGTAAAATGCTCGACATATCACCTTATTAAGCCTTCTTTTTTGGGGCTTACCTACTTTCCAATTGATCTGTTACCGCAACTGAATTGCTTCCAATCTGAAGAGATAGACGAAACAAACCTAGTCAGGGCCGATTCTAGCTTTTGTGCTGCCTGAGGCGAAAATAAAAAAATGGCACCCCCCCAATCCTAGAATCAATTGTTTATCAACTATTCCCATGTGAATACCGCAGCTATCAGTAAACTTATTATTTTTTCAATGTGTATTATGATGTTATGCAGAATCACATAACACACCTCAGCTGCTGCAGAACCTCATAACACACCTCAGCTGCTGCAGAACCTCATAACACACCTCAGCTGCTGCAGAACCTCATGATGCATCTCAGCTGCTGCAGAACCTCATCCTTCACCTCAGCTGCTGCAGAACCTCATCATACACCTCAGCTGCTGCAGAACCTCATCATACACCTCAGCTGCTGCAGAACCTCATGATACATCTCAGCTGCTGCAGAACCTCATCCTTCATCTCAGCTGCTGCGAACATCATCATACACCTCAGCTGCTGCAGAACATCATCATGCATCTCAGCTGCTGCAGAACATCATCATACACCTCAGCTGCTGCAGAACCTCATCCTACACCTCAGCTGCTGCAGAACCTCATCATACATCTCAGCTGCTGCAGAACCTCATCATACACCTCAGCTGCTGCAGAACCTCATAATACACTTCAGCTGCTGCAGAACATTATAAGCCCCTTACTTTATAGAGAACCTGGCATAATATTTAAGCTGAAATTGTTGTACTTCAAGTTTCAGCGCAGAGAGGCTGAGGGCTGGATCCAGACAAGCTGTGCGCTTCACTACTAACTAGTCTGCACAGCATGGCAGCCTGCCACTCCACACTATTTAACAGTATAGTGTGGTATATAGCAGTATAGGGTATATATGGCAGCACATGTTGATGCAAATGTACATTGTAGTATATTAGTGGAGGAGGTGGTATATAGTAGCACATGTGGATATATATGTACACGGGGGGCCCCAGAGTACATATATATCCACATGTGCAGCCATATATACCACCCCCACCACTATGCCACAGAGTACATATATATCCACATGTGCAGCCATATATACCACCCCCATCACTATGCCCCAGACTGCGGTATACACTGAGCATAGTAGTGGAAGAGGGGGCTGGAGTCCAGCACAGGCAGGAGGAGGAGGGGCACACACTCACAAGATACAAGGCTGCTCTGCTGCTCTTATCAGTCTGCACATCAGCGGGGATCAGAAGCTGTCACAAAGACGGATGATGTGTCCTCTCTCCAGTGTGCACACACTCCTATCTGCACACTGCCCTGTCTGTACGGGCTCTGACTGAGATCCCTCACCCACACGGAGCACAACACAGTGACTGTAATCCCTGACATACAGGCCTGGCTCTGGCTCACACCTGGCTGGCTCCCTCGGGTCTGAGACCTTGATCCCCCTCCCTCCAGACAGTGCCCTCCCCCAGCCCTAACCTACAATCACTGCCCTCAGCCTCCCCCCTTTCCCTGGTTGTAATACTCACTGAGGACTGAGGCAGAGGAGGGATCAAGTGTGGAGCGCTGTGGCCGGCCGAGCAGGCATGTACCCAATCCTCAGGAAGACTGCCGGGTGACGTCACACATAACAAAGACGTAGCCCGGCAGTTCCTGGGGAGGGCGGCGGGGGCCAGCCAGGGACTGAGCACTGCTAGGAGATCGGGGGCTGCTGTCATTTTAGTGAAGTTACACTTCACTAAAATGACAGTGGCAAGAAAGATTGTGCTGCCCCCTGCAGGACCACAGGAGCTGCCGCCTGAGGCAGAAGCCTCAGTCCGCCTCATGGCAGAAGCGGGCCTGAACCTAGTGCATTGTTACTGATCACAGACTTATTAGACATTTGCATGAAACAACACTGTGTCAGGATTGTGCAGTAACCTGGTGTGAACTGGGCCTGGTTTTTACTTTTATGTGCCACACCCGCTTGCTTCTCAGCTTCCTGGCAATGCGGGAGTTAAACTGATCACTGGGAGACTTGATTTATGCAGCTGAGTAGATCTTCAGACTGACTGGTTTTTCTGCCTATCTGAAACCTGGAAGATCAGAGCGCCGGTCCAATGAGGATCTGGTCCGGGATTTTGGTCAGCATTAAAGGAAGCTGAGGCAGTCTCCCAGCGCTTGCTATTAGGTTTCATACCCTGGTCACAGCTCCCCCTGTCTATTCCTGCTTCCTAACTCCCTCTGTTTGATCAACTTCGTTACCTGACCTCTGACTATCCGATTGGTACTTGATTCTGTACTACACTTCCCGTTTGGTTCTGACCTTGCTTGTTGACTATCCCATACTGTGTTTGTCTGTTTTGTCCTGTGTGCACGTATCTAGCACAGGGAACATTTTCGTGGTTGTCCACGGCTGCCTAGGGCTGGTTGAGGGAAGTAGGTAGAGATAGTTGGTGGGTTCAGCATCAGGGCTCACTGTCGTGTCTTGTCCCTGCCTCCCCTGTCCTGACATACTGCCGTTTTTTTCTTTTCTTTCAAATCAACGTGCCAGAAAGTGCCAAATATTTGTAATGTATTTCTATTAAAAAAAAACTCCAGTCTGCCAGTATTTATCAGCAGCTGTATGTCCTTCAGGAAGTGGTGTATTCTCTCCAGTCTGACACAGTGCTCTCTGCTGCCACCTCTGTCTATGTCAGGAACTGTCCAGAGCAGTAGCAAATCTGCTTTCCAGACTGAGAAGAATGCAACTGATAATTACTGGAAAACTTGAGATTTATTAATTGAAGTAAATAAATGAAAATTCTATGGCACTTTCTGGAACTAGTTGCTTTGAATGAAAACTGGAATCTGATTGGTTGCTAGGGGTAACTGAGCAAGTTTCACTTTACACCATGTTTGATAAATCTCCCCCAGAGTATTTTGATCAGTATTTTTTCAACCAAAATCAGGAGTGGAACTGACAGGGCAAAATTATAATGAAAAGATTTGCAGTTTTCAATCTACTACTGGTTTTGGTTGAAATAAGTCTGACCAAAAGACTGACGGAAATACCCTATGTCACACATGACAAGTTTCTGAAACTTAAAATAGTTTCCACTCAATTTAACGGGGCTGTTCCTGTAAGGAAGATGAACAAGACATCTGCAAGATGAACAAGACAGTTATAGAGATTGTGAGTGAACCAGAGCAATTCACTAATAACTGAGATAAGAAATTCATTAGATTAGTCCTTATATTCAGTCCTGTGGAAAGCAGCGGTGCGGGGATGCCGGTGCCGTGGTCCCTTTTTCGTCTAGTTCCCACGAGTGTGGCTTTGGGTATAGACTGGCACTGTGCGCGGGAACTGGACGGCAGTTCAAAAAAAGGACTGCGGCATCGGCATCCCTGCACTGGCGCCAGTCTGTTCATGTAAAACATAAAGTGGAGTACCTAGTGGTACATTCAATTTAAGCCCTGTAAATTGCTGAATGGGGCCTTCATGCATCAAATTGACAGTCTTAGTAAACACCTTGAAAATGTTATCATGTTCCACAAACCATTCTTGGCAGTGCAGCAGTGCATTATGCAGCAGAAAGAGTTGTTTACGGAATACTGTTGCACTATAGGGCTATGTTCAGACGCTGTATGAGACCGGCCGTTCCGTGACCCGGCTGGTTCATGGAACGGCAGGTCTTAGAAAAGGTCATCCCGGCCGGTACTGATCTTTACCACCACTGAGTGCTGATGCGGGGTCATCTATGCGCGCCCGCATCAGCACTCTCCACTGCACACAATGGAGCATGCGGCCGGAGCATGCACTGACAGGGTTTTCTGCAGCCGCTATTCATTGAATAGCAGCCGCAGAAAACTGACATGTCAGTTTCTTGCGGCGCTGCTAGGGACCCTAGCCGGAGTGTATACTATGGGGCGGATTTATCAAAGGGTGTAAAACTTAGACTGGTGCAAACTACCCACAGCAACCAATCACAGCTCAGCTTTAGGCAGTGCTGAAAGGAAAGCTGAGCTGTGATTGGTTGCTGTGGGCAGTTTGCACCAGTCTAAATTTTACACCCTTTGATAAATCTCCCCTAATGTGTATACACTCTGGCCGGGATTCCCTCACCCTGCAGCACAACATACCGCAGAAATCATGTCATTGTTGTCCTGGTTCATTTTCTCTCCTTCATAATCAAGTCTGGCTGCGGATATCAGTGTGCTGGGGGTGCCGGGCCCACCTCTAGTTTATAGAGATGGAGGAAACTGGGTGGCAATATGAAAAATGGATTGTGCAACCAGGATCCAAGCCTTGGCATGTGACACAGGTGATATAAAAAAAACATTTACTATCCTTAGTGAAAATTCCCTTTAATAATATTATTGGGTGTGTTTTTAAATCCTATTTTAAAGCCTTTGACCCCACAACACACTTCCTTTCCCGCCATGCTTTTTTTCTCTAACCTTGCTGTTCCCCTTTTAAGTATACTTTCCAACTTTTGTTTTCTTCTCCGAATCCCCAACGTCTCAGCAATATGACTGTTAACAAATGGCGTTTTCAAATATCTCCGACAGTTTCAAAAGAACTTTTAAACACTTTAAAGCCATTTTCCCATAGGGAAGCCATGGAGGTTTTTATATTATGATAATTATTGTTCTTTTAGGTGTAAGTATATTGAACACCTGGATCAGTTTGCTATTACTGTAACTAAGAAGGACAGATTGTAGAATAGAGAAGCGATTGAATGAGAAAGGGAGAAAGGTTGCTCTTACATATTGAGAGAATGTAATGCCTAGGACAATAGAGAAGACAAATGATAGATCTCAGGTTGAATAGTATTACAGAATTACAGATTCTATGCATGCCGGCCAGAGGAGCCAGGTGGTATGACATACATCATGTCTGCTGTGTAATGATGAACTCATTTTCTTCATTATTCTTATTTAATTTTAGGTTTCGGAGTTGTAATCTGGGCTTCTTTCTCTTTAAAACGTCAGCAATGATTTTAGGGCAGCTGTACTACATACAGTAGCTAATGTTATGGATATTTGCTTTGCAGGTAATGCATCCATTTCGGTATCATTGACTGCCGTACAGTCAATTTCAGTTGTAAAGTGGATTAGAGGGACCTGTATGTTAGAAATCAGTGATCGCCCATTTTAAAGGCTACACCTCTTCAAATATTCAAAATAATATTTAGAATTTTTGTTGACCCTTCAGGTGTTCATGAGTTCATGCAAAGTAGAGGTCAATTTATTATATTGTTTTGCAACTGTTAGCACAGCACAACTAGTAGAGATAAGCGAATCGCTCATCTACACGAAGTGAAGCACTGTGTTTGATCAGCGCCATCGCTTATCAAGCTGACGTCATATGAGTGCTGCTCCGGAGCAGCACTGCATTGCCATCAGCATTATGAGCGAGTGCTGATCAAACAAAGTGCTCTGCTTCATTTACATGAGCGATTCGCTCATCTCTAACAGCTAGTTAACAGACAAAGGCAACTCAATGCTACTTGACTCAACCACTGGTCTTAGCAGTAGTGGATTATAACAGGGGCGTTTCGGGCGGCAGCCCGGGCCCTGAGCTCCTGGGGGGCCCATGATCACCCAAAAAGACGTATACTTTCAGTGGTGTACTGTCTCCTGGCTACACTTCCGCCATGATTTGCAAAAAAATCACTGTTTTTTAATGGCAATTTTGCACAAATCAGGACATCATGACATTATCTGTCCTGTACTATGAATGCCAGGCTAGTGCTTCCATAGTTACAGTGGGGTGGGGGGGCCCAGGCTTGGTGAACAGCCCGGGGCCTATGGTAAAGTTAATCCGCCCCTAGGTCTAAGGGTCCTATTCCATGGGGGCCCGATCAACAATGTAAATGAGCACCGATCTGCTAGATCTGCGCTGGTTTACTGGGCCTATTCCACGGCCCGATAATCATTTAGTAAGGGCTGCAGGTACATCATTACCAATGTCCTTGCAGGCTTTGTTTAAACAACTCACTTACCTA
Source organism: Dendropsophus ebraccatus (assembly GCF_027789765.1). Classification (NCBI taxonomy): domain Eukaryota; kingdom Metazoa; phylum Chordata; class Amphibia; order Anura; family Hylidae; genus Dendropsophus; species Dendropsophus ebraccatus. Next base: position 20,870,309 of record NC_091464.1, read on the forward strand.
TCCAGGCTGCCGGTCTTCTCCTGCGCTCCTTCTTCCCGGGTCCCGCGCGCAGCAGCAGCTTCGGAGCAGCCTGTCTGAGCTGACAGACCGCTCAGTCAATCAGTGGTCGCGGCGGTCCTTGCCAGTGATTGGCTGAGCGGTCTGTCAGCTCAGACAGGCAGCTCTGAAGCTGCTGCTGCGTGCGCGACCATGAGAAGGAGCACAGGAGAAGACGTGCAGCCTGGATAGGTAAAGTATGTTGTTTTTAAATCATGGAGCACCGACCGCGCACCGCGATTCCACGTAGCGATGCGCGGCCGGTGCCCAATAATTTTAGGTTTGGACCTAAATAAACGATCAGCCGATGACACGATCATCGGCTGATTATTGTCTCTATTCCACAGAGCCATTATCGGCCGAATCGATTATCGCTCTGTGGAATAGGCCCCTTGGACATGAAACAGCACCTAGTAGATTTTGGGGTCTCCTTTTTATGATTGGCTTGCAGAGTCTTTAGGGGGCTAAAACATAATATACACCACAAAAAGACCGTGTTTTGTAAATGAAACCCCTGAGGATTTGTATGAAGTGCTATTAGCATCTGGATGTAAAAAAAGCAATAACATGGAGTTTTAGACCAGATTGTTGGAACAGTTTGGGTTTAGGCATTATTTGTTTCTGCATGACTGTGTCTCAAAGTACAAAGCAAAGTCTATAGAGGAATGGATGGATGAGTTTGGTGTGGAAAAACTTGAGCCCTATCGATAACCACATCAAATATCCTTTGGGATGAACTAGGATGGACATTATGAGTAACACGCTATAGTTCAACATTAGTGTCTGACCTGACAAATGCTTTTTTGGATGAATGGACAAAATTCATCCCAGACATGCTGCAAAATCTTGTAGAAAGTCTTTCCAGAGCAGCGGAAGCTTATACCTGGGGTTGGGTCCATAGATCAAGGCTAATGGAACGCACCAAAAAAGTTCTCACTGTAATTAAGGTAAAAAATAGCTTTGTTGTTATGGCATTAATCATAATACTCATAGAACATGCTCCCTTGGATGCTACTATAGGTCGCTGTTTTTTTTCCTCTTAGCACTTTGTGTAGCTTTCTCAGTGTGTCCATAGTAACTTCTTACAGCATGGATGTAAGCAGAAGTAATCATGCTGCCCTGAAAGCCTACATAATAAAAACAATAACTACCCAAAGGGCGTGGGGACAGACAAAGGTGGTGGCAACACACCTGTCCGGGTTATGGCAGAAGCTCACCATCCACACAACCCTTCCTAAAAGGTGTACTCCATTTCCTCACTGGGTTCCAGGTTATGTATATAGTCTGGAAGGTAAAGTCTTTTCACAGAGCTCCTGGCTAAAAACAGGGGTCTTTCACAAAGCTATATTTTTTATGTTTGTTAAGCTCCTGCACAATTGCCTTCCTCCATTCAAGAAATGCTTCACCTGGCTCCAGATGCTCCATACATCTCCTGATATTCCACTCCTGCTCCTTCCTCTTTTTCTCTGTCCAAGCCATGTAGGATAGATCAGGGATGGAGTAGAACGCAATGGTGTTGGTGCAGGAGAGGGTAATGGCCTCAATGGGACTGCTGCAAGCTGAGCACTTGACGGCCCTTTTAGGACTGCTGCCCACACACACAGCTTAATGGCCTCCCTGGGACTGCTGCATTCGCACAGCTTGACGGCCTCTCTGGGACTTCTAGACTTCAGTCACTTTCTTGAGCTTTAATGCCCAATATGGCCTTTCGGACTTGATTGCCCCCAATATGACCAGTCGGACTTGTTTGCCTCCTTGTAGCTAGGCAGGGACATGGTGGCATATCCTCCTTCTCCATAGGCAACCTCATAAGGACTTTTTAAGGTCTGATTGAACCCAAATTTTACACCAAGAATTTTCAAACCAGCTGAACTGAATTTTTGAAAAGTTAATTAATATCTAGTAAAAAGAATCACAATGGAACCATACAGACCGACTCGGGAATTGGGCAACTCAGACACTGGTGGTATCGGACATATAAGTGGTCCAACACTGCTTTGTGGATTCTGTTATAAAATGGAGCAACAATACAGATGTGAACAGAGGCTTATGCTGTTATATGATGCTTCTGATATAGCGGTGCAATTTCTTCATCCATTGGCCCATGAAGTTGTGCATGTGTTCCGCATAATTTATTACACAGTGGTAAACAGTTTTTTTGTGAACTGGTCCACATCTCTGAACTGTATATGAGCTCTGGTTGATGAACTGTGAGCTATGGTTGATTGAATAATATTATTTCATCCCTTAAATGTTTATAAAATCCTGTTTGCGCTGAGGAAATGATCCAGGCATATTCTCTCTGCTGCTGCCAAAACGTTAGCCATTGAACGAAAATTACCAACATACTCAGGACTGTGCAGCTTGTGACAGATGGAGAAAAAAGATGTAATTTTTCTGAAGATCTTCGGGGCCTCTACAATTCAGCAGCACAAGACGGATAGTGTAGTGACTTACCATATGGAAGTGCAGATCATCTACTGTAGCTGGGAAGGATGTGACATCTCATTTTTACAAGGCAACATAAGAGTTTGACAAGAAGAAAAAGGAGATTTGTTTGTACTCTTTGGTTAAAGTACTATTTGTATATTATGTTGTATGAGACAACTTGGAAAAAACAATTATTCATTACTATATACAGTACACTGCTCAAAAAAATAAAGGGAACACTTAAACAACTCAATATAAATCAAGGTAAATCAAACTTCTTTAAAATCAAGACGGACTCTACAACCCACACAAGTGGCTCAGGTAGTGCAGCTCATCCAAGATGGCACGTCAATGAGAGCTGTGGCAAGAAGGTTTGCTGTGTCTGTCAGAGTAGTGTCAAGAGGCTGGAGGCACTACCAGGAGAAAGACCAGTACACCACGAGACATGGAGGAGGCCATAGGAGGGCAACAATGCAGTAGTACCTCTCCCTCCGCCAGGGGAAGATTAACTTTACCATAGGCCCCGGGCTGTTCACCAAGCCTGGACCCTCCTACCCCACTTTAACTATATCTTTAGTATTCCTCCTCCATAGTGCAGACTGTACAGGACCTGTGGTGACATCATAGTCACATGATAAGGTCCTTCAATATGTTCTTTAATGTTACTGAATTGTCTCCTGGCTGCAGGTTTGCTCTGATTTGTGCAAAATTGCAGTAAAAAAGCTGTGATTTTTTTTTGCATATCATGGCAGAACTGTGGGCAGGAGACCTATTGTAATCCGCTACTAACCTCCACTTTAGTGCAAGTAGGAGCAGGAGGAGCACTGCCAAAGCCCTGCAAAATGACCTCCAGTAGACCACAAATGTATATGTGTCTGCACAGACGCTTAGAAACTGACTCCATGAGGATGGTATGAGGGTCCGACACAGATGGGGGTTGTGCTCACTGTCCAACACCGTGCAGGACCCTTGGCATTTGCAAGAGAACACCAGGATTGGCAAATTGGCCACTAGCGCCCTGTGCTCTTCACAGATGAAAGCAGGTTCACACTGAGCACATGTGACAGACGTGACAGAGTCTGGAGACGATGTGGAGAGCGATCTGCTGCCTGCAACATCCTTCAGCATGACTAGTTTGGCAGTGGTCCAGTAATGGTGTGGGTTGGCATTTCTTTGGAGGGCTGCATAGCCCTCCATTTACTTGCCAGAGCTAGCCTGAAATGAGGTACTGCCATTAGGTACTGAAATTACATCCTCAGACCCCTTGCGAGACCATATGCTGGTGCGGTTGGCCCTGGGTTCCTCCTAATGCAGGACACTGCTATACCTCATGTCGCTGGAGTGTGTCAGCATTTCCTGCAAGATAAGGGCATTGAAGCTATAGACTGGCCCGCCCGTTCCCCAGACCTAAATCCAATGGAGCACATCTGGGACATCATGTCTCGCTCCATCCACCGTCACGCTGCACCACAGATTGTCTAGGAGTTGGCGGATGCTTTAGTCTACATCTTGGAGGAGATCCCTAAGGAGACAATTGGCCACCTCATCAGGAGCATGCCCAGGCCTTGTAGGGAGGTCATACAGGCACATGGAGGATACACGCAATACTGAGCCTCATTTTGACTTACTTTAAGGACATAACATCAAAGTTGGATCAGCCTGTGGCCCCATCCAGATCAGTAAATTGAGCGTGCCCTTACATAATCAGTGGTCACACTCCACTCCTACTGTGTTATACAAGTTGGGTTTCATTACTGAACTGAGTGTACGCCTTACATAATTAGTGGTCGCATTCCACTCCTGTCCTGGGAAAAAATTGATATTATGTTGCTGACCCACGAAGGTCCACTGCTGTCATTGGCGAACAATTTTTTTTTAATTTGTGATTTTCCGATTTTTGACATTTTTACAACAACATGCTTTAACAAATTTGCCCTTCTGTAATAGTCTCAGTATTGTAGCTACTATAGTTTGGGCTGTTTTTATTAAATTCTACAAGATTTGCAAATCTTAACGAGTTTGACCCAAAGTTAACAAAACAATTTCTACCTGCTTTGCTCATCTCTAGTGGCAATCTTTGATATGATGACCATGAGGGAAGAATTTTCTATTGTACCATTGAATAATAAAACTGTCAGTGACTTCAATTATTTGACAGTGTCATGTAGAAGATCTTAGTAGATCATATCTGGCCTTGAGAAGGTAAGCAGTCACATTCGAAAAGTCGAAATGCTTCATAGTGACATATTTTAAAAATAGTCGTGACTATATATAAAACCTCAAGTAACCTATTCTTCAACATGAATGTTAACCTCAAATGAACTCCTGTTTACCGAGTCCAGAGAGTAAGTAGAGAGGACGCTTTGTTCTTGATGTACTTCCCACTTAGCTATAAGTATTGACCTTTAACACTAACCAACTTGGGAAAGCAATTATCAAAATGCAAAAAAAAAAAAAAAAAATGCCAGGCAAAATTATATATAGTTATGTGGCTAATGCATCAACCTGTTTTTCTTCGAGCCCCTTCTATAGTTGAAATTCAATGTTCAGTGCTGTCAATATAGTAACTACTGGCCTTCAGGAGGACAGGACCCAAGAATGTGTAATGAGGTGAAGGGTTTATTATAGTCCCTGCGGAAACAATGCCTGAAGAAGGAAAGAAAATACATATGGATATATTGAACAAGTTATATTTATATGTAAAACCTGTGTGTTTTATTGTTTTAGGTGTTTATAGTTGTTAATTATGCATTCACAATGGTGCGGAGATCCAAGGACACCAAGGGAGGCTAAAGGGAGGCTGCAAAGAATGTTAGATGTAGTGAGCATTGCACCAGAACGTTCTTTACTTGGACTGAACAAAGAAACATTTGAACACAATTCATGATTATAGGTATAATCCGCTGGCTGGTTGGAGTCGAAGCTGCAGGGCAATTTTTGTCTCCAAGCTCTTGAGATAAATCTGGTACTCTATACAGAACAATATTTACTAATCCTAATCCTATTTTTTTTTTAAAGGGGTTATCCAGGATTAGTAAAACACATAGTAGCTGCTTTCTTCCAGAAAAAGTGGTGACCTCTGTGGTGACCCAAGGGTGCTAGGTGGGATTTGCAAAGGCTAATGGTATGGTACCGCTGTGGCACTTGTTACGTGGCTCCTAGTGATAGTAGGTCCCAACCATGCCGGTTAAAAGGTAGTCCCTGGTGTTTCTTCTGCAGTTTAGTGGTGGAGAATAAAGAGGCACAGACGCCACAGTAACTTAAAGGGGTACTCTAGCAAAGATCTTTGTCTTTCAAATCAACTGGTTTCAGAAAGTTATATAGATTTGTAATTTACTTCCTTTTAAAAATCTGAAGTCTTCCCATAGTTTTCAGCTGCTGTATGTCCTGCAGGAAATGTTGTTTTCTTTTCAGTCGGAAACAGTGCTTTCTGCTGCCACCTCTGGCCGAGCAGTAGCAAATCCCCATAGAAAACCTCTCCTGCTCTGCACAGTTCCTGTCTCAGGTAGAGATGGCAGCAGAGAGCACTGTGTCAGACTGAAAAGAAAACAACATTTCCTTCAGGACATACAGAAGATAATAAGTATGAGAAGACTTTAGATTTTAAATAGAAGTACATTTTGAATCTATATAACGTTCTGAAACCAGGTGATTTGAAAGAAAAATATTTTTGCTGGAGTACCCCTTTAAAAAAGTGCAACTTTTACTGGCAGCTTACTTAAAGGTACAGTACAGTGTGTTTTTGAATACCAAGTTACAAAATGCATTTCTTGCGCTTCAGAGGAAGTTTTTGCCATAGTTCCCCTTTAAGTAATTTAGTAGGGGATCTACAGGTAATGGCAATGTTCCATGCTGGGCAGATTTCTGGTGGGTCGGTTAGTACATTAGCTTAGTGGGCCGCTTATATGATTACATAGCAGTAAGCTACCTCTCCTGCCCTAGTCCTTACGCACACGTGTCTCAGGATGCATGGCAGCTGCAGCATCACATAGACACAGACCCTCAGGGTGCATTTACACTGAGAGATTTATCTGACAGATTTTTTAAGCCAAAGCCAGGAATGGATTTGAGAAATCTCAGTCTTTTCTTTTTTTCTGTGTGGAGAGAGGAGGCGTGAACCCTCCCATAGACTGCCATAGAAAGGGTCTGGAATATAAATTTATTTAGGTCAGTAGGTCAGAAGGCAAAGCTACCGCAACACAAGTAGAGTCAATGAATGCAGGCAGTCCACATAGGACCTTGTGTGAGCAGGAAGACTTTGTGTTAATAATATTGGCTAGCCCCCCATAGTGCTGCACTACAAAGTCCTCCTGGAGCTGCTGACACTTTCTTTAACATATTTTTCTTGTTACAGTGTTAATAATGTCAGGGTCAGTGGTGAGTCTCTTAAAAATCCATCCCTATACATAGTGCAGTAATTGACAATCTGAATGGCCCACCAGGAATCTGTCTGGTCTGGGAGATTGTCAGTCCAGGCCTATCCAGCATATATTTCTGGGAGGGACAAGCCCACATGCGAAATGCCTGAAATAAGGAGCAGGTTGTAAACTGATATCACTGGATCTGAAAATAAATATAGGAATGAATACTGCTGTCTACAACTTTTAAAATACATTTATATCCTTAAAAATATGTTTACTTTTTAAATACCGTATTTTCCGGCGTATAAGGCGACTGGGCATGTAAGACGACCCCTAATGTTAATCAGATTGTCAGGGGTTCGCCTTATACACCGGAAAATGTTAACCCCTGCCTGACCGCAGCCCTGCAGCTAAATTAATGAAAAAAAACAAACAGTTGACTCATCCGGGCCCGTTCCCGGCCTCCGCGCGTCTTCTTCTCCGCTCCCGTTCCTGGCGCAGCCTGTGTGACGTACACTGGCTGAGCCGGGGATGCCCGAAGCCCTCCCGAGGAGCCGAGCATCTAATCGGAGATGCTCGGCTGCTTGGGAGAGCTTCGGAAGAATGATAGAGGCTTCGGGAGGCCCCAGGAACGGGCCCGGGTGAGTTAACTGATTTTTTTAAATGGTCACCCCATACGGGGATGCGGGCCATTTTTGCGCGACCATACCCGGCGTAGATTTTTCCGGGTTAAAAAGTCGTCTTATATGCCGGAAAATATGGTAAGCTTATATAGATGTCTCTATATGATGTATTGCACTGCCTATAACTGCAGGTGGCCTATTCTTCAACATTGATATTAACCCCAAATGAACTTAATTAACTGGTATAAAACCATGTAAGAAGAGCGGAAACTAGGTACATAATGTACTTGCAGTGTTGCACTAATATTAGCCATGAGCCTCACTAGCCAACTTGTAAAAGCCACTGCTGAAGTGCAAACAATATTTCCAGACACCATTATATATAGTTAGGCGTCTAATGTGTCAAGCTGTTTTTTCTCACTGAAGTACTTGATAGTGAAGTGTTGCATAATGCTCTCAATGTGCTAACTTTTGGCCTTCAGATAGACAGGAGGCAAGGATGTCTAATGTGGCAGAGTGTTCATTAGATTAGAAGCTTTTGTTCTCACACATAGGATGGATAAGGAAAATCACTCATGACCTTTCAGCAATGCTTTCTGGTGTATAAAACTCTGTTCATTACTATGGCTGTAGCAAAAAATAACAGGTTCTGGGTTGAGTTATACTGGCGGCTATGATTTTAGAAAAAAAAAAATCTAAATTTTTGAATTTCTAATAAATTGTATGCAGGGATGCCGGGAAGCAGAGAATTGGATTGGACGCAGGGAAGCTGGGAAGCTAATGGGCTAATGGGCTGATAGAGGGAGACAATTGTCTCTGTTTAACAACTAAAGTAATGCAATGTTGGTAGCAGTGCCAACTAACCGCCGGATCTATGTTGCACTGCATGTGGAAGGACCACAATTCCCAGGAACATTGTTATAAATGTAGATATTGTAAGGTTGTATTCCAAATGTTCCTATTTAGGTTATACGAACAGACACAAAAGACACAAACATCGATATCAATAACAGGTTTTTTTAATTTTTGTATCCTCCTTCGCTTTTCAACTGGTTCAACTGGTTTACTGAAGCACTGGAGGTGGGCCTGCCCCCTCCTCCCCAGTGGAAGGAAACCCCCTCCCCTCTGTAACGCGGCTCCATTAGAATTAATAGAGCCACGTCATAGAGGGGCGGGGGTCTCCTCCCACTGTGGGGCCGGCCAGCCCGCCTCCAGTGCTTCTGCCCGGGCTGGTGCTCGGTCGTGTACGGGAGCCGAGCCGTGGTTCAAAAAAAGGACCATGACAGCGCCTTCCATGCGCCAGCGTAATTCTTTTCAGATGCAACACTTAAAGCGAACGTACCATCGGGTACATTCGCTTTAAGAACTTGGTTGCAATATACTATCTGTTGCCAAAATTAAATGTGGTGCTACGTTTTAGTGCTAAACGTTAAGGAATTAGGGTCACTGCATAATGCAGATCTTCTGTACCTGACATCTACCCCTCCATTAGCTCCATTGTTTTCTACCAAAGTCAATTCCAATTTACCCCTACCAGGTTCATTAAGGCAGAACAGGTCTCAGCAATCTTTCCTGCCAAGTTTGGGGCTAGTTCCAAATAAGCTCTTTGGCACCCAATATTCTTACATTTACATCAGGCCCCACAAGCTTTCCACTTATGCAGCCAACAATGCTCCTCATTAGAGATGAGCGAGTAGTGAAATATTTGACTTTCGAGCATTCGAATCGAATAGGCACCGAGATTCGACTATGTGAACGAGTATTCAATCCCATTATAGTATAAGGAAAAAAATTTGCGGCACTTGGAAATCAAACTTCGACCACTTGGAGGTCACCAAGTCTCCCATGAAACCTCCCTAAACGATGCAAACACCTCCGGAATGCCTGGGTGCACCCAACACCCCAAAATAGCAGTATAATGCCACTCTCCACAGTTGCGAAGAAAAAATATTTGTGAACGCTTTACAAACTTTTATGGCAATGTTCACACATTTTGTTCGTATTTCTTGTGCAGTGTTACATACATGATTCCAATGTGCATCCGCATGTTATTCGCGCGTATCACGCATCATGCTGTACGAACGTTACTGGAACAGTATGTATAACGTGCCTTTTTCTGGGCTTCTGGAACACAATGTATCACGTGCCTTTTACTGGGCTAGTGGAACAATATGTATATCGTGCCTTTTACTGGGCTACTGGAACAATATATATCAGGTGCCCTTAGTGGGCTACTGGAACATTATGTATAACGTTAATGTGCCCTTAGTGGGCTAAACCAGGGACACTATAAGTCACTTGTACGCACAGGGTACTGGAATGAATACAGCTGCTGCTGCTGTTATCATCTATTTCCTAGCACTGAGAAGAGCTTTGGATTCAGAGATGACCTTTTTTTCTGGATCTTAGCCCTGAAAAGGACTTTTGGGGTCTGTAGTAAGCCTGCTTAACCAAAACGCGTATTCTCCACACTACTCGATTGAATTCGAATCTTTCGAATACCGCAATATTCAATCGAATATCATCTCTATCGAATCGTATTCGCTCATCCCTACTCCTCATCTCTCCCAAAGATGGCCCACACAACTGGTCAGTTTACCTTCGGCTTCCATGACACTCCACATGCCTCTCCATTCTTAAATTAATGCCTCATGATTATAGATAAGCGAATCTTTAAAAAATTCAGTTTGCTGTGTTTGCAGATTTGAACCGCAAAATTCAAGAACTTCGCGAACAGAACCTTAATGAATCTATACTTACCTGTCTGTGCTCCCTCTGTGTCCTCTTCAAGGTCTTCAGCCACTTCCAGTCTGCTCAAGCAATCACTGACAGAAGGACAAGGCCACGCCCAGTGATTGTCTCGAGACACACGAGTGACAGCCTGCGCAGCTAATCACTGGCCACGGTGCTGTCCCTTCTCAATCAGTCAGTGATTGGCCGAGTGGGCTTCACTCTGCGCTCTGTCAATCATGCACTGACTGGGAAGGAACAGCGCCTTGGCCAGTCTGCAAATTTAAAGAGGATGTACCATCAGGTACATCCTCTTTAATAAGACCCATGGATTAAGCAGCGCTGTCACGGGGAAGCCGTAGCCGCGGTCCGTTTTTTGAACTGCGGCCTGATTCCCGTGTATGGCGCCGTTCTATACACGGGTACCGGGCTGAAGCAGAGCAGGCGGGCTGGCCCCCATTGGAGGGAATTCCCTTCCCTCTATGACGCGGCTCCATTAATTCTGAAGGAGCCGCGTCATAGAGGAGAGGGAATTCCCTCCCACTGGGGGCGGGCCGGCCCACCTCCTGTGTTTCAGCCCCGGTTCAAAAAACGGACAGCGGCACTGGCTTCCCCGTGACGGCGCCATTTTATCCATGGGTTAGATTAAAGAGGATGTACCTGATGGTACATCCTCTTTAACTACTGAGGCCTTTGGACTCTTACCTACTGTATTACATACTGTCAGTTTTCGGCAGAATTTTCCCTTTCGATACATTTTGCTATTTATAGAGCATAAAATTTACTTTTCCCTCCTTTCAATGCCCTTGCTATGATTTTTGTTCTAGTTTTATGTCGCTGATTATATCACTTAGCTTCTTTTGGATTTTCGGCCCTTAAAGAGAAATTATCAGTAGCTGGATTTGCAAGGAGAAAAGGAAACAAGCAAACAGGAAAATGATTTATCCTGCACTTTGGTTTGAAAGTAGAGGCATTTTCTTCTTCAATCCCTGGTATTCTCAGATTGACTGATAAACCTCAGAGCAGAGGGCAGTCAATGGCCAAACATTATCTGGATGTGATTTAGCAGGATTCCTTCGAGGGTTAAAATTAGATCAGAAAGCCTATGGATGAATGACTTAGATACGTTTGTTTGTTTAAGATACATAATGCATTATGGAGAGACAGAACGCTTGGCTGAAACTCGGACATAAGGCATAGCAATTGGCAGAAACTGACTTTTTTTTTTCCTCCATGACTTTGCAGCCTTCATAAGAATGTGTTCCACTGAACCTTATAGATCTACAGATGAACAGGCTCAAGCAACCGGTAAGGATAAAAGAAACTGTAAATAAATGACCTATATTACTTATAGCATATAAAGAGTTAAGAGCTGAGACAAATATATCCATTCTTAAAGGGGTACTCCAGTATGAGAATTTTTTTTTAAAACTATCACCCCAAGATAGAAAATTTTCTAATATAATGTTATTACCAATAGTCCTCGCTTTTGTGGCTTTTCTGTGCTTTAACACTGACAGGAAATGGGAAAATAGAAGGACTACAAAACTTGTATTGACCCCCTAGCTTCTCTCTGCCGTGACAATGCATCATCTCTGATGTCACAGGAGGCTTGACTGGATCTCCCACTCCACTGAGTGATTCACCAATTCACCATCTCTGACCGGCCTCTTCACCCTACACCTGAGCAGACAGAAGTGACAGAAGCAGCTGCTGCAACTTCACTGATTGTGCAAAAGTCTGCAGTGAAATTAGGGTTATGTTCACACATGGTGGAGTTTTATTGCAGTACTGCAGCATCTTCATAAAAATGATGCAATACTGCAATGAATTAATGCAGTAATGCAATTAAATGATGGTTAACGGCACAGGGATCAGAAACAGTAATGCCAATCCCTCCTGCACAGAAAACAAGGCATAAACAGTATAACCAGTGTAAGATAATATCAAATTAAGTCCTTATCGGGGGGGCTAAACTTCAAAGACAAAAGATGCTCGATCATGATAATTGTGTTGGATTCATTCCGGTGTGACACAGTGCTCTCTGCTGCCACCTCTGTCCGAGAAAGGAACTGTCCAAAGCAGTAGCAAATCCCCATAGGAAAACAAAAAATGCATATCCAAATGGCATTTGTGGATCACCTCATCTCTCTTCCCGATACAACTATAAATAAAACCGGAACAATAAAAAACGTGAATTTCCTGCCCCACGTTCTTTTTAGGAAATGGGTAAAAATGGTATCCCTAAATAGAAAACCATACTCCTTAGTAATACCGTTAATTACTTGTTAACTGAATTCATATGTTAACTATCACCCCTCCATTATTCCCCCCTTGTAGGACCTTACAGGTGGTTTATTTGGTTCTGTTTCTTTTTCTGGTTAATTTTACATGTAACTAAAAAGCTAATTAATATTATGACTAACGTCATTTACTTTAAAGCGTAACTGTCATTTCAGGATCATTTTTCTGAAAACATTTAATATCAACAGTACAAGCGATTTTAAGAAACTCTGTAATAGGTTTTATGTACTAAAAGAGTTTCCTTCTGTACTGAAAAAGCAATCTCCCGGCCTCCCCACTCACATCAGATGAAGCAGGATTTCTGTCTCCATTATGTGGCTATGGAGAGGGGAGGGGCTGTTAGGAGTGACTGAGCACAGAGCAGTCCTGCACAGCACAACACCCTGCAATCTTCTCTCAGTAAGTTCATAGATAAGCACTGACCTTTCTGAAACCTGAATCCAGCATTTTAGGTGCCCAGAGAGTCTACAACAACTACTGACCTTCATGTCACCTCTTCCTGCTCCCTCATCTCCCTCGGCCCCTTCATAGGCTTACAATGGAGAGAGCAGAACCCGTCTTCACTGGCTTCTCTGTAATGAAGACGTGTTTGCCTGATAATGCACAGATAAGAAGTCAGGGGGGGAGGCTGGGAGATTGCTTCTTGAGTACAGAAGGAGGCTTTTTTGGCTGATGAAACCTATTACAGAGTTTCTTAAAATCGCTTATACTACTGATTTCTGCAATAAAAAAAAACATCACAGTTACGCTTTAAATATAACATTCTTACAAGATTTAGACATGCATACAAATGTGATATACTCTGCTAAAGATTTGAACAATGTCTCTAACATGTTATGATTATCTATTGTTTAAACCTTAAAAATTTTGTATAAAAATATTAAACAAGAAAACCTTTTATGCTCTGGACAGAGGTGGCAGCAGAGAGCAATGTGTCAGACAAGCAAGAATACACCATTTCAGCAGGACATGTGGCAGCTGAAAAGTACTGGCATATTTGATATTTTTAAAAAGAAGTAATTTACAAATCTATATAACTTTCTGACACCAGCTGATTTGAAAAATAAATAATATATATATATTTTTTTGCCTAAGTACCCCTTTAACCCTCTCCTCGCTGCAGCCTATGCCTAATTTACGATCAAGGATAACACAGGCGCAGGAGCTGCACCTGTGTCATCTGCGGCGGGTCCCGGCTATCACTGATAGCCGGGGACCCGCTGCAACTCTCAGCACCGGAGTCACGCTCCGTTGCTGAGAGTTAACCCTTTAGATACTGCAGTCAGAACGACCGCAGCATCTATAGGGCTCCTGACAGATAATTCTCGCTCTACAGAGGGAGTATTCTCTGTTCGGTGTCTATAGGGGCTCTGAGAAGTGATCGCTAAGCGCGATGGTAGCCATGGAAACCAGAAGCCTCAAGCTTCCGTTTTCTGGCTATGGAGGCTGGCGGGGGGAGGGAGGGAGGGAAGATTGTAACAGCGGCAGGGGACAGAGGAGAGGTGGCAGACACAGGGACGTCAGCTTATGGGATCATTATGATTTCCAAACACGACCTGGGCATTGAGGAATGAATGACCCCAGGTCGTGAAAGGGTTAATATATATGAAAAGAATATACATATAAAAGAAAATGGCCTTTTATGATGCTTTGCATCTTTCCTTCATTCTAGCAGACTTACGTTGTGTTCCCGTCTGCTAAACTCCATGCTTTTTACCCCAGCACTTACACCATTTTCCAAAGAGTAGGCCTGGAAACTCACCTGGTTCTTTAATATATTTATTTCAGATTGGATTCCTCCGATAGTCACTGTTCTGTCCATTCTAAACTTTTTTTTCTGTATATCAAATAAGCTTCATCATTGCTTCACTCGTAGCAGTCCTCAGCTATGCCGAGAATCACAGCATAATCTCCGTCAATTGGGGAAGCAGAGCCGCTCACAGCCAAATTGCTCATCAATCTGTTGCACGCTTTTCCAGCAGCTTTGGGCTTCCTTCCTCTCACTTTCTTCACGCATCTTTTCAGGTGTTTTAGCAGCCACACAGCTTAAGTGGAAAGCAAAAATTACCTTTATCATCACATAAAACGTGTGGACATCAAGATGTTTTGGCGGGATTCCCAGTTCTAGAGAAACACTGTTGCCATGGTGATATATATCAAAGCTCGGCACGATAGAACCTATGTATTTTTTTTTTTCCTATTATATTTGATTTGGGTTCCGTACTCCCTCTTTACCGATAGTTCCTTTCTTTCTAGAACTGGGAAGCAAATGCACATTTTTTTCTTTATAATGACTTTGACATTTATTAAACTTAGAAGTTGTCTCTAAGATGTCACTGGGTGTGTGAGTTATTTCTTATGGTAAGACAGAACAGGTGTTGATTGCAGACAAGCATTGTCGCAACTTGCACATAGCTTTTTGGTTTAACTCTTTAGGTAGATTTCCCTCTAAGCAATGAAAAGTTGTTTTCCTGGCTCCACAGTATGGAGCTATTGTGCCGCTCCCGGAGGCTACAAGCAGCATCTGTGGCAGTAGCTTTAGATAGGGGAAAAGGTAGTTTCAATTGGGTGCGCAAAGCAGGGAGAGGGGAAGCAACTAGTCATCTGGGTAGGAAGCCAGACTAGTCACAGCTCTGTTCGTCAGTGCACTCTGCATGGATGATTGACAAACAGAGAGACTCGTTAGTGGTCTCTCTGCCTGTCAATCATCCCTGCACTGCGCGCTGACAGGCAGAGAGCCTAGACTAGTCATGGGTGGCTCCCCGCCCCTATGACTAGGTGACTAGTTGCCCTCTCCCGGCCTTGCACACTCGATTAAAACTACCTTTCTCCCCAATCTAAAGCTATCCCCACAGACGCTGCTGGTAGCCTTGGGGAGCTCCATAGTAGCTGGGAACCTTAGCAGTACAATTTTGCTGATTGATTCCCTGATTCACAATAATAGATCATCTCTATGTTTCCAAATCCAGCATGGGAAAATACTGGTCTTGCCTATATTAGCCCAAACATATGTTAGCCCTCCACTGACCCTTTCACAAATAAACACTTATTTTCTAGAAAAGAGTTGTTTCCTGGACATACCATTGTGTTCTACTTACTGCAATTACACTTCAAGGGAAACTAAGAAGAAACTAACCTGCTGATATCTCTTTACAGGGCACGGAGGATTGAGTTAAGTATTAACTTCACCCTTGGAGCCATTTCCGTGCTATTAGGAGTTTAATCTTTATGCTAATTAGGCATTTTGGTGCACTGGGAATGAGACTACCACCCCAGTGCACCGACCCACCACCGACAAGCCAGGCTCTTCTAATGACTATCAGCGGAGTGGTCCTTGGGAGGATAGTTTTGCCCTCAGTGCACCAAAACGTCTAAATAGCATAAAGATTAAATTCCGAATAGCACAGAAACGGCACCAAGGATGAAGGCAACAAACGTACCTTCATCCTTAGCCTCCCGTGTGCAACAGAGAAATATCTCCTAACCTGTTCATAGTTCCCGTTTCATTTTATACCCATTGATTTGTAATGTATAGCTGTAATGTATAACTAATATCCAACTGCAGCTGCCAGGACTGGAATAACCTCTAATCCCAGCCTATTAACCCGCTTAGATGTCATGGTCAGTATTGGCCAGAACATACAGAGACTTTTACAGCGTGCTAAAGGTTCACTCATCTCTAAATGGTAGTACTAATCAACATTATGGCAAGAAACACCCAACTAAAGAGAAAATACAGTCTCTCATTACTTTAAAGGGGTGCTCCGGCGGGGGACCGGGGAGAAGGTGGCTGAAATAAAAGACGTCCACTTACTTCCCCGGTTCCAGCGGCGGGTCCCGCATCACAGCGCTCCAGTCCCCGGTTCCCGGCCGCTTCCGGGTGTCTGACGCCGCCCGAGACGCTACGTCTCAGGGCCGCTCAGCCACTCAGTGAAGGAAGCGGGATCCGAGAGGACTTCAAACGGATCCTGCCTTCACTGAGTGGCTGAGCGGACCTGAGACGCCACGTCTTGGGCGGCGTCAGACACCCGGAAGCGGCCGGGAACCGGGCACCGGAGCACCGTGATGCGGGACCCGCCGCTGGAACCGGGGAGTTAAGTGGACGTCTTTTATTTCAGCCACCTCCTCCCCGGTCCCTTCCAAAAAGTGCCCCCCCGCCGGAGCACCCCTATAAGATATGAAAGTCAGTCAGTCTCTCAAATTGCACGAACTTTGAACATACCCTTAAGTGCCGTAAGAAGAACCATCAAATCAAGGAATAAGGAAGAAAAGAACATTGCTCAAGACAAAATGTTATATTTTAGGTTGCAACCACCATGTCTTTGTGAGACACAGAGAAGGTGAGTGGATGGTTTTTATATGTGTGTGGTTCCTGCTATGCAGCATGAACAAGGAGGTGGAACGATGTGAGGGTACTTTGCTGGTGACACTGTTGATGATTGTCTTTTCAAATCTCAAGGCATACTTATTATTATGGCATTCTGCATGCAGCACCATGACATCCCGTCTGGTTTGCGCTTATTGGTACCGTTATTTTTTTTCTAAAAAGACAATGATGCCAAACATTTCTCCAGGTTATATATGTGCTATTTAACAAAATAGGAGACTGATGAAGTGCTACATCAGATATCATGGCCTCCACAGTCACCTGGCCTAAACCTAACTCAGATTATTTAGCATGATTTGAACTAATGTTTAGTAGGAACTGCATTAAGACGGTTAGAAAATCAATTAAAGGGATAATCCCATGAAGGTGACTGAGAGAATGCCAAGAGTGTGCAAAGCTGGCACACTTTTTTTTTTTCTCTCTCTCCTATTTCTTTGTATACTACTTTAGGGCTTGTTCACACTGAGCAAAACAGGCGGAAATTCCAAGTGAAACTTGTGCCTGTGGACTTGGTCGGAATCCCGTCTTCCTCACTGTCTCAATGTAATGTCTCGCGCTCCTCTGCTCTCCACTCAAAGAATTGACATTTGAACTAAATGGTCCATAGTCTGTCCGCAAATATTGACAAAACTACAGAACATGTGAAAGAGGCCTTAGAGTGTCACTGTGTCCACCAACCTCCCAAACCACTGGTACCATCCGTTAGATGATAGCAAGACCTTCCTGGTTGTGTCTTTTAAAATGGGCCCGGTGCCTTGGGTAGGGTTAAAAACGATCTTTTAAACTGTAGCAGCCACAGCCGAGTCAATGTAGAGTGACCTAGACTGTCTGTGCCCCAAGTCTGCAACACCTTTCCTTTCTTCCTCTCCACCCTTCTCATCGTTAGAAACGCTCCTGGCAGGATTTCTCCTATTAATCGCTTGTCTTAACATTGCACATGTGCTGCTTTGAATTGTTAAGGCACATGTGCACCATTTAGACAAGCAATGAATAGAAGAAATACTGCCTAGGGGGATTCCTAATGATGAGGACGGATGGGGATGAAGAAAGGAGAGGTGTCACAGGCCTAGGGCACAGACACTTTAGGACACACCACATTGACTCGGCTGTTACATATTAAAATATAATTTTTTACCCTAACCAAGGCACCGGGTGCATTTTAAAAGACATGACTGGGAAGGACTTCTCATCAAAGAATGGTACCAGCAATTTGGGGTTGGTGGATACAGTGTTGCTTTAATAAAAACCCACAATGCAGAAATTGAAAGGTGTGTCCAAGCATTTGATTGATATTAGACAGTATATAGTCTATGTTTTATATGTGTGCCAGTATACGTTCATGCGCTATACAAGTGTGTCTTTGCTTCTATGTTCATGCATGTGACCCCCCCCCCCCCCCACCAATACAAAATTCTCCATAAATAATAGATAAATACATAGACACATACAAAATATTCTCATATTGTAATATGAGGTATATGAAATTACAAGTGCACAGATAGAAGATGTGTATCCGGCTCAACATTTAACCATAGTAAGGGTAATTGTTATAAGCGTCAACACTGACAATTTTGGCTTCTGTGGGTGCATAAATCACAGGTTATTTTATTGTATGCTAGTGTTGTGTTCCCCTGTGTATACATAAATGCAAATGCATGTATTATTGAAAACAGAATGTATGTGCACTATTACTGTATGGGTCTTCTCTGTTATGCTAATAATATACCTTTACAATGCTAAAAAATCCCCTGCCTTTCTATCTCAACCGCTGCATTGAGGTAGGAAGTTTCATTGAATGTTCTTTTGAAGCAGGCATCCACATTTTCTCAAATGCTGGCATAATTAAGAGAAATGACAGCTGCCTAGCTAAGTGAAGATATCCATCTTTTGAACACACCATCTTCCTTCCCCAGTGGAACTGTTGATGTGATGGAGATCATGATATTCATCAGCGCAGGTCCCAGCCATCCTCCAGACGCTGAGAAACCGGCTTCCATAATTCACATTTTCCCAATCTCCCCTAGTTTCGCACAGGTATAAATTAAATTGGGACCTTCAGAAAACAGGTTTGCCAATAGGGAACTATTGTGAAACAGAACAGCCAGGGACGAAATGACATTTCTGAGATATATGCTTCCTAACAATATTTCTAGTCAAATAGTTAAAAAAAAAAATTATATATATATATATATATATATATATATATATATATATATATATATATAAATATTTGAAATGCACTTAATTGCACTTTTAATAAAAATTAATTTCCAGTTCATCTCTAATAGTCACTCCCGGAGCCTGGGGCATGCTGGGTAAGCATGCTGAGCACATTTGTTATTATTTGTTGCATTTTAGGAAATGACTACCAATGTGATTCTTAGAAGATCTATAAATAAACCGCACGCCGTACATCAAATACCATGAAATAGCAGTTCAGACATTTTCAAACTACAGGTGTTCTTTTAAGGTAACATTTTTCTCATCACTTCTTATTTCAGGTTATTATTTGAGGCTGATCACAAAGATGTCGAAGTAGAAAAATCAAACTAATATTTTAACAACAAAACTTTCAAAGCAAAAATTTCAACATATAATTTCAACATAAAAAATGATTATTATTGTTGGCATCGTATAGGATTGGAATTTCCCTCCGAGGAACTTTGGTCCAATTAGGTTCTATTCTGCCTTGGATTTATTGTCCTTCATTGTTTTTTTTTATTCCTTTTTCTTGTTTGTTTGTTTTGTTTAAAACTTAGAGCTAGATACTGGAACATCCTTTTTTCTCTAACCTGCTTCTACTTTATGATTGTACCAGTTTACATTTTTTTTTTTTTGCACATTATCCCTTTCACAACTGTGGATCATTGATTCCTCAATGCCCAGGTTGTTTTGGGACTTCAGCTTATGGGATCATAGAGATCCCATAAGCTGAAGTCTGTAGCTCTGTCCTCCCTCCTCTGTCCCCTGCCACTTCTAGGAGCCTGTAGTAGGGCAGAGCTTGTGGCTGCGCACCGGCCTTAACTCCCTCCCATTCCTCGCCGGCCTTCATAGCCAGGACGCCAGAAGCCTAAGGCTTCCGGTGTCCATGGCTACCATTGGGGCTCTGTGATCACATCACAGAGCCCCAATGGTTATCAGACAGAGAATTCTCCCTCAGTACAGGGAGAATTCTCTGTCTTAAGCTAAGACAGAGATGCTGCGGTTGGCACAACTGCAGCATCTATAGGGTTAACTGTCAGTTGAGGCGCTACCCCGGCTATCACTGACAGCCGGGACCCGCTACGGGTGACACAGGCACAGCTTCTGTACCTGTGACATTGTAAATTAATGTCGCTGCACCTGAGGCATAGGATGCAGCGACGTTAATTTACAATGCAGCTGCAGGAGGGGTTATTATTGGGGCTGCCATTTTTTCCTGAGCATTGGCTTTACAGCATGATGACTACAAAAGACTTCTGGGCATGCTCAGTGACCTTTGCAGAGGTCATTCAACAGGGAGCAGGACACAGTTTTGAGCAGCTATTGTATGTACTTGTGTTTTCTATATACTGCTATCCCCGATTACTGTACTGGGTTGATACGAAGGGCGTAGCAGGGAAATGATCTGTACAGAACAGGAAGTCTTATCTTAGTTTTATGCCTAGTAGTGGGAATAAAAACGGCAAGATTTTAGAGTTATTATTATTACTTATTTTTTAATATGGACAGTACAATGGAAAATTAGAAAAAAACATCATCCAAAATTATGAGTTTTGAGTTTGATGCAGTTTAGCACATACCGATTTTGAAAGATCGAATAGATTTTTTTGTTTGTTTCAAGAATCAATACTTTGTTAAGAATTATTTGGTTACAACACAGTGACAGCTATGAATTTATTGTTCCTTTTCAATATCAGGTTTGTACATTTTTTTTTAGTAAAAACATTAGAAAAATTGAATCACTGTAAATACTTTGCATTACTCAAATTGTTCCGGTTTTCAGTTTTGTGATGATTTTTATTGCATTCATGGCTAAAGGCTTGAATAGAGCTTTGTATGAGCTGAAATGTGGCACACATATGGGGGAATAAAGTACCAGCTTTGCTTCACTGAAATCATTTGGAGTCCTGCCATCTTTTGTTTCTTCAGAATTCTGCTAGTTTCTTGTTATAAGCTAGGAGTGTATTGTGGGAGCTCATATGAAAGTATCACTATTAGGGAGAAACTCTTAGCTGACTGCGGACTGAAGATAAACCACCGCTGTCTGTTTCTAAGGACAACCAGCAGATTTTTAAAAGCAAGAATAAAAAAAAAATGTTTGCCTTTAGGCACACGTGGGCCCTTGCGTAGGGCGTCATTTTAGTGAGCAGAGCAAAAAAAATAAAATAAGAAAATTACAACGGCCATGATTTATACAAAACATACAATTAATTGAAATGAATGGAATTCCCGCCGGAGCGTATACACATAGAGAGACATGTATGCAAAGGCGTAAATGCCTTTTTTGGGCGCAGATGGAGCAGATTGCCATAAAAATATTTGCAAATGGTATTTTTGCCAATTTTTTCCCGCACCTGCCTTATCTGCGCGACTAAGGCCAGTGGGGCGGAGAGGGGGCGTTACTGAGGGTGCGGCTTCAGGCAGAAAGTGCGCGGCCTCTGTGTGCTCCGCATTTATTATTTTTCCGGGAGACAAATGATAGTGAGACCTACGCCAGCTCTGAGCAGGCGTAGGTTTAATTTATTTATATGGATGGGCTCTGTGTGCACTGGATTTATGTAGAGGCGCACCTGCTCTACATAAATCCTATGCGCACGGAGCCTGGAGTAAAAAACGCCAGACTTAATAAATGTCCCCCATAGTATACTCTCCAGCTAGGATTCCATCCGGCCGCACGAAAAACTGACGTAACTTTTCTACAACCACTATTCATTGAACCTGTCAGTTCACACAATGGAGCGTGTGGCTCCGGCCGCACGCTCCATTGTGTGCAACAATGAATTGGGATGCAGGCGCACACGGGTGCGCCTGCATCTGAATTCACCAGAAGGGAAGATCATCTGTCCGGTACTGCAGTACAGGTCGGGATGACCATCAGTAACACCGGCCGGGTCACAGAACAGCCGGTGTTATACGTAGTGTGAACCCGGCCTGAATCTTTAACAAAATCCACTTGGCTAAGGACAATACAGTTTTGCCAGACTAGGACTCAGGCTGATAATGGGAAGCTCTGCTACTGCACCCCTGTGACACACAGCTGGGACACTGCTGCAACTGTCGGGAAAGGAGAGTAGTCCGTTTCCGCAGTTTAACTCTTTACATGCTGCGGTCAATAGAGACTGTGCCATGTAGAGAGTGACAGAGGGAGGAATGTACAGGCTCTGTATTGTGCATGCATAAAAATGTGCAATATATCCATGTAATGCACTGCTGCTTTATCCCCAAGGTAGTCAGATAAGTGGGGGCCAATATAAAGGTTTAGTATAGGGCCCAGCCTTTTCTAGTTACCCCTCTGTGAATTATGCCAGTTTCCATCCAAGCTGTCTGTTTATATTCATCCAAATACTCTTTTGCCACTGGCTACTTTTTGTAAACTTTAATAGCTTTTTCCCTGTCCTAATCTAACCTCCGTAATAGGTTTCATTAGTATTACAGTACAAAGTCTCAGGTCTGACTAGTGAACACGTCCAATCTAATATGAAAGAAGACTCACTGCAAAGATAGCAATTAACTTTTTATACTTTAACAAATATTAAAAGGAAAGAAATTCAATGTACCTTGTAAATAATCTTCAAAAGAGGAAAGGTCTCTATTGCTGTGAGTAAGAAGCAGCCAATGTGATGTCAGATGAGCAAGTGTCTGACTGGAAGCAGGCGTAGATTTGTTGTGACGGGCGCAGGGTCAGGCGCCTGGCCGGCCGGATTCTCTAAGAGGCGTTCGCCTCTTAATGAATCTGGCCAGAGAAAAGGGGGCAGGGCCTAATTTAAGCCCCCCCCCATGTGTACAGTTTTTAGCTAGATAAAATAACACAAAGATCTGCAATATAATAGTGGACACGCTATGTTTGAAATTATGTTTGTTTTCAAACGTATTTTTGGATGTTTTTCATTTTGAGGCAAAATTACAGCCATATCTTAATAATCACGACAGTGTTTTCATCTCAAAATGATGGGCATTCAAAAATATGGCTAAAAACAAACATCCACAACCTACTCCTTTTTCAAGATTTCACCCCACAAAAATATATATATATATATATACATATATATATTTTAGTTACTTATTACATTAAATCTTATAACTTATCTTACCAAAATTAAAGGGAACCTATCACCAATACAATGCTATCTTATCTATCGGCAGGAAGAACTGAGCAGATTGATATACAACTTTGTGGGAAAAGATTCAGTGTAACTTGTTACATGTTGATTGAAATCCCTGCACATTCTGTCATAAGGAGTCCAGTGGGCGGAGTCACTCAGTGGACTG
Organism: Dendropsophus ebraccatus; assembly: GCF_027789765.1. NCBI lineage: Eukaryota > Metazoa > Chordata > Amphibia > Anura > Hylidae > Dendropsophus > Dendropsophus ebraccatus. The sequence continues at coordinate 20,893,651 of NC_091464.1, forward strand.
GACTCTTTAGCATGGAAACATCCAGAGATTTCAATCAATAAATTACAAGTTATACTGAATCTTTTCCCATAAAGATATATATCAATCTGCTCAGCTACTTCTGCTCTATCACATGATGCTTATATCTTAGGCAGCATTTTTATGGAGACAGGTTCCCTTAAGGCCCTCTTGCACTACTGTTGATATAAAAATAAAAACATTATGGTCTCAGGGGTTGAGAAGGTGTTAAGACTTTTACAAAGCATAACATTTTTATTGATGTGCATTCAAGAAATAAACCGGTTGGGAATATAGGCTTTTCCAATTTCCCCCTTTTTTCCTTAATAATGGCACGCATCGTATTCTTGTGTTTCATGACGTTTGAGGTGCAGTTTATTAGAATGTCATGCTTTGTAATAGAAATAGAACTATTACATTCTGGCTTTCTGGTATAATTACATGCCCTGTGTATTACTCTAATAGTTTCTAATACATTACTTGTGTGAATACTTTACATTTTAGGAAATCAATGGGAGGTGTATTACATAATGAAATATTAAAATACTCTGTCCTTAAGTGCAATAACTCAATTGCACAATTGTAGAAGTGAACACTGTTTAAATACAGTACTTGTATGGCTAGTTTCATATCACTTTTTTCTGATTGCATGACATATTCATTTAAAAAATACATAGGTTTCTATTATAAAATGTTTGTCCAAAAGGTCTCTGTTTCATTAGTTCCCTTGTTTTATATATACAAATGCAGACCTTTATCTAGCTAAAAACTGTACACATTGGGGGAGATTGATCAAACATGGTGTAAAGTAAAACTGGCTCAGTTGCCCCTGGCAACCAATCAGATTCCACCTTTCATTTTCCAAAGAGTCTGTGAGGTATGAAAAGTGGAATCTGATTGATTGCTAGGGGCAACTGAACCAGTTTCACTTTACACCATGTTTGATAAATCTCCCCCATTGTTTCTGTCTAAATCCAGCAAAAAAATCTATTCAAAACATAGAAACATAGAAGACTGTTGGCAGAAAAAGACCCCTGGGTCCATCCAGTTTTCCCCTTTAGTATTTCCCTTCTTATTGTCTTAGAATAGATAAATGTTTATCCCAGGCAATTTTGTTCCAAGCATCTACTACTCTCTCAAGTAAAGAAATACCTGTGAATAGGGTAAAAGGTTTTTTTTAATACCTCTTAAGGGGGTATTCCACTTAAATATAACATTTCATATGTTGCTGTCCATGGTGAGACTAACAATTCCTTCCATACTTGTTATTATTTATTCAGTCTCCTTCTTCCAGTTCTGAGCTGCTGTTTCCTGCTGAAGACACAAAAATCTGTGTGTGAGCCTTTCTCTCTGTCTCCCCCTCCTCCCCCCTTCCTTCTGAGACAGCTGATGTAAACTAGTCCCTGACTGCAACAGTGTAGCTTTGTAATGCTGGTAGAGATGAGCGAACCGGGTTAGGGTTCGTGTCCATCCGAACCCGAATGATCGGCATTGGATTAGCGTTGGCTTCTGAACTTGGATAAAGCTCTAAGGTTGTCTGGAAAACATGGATACAGCCAATGACTATATCCATGTTTTCCACATAGCCTTAGGGCCCTATTCCACCGGACGATTATCGTTCAGATTATCGTTAAATCGTTCGAATCTAAACGATAATCGTTCGGTTGAAATGCAGTTAACGATTAACGACCGAATGAGAAATCGTTGATCGCTTTATAAGACCTGGACCTATTTTTATCGTTGCTTGTTCGCAAAACGTTCGCATTGAATAAGACATCGTTCAGTTGTTCGCAATAGATACGAACGCAATAGCGAATAAATAGCGAAGAGAAACGATCGCAATTACGATCATAAGTAACGATTATCGTTCCATGGAAATGACTGAACGTTTTCAGGTCTTTTGCAATAGCAGTCGTTTGAGATCGTTAATCGTTAACGATTATGCAAACGATAATCGTCTGGTGGAATAGGGCCCTTAGGGCTTTATCCAACTTCAGCAGCCACTGCTAATCAAATGCCGAAAGTTTGGGTTCGGATAGACTCGAGCATGCTCAAGGTTCGCTCATCTCTAAATGCTGGGAGGGTTATTCTGAGGTCAAGTTGCTAATGAACTCAAGGGGAGGCATTTATTAAGTCCGGCGTTTTTTACGCCGGACTTAAAAATGCCCCCGCAGCTCCGGCGGTACGGGGATTTATGTAGAGGCGGACTGCCTGTACATAAATCCTGTGCGCGCCGGTGCGCACCGCCGAAAACCTACGCCAGCTGAGGACTGGAGTAGGTTTTCGGCGTACATTTGGGCGGAACGGATGATAAATCGCGCGGACTCTGAGTCCGCGCCCTCCGTTCCGCCCACTTCCCGCCTACTTTCCGCCCCCTTTCCGCCCCCTGGCGTACTCGGCGGAAAGTGCCGATTTGCGATTATTTTATTCGCAAATCGGCCATTTGCGTATAAAATAATACGCAAATCGGCACTTTCCGCCAAAAATCATCCGTCCGCCGGATGATAAATGTGGCCCAATGTGATTATCCCTCCCAGCATTACAAAGAAGCTACAATGTTGCAGATAGAGTTGTTTAGGGAGAAAGGCTCACACACAGATTTTTTTTGTGTTCAGCAGAAAGCAGCAGACGTTAGGGGAAGGAGACTGAATAGATAATAACAAGTATGGAACGAATTGTTCATTTCACCATGGGCAACAACATATCAAAAGTTATGTTTGAGTGGAGAACTCCTTTAAGTAATCCCCCAGCAGTGCACTCTTGTACTGACTTCATCAGTTGTCTTGATAAATTGTATACAGTGCGGGAGTTAACAAAAGTAGGATATATATATATATATATATGTTTGTACAGTGAGTGATAAGCTGTATTAACAATATTTATTAGATTAATGCTGTTATTTTATCAAATTGGTTCCCTTTAAGTGTGCGTTCACACGTACAGCAGATTTGATGATGCAGATTTGAAGTTAGGGATTCAAAGCAAATCAAATATGGGCCATCAAATCTGTTGCAAATCTGCTGTGGATCCTGTATGTGTGAAGGCACCCTTAAAGGGAACCAATCTGATAAAATAACAGCATTAAACTAATAAATACAATTAATACAGCTTATCACTCACTGTACAAACATATAAGGGTGCCTTCACACGTACCGTATTGCTGTGTATTTATCGCTGCGAGTTTCTCGCACATAAATCCGCAGTGATACTGATTGCTATCAAGCCAATGTATGTGTATTCTCACTGCGTGTTTGGTGCGATTTTTACATGCGAGTTTTGATTTTCATATGATTTTCACAGGCGAGTTCAACACCACAAGAAACGCAGCTACTTTCATGCAAGTTTTTTGCGAGAAATAAGCAACGATACGGTACGTGTGAAGGCACCCTTAATGTGAATCTCTGTAAGGTCTGGTTTTGCCTATTTATGTACCCTTAGAATTGATAAATAAATGATTACTGGGGCATAACCCTATACTCTGACACTGAGCCATCAGTGTCTCCAATGTCCTCCTATGTAACTGTATATCCCATTGTCAACTTATTCACTCATTTACAATTAAACTAACATGAACAGATATGTTGAGAGCTGACAGCCCATCTTTAGGCTATGTTTCCACAATGTGAAAATGACGTCCGTCCCTATGAACATAATTTACGGTTTTCTTTTGGGGCTTAAGTGACGGCCTTCCAGAAAGATGGCTATCATTTTTCCATTGTGGGAGCATAGCCTTTACCCCTTTGCGCCATCAAATACGTATATATATTTTCCTGTTGTCGATGCTGATGTATATATACGTTCCTGACTGTCAGAGGGTGTTGATGTGTGCAGGACCGCTGCAGTATGAGTGGCCCTGCACACATCAGTGTCCCCAGAGCCGAGGATAATGACAGGCAGCTGCGATTAACCCCTTAAATGTCGCAATGCATGGCGATCACAGTGTTTAAGGAAGTCAGTGAAGCCGTGCTGCGGGGGTCCCAATCCCTTGTACCAACAGGTGGTGGTAAGCCACTTACCTCCGTCCTGTTGGATGGGCGATCTGTGCATAAACTCTTTTTACAGATCGCCAATAGTACTGATCTATGCTATGCTATGACATTACATAGATCAGTATATGCAATCTAATGATGTATGTTAAACTATAAAACAAAAGTGTAAAAAAAAGTGTAATTAAAAAAAGTTTTTAAAAGTACAGTGGTACCTTGGTTTGAGAGTAACTTGGTTTAAGAGTGTTTTGGTTTAAGAGCTCACAGTTTTTCAAAATTGTGACTTGGTTTAAGAGCATTGCTTTGGTGTAAGAGCTCCCTATGCTGGGTGGGAGTGCAAGTGGAGGAGGAGCATAGTCTGCATAGCGGGGTCTACAGCCCTGTACTCTGACCAGGAAGTCTCCCTCACCTTCCAAATCATAGCAGATCCACTTCAGGCTGGGGCTGACATCAGGGGACAGGACTGTGAAGGTAATCTCTCCATAGCTGTAACCCCTCTCTCTCCCCGGACAGAGAGCGCTGCATGTATGTGCCCACATCTGTCCTGCTTATTTCTTCCTGCTCCCTGCAGTCTCTGTCAGCCCTTGTGTTTCCCATACTCTCCATTACTGTACAGTAACTTATAATATCACATATTCTGCTGTTTCTGAATGTTTGTTTCATTAGTTTTACATGTTATTCAGAATAATAAATAATTATTTTTGGGATGTGGAACCAATTGTCTGCATTTCTATGATTTCTTATGGGAACATTTGCTTTGGATTAAGAGTGGATTTGGATTACAAGCGCGGTCCAGGAACGAATTATGCTCGTAATCCAAGGCACCACTGTATGCAAAATAAACATATTGAGGGACATTCATTAAGTCCGGCCTTTTTTGCGCCGGGCGTAAAAATGTCCCAGCAGCTCTGACACTATGTAGAGTTATGTAGAAGCGCATTGCTTCTACATAAATCCCGTGCCCACCAGTGTGTGCGCAAGGAAACCTACGCCAGCTCAGAGCTGGCGTAGGTTTCCTCATCATTTTTATTTGCAAAAAATGATAAATGAAGCGGACCCTGAGTCCACGCCCATGTTCCGCCCCCTTCACAACCCCGTCCCACTGGCGAAGGTGGCGTAAAATGGCCTGATGCGAATATTTTATTCGCAAAACGGCCATTTGTGAATAAATTAATTCGCATCAGGCCATTTTACGCCAAAAAATACAACTTTCTTGTTTCCCCCATTACATATCGTAACCTGCGGAATTGTCCAGTCTATTAAAATAGATCAATATTGTTCCCGTACGGTGAACGGCGTAAACGGGAAAAAAAAAATAAATAATAAAAAGTGATCAAAAAGTTTCTTTTATACCAATATGATATAAAAACTAGAGATCATGGCACAAAAATACACCCCAACCAGCCCTGTAGGTGGAAAAATAAAAGCGCTATGGCTCTTAGAAAGCGGGGAGGGACATTGTTTTAATTTCACACGGACATCTGGGCACCAATGACCTCGGTCATGAGTTAGTTCATTGGTTTTGCGATTGCAAATTCATAAATTGCCATGCAACAGCCCATCTGGATAGAGATTTTGGAAAATTCTATTTATTTTTTTATTGAAAGAATGCAGATCTTCTAGCATATTCCACCGCACTGTACAGAGAATATTACACCGCTCCCTGCCCACAATGGAGCTTACAATCTAAACGTGATATTTATTTTGCTGTAAATATTTACTCTACAATACGGTTTATAATAGACAATTAAAAACAGTAATTGTAACATGTTTGATAATGAAATGCCAGGCGTACAGTAGAAGAAGATTTACTATAGGGGAGGAATATATATATTTGTGTTTATTTGGTAAATGTAATGCTGTTTCTTAATGCTTTGTAGATTTAATAAGAGGGCTTCAGTAGGATAATTCATTGGAAATGTTATTTTTGCAGCACACTCATGAGTAACGGAATGTTGGAGTCAGGCTACCCCGCATGCATTTTTATTCATGAGATCGCTTTCACTGTACATCGAAGACACCAATAGGCATATGCATATGTTTCCCTAAGCATATGGTAGGAATATTAGATGCACTTTCTAGTCTCTGTTTACTATTCCAATGTGAAGCTGCCAAAGTGGGTCCTGCTGAGAATAATGTCTGAACCAAGACAAACTCATCTGAATTTCATGAAATCTCTGCTCGACACCATGTCAAAGGATTGCTTTACCTTCAGCCTTCTCTCAATCATGGAGGTACAGTAGTATTAATAACAAGGATACACACGGTATCCTTTGTCCAAAAAAAAAAAAAAGAAAAACACCCATTCCTTAAAGAGATATCACTCATTTATTTTTCCTCCAGATAATTTCATTTATTAGAACTCTACCGTATGGGGAATGCTCTAAAAACGAAAAGTTTTTGGTTGGACTGTTTCAGGGTCCATATTCTTTTTATATCTTAAGAGAAACGCTTTGATCAATTATATATGTAAAATGGGGGGTTCAGGCCGTGTTCAGACAACGTAAGTTCCGTACTAATTACGGCCGTTGTTGCAACGATTGATTGGTACGGAACCTACGTTGTGCTGCAGGCCAAGGGTATCCCGGCCAGAGTGTATACACAGGGTATACACTCCGTCCGGGATCCCTAGCGGCGCCGTAGAAAACTGGCATGTAAGTTTTCTGCGGCCACTATTCACTGAATAACGGCCTGCAGAAAACCCTGTCAGTGCACACTATGGAGCGAGCGACTTTGGGCGCACGCTCCGTGGTGTGCAATGGGGAGTTCTGATGTGCGCTCCCATTAGAACTCAGCGGCGCTAGAGATTATCCGTCCGGTACTGTAGTACCGGCCAGGATGATCTTTTCTGAGATTTCATAATACGTGTGAACATAGCCTCAGTCTGTATTACCCCCAATGCAATGTAGACCATGTATAGAGAAGATCAGTGATAGGTCCATATGAAGCAATAGTTCAGGTGGCAATCACAAGTGCAATGTTTCAGCTTTATACTTTAGCCTTTTCCAAGCATTGAAAGAGACTTTGTTAGTAGGACAAGAAGATAAAGTGGATAAGGGCCGTTGCATTTGCTGGTCATCAATGAACATCAAAACAGTGTAGAGGTGGTTGGACATTTTAGAAACACATCTATAAAACTTTTCATTTATATAAATAATCAATATCAATTAATTTTCCATATCCGGAGTACCCCTCTACTGCAGTAGCCCCGATTTGAGATAATGGTGACCCTGACCTTTTAATTACTGTGGTTACTACGGACCATGGCATCCAAGCAATTATACAGGGGAAATGGGGAGGGTCTATTTGTCACCTGCTTCGTAGGGTAGTCATGGCAGCCATTTTAGTACTGAGACAATAAGTACCGCTGTGTACTTTAGATGTAAAAAATAGCGGGGGGGGGGGGGGTAAATCTGCAAAATTATAAGCATTAAAAAGTTAATAGAAAAAAAAAACTGAACATATGTACAGGTTTAAAGTTAGTTGTACCTGACCCTACCCACTAAGTGGTCTGGAGGTAAGTGCCAACACTATATGACTATACTGAGGGACATTTACTTGTACTCACATCGGTCTTAAAGCAACTCTGTGCTTACAATCTGCCCCCTCCCCCCCAAACCGCTTTTACCGCCGCAGAGCTGCTTTTAATCAAAGATCTTCCCTGGTATCTGTTCGGCAGATGATGCAGTTATTGTCCTAAAAAAACAACAACTTTTAGACTTGCAGCTCTGGCCTAGGCCTGTGTCTCTCCGTTTCTCCTCACTGCCTTCCTCATCATTAGGATAGATCCTGGGAAGGATTTCTCCTGTTTATCACTTGTCTGAACACTACACATGTGTCTTAACGATCCAGCACATGTGCAGTGTTCAGACAAGTGATGATTAAGAGAAGTTCTGCCCAGGGGTATTCTTAATGATGAGGATGGACGGAGGGGAGGTGCAGGCCTAGGGCACAGACACTCTAGGCCAAGCCAATTTGACACAGGGCCGCAAGTTTAAAAGTGTTTTTTTTTAGGACAATGACTGCATCACCTGGTAAACTGACTCCAGGACAGATCTTGGCTTAAAAGAAAAGGGGGGGGGGGGGGGGGGACAGATTGTGGGTACACAGTCACTTTAAATAAAGCCCCACCACCTTTTACTCTGCCACATTTATTATGAGACACAAACCTCTTAGTAAATCTGTTCCGACCTCCGGAGCAGGTGTAGATTTCTGGCATGATTTCTGCAATGATAAATCAGGCACGGGAGAAGGCCTACTTCCCGCCTTGCTGCTCCCCCCTGATTGACCATTAGGTGACCAGGGCGCACGCCACGGAAAAAAAAAAAATCAGCTGCCAAATTGAAACAACTTTTGTAATATTCGCTAATCTCTAAATTTGCTGTTTTGTAAATTTTTAAAACAAACATTTTAGTATGGTATATAAATATTTCACAGTAGTGAGAATCCCTCCCCCAGTAACATACATACGGATGCTTCAGAATTCCATCTGTTTTTCTGAATCATAAGTGATGAATGATGAATATTCATTAGGAGTTCTTTCCCTGTCCGGCCCTTTTAGAATATATTATTTAAAAAGAATCTGTCATGGAGACAGACCCATTTAAATCAGGACATCTATTTGATGCCCTAATGAATAGGTAACACAGAAGACATTAATGGTATAATGATATGAGCTACACCAAAGAGTTCTCATTGTTGAAAGGGAACTAAGGCCAGATTTCCACATAGGGATCTTTTTTTTTTTCCGTACAATCTGTATTTGTTGTATCATATACAGTAGATAATTACTTTGTGTTATTGCTTATAAGATAATTATGTTCCTTTGTGTGGCCTGCATGCAAATTTCCCCTATTCAATCACCTTTCTGCAGTATGATAGTGTCAAGAGAACACAGATTAGAAGAGAAGCCTGATTATAACACGATGGCTCAGAGAGGAACAAAAACAATGCAGAGATGGAATCTCGTTGGATGCCACAGGCAACTACTCAACTTTGATCCAGTTTTGATATATTGTCCCCATAGGCTCTATAGTTTCCATACATAGGAAACTGTCATATTCTTTGACGTTACCTGGTCAATACTCTGATTCACAACAAATGCCCAATTGTTGAGAAACATATCAGAAATCTGTATAAAATATGAATTAAAAGCATGTGTCAGCGGCCGAGCCACATGCTCTGCTCCCCGCTCCACTGCAGCGCGTGGCCAGCCCTCTGATAGAGCTGACAGCATCCCTGGTGACCAGCCCAGCCTGTTGCTAGGGGCGCACCAACGGCGTCCCTAGCAGCTGGCCAGGTTGCTCGGGGCGCGTTGTCTCTTTCTAGTTACCTGCCGCACCCGGGGCTTCTCTGCCGCCCCCCCCCCCGGCTGAGAGGAAAAACTGTGTAATTAAAGGGAGATTGACAGTTAACACCGCCAATCAGGTTGTCTATGGCTATGGCTGTATCCCAGTTTTCCAGGCGGTCCTCAGGCTGTATCCATCATCTCCACGGAGCGGGCAGACAGCGGAAATCAGAAGCCGAGAGTTCAGGTTCATATGAACCCAAACCTCGTCCAGTTTGCTCATCTCTAATTAGGAGCCCAGCCCCTATAAGTATCCTCCCCTATCCCAGTACTTCACACCTGTGATAGAGCCTCACTTGTGAAAGTTTCTTTGACCTAGCATTTGTTCTAACTGTGAGTTTGGATATTAGATTTCGGCTTGGACATTGACTTTTCTCTGGATCCCGTTTTTGTACTTCGCTGACCGGCTGTTTTTGACTCGGACCTTTGACCATCCTTTTTGTGTTTGTTCGTCTGGTCTTCGTTTTTCTGTCACACTTTGCCTAAGTTAGGGAACGCCGCCAAGTTGTCCGCTGTCGCCTAGGGCAGTCGGGGCATGTAGGCAGGGAGAGCTGGGGTGGGTGCCAGTCTAGTGTCTTCCTGTCCCAACCCTGACAGCATGTTCAAGTACCTGACTATTCAGTAGAGAGAAGTTTTATGCTCAGGAGCACTGGCAAGAAGGGAACTGCAATTACACGAGGAAATATCCTATTCTAGCTTCCCCGCCCATCTGGGCATTGCGGTCATGTACTGTTCCGTTCCTTGCTGATCTTCTAATTGCTTTAAGTGGAAAATAGTTTTTTTTTTGTCTTTATTTTATTTTGTTTATCTGTGATTTTATTTAAAGGGAGCCTTTCCCCTGGGGCAGGCTGGAACGGTCCTCCAGTAGATGTTTTTGGCAATGTTTTGCAATGATCGGGCTTGTAGGGGAAATGAGGTCTTCAATGTTATTCATAACTCGGAAGGAGTAAAGTAACAGAAAATCAGAAAGTCCCATTTTATAATGATTAATCTGTGATTTAGTAAAAGACTCAGACTGTGGCCAACTCATTAAATTTTAAAATTTTCAATTTAGTAAATGGTAAAAGATAAATCCAATGAAATACCAGTTAAAGATTTTTTTTTTAATTAGAAAGACTTGGCGTGAGACGTACACTTACAATCATATTACAATAATTATACAATGTTCATTTAACGTCATTTTACAGCTGCCTTTCTGGACGGTCATCATTTTTGCACTAAATTGTGGCCATATTATGCAAACACTGTGAGAACATAAAGAGGCCTAAAAGGCATATAAGAGGAGCAAACGAGCACCGTGTGTCAGGTCAGCACTCACTTGCTCCTCGTTCCCCGCTCAATGCCAGCGCTATTACACGTGTCAGCAGTCAGCGGGTAAGAGCTGGGGGGAGGGGGGGGGGTACGGGTAGCTGCCTGAGTGATCGCTGGATCATCAGAGCAGCCCATAGAAGATACCAGATCGCTGCTATCAGGATCGTTGTTGCTTCAACATCGTGTATGTCGGCTGATCGTTGTTTTCTATTACACTAAGCGATTATCGCCCGCAACAGTATTCGGCCGATAATCATTCCGTGTAATAGGGCCTTAAGTGTGTGTTTCAGGAAAAATGTCAGAAGGTGGCCAGCCCCTCTAAAATTATAGCTTATGATCAAATATTTCAAACAAGTTAAAGTTTTTTTTAAATTGTTTTTAGGCCTAATTGACATAAAAATATTTTTTAAAAATAATAAAATATAATAAATAAATAATAGAAAACGCATCTGTATTTGAATTCAAATAAACATGAACAAATAAAGAACATGACCATTATTTCAGGACGTATTTTGCCCTTATTTTTACTTTGTGTGAACATCGCCTTAAGTAGTATTGCTGAAATGATTCAAATGGGTATTAATGCAAGTCCATTATTTGTGATGTCCCACCAGTACAGAGTCCACAAAAGGAGACTGAAGCCTTTTGGGACTTTAACTTTTCCTTGCAATACAGTGCTACAAACAAGGGTCAGGCTGTTTTAGGAATTTTTCACTACCCAAAAAGGGGAAAAACCCCCAAAAAAGACACTATTAAAGCGACTCTGTACCCACAATCTGTCCCCCCAAAACCACTTGTATCTTTGGATAGCTGCATTTAATCCAAAATCTGTCCTGGGGTCCGTTCGGCAGGTGATGCAGTTATTGTCCTAAAAAACAACTTTTAAACCTGCAGCCCCATGCAAAACTGCCGTGGCCTCGAGTTTCTGTGCCCTAACCTTGCACCACCCCTCCGTCCCTCCTCCTCGCCCTCCTCATCATTAGGAATGCCATTGGCAGGATTTCTCCTATTCCTCTGCAGTGAACACTGCACAAGTGCCTTAACGATCCAGCCCATGTGCTATGCTGACACAGGTGATGAATAGTAGAAAATGTGCCTGGAGCATTCCTAATGATGAGAAGGGGTCGGGAGGAGGGACAGAGAGGGTGTGCCAGCCTAAAGCAGAGACACTCTAGGCCACGGCCATTTGACACAGGGCTGCAAGTTTAAAAGTTGTTTTTTAGGATAATAACTGCATCACCTGCCGAACGGACCCCGGGACAGATCTTGGATTAAAAGCAGCTATCCGAAGGTACAAGCGGTTTTGGGGGGGTCAGATAGTCGGTACAGAGTCGCTTTAATATACACACAATGACAGAATAGGTAGACATTTAAAATTCCATGAAAACACTTTCCTTTCTGTTTACCTCCAGTCATGGAAAATTAAGATATGTCTTGTGTTCTCACCAGACATGTGAATGATACAGTCTAGTGGTTTATTGAAGGAAAATGATTGACGCGTAGGCCTAAGTTCTTCTATTTCTCTCGCCTGGACCTTAGGTCCTTTTCTTTCCGTGAACCAATAATTTGCTTGCAAGTCTCGCGAAGGTCTTTGGCATTTCCCTATTTTTCTACCCATGAGCATGCAGACATATGATTGATATAAGTGTCTGATGGTGAGTGACCTCTGCCTCCAACTTACAGCTCCATTCAAATGATGGAGAGCGTGTTGCATGGCCGAGTGCTTTCTCTTGATTGCCGATCCAGTAGAATAGAAACTGCACTATTAAATCAGATTAAAGCTGGAGGGGAAGCTCATTGTCAACAAATGATTGAGAATATTGCTAAAGGAGGAAGCTATTAGCATCCTGGAAAAAAATTGGGGGTTATCTATCAAAGAGGAGTCAATGATAGAAGCTGAGCTTCTGGGGGAAAAACCTCTGGTCCGAGTTTCCTTTACGGAGCACAATCCTTTCTTATTGCTGCAATCATTTTTCACGCACAGATTCAGACGTATCCCTAGTACTGCAGGATCCTTAACCTTTAAACATGTATTAAACAGTTTTGGACAAGCTTCTAATCTCAACGTCAGCACTTTGTGACCTAAGGCTAATCACTTTATCTTCCGTCTCATCCGACAACATGATGATTCACAAGAGTGAGACGCATGGAACAAGCCCTATATGCAGTGTGCGGGATTATTATGTAAATTGTATGCAGTGACCTACTGCTTCTGGCCCTTAAAACAGATGGGCTTGATTCAAATCAACATATTTTAATTTTCTCAGTACAGGGAACAACCACTACCCATGCATTATGTTACTTTGTTATGCAAATCACTAAGAAATCATTACCATAATCTCAATACATACAGTAGATAGATAAATTCAGGTTGGGCATGAATATGAGAAAGGTGGTATGGTATCTGATATGGTTTCTAATAGAAAGATTTCCCACTGTAAAATAGACAGTATTGCTTGGAGGTTGACGGTAATGGGCCCTATTGTTATAAAGCATTGTCATAATAGTTTTGATCATTTTGGGTCACACCCTGATCAGTAATATGACATGGGAGAGATGTTCTATCCCTGTGGCGCGTGTCTAACGTAGCCGTATAATGTAATTCTAGGGGACCATCTATCTCAGATAAAAACAAACTTCTGGAGCCCCCACTTTTCTTCAAACTTGTTCTACCAGTGAAAATTTTTGACGTGTCCCTAGGATAAAAAAAACAGAAAAGTGCAACGGCGCTCTGCAAATACTAAGACGTGGTTACCATAGCTATATAGAACTGCTACAGAAAAAAGAGGTTTTTGTCCTACCATTCAATCAAATAGTGAGTACCATCCCACCACGTTAAGGTGACCTCAGATTCGGGATGGACCTAGACTGTACTCTGTACATTTGCCTCTCCTGGGCTAATATAAAAGGGGAACTATCAGCAGGTTAGATAAATGTATACTTTAACTTATTTGCAGTAAAACTTTTTTTTCTTTGCTCTATCGTGACTCCTATAACTGTTTCATTTTTCCACCTGCAGGGCTGTATGGAATGTTATTTTTTTGTGCCATGATCTCTTGTTTTTATTAGTATCATACTTATGTACAATAGATCGAATGTTCTGATCACCATATACATTTTTTATACTGTAAAATATAATAAAAAGTCAGCAATTGTGGCAATTTTTTCTTCCAATGACACCATTCACCTTGTGGGAACAATATTGTTCTATTTCAATAGATCAGACAATTACACACACTAAAATGTAAAATAGGTTTATATATTTAATTATTTATACATGTTTTAATTGTATAATGGTAAAGGGGGGTGATTTTAATCTTTATTGGGGGAGGACTTTGGCACATTTTTAATATTTTTATTTTATTTATTTTTACACTTTTTAAGATCCCCAAGGGGACTATTAGATGCAATCACTGAATTGCAAACACTGGTCAATGCTATACTATACCACAGCATTGATCAGTGTGGCAGACTCTATTAGAAGAGCACTGATCAGACCACACAGAGGTAATGACAGCCTCTCTGGTGGTCAGGGAAAATGATCGTAACCCGCCGCAATAATTCTGTGGGGGTCTCGATCGTTAAGTGACAAAAGCTGCTCTTGTCTCTTCATCTTAAAGGGGCATTTTAAGGGGTTGTCATTAGCAGTGAGAGCTTGGCTGCGGATAGCAGCCGGTCCTCACCCGCTATGAAGTAAGCTCAGCTTCTGATCTTGCTTCACAGCGCTGTAGGCACCTAATTGCTTATGGGTACGTCATGGGTCGCCTGTTGACAGGCACCCATGCTGTATCCCTATGGCATAGGTCATCTAAAGGATAAGTGTTGCTGGTGTAGTATGCAGCTTAGTGTTTCTTAGGGTGATGTTGTTCCTAGCAAGAAAGTTGCAGATGTGGTCCAGTTAACTTAGATGCTGCTACAGAGGATTCCCACAGAATTGGCAAATTGTGGTATAGCACACTGAAGAGTACTTTTACTTATAGTCGGGGTTAGGGCACAATCCCACCTGGAGGGTGTACACAGAAGAAACAATTGTGACATGTAACCAACCACTAGGAACTAACTGTGACTTATGCCAAAGAAGTTAGGTAAACACATGAGGGTCCCGGAGGGACTGTGACCTTTCCCATAGCTGATTTTCTCTCAGCATGGACTGTGGGTAATTTTGCACAATCCTCCTAACTCCACACAATGCCGGGACACACAGTGTATTTTGCCCATATCTAACCTGTAGCAAAGAGAGCAACTGGGACAGGGTAGAGAGTAACTTGCTAGTAGTAGTGTGACTGGTACTCAGGGGCGGGCTGGGCGGGGGGGCAGGGTGGCATCTGCCCCCCGGGCCGGCCTTCCCCAGTACATTACAGGGCCGCACTGAGGCTGCTTACCGCCCCAGCGCTCTCCTCTCTGCCTGTGCTGCAGGGCCGGTCTGTGATGCCAGTTGCAGCTGAAGCTGCTCCCACAACCCGTTAAGCCCCGCCCCCTGTGTACCGTCCCATGTTCCTCCTGGCCCGGGACTTCCTGTATTACACAGTGTGGAGAGGAGGAGGCTGGCTGCTAACCTCCAGCTACAGGCTCCTGCTCCCTGACCATCCCCCTCCTGTCCTGCTCTCTGCTCAGCAGCTATAAATGCAGGTACTTCGGGTTGTAGATAGGAGGGAGGTCGGGACAGAGAGGAGAGGGCTGTCTGCTGGGCTGGGCTGAGAGAGGCAAACACACACTAGCATCTGTTCCCCCAACCCCCTGTAGCTGCTGCCCTTTACCCCCTATAGCTGCACCCTCTTCCACAGGCTGCATTGCCCCTCTGCACCTGTAGTTGATATGTACCTCCTAAGGCTGCTGTGTGAGCCTTCCCCCCAGACTGCTGTGTTCTCCCCTTCAGGCTGCTTTGCCCCCCCCCCCCGCCCAGACACACACACACACACACACACACACACTTCAGACTGCTGTGCCCCCACACAGAATGATACACACTCAGAGAACAATATACGGTCATACAGAACCATACAGAACAAAACGCACCCATACAGAACAATATACACCCATACAGAACCATACAAAACAATATACACCCATACAGAACAATATACACCCATACAGAACAATATACACCTGTACAGAACCATACAGAACAATATACACCTATACAGAACAATATACACCTATACAGAACAAAATACACTCATACAGAACCATACAGTACAATATACACCCATACAGAACAATATACACCCATACAGAACCATACAAAACAATATACACCCATACAGAACAATATACACCTATACAGAACAATATACACCTATACAGAACAAAATACACTCATACAGAACCATACAGTACAATATACACCCATACATAACAATATACACCCATACAATACGCACCCATACAGTACAATATACGCCCATACAGAACCATACAGTGCAATATACACCCATACAGAACAATACGCACCCATACAGTACAATATACACCCATACAGAACAATACGCACCCATACAGTACAATATACGCCCATACAGAACCATACAGTGCAATATACACCCATACAGAACAATATACACCCATACAGAATATACACCCATACAGAACCATACAGAACAATATACACCCATGCAGAACAATATACACCCATACAGAATATACACCCATACAGAACCATACAGAACAATATACACCCATACAGAACAATATACACCCATACAGAACAATATACACCTATACAGAACAATATACACCTATACAGAACAAAATACACTCATACAAAACCATACAGAACAATATACACCCATACAGAACAATATACACAATGTACACCGATACAGAACAATACACACCCATACAGAACAATACGCATCCATACAGAACAATATACACCCACACAGAACAATATACACTGTGACAATCTGGGGGTTACTCACTCGCTGGGATCGCCATCTCCTGGGCCTGAGACGGTTGGCACATCACAAATTGCAGTCCAGTCAGTGCTGTATGCTTTATACTGACCTCAGTCAGCTTTATTTATCCATTCAAGGAAAATCATAATACATCGGCAACACTGCCAATAAAATAAAACCTAGGCCGTCTAGCCACTGACTACACATTACAGCTTCCCTAGCTGTCACTTATGAGCCTAATGCTCAATATCACCAGCTCCACTGGTCTCACCCACACTTGTCTGCAGCTCCCACAGGCCTAGCACTGCCTGTTCTCCCACACTGGGAGTCTTCACCTGGGAGCCATCACCTGGGAAGCTCTGGAGTCTCTAATAGATCCACCAGGTGGTTTCTGAGCCTCATTAGCTCTAGGGCTGGAGTGGAGTATCTGGACCAGGAGCTCCACCTGAACTCCAATTCTCACTCCAGAGGCATAGAACTGCCTCTTACAGCCCCACCATGCCACAACACCCATACAGAACAATACACACTCATACAGTGCAATATACACCTATACAGAACAATATACACTCATACAGAACAATACACACCGATACAGAACAATATGCACCCATACAGAACAATACACACCCATACAGAACAATATACACCCATACAGAACAATACACACTCATACAGAACAATATACACCCATACAGTGCAATATACACCTATACAGAACAATATACACCCATACAGAACAATACGCACTCATACAGAACAATATACACCCATACAGAACAATACACACCCATACAGAACAATATACACCCATACAGAACAATACGCACTCATACAGAACAATATATACCGATACAGAACAATACGCACCCATACAGAACAATATACACCCATACAGAACAATACACACTCATACAGTGCAATATACACCTATACAGAACAATATACACCCATACAGAACAATACGCACTCATACAGAACAATACACACATTTTGTAGGGTATTTTGGAGCATATTGTATAGTAGTCAGTATGTTGGAGGTCACCCAGCTTTCCCAGCATCTTGTAGTCAGTAAAATGGAAGTCACCCAGCATCCCCAATATCTTTCACTCAGTATAATATGGTCACCCATCTTTCCCACCATTTTATACTCAGTATATTATGGTCACCCAGCTTTCCCACAATCTTTTACTCAGTAAGATGGAGGTCACCCAGCTGTCCCACAATCTTATACTCAGTAAGATGGAGGTCACCCAGCTTTCCCACTATCTTATACTCTATATCTATACTGTGCAGCTGAAAACCATATTATCACAATTGTGCTAATTGGTTCCCTTTAAGGAGCACTCCAGCCCTTACCTATTATTACCCTCCCCACATCAGTGCAGGGACGGTAGATGGCACCCCGGGCCTGTACTTCTGCCAGCGGCGATGTTCCAACAATTCGGGTAACGTCTCCTTCCCTTCTGGTCATTTGTGACAGGGAATTCCTACTGCTCTGCGTGAAGGGGCCATAAGTCACCTTGTCAATGTAAGTCTATGGGATGGTTCCGTGTCAGCGCTGAGCCGTCCCATATACTTATACAGTAAAGAGATCCCCGACCCCGTCACAGCGAGCAGTAGGAATTCCCTGTTTACAAATGACTGGAAGGGCTGAATGTGTTATCCAAAGTGTAAGAACAGTGCTACTGGAGAAAGTATTGGAGTGGGTGGCATCTACCTTCCCTGCACTGATGTGGGGAGCGTAAAAAGTGAGGGCCTAGAGTGGTCCTTGAAGGATGGGCCACTAGCCAGCTACTCATGGGCCAGTGCTGTGTGCTTGCCCCCCAGGCAAAAATTTGCCAGCCAGCCCCTGCTGGTACTTAAGTGGATTGCATTCAGAGGCCTGAACAGGAAGAGGCATCTCTGTGGCTTGACCCGCTCTCACATAGGAACTGTAGAGGAATGCTGGGAGACTTGTCCCTCAGAACTCACTACACCGAAAAGGTGCCAGAGAAAGTAGCATTTAAATGCCCCCCCCCTTCCCCACTAAGTGATCAAAAGGGGGCTACCCTTCCAACTTACTGGGCCTCAGTGAAGTAATGACATTGATCCTGGCTCGGCAATTCTTTACTATGGGCTCCAGCAGCCCCTAGTAATGGAGCACTGTTTGCAGAGATCAATGCAGTACAGATGTTTTTCTATTCTCTATTACTGTTTTTTAAAAAAAAAGTTTTTGTATTAATAAAAAAAACCCATCCTATAGTAAAAGTTGAAATGACCTCCCTTTTCCCAATTTGTAAATAAGAAATTAAACATATTTGCTATCACCACCTGCAGAAATTGCCCTAAATATTTAATTATCATATACCTGATCTTGCATGGTAAACAGCGTGAGCACAAACATTTTTTGCAAAATTATAGATTTTTGGCCACATCAAATCCATAAAAAATGGAATAGTGATTCAAAAATTTGCATATATGCAAATAAGATACCAAAAGAAAGCACAGATCATGGCGCAAAAAATGAGACATCATACAGCCACACAGACCAAAAAAAAAAACAAAAAAACAAAACGTTATAAAGTTGGTAATAGAACAAAACATATTTACTTTTTTTTTTTTTTAAGATTTCACATTTTTAAAAGCCGTCAGATAAAATAAGTTATATATGTTACCTATCTTTGTATTCATACTGACTTGAGACAGATAACATGGCAGTCACCACGCAAATATTTTTTCCCCAGTTTTGCAGCATATTTTATGGAACAATTAGGTCTGTCTTTACAAAGAACAATTAGTGGCGCAAAAAATTAGGGCCTATATGGGTTTGTAGGTAAAAAAATACAAGCGCTACGGCTATGGCAAAAATGAAAATTGGGTCATTAAGGGGCTAAAGGGGTCTTTCACCAAAATTTGTTTTCTTTTAAATCAACTGGTGCCAGAAAGTGCCAGAGATTTGTAATTTACTTCTATTAAAAAGTCTTCCAGTACTGATCAGCTGGTGCATGTCCTGCAGGAAGTATTTCCAGGCTGGAGAGCAAAAGAGGTTTTCTATGGGTATTTGCTGCTGCTCTGTACAGTTCCTGACCTGGAGAGAGGTGGCACTGTGTCAGACTGGAAAGAATACACCACTTCTTGCAGAGCATAAAGCAGCTGATAAGTACTGAAGGATTTGAGATTGTTTTAATAGAAGTAAATTACAAATATCTGGCATTTTCTGGCACCAGTTGATTTGAATTTTTTTTGGTGAACAACCCCTTTAAGGGGTTGAACATTACATAATATCTCAGTGTATGCTGGTTTACAGTGTTTGTCAGTGTAACAATACAAGTAGTATCACATATGGGAAACATATGATATCCAAATACAGTTTAAGATGCTTAGGAAAGTATTCCTCAGCCACACAACCATTTTAGTCTAGGATACATGGACCAGATGACTACACAATCATCATTCTCATCACCAAATGACTGGGCTAATAATATCATTAATATTAATGTGACCGCTAAATTCCTTTAATGCGCAGCTGTTCTGCCCTCACCATCCCAAAATGAAATAATTGCTGTGTGTTTAGATAGAATAAGCCGAGGCTAGCCTCCATGTCTCAGCCTTCCTTTCCGAATCTATGGCTGTAGTTTGCTGGACAGACAATGGTGAATGAGCGTCTACCGCCCAGCTTTACAGTAAGACCCGCGCTGATGTCTATGATAAAACAACCGTCTAGGAAAGCATCTCAGCTACTGCAATCACACTAAATAATTCTCTGGATTCAACAGATTTTAAAGAATTAACATGATATCCTTAGGGAATGGATACAATTGAATAAGCAGATGTCAGACAGCAAAGGCAAGGCAGCCACTGGCTTCATCATTCGGTGCTTTTCCTATGACGCAGATGGCGTGATTATATGATTTTGTTGCCTGTTTTGCTTCATAAGAAAAAATCTTGGCCAAAGTACTGTAGGCCAGACCAGTACATCTAAAAGACAGCATGGGAACAGGGTAAGATGACTAACTTTTACTTGGGCAGAAGGCATCCTCAGTTTCAGGGGCACATTATATTTTGGCATTTACTACTAAGAGGCACATGATATTGTAGTATTTTACGACATGGAGAGAAAGAAGCGGCTGCACATCCCACCTATGGCTGATACTAATGCCGCTAGGCCTATTTTAAAAGCCAACGCCAGGATGTTGGTATATAATTTGATCAAACAATATTGTCCGTGTACCACATGCAGGTCCCCTGGTTTACACGGGTCCCTACGCCAACTCCACACTGTCTCGGTCAACGACCGCGAACCCCGCAAAGCGTGCACATGCAGGGAAGGGAGGCCATGGAATGGCCCTGCAACCCCAATGTCACAGGACCAAACCCATGTGCATGTGCATGTGCACGCTTTGCGGGGATGGTGGTCGCTGACCGACACAGTGTGGAGTTAGCGTAGGGACCCATGTGAACCAGGGGTCCATAGGTGTGATTTGCAGCAGCTCCTTTCTCTCCATGTCGTGTTTTATAGTTCTCCCTTTTCTGAGCAGCTGGCACTCCCCTTCATAAGACCCACATGACCAAAATTGGCAGGATTTACCTGTGCTAACTAACATGTCAGTACCTTATGTCTTTCCCATTCTGTCTGCAGCAGCAGTGGTGAGTGCAATACCATATTTATACTTGTGATGTTTGGGGGCAGCCTTCCCCGCCGGTGGTGCTGGTTGGGTTTATGTGGGGCATTTTGGGTTTGGTCCTGTGACATTGGGGTTGCAGGGCCATTCCATGGCCTCCCTTCCCTGAATGTGCACACTTTGCGGGGGTGGTGGTCGCTGACCAACACAGTGTGGAGTTAGCATAGGGATCTGTGTGAACCAGGGGACCTGCACATGGTACACAGGGCAATATGGTTTGATCAAATTATATACCGACATCCTGGCGTTGGTTTTTAAAATGGGCCTAGCGGCATTAGTATCAGCCATAGGTGGGATGTGCAGCCGCTCCTTTCTCTCCTTGTCGTGTTTTATATTGCAGTATTTATTTCAGGGGCACAGTATGATGATGTGCCCACCCTATCTGTCATTAAAGAGGTAGTACGGCTCAGGGAAGAAAAAGAGTGCTGCACCTCACACCTATGGCTGATACTAGTGCCCCTAGGCTAAATAAAAAACACATCAGAATTTTGTGTATGAATTGATCAAGCCATACTGCCCCATGTACCTTGTGCCGGTATCTGATACACATGGGTCCCTACACTAAGTCCACACCGTGCCAGTCAGTGGCCACCAACCCTGCAGGCACGCACAGTCAGGGAACGGGGGCCATGGGACGGCCCTGCGACCCCCATGCCACAGGACCAGACCCAAAAACACCACACCAGAACCCGGCCAGCACCGCCGGCGGAGAAGGTCGCCCCCAAACAGCACAAGTCTGGATGAGGTATTGCACTCACCATAGCTGCTGCAGACAGAATGGGAAAAAACAGGAGGGATTAAAACCATGTGCACTCAGGTGTCTCCTGCTAATTACGGTCATGTGGGTCTCACCAGGAGGAGTGCAAAACACGGAGAAAAGAGAGAAACAAAATGCGGCTCAGGGAAGAAAAAGAGCGCTGCACCTCACACCTATGGCTAATACTAGTGCCCCTAGGCTAAATAAAAAACACATCAGAATTTTGTGTATGAATTGATCAAGCCATACTGCCCCATGTACCTCGTGCCGGTAGTGGAGGTAGTGCGGCGCCCCCCCCAACACACATAAAAAGAACACAGACACACACAGTATATATACTTACCATTCCTCCGGTGACGATCGCCGCTCGAATCACCCGCCGGCCGTGTCCCCACCATCTTTGGTCGCCGTCCTCACTTCCGGGTCTGGGTCCAGTGAATGGGAGAGAAACCCCACTGTCATAGGACCAAACTCCAAGGGGGGGCCCTTGGGGTTTGATCCTGTGACAGTGGGGTTGCAGGGCGATTCTCTGGCCTCCCTTCCCTACTTGTGCATGCTTTGCGGGGGTGGCGGCCACTGACCGGCAAAGTGTCGTTTAGCGTAGGGACTCATGTGTATCAGAGACCTGCACATGGTTCATGAGGCAATATGGTTTCATCAAAGTATATACTAACTTCTGATGTTGGTTTTTAATGTAGCTGAACAAGCTTTTGTGTCAACCATGGGTGTGATGTGCAGCCATTTCTGCCCTCCAGGCTTCTTCTAATATAGAGTTGCTACATCCCATTTTAGCAGAGCTATCGAAAGGAAGACGCCATAATATTACTATTTACTAAATAAACATGTTTTAAAATTCTATATTTCCTTTTTTATATCCGTTCATTCAGTCCAAAACATTGTAATGCTCTACAGAAACAGAAAGATACTATATTATACAATGAGAGCTTCTTACAACATGCAAGATTTGCCTTTTGTGTAACTCATGGTTTCTTTGGAGCCAATAATAGAATTGTAAGCAGGCAGCACATTAGCTCAGAGGTTAGTGCACAGTGATGTAGAATCATGTCAGATAAAATGAGATCACACATTAGTCAGGTCCAGAGTTTGTCCTGTACAGGAAATTGGATCATATTGGCTTAGACTCTAAGTAGTTAATGAATAGCATACAAATCAGGACAAGTGTAATTAGAAAGCGCACTTCTTGTTAATAGGTCCCTTTCAATTCTTGTACAAAAGTAATATTCTGTAAACAAAATGTAACAAAAAAAAGCTTATCTCCCTGGCTTCCTTCCAAACAAGGCATGAAGTTATTATGTTTAATTAAGGGCTTCTTCTTTAGAACACCATTCATAATAATTATTGCTAATGATTTGCAGCTGCATCACAGGCCCAGAGGCAGGAGAAGGTGCAATTATCGGTGGGGTCTGTCTATTAATGTGGAGCAACATGCTCCAGACTCCAAACCGGTTTTTATTCTTTTACCGTATTCAAAGACGCGATTTGCTTTGTCAACCTTTTCTAAAAGCAATTTGGGACTTCTGTTCAGATGGTTACAAGAACTAAGTATTGTTTCTAAAATGATGCATCAACATTAAGCGCACAAGAACGAGTTGCCAATATGCTATCTTGGAAGCGAATTTAGTAGGGAACTTCAATATTTATAAGAAACGTTGGTTAAGGGGGTTGTGCAGGATAAGAGAAACAGTGTGCCCCCTTCCTCCCTTCCCCCCTGCATCCCATAAACATAACTGGCTGTATTCATGGGCTGTGACTGGTATTGCTTACCTAAAGAAACTCTGTACCCACAATCTGACCCCCCCCCAAACCACTTGTACCTTCGGATAGCTTCTTTCAATCCAAGGTCTGTCTTGGTTCTGTTCGGCAGGTGATGCAGGTATTGTCCTAAAAAACTACTTGCAGCCCTGTGTCAAACGGCTGTGGCCTAGATTGTGTATGCATTAGGCTGGCACAACCTCTCCGTCCCTCCTCCTGCCCTCTTCATCATTAGGAATGCCCCTAGAACATTTTCTCCTGTCTGAACATTGCACAGGTGCCTTAACGATCCAGCCCATGTGCCGTGCTGACACAGGTGAGGAATAGGAGACAATCTGCCTGGAGCATTCCTAATGATGAGGAGGGCGGAGAGGAGGGATGGAGAGGGTGTGCCAGCCTAATGCATACACAATCTAGGCCACGGGCGTTGGGCACAGGGCTGCAAGTTTAAAAGATGTTTTTTAGGACAATAACTGAATCACCTGCCGAACGGACCCAAGGACAGATCTTAGATTAAAAGCAGCTATCCGAAGGTACAAGTGGTTGGGGGGGGGGGTAGATTGTGGGTACAGAGTCGCTTTAAAATAGTGTTTGATAATCCCTTCTTTTCCCTACTGAGCTAGAGAAGAATATACATACTGTAGGTATTAGAGTAAATACAATATATATTCACCCAGAACGACCTTCAATTACTACAAAAATTATAAGTATTTCTTGATGCGAAATAGGCAAAAAATAAATTAAATAATAATAATAATAGTAATAATAATAATAATAATAATAATAATAATAATAATAATAATAATCAGGTTTCTGATTTATTTACATTACATATTCCTGCCCCATGTGCATTTTTAGTGCTAAAACACGATCAGTCTTTAATGAGATACAGACACCAGCACTACTACTTCCATGCGGCTTGGACGGTATGCAGGATAAGAGGAGTATTGCACTTATATAGACTTCTATGTAGTGGTGGTGCTCTTTTGCTAGAATTGCAGTAATGCAATCACATAGTCATCAAAAAAAAAAAAAATCATGTTATAAAAGAAGTTTCTACAATATTAAAGTACACAGCACAAACTGATGCCCTTGCATTATTCTCTTTTTTTTGGTGACTAAAACATGATCAGTTCTGCAAAAAAAATAAAAAAATATATATATATAATTTTTTTTCTTAACCCTTTGAGGACCAGGCCCAAAATGACCCAGTGGACTGCGCAAATTTTGATCTTAGTGTTTTCGTTTTTACCTGCTCCAGCACTCTCAGTTTTCTATCTACAAGCCATGTAAGTGCTTGTTTTTTACAGGAATAGTTGTACTTTGTAATGGCGTCATTCATTTTACCATAACATGTATGATGGAACCCCAAATATATTATTTATGAAGATATAAATTGGTGAAATCGTAAATAAGAATGCAATATGATAACGTTTGGGGGGTTCCTGTGTCTACGTAATGCACTATATGGTAACAGCGACATGACACTATTATTCTATAGGTCAGTCCGAACACAACCATATGCAGGTGACACAGATTCTCTAATGTTATATATGTATTTTTTTATGAAATCCTTTTTTTTGGCAATTAAATATTAATAAAATGGGCCTATTGTGACACTTATAACGGTTTTATTTTTTCACCTACGGGGCTGTATGGGGTGTAATTTTTTCCGCCATGATCTCTAGTTTTTATTAATACCATATTTGTGAAGATCGGACGTTTTGATCACTTTTTATTGATTTTTTAAAATATATAATGTAACATAAAATCGGTAATCTGCGCACTTTTTCCCCTCTTTTCGTGTACGCCGTTTACCGATCACAATGACGCTTGTTATATTTTAATAGATCGGACAATTACGCACGCTACGGTATATTATATGTTTATCTATTTATTTATTTTTATATGTTTTATTTATATAATGTGAAAGGGGGGTGATTTAGACTTTTATTGGGGGAGGGGCTTTGGGGTTGTGTGTTAGTGTTTTGAACTTCATTTTTTTTTACACTTTTGAAGTCCCTTTGGGGGACTTTTACATACACTTGTGTGATTTCTACTCTGATGAATGCTATGCCATAGGCATAGCATTGATCAGTGTTATCGGCGATCTGCTCATTGAGCCTGCCTGTGCAGGCTTAGTGCAGCAGATCGCCGATCGGACCGCACAAAGGCAGGTAAGAGACCTCCGGCAGTCCGTTTCAACGATCGGGACCCCCGCAGTCACACTGCGGGGGTCCCGATCGGTAAGTGACAGGGGACTCCCCCTGTCACTTACACTTAAACGCCGCGGTCGCGCCGCGATCGCGGCGTTTAAGGGGTTAATGACACGCGGCAGCGCGATCGCTGCAGCGTGTCATTACCGGTGAGGTCCCAGCTGCTGTTTGCAGCCGGCCCCCACCTGCTATGAAGCACGCTCCGCTCCGGAGCACGCTTTATAGCGGGAGAAACACCCAGGACGTAAGGTTACGTCATGGGTCGTCTAGGGGTTAAATATTAAGAACACATTGGGAGACATTTACTAAGAAGTCTAATTTGTGTGACTATTCTAATGGGGATTGGTTGTTAATTAGTACCAACATATTGTGCGTTATTTATTATGAAGTTTAATTGGCTTTGTAAAGAAGTCTAAATAAAAAGTCATAAAAACAAACAAACAAAAAAAATTCACCTGGTACTGACCAGATGTCGGCCTGAACCAGTTTGTGCGACTTTTTGGAAGTCACATATAATAATTTGGACACTAATCCCAGATTACGTAAATTTTTAAGTGAATAGAAAAGGTCGCTGTCGTTATAATTTTCAAAATCTAAATTAGCAGTATATGAGAAATAAAGCAAGTTTGCCATATACATTCATTATTTTTGTTGTTATTATGCTGTAAAACAAAGCTGAACTTACCAGAAATCCAGGTCTAGTCTCCTGAAGGCAGATTTTTTGCTGGTAAATAAAACAACAACTAAACACAGGAATTCCAGCCGGTACAGAGTCATGGCTCAATGTGTCCATAAGTCACATGACTGCCTTCTCTCTGTAAGTGCTCAGATGGCCTGGAATACACAGGACTTCTTGTTTTCTGACTCTTTGAGAAAAAAAAGCTCAGAAAGTGCAGTGTTTTCCCATGATAACTCAAAAAAATAATAAATGTAAATTGCAAACTTGCTTTACATCTACTGCTGATTTTGAAAGTTATAACGACAGTGACACTTTAAAAAAAATATTGCCTGTCGAAAACTGACTAATAATTAGAACTTAGACCAAAAATGGGTAAAAATCCAATTATTCACCGAAAAAAGGCGCAAAGCCCTTGATAAATCTCCCCCAATATGTTCCATTTTAGAGCCAAATGACAGCCGTCTATCCGTAATGATGACCGCCAGTAATGTTCGTGATAATTACTTGAGGACATCATTATCAAAAAACGACCGTCTTTTTGATGACCCTCTTTAAGACGGCCCAAAATCCCATTGTGGAAACATAGCCGTAAACTGATTCTGCAGCACTTAACATAGCTTTGTCAATTTGGTCCATATCATCATTAGGGCTCACAATCTAAATTTGCCTATCTGTATGTTTTTGAGTGTAGACAGAAACCAGAGGAAACCCACGCAAACATGAGGAGAACATATAAACTCCTTTGGTATGTTGCCCATGGTGGGGTTTGACGGCAGGACCATACTGCTGGAAGTCTACAGTGCTACCCACTCTGCCACCATGCTGCCCAACTGGGCTACCAAGCTGCCTGCATTAAGATGTACATATTCAGCTTCAGACTTTTCAACCAATTGACTTCAATGGGTCCACAGCAAATCTGAATATCCTTCCCTATTACAGATTTGCTGAGGACCCATTTAAGGTTACGAAATGTGATGTAGATTTTCCCCAGCATGAAACCTGTAGGGGCTTATGTACCTGTAAACTTTTTTGAGAGTATTGAGACTATGGAATTCAGCAAGATGAAGTTGCCAAGATAAATACAATAAATTAGTTTGAAAGGTGATCTGAATATATTTAAATGGAAAAATCTAACATGGTTAAAAAAAAGTTTCTTGATCCAATTAGTTATTATGATTCCAATATTTAGAAGTGGGAAATTTTTTAATTTTTTTTTCCAGATATAGGGCTCTTGGCCCTTTGGGGTTCCTGACCTCCCCTGGATCAACTTTGCAGAATATTAGATTGAACTGGATGGTCGTATCTCGTTTTCAGCCTTAATAACTACAGTATATAACTTCATTACAAGTATTTATTGTCAGATTACACTTTGTGCAATAACGGCATCACTCACAGGCTCCTATGTGGTATTGTGCGGTGCATTTAATAATGGCTTTTCTGATGACAGGTCTTCTTTCAACTTCTGACATGACATAAATCAAGCTCAGCCGTATACAAATAGTGGAATCTTGTCTTTCATTTGCACTTCAGTGTGAGAAAGATTATAGGATAATGTACCTCCTACTGTAAATTCTTGAGAATTCTAGGAGTCTTTGCAGATCTTCCGTGACTAGTGCCTTTATGCAGATTATGGAATTATGGCATTTAGAAGGCAATTTTTAACATTTTAAGAACCAAGAACCATCCTAACATTTCTATGCTGAAAGATTTCTTTTATTAAATACACTGGCCTTCTTTACTGTACCTAGAGGAGACTTGGCAACCTAACGAAGATCAAAATGGCCCCCCATACTATGGTGCCTTTTTTTACCACCCCGTACAAAAGGTCTGGTATTTATTTCCCTTTCCATACTGATAGGGTCTTATTACACGGGCCAATGAAGGCCCAATCATTTTGTAAATGATCACCAATCTGCTAGATTGGCACTGGGCATATTACACAGCCCAATAATTGTTTAGCAAACAATTAAAACTTCAACTCCCCGTCTTCTCTTGCGCTCTGTATGCATCCTAGCACTGCGCGCTGTGGCTTCAGAATGGCCTGTGTGAGCTTACAGGTCGCTCTGCCAATCACTGGCTGCAGCAATCCCGGACAGTGATTGGCTGAGTGACCTTTCAGCTCAGACAGGCGGCTCTGAAGCTGCAGTGCCGAGATGCATACAGTGCGCAGAAGAAGACTGGGAGCGTGGACAGATGAAGTATTAACTGTTTGGGCAATCGTCAGCCACGCATCGCTATTACACGTACAATGTTTTTAGGTCTGGGCCCAAAGAAACAATCAGCTGATGATTTTTTTATTTGGCTGATCGTTGTCTCTATTAGATGGAGTGATAACCATCCAAGTCGAGCCAATTTGGCCGATTATCGCTTCGTATAATTTCTCAGCCATTAAAGGGGCCATCCAGTGTTAAGAAACATGGATGACTCTTGTCTCCAGTTGAGGTTTGGATTGCAAATAAGCTCCATTCACTTCAATAGATCTGAGTTGCAAAATCCCACCCAAACTGGAGACAAGGGTCTGCTGTTTCTGGAAGAAATTGACTATGTTTTTATATCTAAAAAAACAAAAAAATCCAACAGCACCTTGGAGAAACTCTGAGTACGACCACAAAGTAGATAATTGGGATGCACGCAGGAGGGCTCACAATCCTCGGTATGAGCACTAGCTAAATTCAGAAAAAGGGATTCCCACAGCATCCAAAGTACGAAAATTGCAACGTTTCGGCCTGTTGGCCTTTGTCAAGCATACAAGATACAGTGCTAACAGGGGATATATATATATGTGTAGTAATTGGAAAAACCAACCCAAGGGGAGGGACAAAAAGGGAGGGGGGGAGGGACAAAAAGGGAGCGGGGAGGGGGGGGGGGGGAGACAGGAGGGAAAAGGAGGAGGGAAGGAAAATCCGGGATGGAACAGCAGGGTATACTGGACATGATAGTAAACAGTGGTATAATATACAGTACACATCAAGTATAATGTCCCTTCAGCGCATCATCTAGAAGCGATCGATTTAGCAAAACAGTATCATATGTCATCAAACCGCACTGTACAGAAAGGATAGATCATACTGAATGATTCATTGAAATATCATGGTGGAGTGCATATTACCTGGTTTTGGATAGAGCCGGCACAATAGGAGACATTACACGCTGATGCGCTGACAGCTTCCGGACGCCAGAGTGGGCTGACTCGTGCTATTGCGCGCGTGTGTGGTCACATGACCGGCAAAATGACGTGGACCAATCAGAAAGGAGAAGGGGCGGAGTATGCCCCCGGTAGCCATGGTGTTCTGTAAACATAAACACACGGCTGTCAAACGCAGTCATGTGTCTATGTCTGTGTACAGTGGAGGCACCGTTGCATCGGCTGAGTGACAGCAAAGGGTAAGAAGAGTTAGTTATAGAAACGGGGCAGTGAGCATAATCATAAGTGACTATGGTATATGAAGGGGAAAGATGACCTAACATTGTAGCTCTGCACTGGTGGGTGCATGGGGCATATACAGAGTGACTGCGTGACCATGTTTTTCTATCTATCTATCTATCTATCTATCTATCTATCTATCTATCTATCTATCTGTCTGTCTGTCTTATGGTCCCATTAAGTGCACTACAACATTGCTGATTTTTGAGTCATGACTTAGACATGCCGAGTGCAGCAATTTACCCCACTGTAAATAGGACCCTGACCGGGTCTTGGGCTACTGGCACTTCTTTTCCTTTTCTCCTGTAAACAGCTACTGTAAGCAGTATGTGGTTATATTGGAATTGTTATAATTATTCCATAGACTTCTATTAGAATTCTATACACTTTAGCTCGTTATAGCAGTTTAGAGCAGAGATGATTGGGCAGAGCAAGTGCTGTAGCAAGCACAAGGGATCTCAGTACCCAGACTCCCACCAATATAAACTTCTGACATGTCGCTATGGCATATCAGAAATATGTTAAAATGATACTTGCACTTTAACCCTTTAAAGGGAACTTGTCACCTTGGCGCCTGGGCAGAACCCACCCTTCCACTGGATTAAGGATCATATACTTCCCCCTCCTGCTGGTCCTGCTCCCAATGCCACCATGGAGAAATCTCTGCCTGCTTGTCTGCGCGCCCATTATGCAAAAGATGTCCATGGGAAATCACTGCTCCAGCTTAATGCTCGACTGTGCACTTTGTAGTGCTCAGGGTGTTGTTAAAATATTTGCGCTACTGTACTGACACAGTTTATCATTCTTTACAATGCCAGGAGGTCAGAAACTGTTTAACTAATATTTATATTTGTATATTTCATTTACACATTCCATCAAAGGACAAAATATACAAAAATCAGAACAAAAAAACAAAATAAAAAATAATAATAATGCAATAGGTGCCCAGCAGGGGGAACCTGGTTAATTGCCGAAGTGTCTCCTTGATCTCAATATGATTCATTACTCAAGTCGCGCATTTGTGTATTGAAAAATTCTTGACTCGAGTAAAAAGCACTCGATTACTTTACTGCTCGTTCAGCACTAGTGAGGACTCATCTAGGAAGGTAAAAAAAATTAAATGAGAAGGTCAGGTGAGATGCAATGAACCTCATAATGCTAATAATGAGACACTCTGAATGGTGTGGAATCGAAGCCTCTGTTCTAATATTAACCTCTTTGTTTTTTCTACGTATCACACTTACACTTATATAACTTGCAGAAATGGAAATAACAAGTTTGGCATAGCAGAAACCCCTGTACACTACAAACCCTTTTTGTGCCACTTTATACTTTTTTTTTTTTTTAAACATGATCCATACTTCCTATTAAGCCTAGCTACTTACACAGAAGCTATCACTAAATATTTTACAGAAGATAAAAGAAAAAAAAAATCTCCTTAGAGGGTAATCTGTTAAAATATGAACAATTTTTCCGAGTCCCCAAAATCCTAAAGTGGGACTTTACTTCCCTGCATGAGGCATAACACTATCCTAGGCATACAGATGCTCAACCGAGCTGCCTCCAAGCTAAATAATATTACCAATGTTCTTGCTCAGTGCATGCTCAGTCAATAAGTTATTAATGGCATTTTCTGGTAAAAGGCAAGAAGTATTTTCCCTGTGGAATTTGCTTGAATGGAAGCTGTTCAGAATGGTTAGAAGCTATACCTTTGACACAAAAGCTATTAAACGGAGGGATTCTGAATCCTGATTTACAGGCTGTATAATTTAAAAACCTGTATGAGATGTTGGATGGTGTTAACTGCTAAAATAGCATTTCATGTTGGAATGAGAGAGCTAAAATGAGCAAGAAGCAAAGTATAATGATACAGTGTATCTAACCTCAACAGGTGACGGAAGGGTAGAGGACTAATTAGAGTGATCAGTGCTCCCGTCTAATTACATATAGATGTAGCCTGCATTCATTACCGGCCGCTGAAGCTGATGATAACAATCGCTAGTGGGCCTGCTCTCTTATCTGTGTGACAAAGAGTCACTTAGCCAGAGTGGATATCTTTACCAGGCTCACTTGGATAGGCTGATGATCTTGTTATCTGTAACATTTCCCAGTGTCCAGTTGACCCAAATTCTAGACACAGACAAAGCTTTATAGGTAATCTTGAATTTCTATGAATACACATTAGCTTGTGGGGTAAATGCAATGGGGGGTGTTTAATTCTAAGGCCATAAACTTAGGGCTCTATTACACGAAGCGATTATCGGCTGTAATTATCGGCCATTATGGCTACTAATCGCTAAGTGTAATAAAAGGCAACGATCAGCCAACATGCACAATGTTGGCTGATCGTTGTCTTTAAATGTCTTTCAACATGTTTAAAGACGAAAGACAACAATAGCAATGATCTACTGCTATCTCTCTGAGTAATAGGAGCAGCGGTAGTAGACCACCACTATCTCCTATCTAAAGATCGTTCAAGGAGCCCCACTGCAGCTTCCCATGGCCCCCCGCTCTTACCCGTTTACTGTTGGCACGTGTAATAGCGCCGGCAGCGAGCTGGGAAAGAGGAGAAAGCGTGCGCTGACCTGACAGATCACCAATCGCTTTCGCTTTCTCCCGACCCAAGTAATAGGGGCCTTTGACTAGACAGTCTACAAATGCACTAGATTTATATTGAGAATCTAGCACATGTACGTCACGTCATATAACATTTTTGGTACAAATTGCCAAGTTTTAGCACCCCAATGAATCTTAATGACAAGAGATATTTTGTTCTTTAACAATCATGGCATATCCATAGAATATAGGGGATTCCCATTCGCATAAAAAAACATAGTATGTGAGGACTCCAGAGATAGGATCTACACCCATTTAGAGTGTATCCTGAGGAAACATGGTCACTCACTGGTTAACACCCACATGTTCTCCTGGTGTCTGTATGGATTTGCTCTCATACCTTAAAAACATACTGGTAGATTTTTGGGCTTTTTAGGGAAAAACAGATGTCCATAGTATGTCTATTTGGGCACAAAGATTAGGTTGTAAATAGTGAACATGCAGAACATTGTGGGTCCGACGAACCCGAAAGCTCAGCATTTGGCTCCTGGTAGCTGGCGAAGTTGGATTCAGCCCTAGAGACTCCTGAAAAACAAGGATACAGCCATAGGCTCATGGGACTAAAAGCATAGGGAGAGAGGGGAAACTAGCTTATTGGCCACAGAGCTCATAGGAAACACCCAGGAGGTGCGCATGCAAGGGAAGGAGTTTAATTTTCCCAATAACTTTTAACCATTTTCTCGTTTAGGGGGAAAAGAATATGCTGCATGTGCAGTCTGTATGCACCCTCCATATCTAGTTGGGTGGCCTCCACGCATGGATCATACAGTATAGTATTACCAGATTATTTCAATGATGGCTTGGGGGGAGTGTTCATATGTTTTTTTTCCCAGACCCCTTTTTGCTGGGGAATAATCTTGCTCTGCTGAGGAATAATCTTGATTGGGGCTAAATCCATTTTGCCCTGGAGGTTTTCAGTAAAATAATGGCTTAACCACTGGCAACAGGACGTTTTTCTGATTTCTCCAGCAGCACTGATCTGTTGCAATATATTAAACTGGCCTTGTCATTGCTACTGTTTTTAGACATATCTGTTACACTTTCAATCTTTCTCCTTCTCTCTCTTTGCTTTTTATATAATCCATCTAATCCTTTCTCTTCCAGACCTTTCATTTTTTTTTTAAATGATTTCTTTGTGTCTTTGCACTATCTTCACTGGACTGAATTGGCTTCTGCTGTCATTTCTGACATATGGATTTTATTGAAATGCATCTAGATATCATCTCTGCTTTAACTGGCCTTTAGATTTCCACAGTCAAAGTGGATTAGAATCAATATTTCTTCCCATCTCTTCTGCATGTCAATAGGATGCTGAAGTTAACTCTTGTGATTTGCCTCTAGAAATGAGCGAGAATTTTTACGTGGCATCTCAGAAAGCATTGTCAAAACTTTACTTTTTAGCACGGTTCTGGATAGGATTAGAAATTGTATTTAACTGTATAAAATCATTATGGTCAGCAATTTGGAAAACTTTTTCGGCATCCTGTCAAATATACAGTTACATGTTAATATATTATAAAATTAGAGTCCGGAAACAATTAGGGGTTGAGATTAGAGATGAGCGAACTTCGAGCATGCTCGAGTTCATCCGAACCCGAGCGTTTGGCATTTGATTAGCAGAGTCTGCTGAAGTTGGATAAAGCCCTAAGGCTATGTGGAAAGATGGATATAGTCATTGACTGTATCCATGTTTTCCAGACAACCTTAGAGCTTTATCCAACTTCAGCAGTCCCAGCTAATCAAATACCGAACGTTCGGGTTTGGATGGACTCGAGCATGCTCGAGGTTCGCTCATCTCTAGTTGAGATGTTATACTCCCTGATCATCAGTGACTGTGAGCAAGCAGTATAGTAACATCAATAAATAAAATTAAATAAAAATCACACAAATATAGTAGTTTTATTTCATTCTAGTTGCATAAAATTTTAGGTATATTTGCTGTATGGGAAATGGGCCACTTTTTAGTACTCATTTTGGCTTAAAACTAAAAATCCCCATACACATTCAATAACTGACGGATGGTCCTCCGCCTTCTTAATTTTAATTTTTTTTTTGGCACAGTCAAGTGTTCCTGTGTTTTCTATGGGGGGGGGGGGGGGGGGTGTTAAGCCGGAAAGCTCTTACTGCAGCTTATCTCTTAGAGAACAGAGGGGCTGGGAGGTAATTTTCCATAACACCTGACCTCTATCTCCACCGACATTATCTGTTAGTGGTCAGCCAGGCAAGCCCCATATACCTTTGGCCCAGTAGCGAAATTTGCAGCAGTGTCGGACTGGGCCATGGGAGGAGCGGGGATCCTCCGGTGGGCCCCTCCCCCACTCCCGATGACCGACCGGCAGCTGCTGGATCCCATCCCTGGCTCCAGCCCCCACCTCGTCCCCGCAAACTGGTCGGAACTGTATGCGCTTGCACTCCTAATGAGCGCATACAGTTCCGACTGGGCCAGGATGTGATAGACACAACATCAGGAGCCATTGGCTCTTGGCTGTGTCAATCATTCTTGTGGCCGGAGGCAGCGTTATGCCTCCAGCCACAAGAGGCTGCACTCCGCATCGGCGCACGCCCCCCGAACTGCCGCGCCCACCCCCTCCTTTATGTCTCTTTTGCGATCACAAGCACTGTCTTGCTTGCGGCCGCAAGAGGCAATCTTGCCCCCGTCTGATGCGTCGCTCCCTGGGGGACACCCAGGGAGCGCACGTATCAGGAACCTTATTGCGTGTCGCTGGGACTTCCTGTACCGGAAGTCCCGGCCCTGGCGCACACTCAGCTTCCGGATGTGTGCGCTGCCCGGGAATCCCCCAGGGAGGGACGCATCAGCTGGGGGCAGAAGAGAGGACAGCAGCGACGGGGGAGCGCTTGTTAGGTGAGTTGTGTGTTTGTTTTTTTTAATCTGCTATACAGGGGGCCATCGATAAGGGGGGAATACAGGGGAGGGGAGCCATCTATAAGGGGGGGATACAGGGGGGAGCCATCTATAAGGGGGAATACAGGGAAGGGGAGCCATCTATAAGAGGGGGATACAGGGGGGAAGCCATCTATAGGGGTAATAAAGGGGGAGCTATCTATAAGGGGGATAATACAGGGGGGAGCCATGTATAAGGGGTAATGAAGGGGGAGCCATTTATAAGAGGGATAATACAGGGGGAGCCATCTATAAGGGGGGAATACAGGGGGGAGCCATCTATAAGGGGGTAATACAGGGGGAGCCATCTATAAGGGGGTAATACAGGGGGGGAAATCTATAAGGGGGCAATTCAGGGGGGGGAGCCATCTATAAGAGTCAGCCTACCCAATAAACAAGGGTGTAAAGCGGCCAATACAGATTTGCAGTGTGTATAGAGATGAGGATGGTGTCAGTGTGAGGAAGCTAATATGCCTGTCTGTCAGATTCTGTGGATTTGTGGCTTGGAGAAGTTCTCATAACGGCTCAGGACAGATGGAGAAGAAGATGAAAAGGGAAGAACTCCGATCAGAGAAGACGTCCCCTGTGAGTCACTAAATATGTCTGCACTGTAATGTATATGGTGTATAGAACCTGTGTAGAGCTGGGGCTACCGCTAAATGACTGGATGAGGTGATATTGGTCTGTGTACAGTGGATTATTCAGTAGCAGCGGTGGGGTTAGTCAGTATGTGCTGGTATTAGTCGGTATGTGGTGGTATTAGTCAGTATGTGGTGGTATTAGTCAGTAAGTAGTGGTGTTCTTTGTTACTTGTAATCTGGTACAGTGTTTAATTGGATTTAGTATAGAGGATTTAGTCAGTAACAATATGGTGGTGATGGTAGTGGTTGTGGCGATAATATTTCCCCCTTGTATACTGGTATTATTGGTAATACCATATGTACTGTATATACCAGTAGCATGCGCTTGGTCGAGGGAGGGGCGCTCCAGGTTGACAGTCTGCAGCCCTCAGGATATGCTGGGAGTTGTAGTACAGTAGTACAATCCTCCGATAACTGCCGCTGTAGAAAGATGTATTGCTGGAACTTCAGGGCTGATGGTTGTCACCCACAGGTTGCAGCCACTAGGAGAATCAAACTGAGGACAAGAGTGGTGCTGTCTGTTAAAGAAAGCAGCTATATTTTTCTAATCTTAAGCACTTTTACTTTTTTCGTGGTTCTATATTTCAGATGTAGAAGCCTCTTACACTACTCTTTATCCTTATTCACTATAAGAAATGTAGAAGAATATACCCTTTATTATTCAAAAAAATCCTTGTCACCTGCTGGGGTTCCCTATGGGAAACGTTGGTTGGGGGCCCACTCAGACTCACTCGCCCCCCCTAGGCTGAACCCCTAGCTACGCCCCTGCTTTAGCCAACTAATAAATAGTGCAAACTAAAGGTCCCCATACACCTTAAACTTAGGTTGGCCATTCCTGAAACTTGTGGCGGGTTCAAACGCCGGTATTAGCACACTGCCTCTACATAAATCCAGTGCACACCGAGGCCGTCCATGGGAATTAAAGAAAACCTACGCCCGGAAAAATGATACCTGCGGTTCACACAGAGGCTGCGCCCCCTCTGTGCGCAGCCACCCCCCCCCCCCGGAACACCTCCTCCCCGCCCCACTGGCGCAGGAGGTGCAGGTCAGCCCGATGCCCATAAAATATTTGCAAATAGACCATTTGCGAATATTTTTATGCCGATCAGGCTCTTCTGCACCTAAAAAAAGGCATTTTAGCCTTTTCATAAATTTCCCCCATAGTGTATTAAATAACAGATGTTTGCACAGCCGTCAAATAAATTTTCCTGACAATTATTCTTAGATATATTTTGCAGTTATTTTAATGTTTTTTTTTTTTTTTTACTGTTCTTTCATCGTCTCTACTACTAAAAACGGCATGTGAACATAGCCATATTGTCAGGGAGTCCTGGGGGTCTGGGAAGCTGGCAGTCCCTTCTCTCGATCCATAACCCCTGTCCCTGCCTACTTGACCCCCTAGGCTAACCCTAGGGACGCAACTGGGTGACAGTCTCTGGCCTAACTAGCGATACGGGATTTTAGACAGAACACATAGACAGGTATATACAAACAGGTCAGACAGTCTGAGTCAACAACAGGAGGTAACATCAAAATCCGAATCAAAAGGTTAACAGTCCAAGGTTGAGCACAAGTGGTAACGCAGTACCGAAGGATGAGGCAGAGGCGAAGTCCAAGAGTCTAATCACAAGCAGTACAATAAGATAGCACTGGTGTAGCTGGAGACCAAACATACACTAGCATCTACAGGGTGTAAACCACCAGACTAAATGCTGCCAGAACTCCCACCCCAGCCCCTGATAGGAGCAAGGAGTCTGACAGCAGTGATGGAGACCAATAGCAGCCAGGTAGCCCTTCCCTGTACTCTAAATAGAGCAAGCCTCAGGAGCAGATGCAACACCTGAAAGCTTAACCCCATGAGCAACAGAAAAGAGTAAACAGGAGAAGGCAAGTCACGTGTGGGCTTCCTGCCAGCAGAGTTTGAAGTGTGAATAAGGTCAGGGAGAAAGAGAGAGAGCGGACATCAACTGGTTCTTCCAGCAAAATTCACACAAAATGAACTCAGACACATATAACTTATAATATAATATATATAAATTATAATAATATTATTATTATACCTAAACACCTTTTGTACTTCTTCTAGAGAATTCTAATCCTGAATTTATATTATATCAGTAGAAAAAATAGAATGAGGGCACTCTTTAACCGCTGTATCGCGCGCATGAGCGTTTCATCAGTCTTCATGAGTCTGATGAAGCGCGCATGCGCGCGATACAGCTGTGACTGCAATCACTGAACGAGTGTTTTGGCGTCCGTGCCTGACATGAAACTTTTACCTGCTGTGACGTAATTTTCCACCTAAGATGAAAAAGAGACATTAAAGTGGTGAGTACCCTCATTCTATTTTTTCTACTGATATGATATACTGTATGTATAGCACGTATTCACATAAAGTGTCCTGCACACACTAAAGTTGCCATTGTATCAGGTAGTGCCGGTGAACTTTCCTTTTACAAGTTGTGGCATTAATCCTGAATTTAGTTTGAAATATTTACAATTTCTATATTTACAAATATTAGAAAACAGAGTTGCAAGAGGTAATTGATCTATAACTTGAAACAGATACGTTTGTTTCATCACTGTGGATCCATTACAAATGCTTTGCCGTATGGTATATCCTTAATTTTATTTGAAATCCTTTCTGCTTCCTTTCTTTGAGTACGAAAGTTAGAGTTAATCTGTCATCAAGAAGATTTATCTAAACAAACTTACTTCTTTTGGTTTCACTCTGTGATAATACTGTATTTATTAGGCCAAAACAGATGGTGACTCGAATGATTGACTGCACTGTGGGCACAGTGGAGAGTACAGAACTTCAGATCCTACTCTGTAAACCCGATGCTGTATACAAGTCAATTTGTTCTTTTGTCTTGTTCTAACTATACTGC
Organism: Dendropsophus ebraccatus; assembly: GCF_027789765.1. Taxonomy (NCBI): domain Eukaryota; kingdom Metazoa; phylum Chordata; class Amphibia; order Anura; family Hylidae; genus Dendropsophus; species Dendropsophus ebraccatus. The sequence continues at coordinate 20,932,749 of NC_091464.1, forward strand.
CAATCAAAGTGATATATTAATAGGATTGAGGCCTCACAGTCTAGATGAAGGTTATAGCTTTCTTAGTAAACTTTAAAGTAAGTTAACTGTGTTGCTGAGCGAATATACAAAGTCAAGCGCTAAAAATAGAACATATAAATGAGCTGTGATACAGAAAAAAAAGAAAAAGAAGTCGTATGTACCCAAGATAGGTTACTGCAGGATTTTGTTTTCCAGTTGCATTTTCCAGTTGCATGCTTTTATTTTTATTTTCAGAAATGTATTTGAAGAGAAAAAGAAAAATGAGATGTTATTAAATGTTACAAGAAATTTTTAAATATAAATAACAATAAGTACAATTCTGCTTATAATTAATTATGAGTGACAATAAGTTCCCCAATGTTTGGAAGCCCCATAGAGAATGAATGGAGCACTGACTGTGCATGTGCATGAACACTCCATCCATTGAGAGGAGATGTCTTCTCAGGACTGGTAGTGGCCCCAACGATCAGACCACTACCAATTCTCTAGTTATTACCTATGGGTAAGAGCTCATTTTTGATCACATAGATTACATAGACCCCTTTAACTTAACCCCCTCCCGCCGCCGCACTGTTAATTAACATCACTCCAGCCTATGCCAGATGCTGCAGCGAAGTTAATTAACGCTCTAGGATGACACAGGCACAGGAGCTGCACCTGTGTCATCTGTGTTGGGGGACCCGCCGCAACTCTCAGCACCAGAGCCGCGCTCCGGTGCTGAGAGTTAACCCTATAGATACTGCAGTCAGCACGACCGCAGCATCTATAGGGCTCCAGAGAGAGATTTCTCCCTCTACAAAAAGAGAATTCTCTCTCCGGTGCCCATCGGGGCTCTATGAAGTGATCGCAGAGCCCCGATGGCAGCCATGGAAACCAGAAGCCTCAGCCACTGTTAAAAGATAGTAACAGCGGCAGGGGACAGAGGAGGGGGGCATAGATACGGACATCCGCTTATGGGATTATTATGTTATTAGTTACAGATAATCCACCTGTAAAGGGAATGTGTCAGCAAGAAATGAATAGAGGAGTGAAAACTTTTCAAAAGTTTGGTTCCGGCAGGTATGTCAAATTTCAGTGTAAAATTAGGGGTTCATCCAAAGCAAACCTTAACCCTTAGAGGACCGGGCCAATTTAAATTTTTGCGTTTTCGTTTTTCCCTCCTTGTGCTTAAAAGGCCATAGCACTAGCTCTGAACACATGGAGGCGGCCCTGGATGTACGGGTACGTCCAGGGTCACCTAAGGGTTAAACAGCTCTTTTCAGGTTGTTTAAATATGTGCTCATCTATACTTACCTGTCCGTGCTCCTCCGGTTGTCCTTTTTCTCTAGTTTCTGATGTCTTCAGCCACCTTCAGTTTGTTCAGCAAATCACTGACTGAGACAAGCAAGTGCTGTCCGGAGCAGGCTGTCACTCATGTCTCAGGAGTGACAGCCTGCTTAGCCAATCACTGGCTGCGGTGCTCTTCCATCTCGATCTGTGACTGGCTTAATGGGCTGGTGGTGGCAGAAGACACCGGAGACCCAGAGGAGGACACCAGGGGAGCACGGACAGGTGGGGGAAAAAAAAATGTTTTTTTCCTTATTTTTAGATTTGCTGTTGCCATCTTTCTAAACTTGTGGACTTTGCTAAAGTTTGGTTAGGTACAGAACTGACCTTTTTGCACAGTTCAAAATGAAACTTGGTTCAGGAAGTTCGGTTCGCTCATCTCTAGTAATGACTTGGGATGGTCCGAACCCTCCAAGGTTCGGGTTCGTATCAACCCGAACGCTCGGCATCAGATTCCCGCTTTCTGCCTGCTCCGTGGAGTGGGTGGATACAGCAGGAGAACCGCCTGGAAAACTGGGATACAGCCTATGGCTATGGCTGTATCCCAGTTTTCCAGGCGGTCCTCCCACTGGATCCGCCCGCTGCACGGAGCGGGCAGACAGCGGGCTTCATTACCGAGAGTTCGGGTTCGTACGAACCCGAACCGAACTCGGTTTGGACCATCCCTAGTAATGACCTATTGTTTAAACTATGGTTTTAGGTAAACACCTTAATGTCCAGTCATCAATATATTGTTCATGAGCGGGTCTAGTTTCCAGGGTACTGGCCATTGCATGTATCCATGAGATTGGGGCAGTTTCCTGCCATTACTACCAGAATCAAATGTCAATTCAGGCAGCCTCTTCAGATGCCACGATCAAAAGTGATTGTAGGCTTTAAAATGTTTGAAAGAGAATAAAAGCTAACAAAGGTCTAATGCTACTTTTACACGATAGTTTGCCCAATCGTTTAACGATTTTAAATGAACGATTTGGTTTTTATTACGATCAGCGTATAGTTGGAGAAAAATCGTTATTGCGAGATCTCTTAAGCCCATCTCACACATAGGGTGAATCTTTGAAAGACTGTTTACACAAAGCGATCTGCAAATTTATAGTGAACGACCAACGACGATTTGAGAACATGTTGAAAGATCACAATGTACTACTTCTCGCTCGGCGCTTGATCGTTTGCTGTGTTTACACGAGCCGATCATCGCTCAAATGCGATTGATATTGCGAAAATTCGAACAATAATCGTTCCGTGGAAACGCTCCATACCAATATGCTTCTGCCATTATAATAAGGACAAGCAAGAATTCTTTTGAATACTAAGTATTTCAAATAATTTTACAAGCAGAAGCTCAAACGATTTCTGCTGATGGTCCCTTAATAAGACAAGAAAAAAAAAATCACCAAAAATAAAACTGCCTAAAAAAATAATTCACACCCACAAAAAAAGAACACTTTTTTCATTAAACATATTTATTCATTGTAAAAAATTGTGCACAAAAAAAAAAAAATTATATCACAGCAAATCAATACAAATTAAATTATACAGAATGGTGCATTGGGTTTAAACAAAGTTGGTGGATTTGCTGTTTGCTTCCATTCCTTCCAAGACAGTTAACAAAATATATGAAATAACCCTGCAAAAATCAAGCCCTCATGAGGCTTCATTTGTGGAAAAAAAAAAGTAAAGCATTATGTCTGTCAGAATGTAGCAGCACAAAAGTAACTTTTTAATATATATATTTTTTGGGCAAAGAAGATAGAAGATAGAAGAAGATACATAGAAGATACTAGACATATTTTATACCGCCACTGAGTATTTGTACTGAGCTGCTAATTTTGAAAACATTGGAAAAAAATGGAAATTCCCTTCTAAAACATAAATAAAAACATTAATTTTAATATTATTTTAACATTAATATTACTGTTTATGTACCACAAAATTATGCCACACAACTCTTCCTACAAAAACAACTCCTTATATAGTGCCATCAATCAAGATTATAAGGGAACTATCTGCAGGTTAGACGAATCTAACCTGATATGTCCCTATTGCACAGTAGCGCCAAGGAGGAATGTATGTCTCTTACCTTCATCCTCAGTTCCTGTGCACTTAGTCGTTTACTCCACGGTCCAGTAAGACCGTTTGGAGCACTGGGGCCCCAGATCGTCGCTAGGGGTAGGTTGGTTTAGTGATGTAGGGGAGGGACAGGGCTCCTAGTGGTGCCCCAGTGCTCCAAATGGTCTTACCGGACCGTGGAGTGAATGACTAAGTGCACAGGAATGGCGCAGAGGATGAAGGTAAGAGATATACCTTCCATCTCGGCACCTCCTGTGCAATAGGGACATATCAGCAAGTGAGATTTGTGTAACCTGCTGATAGCTCCCCTTTAAGGAAAAAGTCCCCTATTTCTATGTACCAATCTGCCATTTATCTTATTCATGTAACATTTTCTGTTTGTCACCCCCCTATGGCTTGTATGGTGCTCTGAAATCAAGGGCACTTAAAAAAATGAAATAATTTTTTTTTGCCATAATTAGTGCAGTCAGGGAATATAGAACTGCAAATGGACGCTGGTTGACCTCAGGGAGATCAACCAAAAAGACATTGGAGACATTCCTTGGCTTTATTGTTCCTCCCCGGAGGAAGGTCTGGCTAGTTCACTGATGTCGAGACATGTGAGGGTGTCTCTGCAGTGTTCTTTTGCATATTTGATTTCCCAGGGGGCAATTTTCTAGAATACACTGACGTTGAGACACGTGATGGTGTCTCTGCGGTGTTTTGGTTGATCTCCCTGAGGTCAACCAGCGTCCTTTTTTATGCACTTACTAGTCATTGCTCCCACTAGCCAGAAACCTACTCCACACTGATGAGGGGCAAAAAACCTGAAACAGCTGTCTGTGGATGGATACCTTGCTTAGGTGGTTTCATTATTGGAGACATTCCTTGGCTTGGTTGTTCCTTCCCGGAGGAAGGTCTGGCTAGTTCACTGACGTCGAGACACGTGATGGTGTCTCTGCTGTGTTCTTTTGCACAGGGAATATAGAACTGGCTTAGGAGCTGAGCCTGCTCCTTATGCAATGGGTGCCAGCTGTATGTTACATCTAACACTCGTCGGTAGCTGTTGGGTTTGGATTTCAGGCCAATCCTGGTGGATTACCCTCTGGATCATGGGTCTCCAAACTGCGGCCCCCCAGCTGTTGCAAAACTACTCCCTGTAGGTTTGGAACAGTGAATTCCCAGGGTTAAGCTCCGCAAAGTAGTCCTTGGTTAACAGCAGGACACAGCAGGGATGATGGAAATGTAGACTATTCTGACAGAACTGTACATCAGAGCCAGATGATCAATCACATGTGACAAACCAGAAAGAGCAAATAAAGGCAGAAGCAAAGAGCAGGCCCTGAGTCAAAATGAGGAAATACACATAGGAGCAACAACATAAAGGAAAAGGCAAAATCCAGGGAAGAGCAGGATCAAACACAGGCAATCAATATAGGTATAGAAAAGGCTAGAGGCAGTGTCTCCCTACAAACTGATACGTAAAGAGTGAGAAGCCTAGTTAGATTTAAAGTGATACTGTCACCCCCTTCTTGGATGAAGACGTCTCTACACAGCTGTAAAGCCTAAATGCTGCAATTTTCATAACTTACTTTACAATAGATTTCTTGGTGCTTGGTCCAGACCATCCTCAATGATATTATTACCGTCTGGGCCCCAACCTCTCAGCGGCCATTGGAATGGGCTGACTTAGAGGGGTGAGGCCTAGACCTTGAGGCCACTGAGGGGGCGGGACCTAGACAGGAGGTGGCGTCACAGTGGGGCGTTGCCTGCGGGTCAATATGGGCAAGGCTAAGTGACACTACGCCGATAAAGCCCTGCCCAGGTGGCACAATCCACCAACAATAAGAAGCATATTTTACTGGACCAAGCACCAAAAGGTCTATTATAAAGTAAGGTGCAGAAACTGCATAATTTAGGCTTTACAGCTGTGTAGAGAAGGCCTTATCCAGAAAGTGGGTGACAGTGTCACTTTAAATAGCAGGCCTTGATGACCTCATCAGAAGCAGCCCAGGACTGATCATTCTGTTGCATAGCAACAGGAGGAGAAAGAGCCCCCCTTTATTTTTGATGTAGCAGTATGGTGTGGTAGTACATTAAGGAGAGAGAGACACATAAATCCTGGCCAGTCATGTAACATTTCATATTGTTCACAGTATATGCGATTCTTGCCAAATTATTACACAGAATGTGTCTCACAATAGAGTTATGTTGGGGTAAACTATAATCTGCTCAGAGCCTGGATTGTGGCGTATCTAATAGTACTCTATATACTATTTGTGTATCAGCTTTATATAATAACTATACAATAAATATTCAGTTTTTTTTAAGTTCTTTATTCCAATCCTATCCATATTCCATTATTTTATCAGTAAGAACCAGCTTTCTAAAGAGATTAGTTCTGAGCAAGCAATTTACCAGTAATATTTACCATGGAGTCTGCAATCATTCACCTTCATGTCATGACACCTAATTGGCGTATATTCCTGTAATCCGCCTTCCTACTGGTATCATTTCATACAAAAATGACCTTTCCCCAAATGCATCTTCTTAACTCCCCGCAATGCACATTATATTTTTATAAGTACTAATGTTGGTTTCGGGAAAAAAAACCTGTATTTTTCTCAATTCAAGCTTCCTACCAAGTGTAAGACTGGATGCAGGTGTTAATAACTATGGCGTTAACCCTTTCCTGGGTAAGACAGCAGGAAGACTTAAATAAATTGCATTTGGTATAGCTATTAGAACAATATCTCTCTTTGGGTTTCTTCTTCCCGCTTTGTTCTGTATATACTGTATTTTTTTTTTTTATAATGAAATCCAGGCTGTCAGTTTTACTGATGAAGGGGAAGCATTGGCTGAGACACTGAGTTATGGGTCTCTTTTAACCTTATAGCCATTGCATGGAGATGAAGATTGGTTATTATCAGAATGTTTAATATTGCAGGAGGAATGAAGAATAACTTCCTAGGCAAGAAAATACAATTTATTAAAGTAAATTAAAAAATATTGATAGGCAAATGTAACTCATCCAACACTTCTAAAAACCTGTCCGGCTGCTATAGATGAGATGCTAGCCACAATTTCATAAATATATCAACCACAAGCTAGAAGACCTGCAATGTCATTTATGTATAAGCAGGAGTAAAAGGAAGAAGAGATGCAGATGTAAGGCTATGTTCACACAGCGTAAGAGGCCGTACTTTTATGTAGTGCGAACATAGCCTAAGGGCTATAGTAAAGGAAAAAAGTCAGCCTATAGGAGGTATGAAAAGACTGGAAGTGTAGCTGATAGAGAGGTGTATACCATTAGACAGAAGGAGGCAAGGTAAATTATAAATGCTTCTAAAGCCTAAGAAGAGGAAGAGATGGCAAAATCCATTAAGGAGGGAAATAGAACCTTCTTCAGGTACATATGTAAGTGATAGGAAGAAGAAGACGAAACGACGCAGCATTACAAAACTTAGTAATGGAGAGAAGACCTTTATTGATGGAAATAAGGCGGACACTGACCCTTTAAATAGCTACATCTCAGGGTTTTCAGAAGGAGGCCTTCACAGTCACAGGATGGTTGGACACATCATTGGCCAATGTTTCTGAAGAACTTGCTGTTTAAAGTTGAAGAAGGCGATGGGTCCAAATGGTGTCCACCCCAGGGTTCTTAAAGAACTCCAATCCCTGCAAACAGGAGATGTTTCTAATGATTGGAGAAAGGCCAATGTTATACCCATCCACAAGAAGGGAAGTAGGGAAGAGCCCAGTAACTACAGGCCAGTTAACTTGGCATCTGTAGTAGTAAAAATTATGGAAACACTTCTAAAAAGAAGATAATCGATCACCCAAGAATTAGCAATTCAATGAAGCTAGCAAACCAGCATGGCTTTACTGCGGGCAGATCGTGTCAGACTAATCTCATTGATTTTTTTAAATTATGTTACAAAAGTGTTGGATGGAGGTGATGCCTTAGATATTGCCTATCTGGACTTCAGCAAAGCCTTTGATACAGTTCCCCATAAAGAGCTGATAGAGAAGTTTGAGAAAATTAGACTTAATCCCTTGATAGTTCAGTGGATTTGTGATTGGCTGAAGAATAGCGGTGTGCCACAAGGGTCTGTTCTGGGTCCTGTTCTTTTTAATATGTTTGTAAGTGACATAGGAGAAGGTTTGCTAGGTAAGGTTTGTCTGATTGCTGATAACACAAACATGTGCAATAGGGTTCATATTCCTAGAGGTGTCAGTAATATGGAAAATGATTTAGCTTTACTAAATATGTGGTCCAAACTATGGAAAGTGCAATTCAATGTTTAAAAAATACAAAGTAATGCACTTGGGGAGAAGGACTCCTCTATCCAAGTATCATATTTACGGTTCTGTTTTAGCAAAGACTTCAGAAGAGAAGGATTTAGGGGTAGTGATTTCTGACAGTCTTAAAGTGACTGTACCATCAGGCCCGAGCTGAAGCACTAGAGGTGGGCCGACCCACCCCCAGTGGGAGGAAATCCCCATCCCTGTAGGACACTGCTCCATTAGAATCAATGGAGCTGTGTCATAGAGGGGCGGGGGTTTCCTCCCACTGGGGGTGGGTCGGCCCACCTCTAGTGCTTCAGCCCAGGCCTGATGGTACAGTCCCTTTAAAATGAGCCCCCTGTGCAACCAGGCAGTGGGGAAAGCAAATCGTATGCTGGGCTGCATAGCTGGCCTGTAACCATTGGTTACAGGGACATTGTGATCCCGCTGTATAGAGCTCTAGTGAGACCACATTTGGAATACTGTCCAGACCTCACCTAAAAAAGTATATTGACAGTAGAATGAAGTAGAAGGGGTCCAAAGACAGGCTACAAAAATAGTGGAGAGTGTCTGACAAAAGATATCAGAAAATACTTAAAGTCGCTTTAATTTTTTTACACGAATGAACAGGCACTGCTATTTGCGGTAACTGGGCCGCGGTTAAAAAACAAAGGAAAAAAAACTACCACATCCCCACGGCGGTCTATTGTAAAAAAACTAAAAGCGATGATGTACCTGATGGTACATTCGCTTTAAGGATCTAAATCTGTATAGTCTGGAGGAGAGAAGAGAAAGGGGGGACATGATTGAAACCTTTGCAGTCCCCCTCATAGATGGCCCCCTCTGTGTTGTCCTCCTCATAGATGCCCCCCTCTGCACTGTCCCTCATAGATGGTACCCTCTGCATTGTCTCCCTCATAGATCGCCCCTCTGTATTGTCCCCCTCATAGATGGCCCCTGTGCAATCCAGAGTTAAAAATAAAAACCACTCAACAACTCGCTCCCCTATTGCTAAAAATCTCCCCTCAGGCGGTCTCCTCTTTTTTTCCGGCATCGGCAGCATGTGCTAGAGACATTACCTATGCTGGAGGTCCTGTAGGGCTGTGCTCAGTCAGTTGCGTGTGCGTCTTAAGGGCATACACGCAACTGACTGGGGCTTACCCAGGAATTTGGGACAACTGTGTCAGGGATTCCCGTGATGACCCTGGACGGTGGAACAATCGGTAGGGCCCACAGGACCTCACTGAGCAAGCAACAGAGGAAATGGCACTTACCTGACTAAGGCACTTACCCAATTAAGCCAGGTGCTGAAGTCGGCCCTGGTATGCTGCGCTATATATCTAGAGGTATAATCAGTAGGAAGAAGGAGTGGTCAACTGCTTACATCCCCATTTATTGTGTAGTGCAGGTGCAGGTGCAGAACAGCTTATCAGTGGGAGTTCTGGGTGTTGACAATCCACTGATCATTGATTGATGAAGGATCCTGTGATAAGGTCATTAATCTGTTCTGCCTAGAAACCCCCTTAATTGGGGCCATTCCTATCCATTAGATTTTTAGGGTGACTAATTTAATGGATTAAATGATAAATTGAGCATCTGTTAATTTTACAATTTAAGGACTATGAAGATGTTTGCAATAAAATATTTTGTTATTGTTCATAAACACACTGCTCCAGACCATATCAGCTTTCTGGGCATCCCTCTTTTTATGTTAGAGGAGGCTAAAAAAGACCAAATTAGAATCACTTCAGATAATAAAATGAAAGAGGATGTATGAATAGTCTAAAAGGGCGGTAAAGTCTGTTTCTGTCCCAACCCACACACTTTTAATTACAACTCCTCTAAACCTCTGTTTTATATAGAAATAGAACCTTATAAAACTTGCATGTGGAATGTTCTAAAAGGTGGAAGTGCAGTGTACCAGACCACATCTTTATGGTGCCATCATGGTGAAAGAAGTGCTACAGAACGTTTCTACAGTCCGTAGAAGTGCTCTGTAGCGCAAAACAGTCTGTCTCTTTTTAAAGTCTGCTTGGCCGGGCCAAAAGCCCCAATGTTTCGGATCCCAGAAAATAGAGGGTACCTCGAGGAATTCCCCATTAGTATAAAGTACCTTGAAGAGTAAAGATGATCCAATTGTCACATTGACTCAGTCCTTGGTGAGCGGACTCCTAGAAACTTCTCAGTTCCTGATAAGCTTGTGGTCCCCTCTTTGATAATGACTTTGAGAATTCCTGTCACAATTTCCTTTTATGGGGCACTCATTAGCATAACCCCACCCACTTTTTAGATGTTTCTACTAGCAGATGTAATACACTAAGGAGGCAGTTGGTGGTGTAATCTAACTCCCTTATTGTGTTGTGTGTAAGTGGAAATGGTGACCTATCTCTACCTCGGCTACATCCTAATGACCATATACAATTATAGTTCAGGCTTCATTCTCTGCTCAGCCCTAGGGAAACCCAGTGTTGGACTGGCCCACCAGAGGACCGGAGAATCCTCTGTTGGGCCCCCAGCTTTAGAACCTGTGCTAACACTGTCTGATATGTCATTTCTCACAGGTTCTTCATTGGTGGGGCCCCAGTATCATTTCCTCTGGTGGGTCCCAGATACCCCAGTCCAACACTGGCCCTGAAAGTTTATATATAACTATATACTGTCTGCCACCCTCTCACATAGGGCAATTAGCAGTGAGCTTGGATATGCCTTCAGACCTTCACAAAGAAATACAGAAATAAGAAAATATACTAGTGGTCACACAAGTTTTTTTGAGGCTGTGCTATACAATCTGTTGGTGACTGCACCTACTGTATTTAGTGTCTGCCACCCTCTCACACAGGGCAATTAGCAGTGAGCTTGGATATGCCTTGAGTAAGAAATACAGAAATCAGAAAATATACTGGTGGTCCCACTAGTTTTTTGGAGGCTGTGGTATACAATCTGTTGGTGACTACAGCTATACATGTATGACATCCCCTTACACTGGGCAATCAGTAGTGAGCTTGGATATGCCTTGACTAAGAAATACAGAAATAAGAAAATATTCTGGTGGTTACACTATTTTTTTGAAGAGTTTCGTATACAATCTATTGCTGACGGCAGCTATATACTCATTGCCACCCTCTTACATAGGGAAAATAGCAGTGAGCTTGGGTATGGCTTCAGTAAGGAATACAGAAATAAGTAAATATACTGGTGGCCATACTAGTATTTGGAGGCTGTCGTATAGAGTCTGTGAGGTGGTCTGTGGTCTATGGCACCTGTTACACAGGACAATGAACAGTGAAGTTCTATGCAGGTGTACTACAACTCACAGCAATACAATGTACGACAGCAGCGCCACCAGCCAGAAAATAATAAGAGTACTGAACACTTCTTAAGGGTCTCTATGCAACACCTAATGTCCCTGACAGCAGCCGATCACCACAGTCTGTTGAAATCGTGGTAGCAGCACTGCAAGTCCCAGCCAGCAGTCTGTAGTAATGCAAAAAACAAAACAAAACGATTTTAAGCCCTTACAAGGGCTGTTTGGTTCTTTCGCTAGTATTCCCTGCCTACTGGAATGCTAATTCCCTCCCTAACGCTCTCCCTAAAAAAGCAGCAGCTCTGTCCCTGATCTCGTCCAGCATGCATGTGAGCCGAGCCTCGGCGGCCGAGATTTTTATATAGCAGGGTCATCTGATCTGGCCAACCAATCGCTGCTATCGACATGTATTAGTCCCACGTGATAGCATGATGTACCAAAGAGTCTCCTGCAAGTTGATTGGCTGAGAAAATGTGCCCAAACTTACAGAAAACGAATGATGAGATTTCCTCGAGTATCGCAAGATGCTCGTCCGCATAGCGAGTACCATCGAGTACCCTAATACTCGATCAAATACCAAGCTGGAAAGAGCATGCTCGCTCATCACTACCGGAAACCAATTTCAGTACACTGTACCACCCACCTGCAGACCCCCTGGTCACCACAGGAGAAACCTGCCCAGTCTCAGTCTCACTTCCCCAAGTTAGTTAGGTAGTGATTCGGTAAGAGGGGCATCCAGTTTATCCCATTCCTTGGAGAGAAGAGACTTTAATGGTAACCATACCCTTGCTACCTACGTCCCTTACCATCCACAACATTTTTCTTGATCACTAGTGGTAAACTCAACAATAACAATGTTTACTGTGACCCAATAAAAATATGTTATTCAATGCAAGAAAAGAATAATTGTCTACAGCGAAACCATTGCTATTGTTGAAAATATGCCTTTCTATGCCTTTCCCCAGGTGTTTTAAATAAAATAAAATAAAGATGCTTTACAAATGTCTAAATCTGACCTTGTTACTCTAGCATTATGTATAATAAAATATTAACACAAGATACCTTCAGAGTCCAGAGCCATGAAAATAACACAGATATAAGCTTCACAGTCATTGTTATGCAGGTTGCTTCCACCAGGGGGCAGTATTAAGCTAAAGTTAAATTGAGAATTCACTCCTTCAAATTTTTTGAAGGAAAAAAAATGCATTAGAAAAAGAAAATACATTAGACTTGAAATATCTTGGGAAAACAGTGACTGTGACAAGTGGAATATCTTGGTATGCTTTAATTAATTTCATAAAACTCTTTAATGCTGTAGGTAGCCAACTCCTTTGAAACAAAAATACTATAAAATACACTTTTATGGTACTAACAATACAACGTGCTCCAATCTATTTTAACTACACTTAAAACAGTTTCAAGATTTTGAAATACATTGCACACATTGTATATTCACAACACAAGCAAACATTTAGATGTATACATAATTCCACATAAACAGCAATAGTAACACTGTATAGACTTCCTTTACTTCTTCACAGCTTTTCAGTTCTATCCAGGATTCTTAAGAGTTTGAAACACAGAAGAATGACAGCAGAAAAAGACAGTTTTTATATAATATAGTTTACATTCACATCCACATCTGCTGAAAGTTTGTGCCATGTATCTACTACTCTTTCAGTTAAATAATATTTTCTTACAATGCACCTGATCTTCTCTCATACTAACCTCAGATTGTGCCCCCTTGTAGTATTTTGGGTTGATTCTTTAGGATTCTTCTGATTCCAGTATTCATAATGCTGTTATGGAGCAGTTATCTGCTCAGTATGGCCTCCTAAAGACAAATGAAGAGGCAGTTTCAATGGTACACATAACAGTGCTAAGTTAGGCTCACACTATGTAAAAATGAGGTCCGTCTCTCATAACAATTGCCGTTATTCTGCAAATAACATCCATTATAACGGACGTTATTATGAAAAACGGACCTCATTTTTAGATAGTGTGAACCTAGCCCTAGAGTGATCCAAGGGTAGTGGTGTGAAAGTACAAGTCAAAGGCTATGTTCACACAACATTTTTTTTTCAGCTCTGTATAAAATGACGTCCGTCATTTTGAGTCTAAAATAACGGACGTTATTTAGCTTTCTGTCCTCCCCTTAGTGCAATAACTGGTGTTTGTACACTAATTGCCCTTTGGGTGCGGCTAATAGAAAAGCCTATTGAATTTAATAGTAAAAACGGAGAAAGAAAGGGGACAAAAGAAAAACTATGAACTAAAAAAAAAAAAGGCCCGCTGTTTGCAAAAGACGCCCGAAAATAATGTTCATGTTCATTATTTTCAAGTCAGCGGTATAAACGTCCGTTATTCAATGCATTGTGTGCATTGGATGTCCATCTTCCCATTGACTTCAATGCATTGCCATTGCATGTCAGTTAAATCGCGGCAAAAAAATGAGTTTTTTTTTTTTTTTTTAAATGAAAATCGGCCGCCTTTTCTCTATTTTTGACGTTGTGTGAACATAGCCAAACAAGTGTGTGATTTGCCAAGCATGGTGAATTTTACGTTGCCCACTCCTTTCTTGCTGGTGTCAGCGTGATCTAGGGACTAAAAGGATCAGGAGCACAGGCCTCCTATACATAATGCTGCTTTACTACAACCAAATGTTACACCTGTGTAGTGATTCCACAGTACCTCCATAATGATATAAACAAACCGCACTATTGTAAGATAATACCGCCTTACAATGACTTCAAATATTACATAGTAAGTGAATTATATTAAAGGGGAATTCTGGGAAACTTTAACTTTTCCCCTATCCTGTGGAAAAGTAGGAGATTGCAGGGGGTCCGACCCCTGAACATCCCCCGGTGATCTCCATATCGGACCTCTGTTATGAATAGAGCCCCAGGTCGGCACATGACCTGCGGGTCTATTCATTACTATGGAGCGACGGAAAGAGTCGAGTACATTGCTCTTCCGGCTCTTTCCGTCGCTCCACAGGAATGAATAGAGCCGTGGATCATGTGCCGACTCGGGGCACAGAGATTCATAACAGAGATGACGGGGTCCAGTATGGAGATCGCCGTGGGGGGTTTAGGGGTCGGATCCCCATAATCTCCTACTTTTCCCTACCCTGTAGACAGAGGAAAAGTTAAATTTTCCTGGAATACCCCTTTAATATACTGCTGCTAAATAAAATCCATTAACCAATATTACCCCCATCCAGTAAATATATAGAACCATCTCCCTCTCCCTTGGACCTGTGCCCTTTCCTAATTGTACCAGAGTGGAGAAAAGTTGTCTATTGAAGTAAATGAAGCGGAGTTGTAATACCACACACAAACTGTAGACAGGTGTGGTACTGTTTTTAGATAAAAAAGCAACTATGCTTTTATAATAGAGTGAAAAACTGTAGTGATGGTCCTAGCAAACTTCAATAGTAGTTTAAAGGTGATAGCTTCATATCATAATAAAACAATGATAAAAATGTTGTTACAAACAACCTACACGTTTCACGTGCAATCGCACTTATTCATGATCCAGACCATGAGTAAGCATGAATGCATGAGAAATGTGTAGGTGGTTTGTAGCAACGTGAGTTTTTATAGTTTTTATCCAAGGAAGATGCTGCTTGTTATATGAAAAAACACTTTATATTACAGACACGATGTCTTTCGAGGTCAATCTGACTTCTTTATCAAGTGTCATACCTCATATCACTATTGTTTTTCGCTCTACATGGACTGTGGCTCTCTGCCGCCAAACCCATGCATCTAACCTGACAGAATACTACCCCATAGCATTGTGCATTGTACAGACTAAAAAAATGTCATTCCACCGGAAAGAATAAAATCCGTTTGCTATTTTTTTTTATAGCACACTGTACAAATGTATCTAAGAAAGGAAACATGGCTTCTAGAGATGAGCAAACCTGGAGCGTGCTCGAGTCAATCCGAACCCGAACTTTCGGCATTTGATTAGCGGGGGCTGCTGAAGTTGGATAAAGCCCTAAGGCTATGTGGAAATCATGGATATAGTCATTGGCTGTATCCATGTTTTCCAGACAACCTTAGAGCTTTATCCAACTTCAGCAGCCCCCGCTAATCAAATACCGAACGTTCGGGTTCGGATCGACTCGAACCCGAACCCGAACCCGGTTCGCTTATCTCTAATGGCTTCATATTGTCCCACATCACAGCCCTACTACTAAGGAATACCCTTCAAGTTAGTTACTGGCAATGACTAGGACCGATCATTTGAATTTTTTTAATATTGGTTCACAAACTATTATAAAAGTTTTCTGTACGCTTCCTAATTGTAATCTATGCAGGATGAATATATGATAATATTAGATAAGGGACAACCAATCCTTTGCCAAAGCGTTAACCTAGTTCCTGAATTCATGACCCCCCCCCCCAGGCCGTCGCTCTCTTTGATATCTACAATTAGTCAATAACCTCCCTGCTACGGTTTATAAATTAAATCATTTGTTTACATCTTAAAGCATTATCTATCTTGTAGCAAACCTTGTGAGAAAGCTTAGGGCTACTAAGATTAATAGAGACATTGTCCAATGCGCAGCAATTGGGAGAGAACGTATTTAATTCCATTTAAATGTAATCACATAATTTACGATGACCTAAATGATTTATGTTTCTCATCTAATTCTTGGTTTTATTCACATTATCACTGTGCCTCATACTGGCAAGATGGAAGAGCATGAATTAAAGGGGTTATAGAGCTGCAGCTAGGAATTGCCAATTGTTTTACGGGAACAGCGCCACTCTTACCCTGGACTGTGAGGAGTTATACATCTCAGGCCCATACAGGTAAATAAGACAAAACCTTTTTTTATTCTTGGCTCCAAATAACAGAAAATCCCCATAGAAATCCCTTTACTGCTCTGCACAGTTGTAGACATGGACAGGGGTGGCAGCAAAGAGCACTGTTCCAGGCTGGAAAGAATACACCACTTCCTGCAGGACATACAACAGTTGATAAGTACTGGAAGGATTTTTGAATGGAGGTAAATTAGACATCTATACTTTATGACACCAATTGATTTGAAAGAAAAAAATCTTCAGATTACCCCTTTAAATGACTTAAAAATCCACCTTTAGGCCATGTTAACACTACATAAGTTCTGTAGTAATCAAGGCCGTGATTTCTACGGTACTTACGTAGCGCTACCTTCTGAGGAATCTCGTCCGCAGTGTATGCACATGGTATACGCTCCGTTTGGGACCCCTAGCGGCGCGCAAGAGACTGACATGTCAGTTTTCTGCGGTCGCTATCCAGTGAATAGCGGCCGCAAAAAGACCTGTCAGTTCACACAATGGAGCGTGCGGCGTGTGCAGTGGGGAATTCTGATGCGGACACACACTGATGCGGCCGCATCAGAATTCATTAGCGCTAAAGATCATCCGGCTGGTACTGCAGTATTGGCTGGGATGATCTATTCTGAAACTTGCCGTTCCGTGACCCGGCGGGTCTCATACAACGTGTGAACATGACCTTAACCTACATAACATAAGTTGCATGAGAAAAAATTTTTTTTCTCTCTCAGTAACAGCATCACCAGGGTAGGACTGTCCCACTAGAGTGCCAGAGGGTTGTCTAGTGCAGTGTTTCTCAAACTTTTCAAGACAAGTACCCCCATGTGACAAGATACTCCAGCCGAGACCCCCCCAAGGATATGATCCATAATAAACATTGCCTTAGTGTAGCTTTACAGAGAAATCAGGTAGGCAGGATCTGTTCCTGGCAGCTAACTGGTTACTAAAGCAATAAGAAAAAGAGCAATTGTTTGGCAATATACTTATTCAGAATGTAAGATGTCAGCCACTCCAGATATATAACACACGTCACCAGTGATCTATTACATAGACAGTAAAACACACGTTACCAGGGCTCTATTACATATATAACATGTCACCAGTGATCTATTACATATGTAACACACGCCACCAGGGATCTATTGCATATACAGTATAACACACGTCACCAGTGATCCATTACATAAAGCACAGATCACCCGTGATCTATTACATATATAACACACGTCACCAGTGATCTATTACATATATAACACACGTCACCAGTGATCTATTACATATATAACACATGTCACCAGTGATCTATTACATATATAACACACCTCACCAGTGATCTATTACATATATAACACACATCACCAGTGATCAATTACATATATAACACAAGTCACCAGTGATCTATTACATATATAACATGTCACTAGTGATCTATTACATATATAACATATCACCAGTGATCTATTACACATACAATACACATGTCATCAGTGATCTATTAGATATATATAACATGTCACCAGTGATCTATTACATATATAACACGTCACCAGGGATCTATTACATATATATATATATATATATATATATATATATATATATATATATATATATATAAACACATATCACCAGTGATCTATCACAGTGTTTCTCAACCTTTTCAAGCCAAGTTCCCTCATGTGATCAGATGTTTCAGTCAAGAACCCCCAAGATGCGATCTGAGTAAATAAGGCCGAGGTCACACTGCAGCCATGGTCTCTGTATAACGTCTCTGTCAGCAATTGATTCCCAGATCAGATCCCCCATAAGAATGTGACTGATCTGTAGGACAAAGTAATAATGCCAGTAGTAATGTCAAATAATAATGCCCCCTTCCTCAGTAACAATGCCTCCTGTAGCCTGATATAGTACCCTCTGTAGTTTTAACCCCTTAACGACCGTGGGCGTACACTTGCGCCCCCGCAGCCTGGTCCTAACGCCCTGACCGGGGGGGGGGGGGGGGGGGGGGGGTGGCGCAATGGAGCGAGCTCAAGAACTAAGCTTGCTTCATAGCAGGTGACGACCGGCTGCTATCGGCAGCCAGGGCCTCACCCTCAATGGCGGGCCACTGAGGATGCACTGTTGGCTGCCATTAACCCCTTAAACACTGCAGCGTTTAATTTTAAGAGACAGGAGCAGCTCCTGTCACTTAATATTCGGGTCTGCGGGGGTCCCGACCGCATGGCCTGACTGCCGGAGGTATACTGTTTACCTCCGTGCAGTCTGTTCTTCTGTCTTCTGATAGAGTCTGCCACAGGCCACAGGCAGGCTCTATCAGAAGATCGCAGATAACACTGATCTCTGCTATGCTATGGCATACCAGTGATCAGTGTGACCAATCTAATATACGGTATGTATGTAATAGTACCCTCGGGGGACTTAAAAAGTGGAAAAAATAAATAAATAAATGTTTTTAAAAATGCCCTAAAGCCCCTCCCTCAAAAGAAGTCTAAATCACCCCCCTTACCATTTTATAAATAAAAAACATAAAAGTAATAAAATAATAAACATATTATATGTCTTAACATGGGTAATTGTCCACTGGATGATGGGTAGGTTCTCTACATATGCATTTCTGTTATTTTGGTCTAAGAACTTTTCTAAGCCTGTTTGAAGCCCTCCACTGTGTTTGCTGTGACCAGATCCTGTGGTAGACTGTTCCACAGAGTCACTGATCTCATGGTAAAGAAGGTTTGTCGCCTCCGGAGATTGAACCTTTTTTCTCCGGGCGGAGGCACTGCCCTCTTGTCCTTTGAGGGGGTTTTACCTGGAACATCTTTTGCCTATATTGCTTGTAGGGGCCATTTATATATTCAAATGAATAAATCATGTCTCCCCTTATACTTCTCTTCTCAAGACAAAACAAGTTTAATCTTTTTAATCTCTCCTCATAACTAAGATGCTCCATTCCTCTTATTAGTTTAGTTGCCCGTCTTTGTACCCTCTCCAGCTCTAGAACATCCTTTTTATGAATCGGATTCTAAAACTGGACGGCATACTCCAGATGGGGCCGCACCAAAGCTTTATAAAGCGGTAATATTATATCCCTGTCCCGTGAGTCCATGCCTGTTTTATACATGACAATATCCTGCTGGCCTTAGAAGCCACTGACTGACATTGTGTGCTATTCTGTAGTCTATTATCTACAAGTACACCCAGATCCTTCTCCATCAGCGACTCTCCCAGAGTAACTCCCCCCAGGACATATGATGCATGCGGGTTATTAGTACCCAGGTGCATAGCTTTACATTTATCCACATTGAACCTCATTTGCCAAGTGGACGCCCAAACACTCAGTGAGTCTAAGTCATCCTGTAATATCTGCACATCCTCCATAGACTGTACTGTACTACAAAGCTTGGTGTCATCTGCAAAGATAGAAAAATTGCTGTTAATTGCATCCTTAATATCATTAATAAACAAATTAAACAGAATGTTATGCATGTGCCTGTCTTGAGCTCGGTGCGTCCCTCTTCTCATGGTGTGCAGCCAAGACTTTGCCCATTGTCAGGTTTTTGTCACTTGCTTTTGTGTTGAGTGAACTTTGCCCTCCTACTATCTCAGTTAATGTATTCCTTACCACACCTGTTGCTGCGTATTCCTTTTGGTTAGTTCATGGTTAACCTGGAATGGTTTGGGTTAGCTCTGTGACTGACAGATCTCCTGCCAACCAGTCTCCTTATGTTCAGGTATGCTCTTTTGGGGAATCAGGAGGCTGGTCCAATGGGCTTCTGGACTGGTCCACTGTAAGTTGTTCAGCTTCACTCCAGGCTAACATCGGTTATTGAACTTGTCTTTGCCTGCTACTGTGTCTTTTGCTATTGCCTATTTACTCTGATGTTGCTATGTTTTATGACTATCCTTTTTTGCTTCCTGCCCTGATCATTTGCTCTGTCTGTGACTTCGCTTTTGGATCTTGTCTTTGTACTATACTGCCCATTTGTTTTAACATGGACTGTCGACTCCTCTTTATTGTGTTTGTTCCTCTTGTCTGCGTTTTATGTTCCACCTACCCAGGCCAGGGACTGTCACCCAGTTGCTCGCTGCTGTTTAGGGCTACAGAGGGGAATCACTCCATAAGCTCTCCCATTACCCTTCCACTCCTGGCTGCTATCAGAATAGGGGAACACAACTATTAGCCTGTGTGTGAGCTTTTCTCTCCATATCCTACTCTTCCCTCCTCCCTTCCAAGATGGCTGATGTAAACAAGTGCCGCATCTGCAACTTTGTAGCTTCTTTGTAATGCTGGGAGGGTTAATCTGAGGTCAAGTTGCTGATGAACTCTCTGTGATGATCCCTCCCAGCATTACAAAGTTGCTACAAAGTTGCAGATAGGGACTTGTTTATATCAGCCGTGACAGAAGGGAGGAGAAGAAGAGAAAAACCCACACACAGATCAGAAAGCAGCCGCTTAGAACTGTGAGAAGGAGACTAAATAGATTACAACAAGTATGGAATGAACTGTTAGTATCACTATGGGCAGCAACATAGAAAAAGTTATGTTTGAGCGGAATACCCCTTTAGTTTCAATAGTTTTTATTGGAGAGTTTTCATTTAGACAGAAGGAAAACAGTGTTTTAAAACAATATACAGTATACAATAACATTGTTGGATTAATCTTTTGTATATTCGGATATTGCAAATTTCGGATATCTTACTAGGCCCAAGGTTATAATACGTTCGTGTACGAAAGTGTTGTTAAGGGATTCAATCACTTCTTTCAGATCTGGAATCTGAGAGGACTTCCAATGTCTAGCTAAAATAATTTTTGCTATTATCAGAAATTTACAGCAAAACGGTCTGTATCTATAAGGTATTGTGTTCAGATTTATGAATAAGAGCACAAATTGGGGAGACCAAGGCATATGGAAGGGTAACACAGATTGCAATAAAATTTTACATTTCTGCCAGTAACCATAGATAGATGGACATGACCATAGGATATGGAGAAGTGTTCCCCTTCCCATGCATAGTCTCCAGCAGCGGTCTGAAGATTTAGGATAAATAACTGCTAGTCTTGCTGGTGGGAGATACCAGCGAAGAATAGATTTAATTGCTGATTCTATATGTGAGCTACATTTTAAAAATTTATGTACATATCTGAAGGCATTATGCCATTCTGAGTCGGAAATTGTTATCTTTAATTCTTGTTCCCAGGTTCTTAGTGGGTGAGTTTTGTGGAACAGACCATGTTCATCCATCTTGGCGTACAGGTATTTTATCCCCTTTCCTCCATTCGAATAGTAGGAAGCTATGCTAGGGTCATAGGGTAATTCTGAATTGGACATACTTGCTAAAGTTTGTCTGATCTGAAGATATTTAAAGAGATCATGTCTTGGAAGATCATATTTTGTATAAAGTTGTGTGAATGATTTTAGGTTTTGTTCCTCATATAGATGAGCTACTTGAGTTATACCAGTGTCTATCCAATTCTTTAGATCGGTATCTGGGATTAGGTTTTGGATAAATTGTAATAGGAGGTTCGTTTTTGCCATTTTTGTAGAATTATAGTGTTAAGAACTCACCTGCCAGGGCTCCTGCGGCGTCATCTTCTCTCCCGGCTCCGTCGGTCGGCGCTAGGACTCAGCGCCGACGCGGCCACGCCAGCCAGGTGACGTCACGGAAACCCGACGGCGTCCCTGGTTACCAGGGACGCCGCGGCTCCGAGTCACTCGCGGCGGCCGCCCAGACGCTACAGCTGAACGGCATCATGCTCGGGCTGAGGGGCGGATCGCTTCCCCACTCAGTCCGTAGCATGACAGCTGCTGTGTGTTTGGGATCAGGGGGTCGGGCCAATGATGTGCTGGTCCGGCCCCCTGACCCAGTATAAGTATGATTCACTGACCAGCTCACTTCGCTGGCTATTAGTTGTCTCTGATCCCAGCTCCCCAGTTCCCTGCATTCTGCCCTATCCTTTCTCTATTGTCTTGCCTGGATTCTGACCTTTTGCCTGTCCCCTGACTCTCCGTTTGTTTCTGATTTTGTACTGTGTTGCTCGTTCGGTTTCTGACTCGGCTAGTTGACTTCTCGCATTGTGTTTGTCTGTCTGTCTGCGTTTTATGTTGTGCATGTATACAGTATAGGGATTGTCTTCGTGGTTGTCCGCGACCGCTTAGGGTCGACCGAGGCAAGTAGGCAGGTGACAGTGGGTGGGGTCAGATTCAGGGCCCACTGTCTGGTGTCTTGTCTTCACCTGCTATTCCTGACATATAGCTGGATTTATGAAATATGCACCAGGCATTTAGAGATACTTTAATTAAGGGTAATTTTGGGGTAGATAGGTTTGTGGACTAAAAGGGTTTCAGTAGTAGAGTTTGTAAGGAAAAAGGGCGGGCATAATGGGTCTCTATGGATATCCAAGGGAAAGTTGTGTTGTCAAGCCACCATTTATGTAATAAGGATACTAGGGTAGTAATGTAGTAATTTTTAAGGTTTGGGACTCCCAGTCCTCCCATCTCCTTGTTTTTCTGTAGTATTGTTAAGGCGATTCTAGGTTTATTGTTGGCCCAAACCAGTTTGCTTATTACTCCTTGTAAGCGTTGGAAAAATGAGTTAGGGAGAGAGATAGGAAGTGTGCGGAAACAATATAAAATTTTGAAGGCAGCTATTCTACCGATCCAGGAAAGTTCATGTTTAAAAAGGGACTAAGCTTCTATTGATATCTTGCGTGATAATGGTTCATAATTAGTCTTATAGAGATTTTTGAAAGATGAGGTGAGGGTTAGTCCTAAATATGATATACCATTAGGGCTCCATTCTAGTGTGAATTTTGATTTAATTTGAGTGGCTAGGGAGTTTGAGATATTGAGAGGGAGGATCTGGGATTTTGGGGTATTAAGGTGATAATAAGATATAGTACTACAATTAGATATTATTTCCATTATTTTGGCTAGGGACCTTAGGGGATTTGTTATTGTTAAAATTATGTCATCCGCATAAAGTGAGATTTTATGTGTTGATTCGCCAATGGTCACTCCTGAGATTGCATGATCATTACGTATTGCTTGGGCTAAGGGTTCAAGAGAAAGTATGAAAATTAGTGGAGATAGGGGGCATCCCTGTCTTGTGCCGTTAGTGATAACAAAATGATCTGAAAGGGTACCATTCGTGTATACTTTAGCCGTTGGGGAAGAATATAGGGCTTTTATAGCAGTTATAATTGATCCCGAAAAACCAAATTCTTCTAGTGCCGAGAAGGCGTACGACCAGTTCACACGGTCGAACGCCTTCTCGGCATCCAAGGATATAACTGCTGTTGGGGTCCGACATTTTTCTAGATGTGCTATGATATTTAGCACTCTTCGTGAATTGTCATAGGCTTGTCTACCCTGTATAAAGCCTACTTGGTCGGTATTAATTAGGGAGGGGAGTATGGGGGCTAAACAGGAGGATAATAGCTTTGCATAAATTTTTATATCCGAATTGAGTAATGAGATGGGTCTGAAATTTTGTGGTGTGTCTAGGGTCTTTCTGGGCTTGGGAATAGTGACAATTAAGGCTTGTTGATTTTCAGATGGGAGTGCGCCTGTGTGTGTGACATGTTGGAAAAATTTAAGTAGGTGAGGGGTTAAGATAAGGTAAAAATTTTTGTAGTAGTTGTTACTAAAACCGTCGGGGCCTGGGGCTTTATCATGAGGTAGTGATCGGATAATTTTTTGTATCTCTGAAGCAGAGATAGGAGTATTTAGGTTATCTAATTGTTGTTGAGATAGGGAGGGAAGATTTAAGTTGGATAGAAATTTTTGGATAGCAATGCTGGTGGGTGGTATATTTGAGGGGTCTTGATTAAGATTATAGAGGTTTGAATAATAATCTTTAAAACTGTTAGCATGTTGATTTAACATGTTGGGCTTTTATGCGAGCTGCCATAAGTTTGCTAGATCTATTACTCTGAGAATAGTAGTTGACTTTAAATTTTCTAAGGCGTTTTTCATATGTTAATAAGAGTGTATTCCCTAAGTCATTCCTGAGTGCTCTTAGTTTTTCAGCTGCCACTTGTGTTGGGTTTGTCTTATTGTTGTTTTCCAATTCTGCTATGTCATTCAACAGTTTAGTGACTGCGGCCTCCCTTGCTCTCTTAGCTTGTGATCCGTATTTAATAAATGAGCCTCGAATAAATGCTTTGTGAGTATTCCACAACAAAGCTGGGTCTGTTGTATTGTTATTAAAATCAAAGAAGTCTTCTAAGTCGGTCTCAGTATTTTGGGTGGGAAAGAAGAAAGGGCTACAACGCCAGAGAAAAGTCTGGTCGTTTGATAGAGTTTCCTCTAGAGTGAGAGAAATTGGTGCGTGGTCGGACCATTTTATGGATTCGATGGAAGTTGCTTTAGAGAGCGAGAGTAGCCGCCTGTCCACTATAAACATATCTAGTCTTGAGTAAGAGTTGTGAACCACCGAGTGATAAGAGTAGTCCCTTTCAGAAGCATGTTGTATTCTCCACACATCAAATAGTTCCTCTCTAAGCCAAATATTTCCCAGGGAGGGAGTATGAGAGCGTGTGGAGGAGGAAGTGTCAAGATCTGGGTTGGATGATAGATTAAAATCTCCACAAAATAATGTGTTACCATAAGATAGTTTTTTTGCTTTTTTGATTATTTTGTTTGCAAAACTCACTTGATTGCGGTTAGGGGAGTATAATGCTACTATTGTAAGCTTTATCTCATTTAATGAGCATAATAGTATGATATAACGACCATTTATGTCTGAATATACCTTGTGGTTTGTGAATGTTACTGAATTTTTAATAGCAATCATTACTCCTCTTGTCTTCTTATTGTTTGTGGAGTGAAATATATTGGGGAATAATTTGTGGTGGAAGCGGTGTGTATCTTTGTCAATCAGGTGTGTTTCTTGTGCACACAGCACATCGCATGCTAGAGATCTAGCTTCATCCCACATGAACGCCCTTTTATGCGGGCTGTTAAGGCCTCTTACATTTATACTAACTAATTTGATAACCATTGTATGATGCAACTAAAACTATTGGTACATAATTTATATACATCATTAGAGTCAGGTTAAGAGTGCCTCCCAGCAAGGGCACCTCAACCACATTAGGCACTTGTGGAAAATACAGATAGTAAGTGTTCTCAATCAGGAAACATAGATACATAACATAACAAAAGAAGAAAATTGAACAATGAGCCATAGACTTGACTAACAGGAAAGGAAATATGTTGGTATATAACAGATACCAACTACCTTTGGAGGGGATAGTGTTCATACCCGTGATCCACTTATGGATATAGGAGCAACCTTAGGGATATCTGCCTATTTTCATTCAGGATTTCTGTTGGTCACCGTTGACCATTCTTGAGGCACTGGTATGATACGGGAGGAGGAGGATAGTGTCTCTGTAGTTGAGACTTTTATGTTCCATTTTTGTAGGAGTCTGTGTCCATCTTCCAGAGTAGCTATAACATGTGTGGTGTTGTTCCGCCTTATTAGGATTTTAACAGGAAATCCCCATTTATCTAAAATTTTATTCTGTCGTAGGGCTGTTGTAATAGGTTGTAATTGTCGTCGTAATTGAAGTGTAGCTGCTGATAGGTCAGTGAAAATTTTTATTTTCTGGAAAGGTGTCGGTAAGGATTCGTTCTTCCTTGAGAATTCCATCAGGCGTTCCTTGATGGTGTAAAAATGAACTCTTGCAAGCACATCTCTTGGTACATCTGCTCCTAAATTCTGCGGTTTGGGCACTCTGTGTACTCTGTCGATTTCTAAGTCACGGGATGAGCAATTTGGGAGTATCGCCTTAATTAATGATTGAACATAAGAGGTTAATTCTGCTGGCGGAACTGATTCAGGAATGCTGCGAAGTTTGACATTGTTGCGCCTATTTCGATCTTCCATATCTGCTATTTTGTCGCGTAGTTGTTTAACCTCAGTGTCAAGATCATGATGTTCATCTATGAGAGAATTGTGGGATTTAGTAAGGGCTTCCATCTTTGTTTCACAGTGGTCAACTCTTTCCCCTAATTCATCCACAGCTGCCTGCACTGGGGCTATATAAGTTGACATATCAGCGTGCCATGAACGATGCAGTGTCATCAGCCTTTCTTTCATTGTTGCCTCAGATAGAGTTTTATGAGAGGCTGGTAGTGCAGCAAAGGCATCTGTGGTTTGTGAGCTAGGTGCGCTTGTCAGATCCTGACCTAGTTCCTCACTGTCATCTGTAGTAGAGAGCCTTGGCTTTTGTTTAGCAGGACTCTCTGACAGGGAAGAGGTGCAGGTTTACTGTGTGGGCAAGATGGCGGACTCCCGCGCGCGTCGCGTGATTCCCACTATGAGGGATGAGGGAGAATTACCTCTAGCCCCTTCCGATGCTTCTTGTGCTGACCTGTGGAGCATCGGATCCGAGCAGGTGCGGCGATGTAGCCCAGGGGAGTGTGGAAGCTGCGAGCCGCGGTGGGGAGAGTGTGAGGAGGAAGCCGTCATGTCGGAGTCAGCGCCATCTTGTGAGTCCAGCGTCTCCTCATGGAAGTGGATGTCCACCTTATCCGGTCGTTCCGTATTCCTTCTCCTCCTGATCTTCATTGTTTGGGAGGTAGGTATAAGTAGTAGGGTGCCTGTTTGGGTCCTGGAGTTGCTTTTAAAGTTGCTTTTGTCGGCGTTAGAGCAGGAGCTCAGGAGCTATGCGTCCATGCAGACCGGATGCCAGGCCACGCCCCCCGGAATACCCCTTTAAAGCGTAACTGTCATAAATTGCAAACTTCCTTTATATCACATATACTGTTGACTTAGATTTTGAAAGTTATGGCGACAGTGACACTTTAAGTCAAAGGGATATAAACCAAAATTTACTTCAAAAACTTAATATTTATTTTATTTTATTTTTGTCTAAGTTTTGAAAATGTGTGAAAAGTCTTTATTTGTGAAACTCTCTATTTTAGGGTAAGTTACAGCAAGTCATTTGGTCATAAATCCTAATGGGTTGATAGCTCCAGACCTTTATGGTATACATATGTTTTCTATGACAGAAGGCCAAAAGGTAGAAACAGAGTAATAAATTATATATATCTAAACTCCGTTTGTTTGGCATAGCAGATAGTAAGAGAGTAACCTGATGATGAGGTTATTCACAGATATTGTGTAACACATATTATCCTGGAAATCTTAGATCTTTTTTAGTCCCTTCTTGAGTAAAAAATCAATAATAGGATTGATATTCCCCTTTCCTCAGCAAAAGTTACAAGCTTGTGTTCTCTGTAAAAACTAGGGGTGTAAATAAACAAATAAACAGCAACATTAAAACAATATCTATTTTCCCCAAATACTTTTGAGATGATTATTTTATATATATTTTTACACACTTACATTTGGGTAGTTTGGATTTTCCTCTCCTCCCTCTATTCTATCTAGGTAAATGCTATAAATGTTTAATAAACAGGGGAAGGAGATTGAATGGAGGGGTAGGGGGTCATGAGACTCATCTATAGAAGGTACGTCAAGTAACAGAGTTCCCCAAGAGTAGCTTTACTTGGTAGATTAGAGGTCACCAGAGTTGGGTCCCATAGACTGTACATGCTTTTTACTTTTATTGCAGGGCAGTGCTATGGTCTATAAATTTTTCTAACCCATCTACCAGCACTAACAGCCGGAACAGTAGCAATTTACAGAGGACCCACTGGGTCAAATTAATAGAAAAGTCTGTTAGATGTGCTCACGATAGTACAGTCAATGATCAGAGCTAGAGAGAGCTTGGAACTAACTAGTTTTGACATTTTTTTATAGGCTGGTTGGTCTGTTGTTTCTATTATTCTTGCTACTTTTTATAGCTATAACTTACTGTAGTCCTGTCAGGATATGGAATCGATGACTATATAAATACACAAATATATCATACAAACCACACACTAACACATATAAGCTAAAATATATTAACCCCTTTCCGCACCAGGACGTAACTGTACGTCCTCGCACGGGTGGGGGAGTTCAGAGCGGGGCTGCGCGGCGACCTCGCTGTGAACCGCCGCGGTCCCGGGTGCGGCATGTAGCCCGGGACCTCGGCTATTAGCGGGCACAGTCCGATCGCCGGGACCGCTAATTAAGTCTTCAGATGCAGCTGTCAAAGTTGACAGCTGCATCTGAAGACTTACTGAAGCAGTTTCCTGTTGGTGTAGTGGGGAGATCGCCCCCCAGTCACGTTGTCACGGAGGAGCAATCTCCGCATCTGGTGCCGGCTGGGGTCTGCGTCCTAATGGCCCTTATCCCGGCTCGACATTCTTTTGCTTTTGGCTGCAGCAGCCAAAAGCAATCGAACACTGATCTCATCCATCTATGCTGTGTAACTTACAGCATAGATCTCTATGAGAGATCAGTATGCATATACTAGAAGTCCCCCATGGGGGCTTTTAGTATATGTATAGAAAAAAAGTGTTATTATTAAGAAAAAGCCCCCTCCCCTAATAAAAGTTTAAATCACCCCCCTTTTCCCATGTTATAAATAAATAAAAATAAATAAATAAATCAACATGTTTGGTATCGCCGCATGCATAATCGCACAAACTTTTAATTAATCACATTCCTGATCTCGCACAGTAAATGGCGTAAGCGCAAAAAAATCCCAAAGTGCTAAATTGCGTATTTTTGGTCGCATCAAATCCAGAAAAATTGTAATAAAAAGCGATCAAAAAGTCGCATATGCGCAATCAAGGTACAGATAGAAAGATCACATCATGGCGCAAAAAATTACACCTCAAACAGCCCCATAGACCAAAGGATAAAAGCTCTATAAGCCTGGGAATGGAGCGATTTTAAAGAACAAATATTTGTTAACAATGGTTTGAATTTTTCACAAGCCATCAGATACAATAAAAGTTATACATGTTACATATCGTTTACCGACTTTTTTTATAGGACACACTGCGTAAAAACGAATCCCCCCAAAGAAAAAGAATTGCGTTTTTCTTTCCAATTTCACCGCACATATAATTTTTTTTCTAGTTTTGTAGCATATTTTATGCAAAAATTCAGCCTGTCATTGCAAAGTACAATTAGTGACGCAAAAAATAAGGGCTCATGTGGGTCTGTAGGTGTAAAAATGCAACTGCTATGGCCTTTTAAGCACAAGGAGGAAAAAAACTAAAATGCAAAAACGAAAATTAGCCCGGTCCAGAAAGGGTTAATGAATGAAACATATTCAATCAATGATAGAATTTGTTGCTTAAATAAGCTAGAAAGCTAAAGGAATTTCTGATAAAGAATGTCAGTGGGTTACTCTCATTCTGCACAGACATTCTCCAATGCTCCCATAAATTACCACTAATTTGTATGTTACTATATTACTATATGTATTCTATCAGTTGTCACCACTTCCATACTGAACTTACCTGAACTTGGATCTGGACTCTTAGCTTTAAAGTGCTTCTAGCAGCAGGTTAGATAGATCTAATCTTCTGCCAGATGCTTACAGGCCAATGGATGGGGAGTGTGGCCATACCTTTATACCGCCCTAGTAATGAAAAGTAATTTTTTTTCTCAATATGTAAATGAGGGGGGTTGGTGCACTGGAGGCAGTCCTCCACTAATAATGAATATTCATAACGCTGCTCTGCAGTGAGTGGCATCAGAGTGATATTAGTGGAGAGGGCCATAATATTCTTAAGGAGGCGTATTGCAGGAGTTAGCAGGTGGGTGGAACAGTGCACTGGAGTCCATTGGCAGTGGTGTAGCTACCATGGAGGCAGACCACACAACTGTTACAGGGCTGTTGCGGCAGGGGTCCGCCCAAGTGAAGCATGGTCTGCCTCCATGGTACTATGGACTAGCATACATGTACCCACCTGGCCCGGCGCAGTTCCCAGTCTGTCATTTTTCTGGCTTCCCTGGCAAGTGATGTCATTTGTGCCAAGGAGCTGGGACAATGAGGAAATGCAAG
Source organism: Dendropsophus ebraccatus (assembly GCF_027789765.1). Taxonomy (NCBI): domain Eukaryota; kingdom Metazoa; phylum Chordata; class Amphibia; order Anura; family Hylidae; genus Dendropsophus; species Dendropsophus ebraccatus. Next base: position 20,962,486 of record NC_091464.1, read on the forward strand.
GGGACTGTGCGGGGCTGGGTGAGTATGTTGCGGCCTTGTACTGCTTTTTGCTATGGGATCCCATAAATCCTAGCTAAACCCCTGGCTAAAGGACCACCCAGTGCATTAACCTGCCTCATATACATATTAATCCCTTAGCGACCCATGACGTACCTGGTACGTCATGGAGCCGCGGGGGGTGTTCAGAAAGAGGTCCTGCCGGCTGTCATCTGTAGCCGGGGAGCGCCTCTATTAGCCAGCACGGGTCCCGTTGCCACGCCGGTTAATTAAGCACTTCAATGCAGCTGTCAAACCTGACAGCTGCATTGAAGTGCTTTATACACAACATCCCTGGTGTCTAGTGGGTCGGATCTCCCCCCCGCAATGCGATCGCGGGGGGGAGATCCGTTTTTCTGCCCGTGACGGGCATCAGTGTCGCAGTGACGCTGATCCCGGCTCGGATGTAGATTGCTGTTGCCTGCAGCAGGCCACAGCAATCTATCACCGATCTGATGGATTTCTATGAGAGATCAGTGCTGTGTATATGCAAGTCCCCCAGGGGGACTTTTAGTTAATGTAAAAATAAAAGTAAAAATGTTTTTATTATTAATAAAAAATCCCCTCCCCTAATAAAAGTCCAAATCACCCCCCTTTTCCCATTTTATAAATATAAATAAATAAATAAATAAATAAACGTGTTTGCTATCACTACGCACGTAATCGCTCAAGATATTAATTTATCACATTCCTGATCTTGCACGGTAAATGGCGTCAGCGCAAAAAAATTCCAAAGTGCAAAAATGCGCATTTTTGGTCGCATCAAATCCAGAAAAAAATGTAATAAAAAGCGATCAAAAAGTTGCATATGCGCAATCAAGGTATCGATTGAAAGTAAAGATCATGGCGCAAAAAAATGACACCTGACACAGCCTCATAGACCAAAGGATAAAAGCGCTATAAGCCTGGGAATAGAGCGATTTTAAGGAACATATATTTGTTAACAATGGTTTGAATTTTTTAAAGGCCATCAGATAATATAAAAGTTATACATGTTATATATCATTTTAATTGTAACGACTTGAGGAACATGCATAACATATCAGTTTAACCCCAGGGTGAACGGCGTAAAAACAAATACATCCCAAATAAAAGAAATGTGTTTCTTTTTTTTTTTCAATTTCACCAAACATTGAATTTTTTTCTGGTTTCGCAGTGTACTTTATGCAAAAATTCGGCCTGTCATTTCAAAGTACAATTAGTGGCACAAAAAAATAAGGGCTCATGTGGGTCTCTAGGTGAAAAAATGCAAGTGCTATGGCCTTTTAAACATAAAGTGGAAAATGCAAAAGCTCAAAAATGAAAATTGGCATTGACCGTAAGGGGGAATACCTGGATGGCTTTATCCATGTTTTCCCGGACCCTCTAGGGCTGCTTTACACTTCTTTAGCCACTGGTTTTCTAATGCCAAACAATTGGACATGTTCATCTCTATGTATGAACACTGAGTCTGTTAAAAGGCACAAGGATACTGCTGTGCTGATACCCTGGTATAGTGGATGTAGTATATAGTAAATCCCATGATTTCACACAACACTATTCACTGTTTATTCAGTTTAACTACTTATTGATGACAGATGTGCAACGGATTTGTCTTGAGTTAGAAATCTGGCAAAACTTTTTATTTAATTCATAGGTAAAATGCACACCTGAACCGAAAAAAAAACAAAACAGACAAACGATAAAGAACATCAGATATACCATAGTTTTAATATGTTTAGGAATCTTTTTTAATATGAGTATAATAAACATATTATATTACAATATCAAATTTAAATCCTTGTTATAGTTTGTACTTTGTTTCTGGGATCCAATCTAAATGTACAGCAGCTGACTCAAGGTCATGACGGGAATTCTTCGACCCCCTCTGTTATGTCCCGAGAGATGTCTGTGATTATCAGTCACTGATCGTAATCAGATGTGCTCAGTTGCCTTTGACGATTTTTGGCCTATAGATTACACTCAATAGGGCCACCTCATTGGGGACTTAAGTACATTCATTCACACATTACAATGTCAACTGCTCCGTCAGCTATAGACATACACAGATTCAGAGATTTGGATGAAATGATAAGGATTCCAATTGACAGCTAGAAACCATTCTTACAAGCTCTGCACTTTTGTCTTCACACTGTAATGTCATTAACATGCCTAAAAACCAGAAGGGAAAAATTATTTCCGCATTGGGTCAGGTATTAGGAAAAACTAAAAGGACAGTATTCAGTTCTGAAATAAATCATGCTCTAAGGGAGTTTCTTGAAATTTTTGGGAACTAGCATTACTTGTGCCAAACTTACAGTAAGTTTGTGTAAACCACGGCCGTTGTTGAAATTTGCAACAATAGCCATGATTTACACAAAGCATATGTTGTATTGTGGATGAATGGAATCCCGGCCAGAGTGTATACACATAGTATACGCTCCGGCCATGATTCCAAACAGCTGCACGGAAAACTGACATGTCAGTTTTCTGTGGCCGCTATTCATTGAATAGTGGCCACAGAGAACCTCTCAGTTCCCTGGGTTCCCTGTACCACAAAACTTGTTGTCCCTTGAGATAATTAAATGTATTTTTACTAGTACCTGCTTTGGACCTTGTCCTATATCTACTATCGGCCAGCGCCTGTGAAGGTTTCATCTACATCCACTGCTGCCAATTGCGGAGACTCAACACCCCACCATTGTAGTTAAATTACTGTCTTCTCCGTGACTGGGACTTCCTGCATTTGGAACAAGACTTAAAAGCTTCCTTAAGGAAATTGGATCAGGATACAGAATCGGATCCGGAGTTCTTTGGACCTCAGACTGAGCAGAAGGTTGACTTTCCAGCAAGTCAATGCCCCTAAGCCATATAACCAAGACAACAAAGCAATGGCTTAAGGACAACTATGTAAATGCCTTTGAGAGACCCAGCAAAACTCTATGGGGACCTGAAAATGGCCTCCAACCTGACAGAGCTTGAAATGATCTACAAAGACGAAAGACAGAAAATCACAAAAATGCAAACCTTGTGGCAAGGTACTCCTGAAGACTAAAGGCTGTAATTGCTGCCAAAGAGTCTTCAACAAAGTACTGACTAAAGGGTCTGAATACTTTTTATTAACATGAAAAATGTAAAAAAGTTAAAGGATTTGAGGACTTACGTTACGTGAAATACGTTAATTATATATCATAGTTAAGAGTAAACCTGGTCTGTGCCACATAGAATAATCCTATGGCAACATATGGCTTTAGCTTCCACACAGTTCTTACACTGGCTTTCTAACAATTCATTTGGGCCAGCTAAGGACATAGTAGTACCTATCCTTAAATGCCATCAAAGCACACACTATTTATCTAAGGAGAAAAAAACAAACAGAACCTTTAAGTTAGTAGAGATGAGTGAATTCTCAGAAAAACAAAACAAAAAAACTCCAGCGATAAGAGAGCCAGCTCAGCCAATCAGTGACTGGCTAAGACAGGACAGCACCATGGACAGTGATTGGCTGAGCGGGCTGTCACTTTTGTGTAGCGAGTGACAGTCTACTCAGCCAATTACTTGGAGCCGCTGTACCGTCTTAGTCAGTAATTAGTAGAGCTTGCTAAAGGCAGCACAAAAGAAGACACAGGAGACAGAAGAGAACACGAGGAAAGTGCACAAAGGTAAGCATAATTATTTTTTTTAAAAACAAAGCTTGCAAAAACTAGCTTAGTCTAGGAAGCAAACTTTGCTGTGAATCTATCTTCACTGGATTTGCTTCACTCATCTCTATTTTTCAGCCATCCAAACTGTTGGGGAGGGGAAGTTCAACCAGGCCTGTCTTTCATACAGTTTGTATGCCCTACTAAAATATTTAGTAGGTGGACTATTCTCCTTGCACAGGTTCGCAGACATACCCCTTTAAGAGTACCACATTGTCATGTAAAAATGGTAATATATACAGTGGTTGAATGCTCATGATATTCTGTAACCTCCAACCCACTCTCCTCAAAACCATAGAACATAGAAAGATAAAAAATGCAGATATAGAATCAGCGTTGTATACTCTACTGATGTATAATCTACTGATAGCTTTAGTTTAGCAGGTGTTTAGAGGTGACAGAGTCCCTTTAAGTTGCCTGATACTAGTAACTTTATATAATTGTACTGTAAAATTTTTGCATTTCCTATCTACTTCCACTACAGCCAAAACTTGATATTTCTAATCAAACTGACATTTTCAGAAAAGTACAGTTAAGGCGATACCTGTTGCAAAGCTTGACCTAGGACAGACTACAAGAATGATGATTTGTATTAAAACCCAAGTGGCTCTTTAAGCAAAGCACATTAACTGAATATTTCATGCAAGATACATTACAACGTTCATCATGATTTATTGAAAACGATAGCACTCTGTGTATATTAATACAATGTATTTTGTTCAGCCGGCTGAACGGCACATTAATTTTAAGTGGCATATGGAATGTTTTTTGTCTCATCTACATTGATATAACCATTGTAAATGACAGAGTCCAAGGTTAGCATTAAGTTGTTTAACAGGTGTCTCTGTGTGAGACTTTTTTTTGCGATAGAGCACTGGGAGATTTGTAACACTAGAGAAATCACATAGATCATATTAAGTAGGCTTTCCGAGTATACTTTTTTCCTTAAGCAATACCTCTAAAATGTACAGTGCTTATTCTATCAATGAGAAAGTAGTAAACTTTTATATTTCATGTAGAGTATTGATCAACAGAGATCAAGGAGGTCCAAAAGGAATATTATTTGTTTCATAGCCCCCCCCCCCAAATAAATAAATAAATAAAATCCCAAAGTGTGCAAATTAGAAACTGGGTTGAATTTATTATAGTACCAATCACAACTTAGCTTATATTTTACCAGAGCTAAACATACATAGAATCATAGAAGATTGTCAACAAAAAAAAGACCACTGGGTCCATCTAGTCTGCCCTTTTAGTATTTCCATTCTTATTATGTTAGGATACATATATGTTTATCCCAGGCAGGTTTACATTCACTTAATGTAGATTTATCAACCACATCTGATGGAAGTTTGCTCCAATTATCTACTACTCTTTCCGTAAAGTAATATTTTCTCACGTTGCTTCTGATCTTTCCCCCAACTAACCTCTCACTGTGTCCTCTTCTTCTTGAGTTCAGTTTTTTCTTAAAAACACTTTCCTCCTGAACCTCAGTTAGTCGTTTAACATACTTAAAGGTTTCGATCATGTCTACCCTTTCCCTTCTTTCCTCCAGACTATACAGATCCTTGAGTCTTCATTGATATGTCTTATGCCTGACACGCTTCACCATTTTTGTAGCCCGGCTCATACAGGTCAGCCCCGAGGCCAGTGATTGGCTGAGCTAACTGTTAAGGTGGAAGTGCTGCAGTCAGTGAGAGACCTGGAGACACCACTGGCAGAAACATTGGGTGAGGTCTACAAAGGGTGAGAATGAGAAAGGTGTATCTATGTAAACTGTGGCTAAAAAAGACATTACCACATGCATGCTTGCAGCAGGCATGCACAGGACATCCCAGTAGGGAGAGAGGGTTCAAAGGAGAACTCCAGCTGGAGTGATTTTTGGCTGGGAGGGGGTGGATGAACGACATATCCCGGGATCGGGAGGACCGGAGCTCCAGTACTCGAGCGGGGGAGGTGAGAGCATGTTACTTTGTTCATCCTCCCCAGCACTTTGCCACAAAATCCCCACAGCCCGGAGTTCTCCTTTAAGCGTAACTATAGCTAATGGAATGTACATCTTTGAAAATATACAAACCTAGTAGAAGAAATTAACTCCTACTAAACCAGGTAAAAACAGTTATATAAAAGCCACCAATGTTGGGAACAGGTGTCCCTGTATGCAAGTGTGAAGATTGACACCTTTACAACAGTGGTGGCTTTAATTCAATAACACCTAGAGGTGCCCATATACTTTAGGCTAAAGTCGGTCTCTGAACTGTACTCCAATGAAGATGAAGATTTTTTACCACCTAACTATATTTTTGGGAGAGATAAATGGAAGTTCGGCTAACAGTTGTTAACAGTTCTAGGTTTTCTTCAGCCTGAGGCAAACCTCAGATGGCCACCCCATCATAAAGTCTAGCACGCCCACATGCCTCCGCCGATCTTTCCCATCAGCACCCCCTGCGACAAGCTAACCACCCAATTACCCTTCACCACCCCCCACAGTGACAAGCTGACTGCCAACCCACCTGATCCCCCCACCGGCACCCGCCGCAACCCCCGCCTACCCTGGGTACTTACCAGAAGTGCAGAATGAGGACATCATGGACCAAGCCCGGTCCATATCATACCAACAAAGTATAATGTGGAAAAGAAGGCTACCCCTACACCAAACCTTGCTCCACGCATTTCTTCAGCTACATGCTGACTTCCTTAAAGGTCCATGTTAGAGCCCCTGTCGCCTTAGTTACCTTATATATACAAAGTCTTTTAAGATCCAACAATGGGCAATAAAGGAAATCGGTACTCACAGGTGAATCAGATAGTGTAGATGGAAGATCAATCTGGCTTCCAACATAGGGAAGGAGATGAAAATGCATCATGTCCCATGATACAGACTTACCAGATGTGCATACACACATCCGATCATGTGACAAATAATAGGATCGGCCCCCAGTCATCCGTCATCGTCACTGGTACACATCTTTCCCCACAGTCTTGGTCTGGAATGGAGTACACACAAGACATGTCTAACAATGTCCTGTAACTGAGAAAAGTCAAGCTGTTTGATTTTTTTTTTTTTTTTCGATTATTATAAAGGTGTTTGCAGCCAGTATAGACGGCTTTATATTTATTTAAATTATTTATAACTTCTTACAGCGTCAGCATGTCCTAAAGTGACATATGTGAAATATGTTTATTCGCATCATTTACTGCCCCCTGTGGAATATGCAAGCTGATATTTTCCTTTCAGGATAACTTGTTTTATGCAGCAGAATGCCAGGAGGAAACATGTATAAATATGGAGAGAACATGTTGTAGAAACTCCATGCAGCTGGTGCCCAGGTGGAATCGAACTGCTGTGTATATTAATACGTACATACATATTTATGTTACATCTATAGATCCAGAAAACAAGCTGGGAATGGTATTAGCACGTTGGCGAGCAATCGTTTCCTAGTCTTTTATGGTGAAAAAAGAAAACAGAAATGTCACTGTGCAAAGCAAACACGCTACTTGTTATTATTATGTAATTGTTAGGCAACTGGGTAGAGTAAAACGTTCAAACACCAAACGGAACGCAAGGTATTGCCTAATGCGCCATTATAAAAACATATGCACTGCTTGTTAAATGCATGCATGACAAGGATATCTCTTCTGTAGAGAATTACATGTCCAGTGGAAACAAGAAAATGTCATGTGAAAAAAACTTTATCCCCACCGCACCTACTGCACACACACAAAGCTACTGGTAGCATCGGGGCCAATTCTAGGTTTTCTGCTGCCTGAGGCAAAACCTGCAATTCCCCTCACTCCTCAGCAGTGCCCACACTGCCCCATCACAACCCCCCTCAGCCTATTGAAAATTATAACTAAGGTGTGTGTGCAAAAAATCTTCAGCTTATAATAATAATTCTATATAACCAATTTAGCTCAACCATAAAGCACTACCTTTCATTCCAATTCCATCAGTGTGTAAAATAATTCTTCCATCTTTATTGCTTCTCCAAGAATAAAAGCACCTGACATACAAGAGTCAATGCTTTGTGACTGCTCCTGGTGATCTTATTCATGGTCATACTACCATTACACCTTGTGCTCCTTGCATTCTACATCTATGTCCAGCTATCATTACAGGTCATGGGGTCAATGAACTCAGTAATATGTAGCAGACAAATATAGTTCCACTCCATAAAATCTGCTGCCCTTCAGAAACTCCTGAGCAATAAACTTATTTCGTCCCGTCCTGAGCAATAAACTTATTTCGCCTCATAGCAGAAGTGGCCCTGGGTAGCATTGTGCAGGTGGTAATAAAAGTTGTAAAGCTATATAAATGTGGTATTGCTTTGATCAGACAGATCTGTAGAATAACACTGAAGGCGAACTGCGGGCAAATGTAAATAAAATCACGGAGGGCAGGGGTGGTGGAATCAAGGCATACTTACCTGTCCTTGCACCTGTGCTTGTCCTTGCACCCCCCCCCATAGCTTCAACACCATGGCCATGTCACAGGACCAGGAGATTCAGGAGGCTGGGAGGGAATCCCCTGTGCATGTTTTTTTTTTTTTTTACATTTTCCCCCTTTAATACAGATATAGCAAATGAAGATTTAGCAGTTGGCCTGCTTTATAGGAGAAGTCCAGCAAATTTTTTTGTTAAAGTATTGTATTGCCCCCCACCCCCCAAAGTTATACAAATCACTAGAGTTGATCAAACAGTGCTAATGTTCAGGTTCGTACGAACTCGAAACATCGGTATTTGACAGGAATACAACCTATGGGCCAGGCTGTATTCATGTTTTCCAGGAGGGACTCGGGCTGTCTCCACCTTTGCGGGAGTTTGCGGGAGTCAAATACTAATGGTTCGAGTTCGTACGAACCTGAACATCAGCGCTGTTTGATCATCTCTACAAATCACCAATATACACTTATTACGGAATATGCTTATAAAGTGCTTTTTTCCCTGCATTTACTACTGCATCAAAGCTTCACTTCCTGGATAAAATGGTGATGTCACTTTCATGGATAAAATGGTGATGTCACAACCTGACTCCCGAAGCTGTGTGGGCTTTGGCTGCGGGAGAGGATGATGGCAAAGGGACACTGAGGGACACAGGGCACTGGAGGGAGACTGCGCATCCCTCTCCAGGAAGTGACATCACCATTTTATCCAGGAAGTGACATTACCATGTTATCCAGGAAGTGGCATCACCATGTTATCCAGGAAGTGACATCACCATGTTATCCAGGAAGTGACATCACCATGTTATCCATGAAGTGACATTACCATGTTATCCAGGAAGTGGTATCACCATGTTATTCAGGAAGTGACATCACCATTTTATCCAGGAAGTGAAGCCTTGATGCAGTAGTAAGTGCAGGGAAAACAGCATTTTATGAGCATTTCTCGTATAAAGTGTATATTGGGGATTTGTATAACTTTTGGGGGGCAACACAATACTTTAATAAAAATTTCCGCCGGAGTTCTCCTTTAACTTCCACAAAATGATCTCTGCAAAAGAATTCATGCTTCTACATTGGTTGGCACCTAACGCAGACCTTGATAAGCTGAGATATTTTTGTAACAATGACTTATTTTTAAATGAAACTAGCAGCAGACCTTTCCCAACCATGCTGCTCAGGGAGAACGGCTCTTGATAGAAGGTAAAAGGTTCTTAGCTTTGCTGGCTGCACTCGGAGACATGACATCCACACTGGTACCGACAAACAGCAAAGCCAGCAGTCATTTCCCTCTTGCATAAGAAATGTGTCTCTGCACTTGTTACTTTTGATAGTGGGCAGGAAATGTCAAGCATTTGCTTATACAGCAGAACTAATGAACTTAGATTGCAAACCTCTCTCTTAGCAGCTGTGGGAAAATAGCCCCCATTATTTCAAGAGCCTCGTAGACATAGTTTCCTTTCATGTGCCGAGTGAACTGCCACTTTGTGATGATTTGCAAGATTTTAATAATTTCTCCAGTGCCCTGTTTGTCAAACTAGGGTAATGGAAAAGGACAGGATGTTGGCACATATTACCCTCCACAGAGCCCATGGATCACATTGGTTCTCTTAAGTCTGTGGAGCATGTGTGTTATTTGCTATCCTGTCCTATAACATTTATATCAAAGCTAAATCTCTGTCACTTATCGACTTACAGTAGGGACAAAGCGACTAAATATTAAAAAAGTGCTTTTTATTAAGAATCTCACAATAATATAGAAGCCAACTTGCTTGTGCTTAAATAGATTTATATGGCTCCGAAAGTTATGTTAGGCGGTAATATTATAATAATAGAAACATATCACCTTTGTTATAGTTGTTATATGCAATCCATTTAGGGGGGGCATTTATGAAACGTCCGCCCGAGATGTACGCCAGGGAGAAGGTGCAGATTTGTCCCTTCTCCCTGGCATACGCCTGCTGTATGCCCCACTTGCCCAATGGGCAGGCTGGGGGAGCTTGGTGGGGGGGCATGACAAGGCAGGGAGGAGGCGTGGGCTCCTCCCGTGCCTCATTTATCATGATTTATGCCTGCTTGTACGCCGGTCTTCATAAATCCCCCCCCCCCATGTCTTTGAGAAAAATTTCAGTCTTCATGTTGGTTCCACTTCTCCACTGACCAACGTGAGGTTAAAACTTAGGCTAAAAAAAAAACAACTTAAAAAATGAAATTTGCAACTTTTCACTAATAGTTGAATTTGGTAATTGACAAAAAGTGGGCATAGTCTTTAAGAAGATGTAGTTTTTGCGACATTTATAAGAAAAAATTGGCAACATTTTTTTAATGGTTATACATATACATTTTTTATGTATATGTATTTAAGAACAGACTGGTGGTCGGTAAGCTGGACAATGAGCTGGCAACAGTGTAATTGAAAGAGAAGCATATCAGAAAGAGAAGCTAGTTTGCAAAAATTTTAAACTTGATGAGTCCTGCTAGTTTAAATAGGTGCTGTCACTACATCTTGGGACATCTTGACGCTTTGGAATCCAGACCGGGCTCCAGCATCCTCTTCTCAGCTGATGTCACCCCTCAGGTGGGGTTTGGGAGCTGGTGGGGCAGTGTTTCACAGGCATGGGAAGAGTTAAGTAGTGCTTGGTTATTATGTTCCCCACTGTCCCTTAATCAATGGACTTCCCCTTTAAGGGGTTCAATTCAGGTGCAAGGACATTGTTCTTTGGAGAAAAATAACAAGTTGGTGGCTTTATTATATCCAACACTGCTATGTGGGTTCTCTTATGCATAGATTTTAACCCCTTCATGACGAAAGGTCTTTATTGCACGAATGTCCAGGTCAAACTAAAGCAGTGTTCTCCTTCGCCTTCTAAGAGCCATATCACTTTAATTTTTCCACCTGCAAGTTAGGGGCTCACATTTTTTGTACCATGATATATGGTTTTTATTGGTATCATATTGGTGTAAATGAGAATTGTTTTTATCCTTTATCCTTTTTTTCCTCTATTCATTTATAATGTGTTTACACTGTTAAATTCTGCACTCTACGATACTTAATATATTTTTTGTTATTATGTTACATATTTTAATTTGTAAAATCACAAAAGAGCATAATTAAAATTTTTATAAGGGGGGGTTACATTTAAAAATGAAAAGTTTTTCTTTTATTTAACACTTTTAAATCCCCCAAGTGGACTTATCATTAGATTGCCTATACTGATCATTGCATTGATCAGTATTATTGGCGCTCTTCTCGTAGAGTTTGCCTGATCATTTAGTGACTGTCATTGACTCCCTGCAATGGCTAATTATCATGGCGTTTAAGGGGTTGGTAGCGGGCAGCAGCATTTGCGGAGAATTTCACACAGCCTGTGTCCGCACAAATGACCACAAAATACAGTCATCACAGACCAAATAATTCTCAGCCACCAGTTAGTTAAACACCTGTATGAGTACAGCCCTTATTCTGTTCGCAAATCAGTCTAGTTTTATATATTGTTATGTCTGCTGTCAATTTAGGACAGTGTCACAGAAATAATTACCGGTATTATAGATGTAGGAAAAAGAGCTGGAAATTCAATTGCAGGGAAGGTCGGGAGACCAGATTTCTGCTGGCAGACTTTAATTAATAGGACATTCAAATTCATGATAACAGCTCATTGCTACCAGGGCTAAGATAACAACAAAGGATTAAAGGCAGTGCATATTTGAATCAATTTGAAAGGACAGCAGATATTGTAGTGTCAATACGATTTTTCCATTGTAAAGCAATAACTTTCCGTTTCCTTTTGAGCTATGCTCGTCATCTCTAATCACAGCATGGAGATATGATGGTACCTTATCTGATGGCAGCACAGCAAAAATATGTCGATGTGGCTAAGAAAGCCGAGCTCTCTCAGATCGCTTTCCAGAATACCGTTAGGTCATTGCAACTCATTTTAGCAATAAAATCACTTATTTTAACACAAATGTGGAGCATCAGCATAAACTGTCTAGTAGAGTTTAACCCCCAAGCACTTTAGATGGAATAAAAAAAGATAGTGTTTCAATTAGTGTAACACCCATTATACAGAAGTCCAGATAATGCTGAAGGATGTATAGTATTATGTGGCTGTGCAGCAGGAATAGACTTGTATAATGTTATTCTTTCCAGGCTAGCGCTAAACCTAGACTTTTCATCTTTCATGACCAATCTCTGTGTGTAAGAATGCACTTGGTATCTTAAGCCAAGCAAGTATCGGGCAATTTTAAGAATTGCTACTTTCTGGGATTTTTAGGTGATTTGAAAAAAAAGTAGAGCTGAAAATTGCTTCCGTAGTGGAACGTGGAAATTGCTTGGCAATGTGTTAAAAATCACTATAGGGCTATGTTCCCACTTTGCAATAATATTAGCGGAAGGCGACGTCCCGTTATCATGATCTTCATTGATGTCCATCTATGTTACAAGACAGCTGCCTTCCCCGATTTATTCCCGAATTGGCAACATAACCTAAGGGCTCTATTACACTGGACTATTATTGTGCGGAAAAAGCGTCCTGTGTAATTCTGGGCAACGATCGAAAAATCGCTCGTGTGTTGTTGATTGTTGATTTTGATCTGACCTTAAAATCATTGTTAATCGTTGGCTTATTATTTGCTGTAATTCCACATCCGTTCACTGTAATTCCACATTCGTTCACTAATCGTTCAGTGTAATTGCACATCATTCATTCTTTTGCTTAGATCAGATAGAGTAAACGATCTTAGTAACGATTGTTGTAACGGTCGTAACTAACGCTTATCGTTCTGTGTAATATGGTGAACGATTTTTAGGTTAACTATAAACAATCTTGTTTGCCATCTTTTATCGTTAATCATTAATCGTTAAAAAATCGCTTCGTCTAACTGGAACCTAAGTCTATGTTGACACAACGGGCGAAATTTATCAAGGGTTTTTGCTCCTATTTTCAGGTGAATAATTGGATCTTTCACCCATTTTTGGTCTATTTATGAGCCAGTATTCGACGGGTGAATATTTTTTAGATACAACTTTTTTTGATCTGCCTGTTTTGAGTTCACATAATCTGGGATTAGCTCCCAATTTATCATTTCCGACTTTTTAAAAAGTCGCACAAACAGGAACAAGCCTATGTCTGGTCAGTACCAGGTGAATATAATTTTGCAATTTTTGCATTTTTGAGACTTTTTACTTAGATAAATTCATTAAGGCAGTGCTACATTTTAATGAATCAGTCACAAGCTGTGGAACAAAATACACACCAATCCCCATTAGAATAGTTGCACACTTTAGACTCCTTAAAGGGGTTATCCAGCGCTACAAAAACATGACCACTTTTCCCCTTACTGTTGTCTCCAGTTCATAGAAACATAGAAGATTGTCGGCAGAAAAAGACCACTGGGTCCATCTAGACTGCCCATTTAGTATTTTTCTTTCTTATTATCTTAGGAAAGATGTATGTTTATCCCAGGCGTGTTTAAATTCTGTTATTGTAGATTTACCAACCACCTCTGCTGGAAGTTTGTTCCAGGTATCTACTACTGTTTCAGTAAAATAATATTCTCTCACATTGCTTCTGATCTTTCCCCCAAGGCTGACTCTGAGGTTTAAAGGTGGAGATGAGCAAAGCAAATCTGGCGATTCAAAATACACTGCGAATCGGACCAATCGGGCTTGCAAAGCGAATTCCCGACGATTTGATAAGGAAACTAGCAACAAAAAAACGAAATGGCGACCGCACATGCTGTCTGGAGCATCACTGGACTGGAGAAAGGGATTAACCATAAACCCTAGCGCCCATCCAATCAGCTACAGGCCCCTCTGTGATGTAAGCCCCTCACCATCTATATAAGGTGGTTCATTTACGGAGGTGGCCAGTCGGTTGTGTGTGGAGGAGAGAGAACAGGATGGCAGCAGGCAGTTAGAGTAGAGCAGGGAGAGACTAACAGAATGATATAGGGACAGAGGATATGATAGGAGGACTGATTGTGGGTGATTTTTTTGTTGTAGCTGCCAAACAAGTTTCCAGTTTACCAAGTAACTGTGTGCTTATAGGAATTCACTGGGACCAGTGAAGACACAGTTCACATTATTCATTCACTGGGCACTGTAAACTCCTATTTTCTGGGATCAGGGAATGGAGCGCCTTACATAATCAGCGCTCGCACTCCACTCCTACTGTGTTATACAAGTTGGGTTTCATTAGATTGGCTGCTTGACTGGCTGACTGACATTTTTTTTTTATTGGGATTTTTACAAGAACATACATTAACAAATTTGTCCTTCTGTAATAGTCCCAATTCTAAAGCTACTATAGTTTGGCTGTTCTGTTGAAATGTGTTAAAATTTGATTGGACAATATTAACGAATTTGATCCAAAATTTGTGAAGCTTGCTAAACAAATTACCATCTGCTTCGCTCTTCTCTATTCAAAGGTATTACGTTGCATGTTCCATACTGTATACAGTATATATACATGTTTTAGCCTTTTTCTGTTAAAGAATTAAATTGACTTTTAGAAAAAGTATTGCAAAGGATACAATCTTCTTATACGACTTATAAGACTCTGCTTATTTACTGAAGTTTTTGGAGTGTATAGCGATGCACTTCACCCTGCACACTATGGTAATCCATTGGAAAGCTTTTCCTGTTGAAGCATAGTGTATTGCTCATTAAATGTAAATATATTGGTAAATATGTATTTTATTCGGCTATGTCTTTCAGACTCTGCCTTATTTAGACTGCATTTATTAAATATATCTTTTAAACATTTCCAACTTACAATTTTTTATTCTTAGTTCTTCTTCTGTTTTTTTTTTTTATATTATTCTGTACTTTTTTTTTTTTATATACAAGAATGAAATTGTTTTTCACTACTAACCCACATCTAGATCGAAACTTCTCCATGTTGTTATTTATTAGATTGTTCACATATAAACAAATACTTGAAATAATTCTGTAGAGGAATACCAAAATATTCACTCAGCAGTCTGGGGATGAAAAAAACTGTCAATTCTATATTTGCTACACCTAAAGAGCAATACTATCTAAACAGGCAAATTGTACCCTCCATTTATTAGACTGGTACTGTTGAGCATGAAAGGTCAGCATCTGCCATGTTCTTTCCTCATCTTTTTTATGTGGTCCAGTTGCTGGCAGCAATTTTCTGTTTTTTTTTTTTTTTTTTTTTGTGCCATTACATAAATCCGGAGAGCATCGGTGCTGTGGGGACATTTTTAAAGCGACTCTTTACCCACAAACTGCTTCCCCCCCAAACCGCTTGTTCCATCAAATGTCTGTGCCCATGGCTTGCACTGCCTCTCCATCCCTCCTCCTCTTCATCATAAGGAATGCCCCAGGAGCCTATTCATCACTTCTCTAAACACTGCCCAGGTGCCTTAATGATTCAGCACATGTGCAGTGTTCAGACAGGTGATGAATAGGAGAAATCCTTCCAGGGGCATTCCTAATGATGAGGAGGACGGAGAGGAGGGACGGAAAGTTGGTGCAAGCCTAGGGCACGGGTACTCTAGGCCATGCCAATTTGACACAGGACTGCAAGTTGTTTTATCAGCACAATAACTGCATCAACTGCTGAATGGATCCCAGGACAGATCTTGAATTAATCCCTTAACGACGCATGATGGGTATACCGGTCATGCGGCCATTAAGGGGGATTAGAGAGGGCTCCCGCGATCGACCGCAGCGGCTAATTCCCACGGTCCCTGGCTATACATAGCAACCGGGGACCGCTGGCTGCAGAAAAAATGTAATAAAAAGTTATCAAAAAGTCGCATATATGCAAAGAGGGTATCAAAAGAAAGAAAAGATCGCGGCACGAAAAATGACACCTTATACAGCCCCATAGACCAAACAATAAAAGCTTTATAAGCATAGGAATAGAGCGATTTTAAACACATTTATTTTTCTTTAAAAGGTTTACATTTTTTAAAAGCCATTAATTAATATAAAAGTTATACATGTTACATATTGCTGTAATCGTACTGACTTGAGGAATATAGATAACATGTCATTTTTACCATAGGGTGAATGGCGTAAATACGAAACCCCTCAAAATAAAAGGAATTGCACCTTTTTTTCAAATTTCACTGCACATATAATTTTTTTTCTGCTTTTGCAGCATATTTTATAGAAAACATCAGTCTGTATTTGCAAAGTATAATTGGTGTCACAAAAAATTAGGGCTCGTCTGGGTCTTTAGGGGGAAATATGCAAGCGCAGTGGCCTTTTAAACATGAGGAGGAAAAAACGAAAGAGCAAAAATGAAAACTGGCTCCGTCCTTAAAGGGTTAAAAGCAGCTATGCACCTACTAGGAAGAGTACAGCTTGCTAAAAACTCTAACAGGGGCAACTACCACTAAAAGGGGACGCAAATATGTCTACATGTTGGGAGACTATCCTACTGTTCAGTTCTTCAGGAAGTCCTTCTGCTGACCAGGACTATTCCCCAGTGGTTGTACAAGATTGCTCTTTCGCCAAAGTACCCTGTTGACCTTTGCTCAATCTTTATGTGTAATTGTGAAGGATTAGTTTCAACTGGATGTAATCTCCTTTGGCCGTATTCCTTGACCTGGCACTCTGTGATCTCTTCCAGCATTAGGTAGTTCTGTCCAATATCCTGAGTATGGGTTATCTTTTTTCTACAACAAAAAAGTCCAGGACAAAGTTCTGTGCACCTTAGATAGGTCACCTAACTAAAACTACCTAAGAGACTGTTCAAGTCAAGTACAATCTAAAGCTTATCACTAGTACCTAGAGGTGTGTTGGGACATAGGAGGCTTACACCACTCCGAGCACTGTGACAAGAGCCTCAGAGGTAACATAACACTTAGCTCTGGGTTAGCACACACTTTGTAATACTGTTCCTTGAGGTTAAAAATATAAAGAAAAGATAAAGAAAATGTTGACAGGTGGAAGACTGGAGCGGTTAGTATACATTTCCCGCACAGTGTGTACCTGTGATGATCTGCCCTTCAAGATGAGTGACAAGATCTTCTGGTAATCCGGTAGGTTCCATCTCCATGGATAAGCAGATGCAGTCAGACTACAGTATATTGTATTATCATCTGATTGCGTCTCTGTATCCATGGAGACCCTACTTTTTGGATTAGCAGAGAACACTTTAAAGTCGTTCTAAATTTTAAAATCTAAATCAACAGGAAATATGATATAAAGCAAGTTTTATAATTTACATTCTTTTTTTTTCTTTATAGTTATCACAGAAAATACAGCACTTACTGTGTTCTGACTCTTTTTTTTCCCCCAAGGAGTCCTGTGTATCCCAGGTCATCTGAGCGCTCACAGAGAAGGCATTCATGTGATTGATGGACACATTGAGCCGTATTTCACATAAACTGTTGTTTTACATTTTGAAAGTTATAACGACAGGTACACTTTAAGGCAATGTTCACACAATGTAAGGCTGGGTTCATACTACGTATATTTCAGTCAGTATTGTGGTCCTTATATTGCAACCAAAACCAGGAGTGGATTAAAAACACAGAAAGCCTCTGTTCACACAATGTTGAAATTGAGTGGATGGCCGCCATATAACAGTAAATAACTGCCATTATTTCAATATAACAGCCATTGTTTTAAAATAACAGCAAATATTTGCCATTAAATGGCGGCCATCCACTCAATTACAACTTTGTGTGAACAGATCCTTTCTGTGTTTTCAATCCCCTCCTGGTTTTGGTTGCAATATGAGGACCACAATACTGACTGAAATATACGTAGTGTGAACCCAGCCTAGAACTAAAGATTGTGTTACTGAAGATCATCACGGCTGGTACTGCAGTACCGGCCGGATGATCTTCATTTCTGGTGAATTTGGAAGCAGACACATCTGTGTGCGCCTGCATCCCTGTTCACAATGTAGTGTGCGCCAATGAATAGCAGCCGCAGAAAACTGACATGCGGACGGATGGAATCCCGGCTGGAGCGTATACTATGGGGGATGTTTATGAAGTTCATCATTTTTTACACCTGGCTTACAAATGTTCCCGCAGCTCCGGAGCTCAGGGAATTTATGTAGAGGTGCATTGCCTCTACATAAATCCCGTACGCACGGAGCCCGTCCGAGCGAATAATCTGAAACCTATGCCAGCTCAGAGCTGTTGTAGGTTTCAGTATAATTTCCCCCCCGGAAAAATGGTAAAAGTGGAGCACGCAGAGGTCACAACGCACACAAATGCGGCCACACACCCCTCTCCGCCCCACTGGCGAAGGTGGTGCAGGTGGCACAAAAAGACCTTTTGCAAATATTTTTTCACCGATTGGGCTGATCTTCTCCGGAAAAAAGGCATTTTCGCCTTTTAATACATGTGTGTGCACTCCGGCTGGGTTTCCATTCATTCACATACAACGTAGGGGTTGTATAAATCATGGCTGTTGTTGCAAATTGCAACAATGGCCATGATTTATACAAAACATACCTGGTGTGAATATGACCTAAGGCTGTGGAAATGCTTTATGCTGCTTAGCAGCCTTTCAACAAATTTCTGGTTAATGAGCAACTGAGCAGCACGCAGTACTCGTGAGAACTTTGGGGATTACCATAACCCACCCGGAGCGATAATTCGCCCAATCGATCGTTTAACGATTTTGAAGCAACAATTTGGTTTTTATAACAATCAGCATTTAGATGAATAAATCGTTAGAAAAATCGTTTGGAAATTCGTAAGAAAAATCGTTATTGCGATCGTTTTTAAGATCGCTTAAGCCCATCTTTTACATAGGGTAAATCGGTGAAAGACTGTTTACACGAAGCGATCTGCGAATTTTCGGCGAACGACGCAGGGCGATTTAAGAACATGTTGAAAGATCAGAATGAACGATTTATCGCTGGTCGTTTGATCGTTTGCTGTGTTTACACGGTACGATTATTGCTCAAATGCGATAGTTTATGAGAAAATTCGAACGATAATCGTTCCGTGTAAACGCAGCATAAGGTTAGACTTTAGCAGCTGGAACTAGTTGTTGCTCAACTGCTGATCAGCTGATCGGTGCAGCGGCAACTCCCAGAATTAAGCTGTGTATGGCCAGAAATAAACCATGTTTTCAGTGGTGGTGCTGTTAACCATTGACACCCTGACCCCTCTCAGATTTTTTTTGCTTTTCACTGAAATCTGCTATAAAATATCAGCAAGTCTCGTTGCTGTTTACAGCATCTGGATGTCACAAATGAGTGAGAGATTTTTTCGAGAACCTGTTTTTATCCCTGAACTTGCTGACCTTTTGCATTTCGGAGCCACTTATTATCTCCACTCTCCCGTATTGGCTCATATAATTGGATCTATTAAAATCCCCATGGCCCTACCCTTACTCAGAAATTGAAAGAGGTCTGATGATGCCTTCATCAACAGACTTATTGGACAATCTAAAATGAATTTGAAGTCACCTTTAGCAAAGTGCAGACTCGGTCGTATTTTACTGTTTAATAAAAGCAAACAGGTAAATCCTTGCACATTGTCCGGTATTTGAACGCTCGTTGTTTACTGACATTTGAATTAATTCAGGTGGCTTAATCCACCTCTGCTCCTCAGTTCATTCGCACATTATGATATCGGAGTGAGGATATTTATTTATTTGTTGCTCTGACCTTTCTCGATTCCAATGGACATGTTTTTGGTCTCATAATATTAGCATTTGAAGGTTTGTAAGGACCCAGCTGCTTGGCATAGTTATTGCATTACATTAACATTTCTGACACCAGTTTAAAGAAAGCAAAGTACTCGAGGTAAGTCACATCTGAATGATAAGAAAAAATAACTACATAAATAGGCTTAAAGGTTCGGAGGAGTCAGCTATACCCTGGCATAAAACAATTCGCATAAGTCTACCTCACCTTAGAATAACACTTATTCCTTCTTCATTGACTGCCTTTTTCCCCTAAACATAGAGTTTTTTTTTTTTTTGCTTTTTTTTAACAAATGTTTTAGTTTTTTAACATTTTTGTTTAATTTTTTTATTACATTATTTTTTTCAAGTATACATTTTTTATTTAGTTTTTTGAGCCAAAACCAGCAGTGGAATGGAAAGTAATAAAAATATGTATGTATTCAAATTTATATGGTATCAATTAACCCCTTATTAATTGCTGGAAAGCCTTTATATGGCAGTCTTTATATGGCAGTCTAATGGGCCTTAATCCAACCAATTTTTTTAATTTAATTTTTTAAAAGGGTCGGAATAAATATATGTGGCATTCCTGCAATCCTAGTATCGGGATCATCCCTAGATTGCAGTAGCTTAGCAGTCAGCATAAAAGCCAAGACCCCGGCTGTAACTATTTGAAGTGGAGAAACCTCAGTTTCAGGTAGTTTAACCGGTTAAATTTCATAGTCAAATCATGACTGCAACAGGTAACCAATAAGCCAATGCCATTTACCCTATTGGAAGTCCAGTGACGAGAGCACAAGCTGCTGATCAGTATCTACAGTATGTATGCCAGGGGCCTTCCAAAGACCCTCAGGCCTGCCATGTATATGCCAGCTGTACTTGCTAATAGACTCAATACACTGCACAACAGTAGTAGTACAGTGTATTTTATTAGCGATCAGGAGATCACTTGTAAAAGTATTTAAAATATAATAAAGTATATCCCCAACCTACGCCCAAAAAGTAAAATATATATAAAGCATACGTAGTAATAATAATAATAAAAAAAAGCTTCTTACCATGCTATAAAATATAACATTATTTATTCAGCACAGTGAATGCTGTAAAAACATTTAAAGTGTACCTGTCACCCAAAAAATGTTGACTTGTCAAATAGACATGTCAAAGGTTTTTATCGGGCTCTGTACTGCCGCACAGCCCCATCAAAGCTCTGTATCAATGTCAAGAGATGCGCCCAATAGACTTTCATTATGCGGTCGTTTCCTCATTTGACACACAGCTTGGAGAGTATGACTTCTCTCGGCTCATTCTCCAAATCATTTGTTGTGTGATCACTTAGGGCCCTATTCCACCAGACGATTATCGTTCAGATTATCGTTAATTTGTTCGAATCTAAACGATAATCGTTTGGTTGAAATGCAGTTAATGATTAACAACCGAACGAGAAATCGTTGATCGCTTTATAAGACCTGGACCTATTTTTATCGTTGCTCGTTCACAAAATGTTCGCAAATCGTTCGCATTGAATAAGACGTCGTTCGGTCGTTCGCAGTAGATACGAACGCAATAGCGAAGAAATAGCGAAGAAAAAATGATCGCAAATACGATCATAAGTAACGATTATCGTTCCATGAAAATGAGTGAACGTTTTCAGGTCTTTCGCAATAGCGGTTGTTTGAGATCGTTAACGATTATGCGAACGATAATCGTCCGGTGGAATAGGGCTCTAAGCGGGAGATTTATCAAACTGGTGTAAAGTAGAATGGTCTTAGTTGCCCCTAGCAACCAATAGAAACTTTGACATGTCTTCCTGACATATGTCCAAAGTGTTTTTGGGGACAGCCTCTCATTAAAAACATCCCCCAAAAATCTTCTTTTATTAGGGAATTGGGTCATGAACTTGGTTGTGATACAGCGAAGGTGAATTTCCTGATAAAAGAAGACTGCATTGGTGAGTGAGGATCGTATTTCTTTTTGAGATTACCTTGTATGATTTGGTTTATGTGGGGCTGAGCACCGCTGGGATTTTTCACTCCACATGGAGACCTTTGTAGTGACTGCAAAGCCTGTGGAGTTACTCCTGGTACTTGAGAAGAGCAGAGCCGTTCTGCTGTGTTCTTTGATTCAATGATATATAATTAAAAAACGGTATAAATAATATACATTTTCTCGCAAAAAGATCTACACCTAGCTTTGTCACAAGAAAAATAAAAAAGAAAGAAGGCTATTGATCTTGGAATATGGCGACAGGTTTTGTTGTTTCTATTGTGCCAAAGTAGTAATACCTAAAAAAAACTAAGCCTTGAGAATATACTTATTAGGTTATTTGTACCACACTTTGAGTAGCTTAATATTAAAGAGAAAAATTGCATTTATTCCATTATCCCCTTCCCCAAAAAAGAGTTAGTAAAAATGAATCAATAAGTTACATGAATCCCAAAAAAGTGCCATTAAAATGTAAAATTTTCCAGCAAAGCAAGTTCTCATATGGTTATGTTTTTTTTCTTTTTTTACTTTATTTATAACAATTTTTAATAACAAAACAGAGGAATGTTGCTAGTTCCTCTGGAATGCAACTGGGACAACAGGGGAAGCATGCCTGGGTGCATCTAACATGCCAAAGTTGCATCATTACGCCACTCATCCTATCCACTATATCCTATCCACTATATCCTATCCACTATATCCACTATACACTGCAAACACAATATAACCTCTATGTAACATGGAAAAAAAATACATGAAAACTCTCTTTCTTTTACAGTAGTATGGACAGAAAAAAAACATTTTAAGTCAAAGAAACATTTTCTTGCACCCCTTTAAGTCAAGTTGCCTATAAAAAAAAAGTCTTATAGCAGCCAGCTATGAAAAAACTGATCACTAAGGTCTAAAATAGGTTGGTTTATAAGGAATTTGTTTTGTATTCATTCTGTAAACTTTTCAAAATTTCTTGTTCATTATAAAATTATATGACAATTACATATTAGATTATGTGGATTTCAATTTACTCTGCTTCACTGTGCTGTGGCTGCAGAGCTCCTGACAATGTCTATTGTAATGTCTATTCTAATGCTGCATTTATACGGAATGATTATCGTGCGAATTTGCATGATAACGATCGAAACGCTGTTAATGATCAAACGACGAGCGAGAAATCATTCATTTTGATCGTTCAACAACTTCTCAAATCCTCATTGATCTTCGCAAAAAATACGCAGATCGTTCCGTGTGAACAGTCGTTCGCCGATTTAACCAATGTGTGAGATAGGCTTAAGCGGTCGCAAAACGAATTTTCTGTACGATATATCGTACCATCTAAACGCTGATCGTTATGAAAAAAAAAAACGGTACTCCGACATCGTTAATAGTACGATCGGGCGAATTATCGTTCCGTGTAAACGTAGCATTAGTGTTAGCGATAGCTAAGACAAGGTATTTCGCAGTCCTTCAGTTCCTCATACAACCACTGATGGCGCCTTACTGCTGCTCATCCAAAAAAATAAATAAATAAATAAAGTGCTACCTACCTCCTGGGGGGTATACTGTACCTGTCCTCTACGGAGGACATTCCTGCAAATTGGGGGGGGACATATCTGTCTACCTGGGAGACTAACTGCCTACTGAGGGAAGTATCTTGCTAATGGGGGGCATACCTCATTACCCAGAGGCCCACGTTCCTAATGAGGGGACATACCTGCAATAGGGAAGGACTGCCAAAGACCTCTGTGGGAGACCTATGTACTTAATGGAGAATTTTTCTAATGAAGGCTCTACTTATTTACCTACTTATATTTTGCAGGACACCAATGGGGGCTATAGATGGGGAGATTCTGTGGGATGGGTGTTGGAAAAATGCAAAGCCTGAGACATTTTTCATTTAGATTCTGCAGAAACGAGTCATACTGGTACAAGTTATCATGGCAGTTTTAGACAGATGGAGAAGAAAAAGAAAGAAGTGAACAGGAACTGAGAGGAATCTAGACGTATAAGAGATATGATAATACAGAGAGCTGACAGCTGTGTTATAAATGAATGAATGAATTAAAGAATTCTGACCCCAAAAAGCAATTGAGAAAATCATTATGATGATTGAAATGTGAAGCTAGAGCTCATCTATAAAACAACAATCAATATCATAATTAGGCATGAGCGACGTTGGATTCACAGTGAAGTTTGCAAAAAATGTGCTTAGTTACCAAAGCAAATTTTTGCAAAGCTTCATTTTAAAAAGTAAAAAAAAAGAAAAGAAAAAAAGGTTTGCTCACCTGTCTGTGCTCCCCGGTGGCCCCTTAAGCCCCCTACAGCCCCCTACAGCCCACTTAGCCAAGTACTGACTGACTGAGATGGGGCAGTGCCCCCACCAGTGATCAGCTGAGCAGGCTCTCAGTCTTCTGTCTTGACAGAAGACACTAAAAACCAAGAGGAGGACACCGGGAGAGTGTGAACAGGTAAGTATAGATGAGTGAACTTTGTGAAACATACAAAAACAGCCATATACCTGCAATTATTTAGCTGTTTTAGTGGGTTTGTTAAGGTTTTGTTTGTATAGTTTTCCAATTTTGTGGTAAAAAATTGTGAGCCTTGCAAACTGAATTTTTCAAAAACTCATTCATCTCTAATCACAATGTTATAAATTCAATCCATTTAGCTACAGAGATCAGTTGCAAAGTATATAAAATTTATAAAAACAGGAGTTCTAAATGAGAACCGTCTATGCCTGGCAAACATGGAGGACAACCGGCAGGAGATATTCTAAAATCCTAATGCTTTTGTATAAGGCATTCACAAAGTAAAAGCATTACTAAATGCACATCTGTCATACGCCTTGTGCTTCAAGTCTTCATCTTTTTTTTTCATGCTGAAATATTTCTTTTCTGTGCCTATTCCTTTTATCATTTAAATTTGTGACTCTATTATATAATTATAAAGCGGTAGGAATTTCATTGCAAAAAAAGATAAAAAAGTACCATATAAGAAGCTGTTATTCATATGAATGCTTGAAGAATCAGACACCAAGTGAATGACTTGTGACTTAGAAAACTTATCGGAGATGGGATTTCTATGAAACTTTGACTATGCAAAAAGGGTTTTGACAGTCTGTGTTTGGCTTTAAAACCGGCAACAAATGATTTGTAAGATGTGAAACATTTTCATATTGAGTAATATTATAATCACTTCCATAATTATACAGTGGTGGGAAAAGTTTTTTTTTTCTTCCTTCTTGCAGATATCTCACTTTATGGTATTGTACAGGTTACTGCGCGTTTCTGTTCTTTTAATGAAATTTAATATTAGACAAAAGAAGTCTAAGTAAATGTACAATGTCCTTTATAAAGTATTGTATTCATTTAAAGGGGAAATTTAATCAAAATAATCTTTTACATAAAAAAGGCTCTAATATCTATTCTCTTATTGGAAATCTGCAATATTCAAAGAAAAGGCACTTTTAAAGTCAAGAACAGTAGCCCAGGTTTATAACTGTGAGGCCAAAAACTGTACAATATGCCTATTGAAACCAATCACAGGTCAGTTTTTATTGCAGTTTTTACCACTAGTTGTTAAATCTTGCCCGTGACCTCAAAATTGTGAGACTAGGGTTAACACATTTTGCACAGCTCTATCCTTCTGAAAAGAGTGTTAAAGAAGAAGTCCTCTGACTGAATCATTCTGGTGAAGGCGGGGCCTGAAGATACAGCCGGCGGCCGGACTGGAGGTGACGTGCTGGATCCTAAGCAGCGTGGATGTAATTATACACTGCTGCATGGCATCTTCAAACTGACAGCACAGATATTTACATATCCCAGAACCCAATATTTACATATCTATGCTGTCATACACAGTTTCTGTCCGTTTTCTCATTGCCGGACGCGCATAACCCTTTTTACACAGGACGATGTGTGGACGGCAACAATAAATTTAAAAGCCTGCTCTAAACACGCGATCAGCCAAGGATTGGGCATTTGCTCCGTCCTCGGCTTATCTGAGTGACTTTTACATGGGCCTATTATCGGTCGCAGGAGCGTTTCTAGCAACAGTAATCGGCCTGTGTAAAAGGCCCTTTAGTCTCAAATCTTCAAATTGGCAAAACAATTTGCTCATATTGTGGCTCATATTTCCAAACTGCAGGGATCAGAACATGTGCTCCTAACTCTTTTACTACTGATATCTTGAGAAATCAAGAAAAAATATGTATATATTTTCAACCAGTTTCATTAGGGGATCTTCACATGTGATTTTCACTGGCAGTTGGTAGGGGGACCCGGCTTAGATGCTGACGGATAACCTTCCATGGTCCCAGCACACAAATCAGTATAACACAAAGGCAGGTAGGTCGGCACTACAAAAACCTCATGGCATGCAGGCTCCGCTTGGAGTGGGAACTAGTAATGGAGACTTCACAAGATAGACTTGCAAAACAATATACTTTAAAGGGAAATGAACAAGCCGCACTCACCATTCATGGCTGAAAGGGTGTCCTTACTGTGTCTGATGTTTTTTTATTGTGGACTAAAGATTGGAGCACGATAAATGGTTAGTGCGGTTCTTTCATTTCTCTTTACAATATACAGTATCTTTACACAAATCAGTATAACTTTCCGAAACCAGTTGATCTTAAAACCTTAATTTGAATATATATATATATATATATATATATATATATATATATATATATATATATAATTATTTTTGTTGGGAGTGGGAAGTAAAAGGTTTCTAATGTGCAGTTTTAGATGTGACCTTTAAATCTGTGCCCTTTCTGCCCAGATCAAACGTAACAATTGAACAACAAATGAAGGTTAGTGTGCTGCTTCTTATAACAGATGCTAATTGCTATATTAAATCTTTTGTATAGGTTTCTAACTATACAATATTCAGGTATCAGATCCAGTGTAAAACCTCATTATGAGTCATGGATCATTTCCATTTCGTATTATTTTGCGGCATATATCCAGCACTAGAGAATTGAGTTGATGAACAGATTAGTAAATCAGTTCCCGTACACTTTATATATTTGTGTTCTCATATAATTTATGCTCAGCTGACTGCTTTACATCCAAATGCGTTCATAGTTCGAATGCTGCACCAGCCATTCACATTGCCAGAACTACATATTGCAATGTGTTGTACATTTTACTTGATGTTTTCTATTGTAGGAAAACAAAAGTGATTTTTCTCTACAAATGGGTACTTTATATTCGGACTTACCCTGAGATGACAGGGACAAACCCCTTTCAAAATAATTGATCATAATCAAAGTCAAACTTGTATTTTCCCTCTGGATGATGTAAATGAATAAACCGATAAATAAAGTCACTTTCCTCATACACAGTCTCTAGCACGTATAAGGTTCATTTCACCTGTGAAAGCTTAGCTAGAGCTGAGCTGTCCATGGTTCTCAATGAATGTATGCATCATCCTTTTATTGAAAATTTGGTACAACATAACAGGTCTGCATAAGACTATAGACAACCGGGATATGGAGAAGGGAAGGAAACAAGGTATAATGCCAGACAGTCCAACCATAGCTGCCTGTGACTATTAGGTACCAAGTACATATACTACATATAGAGTATAAACATACAGTACACAATTGGAATTCTATAAAATCTAAATTTTTGTGATTCATTTTAAATTATTCACTCATACAGTAGAAGGGACAACTGTTAAAGGGGTAGTGCGGCGGTAAAGAATTATTCACAGAATAACACACATTACAAAGTTATACAACTTTGTAATGTATGTTATGTCTGTGAATGGCCCCCTTCCCCGTGTCCCACCACCCCCACCCGTGTACCCAGAAGTGTGGTGCGCTATACATACCTGTCACGTGCCGACTCGTCTCTGATCTTCAGTTATTGAAGTCATCTTCGGACGGCCGGGCCGAATCCTGAGTCCATGTGTGTTATTCTGTGAATAATTCTTTACCGCTGCACTACCCCTTTAAAGGTAGAAGTTCCTGCCCCATTCAAAGTTTCTTAAAATCTCCTGTACTATTGATTTAGCAAAAAATAAAAATTAAAAAATAAAAGAACATTGACACTTTAAAGGAGAACTCCAATCAGGACCCTATTTTTCTGAATCCCCAGCAAGGGTGAAAAAAACCAACATCCATTTACCTCCCAAACTCCAGTGCTGCCGCCCACATTCCACTGCTCCAGTGTCTGGCTGTTTCCTGGTCTGGAGACGGGACTTGGCGAGTGACACAGCAGGCCTGCTCAGCCATGCAGCATAAGAAGCAGGACACCACTACAGTTCCATCTGAAGACCAGAAAGCGGCCAGATACCTGATTGGTGAAATGCGGGCGGCAGCGCTGGAGCCAGGGAGCTAAGTGGATGTGTATTTGTCTTCACCAGGGCCGCATCTGCCATGAGGCGAAGTGAAGTCTTCGCCTCACTCGGCAGCTCATAGGGCCTTGCAGGGGGCGGCACTGGCCGCCCCTGCACAGTGAGCGTTCATGCATATATTATATGCCTGACCGCTCACTGACTACAGGAGCAGAGATATCAGCCACAAACTGATGTCTCTGCCACTGTATGCCTATTCGGGGCGTGCTACGCTAATAGCATACCGCCCACGGAATATACGTGCAGAAGCAGGGACTCCAGTGTGATGCCGGACTCCCTGCTTCTGCACTATAGGAGCGGATGTCAGCTGTGTCTGTGTCCTTATTAGGAGGCACACACAGCTGACAGGAGGCTCAGAGCAGGGAACTATCAATTCTCTGCCCTGTGCCATTCACTTCTAGATCGCAGGCTGTGTTAGTGCTGCGATCTAGAAGTGATCTGGAGCAGCCAGTGATGTCTTCCTGGTCAGGCTGCTCTATGAGATCTGTGATCAGCCTGACCAGGAAGCATCCAGGAGGCTACAGCAGCAACAGCAGCAGCGTGGGTTGTGACTATCAGCGTGGGAACGATTGGTGAGGTGAGTAGCTGGCCTGTTTGTTTTTTTACTTTGCTGAAGATGGGGGGACACAGAGGGGGATTATAAGGAGATGGGGGGACACAGGGGGGGATTTTATGGAGATGGGGGGACACAGGGGGGATTATATGGAGATGGGGGGATTATATGGAGATGGGGGGATTATATGGTAATGGGGAGACACAGGGGGGATTATATGGAGATGGGGGGATTATATGGAGATGGGGGGGACACAGGGGGGATTATATGGAGATGGGGGGGATTATATGTAGATGGTGGGACATAGGGGGGATTATATGGAGATGGGGGGATTATATGGAGATGGGGGGACACAGGGGGGATTATAAGGAGATGGGGGATTATATGGAGATGGGGGACACGGGGGATTATATGGAGATGGGGGACACAGGGGGGATTATATGGAGATGGGGGGATTATATGGAGATGGGGGGACACAGGGCGGATTATAAGGAGATGGGGGATTATATGGAGATGGGGGGGGACACAGGGGGGATTATATAGAGATGGGGGGACACAGGGGGGATTATATGGAGATGGGGGGACACAGGGGGGATTATATGGAGATGGGGGGACACGGGGGGATTATATGGAGATGGGGGGGACACAGGGGTGATTATATGGAGATGGGGGGACACAGGGGGGATTATAAAGAGATGGGGAGACATGGGGGATTATAAGGAGATGGGGGACATGAGGTGATTATAAGGAGATGGAGAGACACAGGGGGGATATGAGGAGATGGGGAGACACAGGTGGGATTATAAGGAGATGGGGAGACACAGGAGGGAATATGAGAAGATGGGGAGACACAGGTGGAATTATAAGGAGATGGTGAGACACAGGAGGGAATATGAGGAGATCGGGGACACAGAGGGCTTATGAGGAGATGGGGAGACACGGGATTCTGAGGAGATGGGGGACACAGGGAGGAATATGAGGAGATGGGGGACACAGGGGGGACTAAGGAGATGGGGGATTATGAGGAGATTGTGGGATACAGGGGATTATGACTACATGGGGAGATGGGGATTTTAACTACATTGGGGCATGGGAGGAGGATTATAGCTACATAGGGACATGGGAGAAAGATTATGACTATATGCGGAGATGGAGGGGATTATAATAAAGGGAATTATTCATATTGGGGCACTATGGATAGGGTATTGTATAAGGGTGAAGAGAGTGTTGGTAAATTGTGGAGCCTAAAATGTCTGTCCGATAGATGCTGCTGGGACAAGTCATGGCTTACAGAAGTCTTCACGATTGAGCCGGATTCGAATGGAGAAGAAGCGAGAAATTGAACGACTCTGATGAGAGAAGACGTCACCTGTGAGTCACTGGATGTAACTGTACCCTGATCACTATACTGTCACTATGTGGGGGTAATGCTGGACTCTATACGGTAATTTTTTTCAGTAGCAGTACTGGTGGTATTGATCAGTCATTAAGATGGGGTAGCGTGTTCAGGATGTGGTGGTATTGTTCCCTTGTGTAGTGATAATATTGGCGATAATATTTTGTCACTACGGGGTGGTGATGTGCAGTCATTATGTAGTGGTATTAGGTTTTTATATGATGTTGATCTCAGTTTAGTGGGGGGGGGCGCTATTTCAGTTCTCGCCTCAGGCAGCAGAAAAGCTAGAATCTGCCCTGGTTTTCACCTATCCCCTCTCTGGATTTCTCCGTTAAGCTCATGAGTGATGCTATGGTTAACAGTTTTGGGGCTGCACCTTGTG
This sequence comes from Dendropsophus ebraccatus, assembly GCF_027789765.1. NCBI lineage: Eukaryota > Metazoa > Chordata > Amphibia > Anura > Hylidae > Dendropsophus > Dendropsophus ebraccatus. The sequence continues at coordinate 20,992,962 of NC_091464.1, forward strand.
CTTTGATATAATCTTTGGCTAAGTTTTTATTTCACGATTAGAAAAAAAAAATGGTTTCCGATTTGTACCACAACATACTTTTGATTGAGCCATTGATTTTTAATGGACCAACATAGTCAATATGTGACTTTGGTCAATTTTCTCAGTACACAGTTTAATCTTGTAGAATTCAGTAGCATAGTAGACCATGTCTTGGACCGAATGACTAGTTGTTTATGTAGCTCCATTAAACTTAGCAGGTCCGTCAGGAGTACTGTGTGATATATGTCAGCAACCTTTGTGGGCAGGTTGCTTATGATTGCCCGTATGTACAGGGAACATTTGATGGGAACATAGCCTTAGGACATGCTCTCTTGGGGGAAAAAGAAAATCTGCAAGGTTTCTATGATGGTACTTTAGCTGTAAGACCTAAGTAAGGGCACTTCTACATGTGGTCAGCCGTACATGACCACAAATGAATGTGGATCAGCGAGATCTGCGTTTGCTTGCAGTGCACAATCATGGAGCTGGTTGCAAAAACAATTGCTGTATCATTGATGTAGCCATTGAATGCATTGTTATTGGCTCCTGTTTAGACAGAGAGATGTGTGGCTGATAACAATTTTACCGGCTGCACAAAAGAACAAATCATCCAATGAGTGAGCATTTGCTCACTTGTTGAAAGAGAGACTAAACACAGGAAGTCACGATCACCTGACCACAGATAAAGCATGAATCATTTGATTGACAGAGGCATTGAGCCATCACTTTCTGTACTGGCCGGGACTTCCTGCGCTTAGTCTCTTTTTTTCATACAGCACAAGACTAAAGAGCTACCTTCTGGAGACTGGACCTAGATACAAGTAAGTATAGCTTTATTTTAAAGCATGATAACAAAAAAAAATCGGAAAATCAGATTTAAAAAAAAATGTCAATCAGCCAGTCAGTCATCCAATTTCCTCTTTCCTCTCCCCTCTGTCCCTATATTGCTTTGTTAGTCTCTCCCTGCTCTGCTGTAACTGCCTGCGGCCATCCTGCTCTCTGCTCCACACACAGCTGACTGGCCACCTCCGTTACCGAACCTCCTTATACAGAGGGTGAGGGGGAGGTACTGATATCATCCACAATCAGCCATCCTATCCTCTCCTCTCTGTCCCTAAATTGCTCTGTTAGTCTCTCCCTGCTCTGCGGTAACTGCCTGCTGCCATGCTGCTCTCTCCTCCACACACAGCCAACTGGCCACCTCCTTTACCAAACCGCCTTATATAGAAGGGGAGAAGGAGGGGATGACATCACGGAGGGGCCTGTAGCTGGTAGGACAGGCACTTGGGATTATAGTTAATCCCTTTCTCCCTTCCAGTGATGCTCCAGACAGCATGTGCGGCCTCCATTTTTTTTTTTGTGTGTGAATTTCCTTAACAAATGTCGAGGAATTCGCTTCGCAGAACAAAGCGAATCGAAAGCGAGATTCCCAAAGAATCTTGATTTTCCGGATTCACTTTGCTCATCTCTACTTTTCGATAAAGGACGCCACAAGGTATCAACACTAAGGGGAAGTGCTATTAAATCCCTTTAAGTGCAGTACCCTATAAGTGTGATGAAAAGGGAAGCCCAATATGTTAGAGGAGCTCCGCAGAAGGGATGGAACCAGTTTAATGGGATGTTTTAAGTGAAGTACCTGATGTAAAGATTTTCCCAGCCACAAATATATAAAATAAAATCTCAAAGCACCAAACCATTAAGAAGAAGCTCATATCTTGTGAGCAACAGTAAATCAGTCGCAATGAGAAGTGAAATATTGCTTCTTGAAATTTCAGAGCTTCTTTCATTTAATAAACTGCCAGAAAAAAAAAAAAGAAAAGAGCTACCAAGAAGTTTTCATTTCACTTTGATGCAAATACACTTTCTGCTTGTTACTGAATCTTTGGTGTTCTGCAACTTGCAGATGTTAAACGCCAATTAAATTAATGACATTTCTGGTTCTCTGTTTCATTGTCATTTTTATTGCCTTGGTATATGTGTGAAATGTCAGTTTTGATCAATTGGATTGTTTTTCTTTTTGCTTATTTCATCCTTCTCTCTGTAGCATATTACATGTACGCGGCGCAGGCTGCATTGTTTTCAGAAATAAAAAAAAAATAAAAAAAATAAATAAATAAAAAAAATCCTCATTGTTGCTGTTAAGAAATTGAAATGGAATTGTTTGCTTTCCCTCTCCCCTCCACCCCTGCTTTTTGCTGCTGTTTCACAACCAACAAAACTATTTCCCTGGAAAAAGATTAACTTGATGGATGTAGCAGCCTCAGTGCTGTTTATGAAAAACAAGAAGTATTCTTGAAATGTTACATTTATATCCCACAGGGAAAAATGCTAACATGCTTGTGAACCTACAGTTAATTGCATCCTAGGATTTTAACACATAAAACAGGTGCCACTGTACAATGTGTAATTGTCCGGTTGTTGAAGCGTGAAGTTGGGAATGTCTGAGGACCACCTGGAGGGTCTTACCTCATTCCATATATTTTGCAACCAGGTGTTGAGCTTCTATATACAAATGGTGTGAAATTGTTTTAATATTGTAGAATTCTGTCATGCTAATATTGTATATAACATTTCTAAAATTGGCATGCAACACCTTGCTTACCACAGGTTTCTCTTAAAGCAACTCTGTACGCACAATCTGACCCCTCAAAACCGCTTGTAATCCAAGATCTGTCCTGAGGTCCAATCAGTAGGTCATGCAGTTATTGTCCTAAAAAACAACTTTTAATCTTGCAGCCCTGTGTCAAATTGGCGTGGCCTAGAGAGAGTGTGTGTAATAGGATTGCGACCCCCCCATCCCTCCTCATAATTAAGAATGCCCCTAGAACATTCTCTCCTATTCCTCACATATATGAACACTGCACAGTTGCCTTAACGATCCAGTACAAGTGCACTGTTCACACAGGTGATGAATAGGAGAAAATGTTCCAAAGGCATTTCTAATGATGAGGAGGGGAGGAGGGACAGAGGGGTGTTGCAATCCTAGGGCATGGGTACTCTAGGCCACACCAATTTTACCCAGGGCTACAAGTTTTAAAGTTGTTTTTTAGGACAATAACTGCATCACCTGCGGAACGGACCCCAGGACAGATCTTGGATTAAAATCAGCTATCCGAAGGTACAAGTGGTTTGGGGGGGTCAGATTGTGGGTACAGAGTCGCTTTAAGGGGAGGCTGTCATTTTTTAAATGCTGTCTAAACTGTGGGAAGGAAGTTATAGAACAGGAGGAGCTGAGCAGATTAAGGCTATATTCACACTGCAGTATCGGCCAGATAAACATTATTTGATTTTAATTGGAATACGGTAACATTTGGGTGTGCTGGCACTCCAATTAACCATTGACCACAGTGTAAAGTATGGCTGGGAGCTATACTCTACACTGTGAGCACAGCCTATTTTCTACTGTCGCTGTTTACTGAAACAATTGTTGTTGTACAACCAAATACAGTGTGGAGACTTGGCCACAGGCTAGGTTCAAACTATGTAAAAGCAATGTCCGTTGTTTTAAAATAGTGGCAATTTTTTAACACGAGCCATCCACTCAGTTTTAACAGTGTGAGAACATAGCCTTTCTGTGTTTTCAATCTATTCCGAGTTTTCATTGTAAAATACTGACCAAAATACTGAGCAAAAATATTTTGTAAACACAAGGGCCGTGATTATTACGAAAATGTACATAGTATACGCCCCGGACGGGATCTCTCGCAGTGCTACGAACAACTGACATGTCAGTTTTCTGCGTCCGCTATTCATTGAATAGCGGTTGAAGAAAACCATGTCAGTGCACACTTCGGAGCGAGCGGTTACGGCCGCTTGCTCTATAGTGTGCTAGGAGGAGTTCTAACGTGGGCGCGCACATATGCGCTCACATCAGAACTCTGCAGCTGCAAAGATCATCTGGCTGGTACTACAGTACCCGCCGGGACTATCTTTTCAGAGACCGACCGTTCAGAGTTTCAGAGTCCGGCCGGGTCACAAAACGGCCGGTCTCTTACAGCATGTGAACATGGCCTTACACAGCATGGAGAGTTCAGGTCTCTGTAAAGTTGGTGATGTCACGTCACATAAACTACCGACACCTGCTCTAGCGGTGGAAAGGACTGAAGCAGCAGGAGTTGGCAGTTTATGTGACGGGACATCACCAACTTTACGGAGACCTCAACATGCCGTGCTATAGTAAGTGCAGGGAAAGTGCACTATAGGTTAAATTCCCATAATAAGTGTCTATTAGTAATTTTCATAACTTTTGTTGGGAAATAACATATCTAAAAAATTAGATTTTGCCCAGACCTACCCTATAAGTGGTAAAAAAAAATTGAATATCATAATGACAGTGCTAAGTTGGTGAAGACTTCGGAGGATAAGGAGTTAGGAACACGGAACTGATAGGTTGCTAGGGGCAACTAAGCCAGTTTCACTTTACACTATGTGTGATAAATCTCCCCCTATGATACTGTATAATTCAGCAACAATCCTTGGGATGCTTCTGCCTAAACTACTTGCTTCAAACATTCAGCAAGTGTTAATTTTTATTTTTTTTAAAGAGGCCTGTGTCATGTAACTTTACAGCTACAACCTTAGCCTATGGTCCACACACAACCTAACCTGGTCACAGATGCACTCTGCTATGTTTCCACTTAGGGAACATATTGAGTTAGGCTATGTTCACACTGCGTATATGTCCGGCCGCATATTTTCACGGCCAGACATATACGCGGTAAACTCCGGCCGGAGATTTACGCTACTTGCGGCCGGCTACGTACGGTCCGCGAACTTACGCCCGCAGTCTACTTATGCTTCCCGAGCGCCCTACGTAGCGATCTGACAGTGGTCTTTTACTTGTAAATCTTCACCTAGCCCCGGACACCCCACAGAACCTTTTGGATCGGCACAAAAAGCTGCAAAAATGAAGAAATCACCACTACGTATGGGACCGCATGTAACGCTATGGGCGAAAGTTACGGCATTTTCGTCCGCAAACAATGGTCTGGTTCATCTTTTATGCCGCTGCGTACGATCCTGGCGTAAGTTCTTACGTAGTGTGAACTGTGCAGCCGTACTTCGTATACTTCGTATACTTTCGTATACTTTTATACGCAAACTACGTAAGTCTCCGGCCGCTTATTCACGGAACGCGCTACGGCCGGAAACTTACGTAGTGTGAACATAGCCTAAAGGTGTCTCATTATATAGACGTCCTCTAATAAAGATCACGAACATTGTTACTGGGCATCTATATAATTAGATGGCCACCTTTCCCTTATATGTTCCTGAAGTGGGAAGATCGTTATAACTATTCCGATCATTGAACAAATTATTCGTGATCAGCAAACACGAACAATTACAGTCATGTTCGTACGGATATATGAACATTTACCAACATGTTCGCTCATCACGACTTGTAAGCTACAATTTGGAGGATTATTTCACTTTTTGTCTCCTTGTTTGATACTTCTTTGCTTTCATTACTTATTACTAGTGATAAGCGAGCATGCTCGTCCGAGCTTGGTACTCGATCAAGTGGTACTCGATGGTACTTGTTACTCGGACGACCATCTTGCGATACTCGAGAAAATCTTATCATCCGTTTTCTGTAAGTTTGGGCGCTATTTCTCAGCCAATAAACATGTAGGAGACTCTTTGGTACATCCTGAGATCACGTGGGACCCATACATGTCGATAGCAGCGATTGGCCAGATCAGATGACCCTGCCATATAAAACTCGGCGCCGGCAGTGCTCGCTTCAGACGCATGCTGTGAGAGATCAGGGACAGAGCTGCTGCTGGTCAGGGAAAGTGTCAGTGTACCATTTAGCGTTCCAGTAGGGAGGGTATATACTAACAATATAAACAAACAGCCCTTTTCAGGGCTTAAAAGCTTTTATTAATACTATTACTACAGACTGCTGGCTGGGAGTTGCAGTGCTGCTACCACGATTTCACCAGCACACTGTGGTAACCAGCTCCTGGCAGAAAGGGGACATTAGGTGTTGCATACACACCCCTAAGAAGTGCTCAGTGTACTCTTTTTTGATTTTGGGGCTGGTGGTCCTGGTGTACTGCACTGTATAGCTTGGATTTGTAGTACACCTGCATAGAACTTCACTGCTCATTATAAGGGGTATCACAGCGTGTATATAGGTCCAGCCAGTACCAGATTGTACTGTACAGCCCCCCCTAAACCCGTGGGGACTACACTGTATTGCTGGGATTTGTAGTACATCCTGCATAGCACTTCACTGCTCATTGTAAGGGGTATCACAGCGTGTATCTAGGTCCAGCCAGTACCAGATTGTACTGTACAGCCCCCCCTAAACCCGTGGGGACTACACTGTATTGCTGGGATTTGTAGTACATCCTGCATATAACTTCACTGCTCATTGTAAGGGGGTATCACAGCGTGTATCTAGGTCCAGCCACTACCAGATTGTACCGTATAACCCCACCAAACCAGTGGGTACTACAAGTATTTTTCCAGATTTCTGTATTTCATACGCAAGGCCTATCTAAGTTCCATACTTTGCAGTGTCTATAAAATGGTGAACCCCAGGGGTAAGGGTCGAGGGCGTGGGCGTGGGTTACCAAGTCATGTGGTTGCAGGAGGCCGTGGCTCAGGGGAGGGTGACACAGCAGCACCTGTTGAGGAGGTGGCAGTGTCACACCGCAGACGTCCACTCCCTAGCTTCTTTGCCCAACTTACGGGGTCTCAACGTAGACCGTTATTGAAACCGCAGCAGTGTGAACAGGTGATCACGTGGATAGCGGATAATGTGTCAAGTAACTTATCCACCACCCAATCTTCCACGCAGTCCAGCCACGCTACCCAAGGGAGTGGAACCCTTGCTCCAGCAGCTCAGCCTCCTTCCCCACAGCCCGGCCCCTCCAGGGAAAGGAGGGATTCAGAAAAAATGAAACTTCTGCAGAAGCATATAGCATTATTCTTTACCTATCTATCCCAGCTTTGAAACGACCAAAAATCCATTTGTTTTGTGGTTTTCTGTATTTCCTGGTTGAGCAGATATACTCAGTACTACAGGTTCCAGAATGCATTGCTGTCCCTCTGTTTTAACCAGGCTGTTGCACAGAATTAGGCATGAAGGTGCCATTAGCCTGAGAGGCATGCATACATGCTGCCCCTGCTGTTTCCTGTCCATTTCCTTGGTGTTTCCATCAATTTCAGAGGTTGACAGGTTTTCACACGACATTCCCTCTATCGAATTTGAGTCTCCTGCAAAAAAGCTCGAGCCTCCCATTGACTTCAACGGGGTTCGTTACTCGAGTATCGGGAAATACTCGTCTCGAGTAACGAGCCCCCCAGCATTTTAGTACTCGCTCATCACTACTTATTACTTTTTGTGGAATATGTTGGTGATACATGGATACAGACTGCTATTAGTAGTATCTTTACCTATAACAGTCCTTAGGTTCCTTTAAGACAGGTAGATTGCTGCCTAATACAAGAGCTAATACAGTAGATCAAAGGAGTTTTGGCATATTGTCAATGCACGGCCACATAAACATATAATTTGTGCTTCCCTTTACTTACATCCTTGTTGGCAGCACATCCCTTACTTACCCAAAGAGATATATGACTGACTAAAAATGATTGTTGGTGCCTGGGTCTTTTACACAGGGGAACAATCAACCCATTCGGCCAATAATTCCCCAGTATAAAAGGCTCTGTAGTCAATACGGCTGAGTTGCTGAGTTTGTTATCATGATGTGTTGCATGTGGATTCCCATAGGACTTCAGGTATGCCTACCGAGTTGTTTTCTCTCAGAGTGTAGGGAAAAAACAGCACAACAATAAATTTATCCCTGATGCATCCGCATATGGAATAATATGGAGGGAAAAGCAGTTGGTATGATGTTTTTCAGAAACATTTACGATAATGGCCAAAATCGCTGCTTCCTTAGCACAGAAATGTGGCTGTTTAAGTGAGGTCATGCAGCGCTATGAATCATCCTGCCGGACACTCCCGGCCTACATGTTCCAGTAAATCTGTCACCTATAAAAGAAATCACAGCCATTGTGTACGTCCTCAGTAAAGTCAGATAGTCCGTAATCCAGTCAAAGGATGTATAAACACATTCGCGCAATAGCTCACTTTGTGAATTTATAGCCTTAAATCGCCACAGACCGGATTTAAGAATTTAGTTCAAAGGGTAACATTGGCAGACAAGTTTTATGCATACATATTAACCATATACAAGTGGGGAATCAGTCATTCTAGTCATTCTCAATTTGAGCAGCCATATGTTTGGCTTCATGTTCCTTGGTTTTTATGTTATGCTGTCTACATATGGCGTGTTATTTTCTGCAATTTTTTAGACTAATAACAATATTATGCTTTCCATCACTGTAAAGCATAGCTTTATATTATGCACACATGGCAAGATGAATATGTTATTTTTATGCAAATAAATCATACTTTATATGAAAAAAAAATAAGAAGAAATCAACAATGATCAATCATGTAATGGTAATATAGTACTGGGATGCAGAATTGTATTCAAGGATGAAATGACCAAACAGAACTGACAGGACTTGTTTTTAACCAAACGGAGGGTCGTAGCACTTATAGCTGCAGTGGTACAGCATGTGAGGGGGATAGGGAGTTACTGATGCACTGGATTTGTAAGATACTCTGCGAAGAATAAGAAATAGTAAGAAACAGCAACAAGGAAGATGTAGCTGCTTTTTCTGCTGCTGAGAATCTAAAGGAAGGGACAGGGAATATTGCAGTGCCACAAAGCCAACCAAGAAAATGAGAACATGCACAGCCTTCCGAAGACTTTCTAGGTTTCCTCAGTACAGGACTGGACTTCCTAGACTTTCTCCTGTGAGTGTATATTTGAAAACAATCTCATTTAAAAAAAGTACTAGTTTAAATACAAAAAAACGTACAATCTTGCAACCAAAGACAGTGAAGTGACAGAGTAGTACACACATAGGGGACATTTATTAAGACCGGCATAAGAGTATGCATCCCCTTTTCCCCTGTCCAGCACCAAGTAGCATCTGAAACGGAATCTGAAATCCCCTATTCTTATTTTGGAGGTCACATGGTTTAGCCAGCCAATGAGTGTAGATGCTTTTTTTTTCTTTGCCTGTGTGTGGAGGGGAATCAAAACAAGTATTTCAAATAGTTTATAGTGAGGAGCGAATAGTGAAATATTCGAATATTCGATATTCGTGCGAATACTGTATCTCCCGAATATTCGATCCCATTAACAAAGCATTTGATTATTGAAAAACATCTATTCAAACACTTGGAGGTAAAAAACGGAAGCTGGGGGAATTGAACGCTTAGCGAATATTTATTGAATATTCGGCGAACTATTTGATGATATTCGATAGATCGAATACCTTACTATTCGATCGAATATTTATTCAATCGAACGGTATTTGCTCATCACTAAGAGTGTACTATTCGATCAAATACCTTCTCGATCGAGCAGTACTCACTCATCTCTAGTAAGCACACTTGCCTACTAACCTTGCCCTACTATGCTGACCCTCTTCAACTTGGGAGGTGGAGTAATTCTTCCTATTGTTTAAGCCTGTAAATAGCAATTAGTTGTACTAGAAGAGACATCTACTCTACTTGCACTGAACACAGTGCCTAAAAGTATATGCAACGTTTGGATTAGAGGCAGCTGAATAATATCAGTGTCAGCTTTTAGAGTGGTAATAGTGTCAAGTAGTGCTTCTTCTTATGTTCCTACCCTATACAAACTTTATAATAAAACTGTCTGACGCTATCAGCTATATTGATTTATACTGAATGTGGGCTAGGGTATACGCTATAAATGGCCAGAGAGATATAAAGAAATAACTTGCATGTCTTTTCACAGTATCTTTTAATAGGCATGCCATCAGTTTTATATATATGTTTAGCAGACCCACTATACTCTTAGGGGGGAATTTGTCATTATGTTTACTCCAGGTTTTGGTGTTAAAGAGAAAGTGCAGCGGATTATAAAATCCTGCAGTCGGTAGGGGCAGGAAGTAAATTGACTAAAAGTATTAACTTACCTCTGCCCTTGCCCACAGTGAATGGTGGGCTGGACGTAAGACCCCCACCGCGCTCACTTCCTGGTCCACTTCCTGGTCTCCAATCTTCTGTGTTCCTCCTCCCTTCTGAGACCAAAGTCACATGGTCTGTCTCTTCGGTTGCCAGGCAAGCTGTACCTTCTCATCTTTTACCCCGCCCACCATTGACATCACACCAATCAGTGAGCACCTGGTTAAGGAGATGGGAAACAACAAAACAGTGACAGCCTCCTGAGCAGTATAGGGAAACAGAAACACAATGGTCTAATAGTTTTGTTTGCAGGACAGATTAAGCCAGCAATGGGCAGATACTACAATATGAGGCGGATACTTGGCAGTTGGCTCTGAGCTCCAATGTATGCTGGGAAATATAGTTTCCCATGCAACACCTTTTTGAATATAGACCGGCTTTTAGAAAAACTTTGTAACTCAAGAACGGTGGCAGTTAGAAAGACAGGAGATGGCTCAAAATACTTTGGGGAACTTGGAGAGTAACTAGGTTTGGGACCATTTTTTTTAGCTTTTGGGTGGAATACCCACAGACAACCAATCAAATTTCTGACTAGTTTCCTCTGTAGTACAGCTGCTTTTATTTTATTTACGAGACACCTCTCAATTTTTTTTTGTGACGAGAATTATTATTCTTTTTAACCAATTTCACATTGTTGGGGTGGGGGACTATTTAACCCCTTCATGACCGTGCAAATTTTTGTTTTTTTGTGCTTAAATTCTTTTCCTCCTCGCGTGTAAAAGGCTGTAGCACTTCTTTTTTTTTACCTACAGGCTCACACAAACCCTTATTTTTTGCGCCACTAATTGTACTTTGAAATGACAGACTTCATTTTTTTCATAAAATATGCAGCAAAACTGGGGAAAAATATTTGTGCAGTGAAATTAAAAATAAAAGGAAAATTGTTTTACTGGGGGGGGGGGGGGGGGGGTTGTGTTTACACCATTTGTCCTATTGTAAAACTGACATGTTATCTAAGACATGTTCCTCCAGTCTGTATGATTACAACGATATTTAACTTGTATAATTTTTTTTTTTATTTGATGGCTTTTAAAAAATTAAAACCTTTTTAGAAATATATATGCTCCTTAAAATTGACCATGCTTATACCGCTTTTATCCTTTGGTCTATGGGGCTGGTTGAGGTGTCCTTTTTTACACCATGATCTGTTCTTTCTATTGGCACCATGATTGCGTATATGCATTTTTTGTTATTACACAGTAATTAGAAGGCCCCTGGGGGACTTCTATATACACAGCATTGATCTCCCATTACGTATATTACAGAGCACCGATCCATTTGATCGGTACTCTGTTGGTCTGGCCTGCTACAGACCAGATCACCGAGCCGGGATCAGCGGCATTCCGATGCTAAGGCCTGGCGGCGGTGTGTGGGGGGGTGTGTGATCTGCTCACTAGACACCCGGGATGAGGCATAAAGGGCAGTTTAGATGCAGCTGTCAGCCAGGATCATTAGTTGGCGTGGTGATCAGACCACGCCCACTATTATCCACAGTCCCGGGCTATTAATAACACCCGGGATCACGCGGCTATGAACACCCCTACCCCACCGAGGATGTACAGTTACATCCTTGGCCGTGAAGGGGTTAAATGTATTCAGACAATAACTTCTACTATATTATTTCTCCTTTTAACTACAGCAGTAGAACTTTTGGCAGTCTACATTACAAATTAATATTTATTTAAGGAATTGTTTTATCAGAACATCTCTCCAGTGTTCTTGGGACTCTGGCATAAAATATAAGTAGTGCTACATTAATCCTGCCAGACGTATGGGCCATTTTCTAAGATTGAAAAATAATTTTATCATCAAGAACTTGGGAAGTATTATCTCTGATTATGCATGTTACATAATAGCATATTTTCAAGCACTTAATACTTAGCTACGCCATAAATTAATATATTTCCTTAGTTTATATCCTAGAAAGTTAATGGCGTGATTAATGTGTTTGCCAATAATGGTATATGCAAATGGTACCAATAAAGAAGTCATTTCAATTTTCAAGTGCTGCACCAATGAAAGATGTCAGACCGAACCAGAAAAGCATCTAAGCTTGTGCTGTTAACAGTTTTAGTATACAGTAGTGCATAACAAAATTATGAAATCCTGAAAATTAGCAATTTCTTGCTCTGTTTCGAAATTACACTTCAGTCTTTTTCATTATACCTTTGTCACTAGATTCTTAAATTTAAGGTTTTTGCATTTTTTTATTGTCTTCCCATGTTTTATTTTATTTTTTTCATTATTTTATTAATATGTGGCATGTTGCTTTCCAGGCAGTAATCGTGATTCCTTTGGGTTGCTTTATATTTGGCATAGGGTTAAACTGAGTAGTGAAGTGTAAGAAGCCATAGGGTACTATTACATAGACTGACTATAGTATGATCATTTTAGACAGCTCAATAATCGGGCAGAAGGGCTGCATGGACATCATTAGCGATGTCCATGCAGCCCTTGCCCAAACATCTGACACTTTACAGGGGACAGGTAAGGTGTCAGGTGTTTGGGGAATCTTCAACTGTCAGCCGTGCATCGCTATTACATAGTCCAAAGCTAAACCAACGATCAGCCGATGATCATGTTCATCGGCTGACCATAGTCTCTATTACACGGAGTGATAATCGACCGAATCGCTCCGTGTAATAGGGCCCATATTCTTCAGGAGTACAGGAGGAGTATACAGAAGTTAAAGTTGTACAGGCTTAAGTCGGGGCACGTGATGTTCAGTTATCATGGTTAAAAAGCAGAGGATCAGGACAGGCAGCAAAGAGTGCAAAATTTTTGAAAAATGTTCAAAAATTGCTGGATCAAACCCTTATGAACACATACACAAACAACTTTGCTGTTCTCTAGTACTGGAGCCTATTAGTCAGGCACTGAGGACTGAGAAGAAGAGGTCCCTAATACATTAGCCACTGCCAAGATTCCTTTCTGTGGTCTCACTACGCGGCCTAATTCCAAGCCATACAACTTTTTACAGAGAGGTTGGAATCAGTTGGTTTGGGGCTCCCAGATCGGGATTGCAATAGTTTGGCTGTCAATATGACAGTCGGGCTCCCGATGTAACCATCGCTCTGGGTAGTTGAATCTCTCATATTTCACGGCCAAATCAAGATCGCAGCATTAAAAACAGATCAGCCAATTGCACTTAGCCTCATAGGCAGTCCAGCCAAACAGGCCTTCTGAAAGCCAATAGACCTTCCATGTATATGCCTCTATAGTGCTGTGCTATCAGTAAAAAGTAGAATAAAAAAGTGTTAAATAAATGCAAATATAATAAAACAATTGCCCCATCCAACTCCACAAATTATAAAATTACATTTACTTCTAATACAAATGAGATGTTACATAAAACAAAAAAACATCAAAGATTCATATGTAATAAAAAAAATGGCATCAATAAAAAAAATATATACATCTTCCCGCAAAAACGAGTCCACACGAAGCCCTGTGTATGGAGATCTAGTAACTATGGTAGAAATCTGAGGTTTATTTTCTCTGCTGGTGTTCTGCAGATGGAGTTTTCTATTGTGGATCCTTATTTCCCCTAAAAAGACAATAGAATGTGAAATACTGTAGGCCCATGCTCTGTAATAAATAATTCACCCATTGGCAGAACACCACCAAGGCGGATTTTCACATATTTGTCAATCTCTTGTGGGTTTCCTTGTCTCTATTTTATATTTTATTAAAGTTAACTCCCCCCAAGCACCTATTAGTATTCAGGGAATCTATGCTAAGGCAACATTCAGCTGTATCATGCTGTTAATGTTAAAAAATTCAACAAAATAATCAATGTTCAAGTAAAGTTTTTTTTTATTTGTGAAAGTATTTCAATTTAAACAAGGTACAGGTAAGCTAAACATAAACTGAAAAAATATTAAATGAATTTGACACAAGCAGGTAGATACAAAAATCCAAAGCACTCACCGGATTGCAACAGTCTTTCAGCAGGTTTATTGCACAAATCATCACAAGGAGGGGGAGGGGTGGTGGAGGTGCGGGAGCGTCTCTGCAAACAACGGTTTCACGCCGCAGCGCTTTGTCAAGTTCAGAGTACGTCACTACCGGGGTAGGTGTGTCTTATATACAATCAATGTGCATATGTGTAACAAAAAACAAAACACAAGTAATTAAACAGAAATAAACAAATATACATCTTACAAAACGCCCCAATCATTTCTTTTATTAAGCCCACTAGGGCCGGTAGCATCCAAATTTGCCATTCATAGTGCTTCATGTCTAAGGAGGTTTTGATGCCTGTCGCCTCCTCTTTCACGAGAATCTATATGCTCTAAACCCAGAAACCAGAGACACTTGGTATTCCCTGCATGAATTTTATTGACATGATCTATAAGTCGGGGGCACCTTTGCCCGTTCTTATAGAATATGCATGCTCTTTATAGCGTGTCCATATGGGTCTTTTAGTTTTACCCACGTAAAAGCTATTGCAAGGGCATATGATGGTGTATACCGTAAAGAAGCTCCTGCATGTGATCAAGCTATTGACGAACAGTAATTACATGTACCACAACGTTTATTACCTTTAATTGAGGTCTGACTCGACCAATCTCAATGGATCACAAAATTGCATGCTCCTGTCCCTAGTGGGCTTAATGAAAGAAATGATTGGAGCGTTTTCTTGTAAGATGTACACTACCGTTCAAAAGTTTGGGGTCTCCCAAACAATTTTGTGTTTTCCATGAAAAGTCACACTTCTTCACCACCATACGTTGTGAAATGAATAGAAAATAGAGTCAAGACATTGACAAGGTTAGAAATAATGATTTGTATTTGAAATAACATTGTTCTTACATCACACTTTGCTTTCGTCAAAGAATCCACCTTTTGCAGCAATTCCAGCATTGCACACCTTTGGCATTCTAGCTATTAATCTGTTGAGGTAAGCTGGAGAAATTGCCCCCCACGCTTCTAGAAGCAGCTCCCACAAGTTGGATTGGTTGGATGGGCACTCCTGGCGTACCATATGGTCAAGCTGCTCCCACAACAGCTCAACGGGGTTCTGGTGACTGAGCTGGCCACTCCATTACCTATGATAGAATACCAGCTGCCTGCTTCTGCTGTAAATAGTTCTTGCACAATTTGGAGGTGTGTTTAGGGTCATTGTCCTGTTGTAGGATGAAATTGGCTCCAATCAAGCGCTGTCCACTGGGTATAGCATGGCGTTGTAGAGTGATAGCCTTCCTTATTCAGAATCCCTTTTACCCTGTACAAATCTCCCACCTTACCAGCACCAAAGCAACCCCAGACCATCACATTACCTCCACCATGCTTAACAGATGGCGCCAGGCATTCTTCCAGCATCTTTTCATTTGTTCTGCGTCTCATAAACGTTCTTCTTTGTGATCCAAACACCTCAAACTTGGATTCATCCATCCACAACACTTTTTTCCAGTCTTCCTCTCTCCAATGTCTGTGTTCTTTTGCCCATCTTAATCTTTTTCTTTTATTGGCCAGTCTCAGATATGGCTTTTTCTTTGCCACTCTGCCCTGAAGCCCAAAATCCCACAGCCGCCTCTTCACTGTAGATGTTGACACTGGTGTTTTGCGGGTACTATTTAATGAAGATGCCAGTTGGAAACCTGTGAGGCGTCTGTTTCTCAAACTAGAGACTCTAATGTGCTTATCTTCTTGCTTAGTTGTGCAACGCGGCCTCCCACTTCTTTTTCTACTCTGGTTAGAGCCTGTTTGTGCTGTCCTCTGAAGGGAGTAGTACACACCGTTGTAGGAAATCTTCAATTTCTTAGCAATTTCTCGCATGGAATAGCCTTAATTTCTAAGAACAAGAATAGACTGTCGAGTTTCAGATGAAAGTTCTCTTTTTCTGGCCCTTTTGAGCGTTTAATTGACCCCACAAATGTGTTGCTCCAGAAACACAATCTGCTCAAAGGAAGGTCAATTTTGTAGCTTCTGTAACGAGCTAGACTGTTTTCAGATGTGTGAACATGATTGCACAAGGGTTTTCTAATCATCAATTAGCCTTCTGAGCCAATGAGCAAACACATTGTACCATTAGAACACTGGAGTGATAGTTGCTGGAAATGGGCCGCTATACGCCTATGTAGATATTGCACCAAAAAACCTGACATTTGCAGCTAGAATAGTCATTACCACATTAGCAATGTATAGAGTGTATTTGTTTAAAGTTAGGACTAGTTTAACCCCTTCCCCCAATATGACGTCCAGGGACGTCATGAAAAGCAGTGCCAGAACGCATCATGACGTCCCTGGACGTCATGCATTCCCTGCCTCCCCCCTCTTTCCCTAGTTGAGATCGGGCAGTGGAAGGAGGCTGTGTCACGCAGCCTCCTCCCGCTGCCACTGCCCAGAGAGGAGCCGCGCTCCCCCTGAGCAGTTAACCCCATAGACGCTGCGGTCGGCGCGACCGCAGCGTCTATGGGGAGATTTGCTTATATCGGCCGATAGGGTGCCAGGGAGGAGGCTGCACTCCCCCCAGGCTCCCCTTCTCTGTGGCCGCCCCCTCTCCGTGCTCCCCCGTGTGGCCGCCCCCTCCTCGTGCTCCCCCATCCTGAGCCGCCCCCCCTGCCAATCGGGTGCCCGTCTCTGCTGCTGAGCCCGCCGAGCCCCCCGTGTGGCCGCCACCTCCCCGTGCTCCCCCTTTTCCCTCTGCACTTTCTCTCCCCCTCCCGGATCCACGTGAGTAATCGCGCGACTCCGGGAGGGTAACCATAGGAACCCAGACGCTTCCCAGTGCGTCTGGGCTGCTATGATTTCTAATGATCAAGCCCCTGCACTGAGGCAGGGACCTGATCATTTAAATGATCTGTCAGTGTAACACTGACAGATCATTCAATATATAATGCATTACAGCACTGATCATGTGCTGTAATGCATTATAGATGTGAAAAAGTGAAAGTAAAAAAAAAACACTAAACACATACATACATACATACATAAAGAAATAATTAATTACAATAAAGAAATGAAATAAATACATCATAAATAAATAAATAATTAAAATAAATATATATATATATATAAATTAAATAAATATACACATTCCTCATCCCTCTTTATAAATTATCCCTTATAAATGAGATACACATATTTGGTATCGCCGCGTCCGTAATGACCCCGTCTATTAACCCGTTACATTAATTATTCCACCCGTTTATTGCCATTAAAAAAATAATTAAAAAACTAACAAAAATGACAACTTTTTGTTATTCCCGCCCCCTAAAAAATAAAGGAAAAACCTATAAAAAAGTCACATGTACCCAAAAGGTGTAGCACTAAATATGTTAGCTTATGCCGCAAAAAAAAGGCCCTCACATAACTCCATTGGTTAAAAAATTAAAATATTACCACTCTTACAATATGCAAGACATAAACAGTATTTATAGTATAAATGCCATAAACTATAACAAAAGCTATATAACATGGATATCACTGTAATTGTACCGACCTGACGAATAACGATAACATGTCATATGTGACGTATAGTGAACGACGTACAAAAAAATGATGAAAAACTGCTGCTCAATGGAGATTTTTATTCATACCACCTCATAAAAACTTATAAAAAAATTATCAGGGTGTCACATGTCCCCCCCGAATGGTATCGATGGAAACGTCAACTTGTCTTACACAAAGATTATGGCACCCCAAGGCCTCCGTGACATGGTATAATGGGTATAAAAAAAAAATGAAATTAAAAAAGGCCCCAAAATTCACCAGGTCTCTGTCATGTCTGAGGCCTGTGGTTGAGTCTGGTGACGCACTGCGGACACATATGGGGGATTTCTAGAAACATTGGAATAAGGGGAATAAATAGAGAGTGGTATTGCTCAGTTAGTATTTGCTGGGTTAGAGGAAAAAAAATGGATTAAAATGGAATATCTGCCAAAAAAATGAAAATGTTAAATTTCCCCTCCAACTTGCTTACATTTCTTTGAAAAATCTAAAGGGTTAAAAAACTTATGAAATGTCACTTTGAATACTTTGAGGGGTGCAATTTTTACAGTGGAGAGATTTATTGGGGTAACTAACATACAGGCCCCACAAATCCACTTCAGAACTGGACTGATCCCTAATGAAATCAGAATTTGACATTTTCCTGAAAATGTGAAAAATCACTGCAAAATTTCGAAGCACTCTAACATCCTAACAAGAAAAAGGACATTCACCAAATGACGTCACCATAAAGTAGACATGTTGTAGATGTTGCATTAATAATTAGTTCATGTGGCATGCCTATCTTTCTTAGGAAAAGAGAGTTTTGAAGATAAAGAAACATACATTTTTCAAATTTTTTGCGCAAATGTTGTGTTCTTCACAAAAAACAGCTGAGTGTATCAATCAACGTTTACCACAAACATAAAGAGGAATATGTCACGAAAAAACAGTCTCAGAATAACCGCGATAGTTAAAAGCATCCCAGAATTATAACTACATAAAGAGACACAGGCCAGATTTGAAAAATAGGCCCTGGTCATTAAGGCCAAAACAGGCTGCGGAGGCAAGGGGTTAATGTTATCTTCATTGAAAAGTACAGTGCTTTTCCTTCAAAATTAAGGACATTTCAATGTGACCCCCAAACTTTTCAACGGTAGTGTATATTTGTTTATTTCTGTTTAATTACTTGTGTTTTGTTTTTTGTTACCTTTACACATATGCACATTGATTTTATATAAGACACACCTACCACGGTAGTGACGTACTCTGAACTTGACAAAGCGCTGCGGTGTGAAACCGTTGTTTGCAGAGACGCTCCCGCACCTCCACCACCCTTCCCCCTCCCTGTAATGATTTGTGCAATAAACCTGCTGAAAGACTGTTGCAATCCGGTGAGTGCTTTGGATTTTTGTATCTACCTGCTTGTGCCATACCGTATCCTGTTTTCTGCCGTTGCACCCCGGATATAGTCCAGTGTATACACAGTTCTTCGTCTGCCATTATATGCCTCACCTGAGCCTATGTAGCCCTTAACACCAATAGTGTAAGCACTTTCTCCTACTGCTGTATTCCATTAAATGAATTTGCTTTTCATTGGTCAGTGATTAACACGACTAGCTATTGTCAGGTCCTTACCCTTTACTTAAAGTGACACTGTCACCCCCTTTTTGCATTATGACTGCTCTACATAAGTGGGAAATTTAGATTCGAATATTCAATCACATATTCGATCAAACTCAAATCTTTCGAATACTACAGTATTCGATCGAATAGCTATTCGATCGAATACTATATGCTCATCTCTACCAAGTACATTAAGACAGAAATAACATATAAGATATTCAGATTCATCCATCATACCCTCATGTCAAATCTAAAATATTAGCACTGGTTCTAATGTTACCACTGTTTCTAGGGCTTATTTTTGGAGTACAGCTTATATTTTAAGCCAAAAAGCCTACAAAATAAATCTAGGTCTAATTTTACGGGAAGATCTTATTTTCAGAAAAACACAATACTACATCAGGTATTCTATTAAAATGCCCTAAAATTATTCACTGATTGCATAAACATATTAATGGACTTCAGTTTGTCTAATTTTCACCAAAGACTCACGTATAGCTATATAGTTGTAAATTTAAATTTCCTAAATACTTAACATTCTGTACTTTGTATTTGTCCTCACACATCCCACATAGTTTATATCCTTTAATGAACCACCTTATCTTTTTAATCACTGCATAAACTCCCAACACTATCACATGCAAAATAAGTAACACATGCAAAAATAACAATTTATTTTACCATATTCTGTAGGCAAAGTTAGCAGAATGGGAGTTTGATCCTTTCATATTTAGATGTCTTCTATTTATAGGGAAACTAACAGCAAATTAGAAGAATCCAACCTGCTTTAATATTTTTTTCAGCTCTGTTTAAAATGACGTCCGTTATTTTGAGTCTAAAATAACGGACATCATTTAGCTGTCTGGCCTTCCCTTAGTACAATGACGGCTGTTGGTACATTATTCTAGTTTGGGGTTACTATTTGGGCCTTGGATGCGGCTCAATTGAAAAGTCTATTGAATTTAATAGTAAAAACAGAGAAAGAACAGGGACAAAAGAAAGACTGTGTGTGAACAACTAAAAAAAAAGTCCGCTGTTTGCAAAAGACCTCCGAACATAATGATCATGTTTATTATTTTTACGTCTGTGGTGAAAACGTCTGTTCTTAAATACATTGGGGGACAGGTATCAAAAACGAAAATGCCTTTTTTAGGCGGAAAAACATTCGTAAAGGGTATTTTTGCGAATATTTTATGCGCAACAGCCCCATCTACGCGAGCTTAGCCAGAGGGGGGTTCGGCAGCAGGCAGAGGGGGCGCGGCCTCTGCATGCACCACATTTATCATTTTTCGGGTGGAAAAAAAGACACTGAAACTGGCTGTGAGCTGGCGTAGGTTTCAAAATCTTCGCACGAAAAGGCTCCATGCGATCGGGATTTATGTAGAGGCAGCATGGGAATAGAGCGATTTTAAGGAACATATATTTTTTAAAAATGGTGTGAATTTTTTAAAAGCCATCAAATAAAATAAACGTTATACAAGGTACATATCGTAACCGTACCAACTTGAGGAACATATATAACAAGACAGTTTTACCCCAGGACAAAACAGGTGTAAAAACAAAACAAACAAAAAAAATGCTTTTTTTTTTCAATTTCACCACACATTTAATTTTTTTCTTGTTTTGCGGTGTACTTTTTGAAAAAATACAGCCTGTCATTGCAAAGTACAATTAGTGGCGCAAAAAATAAGGGCTCGTGTGGGATTCTAGGTGAAAAAATGCTATGGCCTTTTAAGCACAAGGAGGAAAAAGAGAAAACACAAAAATTGAAATTGGCCTGCTCCTCTAAGGGTTAATATGCTAATGAGTGTGTTTAGTGCATTGGGGCAGTACTTTACCCTCCAATGCACCAATCCACCCTGTAAACCTCTTCATAAATACTCTGCAATAATGAGAGATAGGAATTATGTCACTGCAGAGCACTGGATGAATATTTAGGAGGAAGCTGCAGGCAGGTCGATCACAATGACTACTTCCAGTGCACTAAAAGCCCTCCTTAGCAAATTAATAAAAAATTAATTAATACATTAATAAAAAGTAATAAAAAGGCAGAGCCTGGCTGACCCCCCAGTGCAGACACATATACTTACTGCTGCAGAGAATTCCCCATCCGAAGCCGCGCGCGCTTATCAGAGATGAGTCCGACGCCCATAGAGAATGACGGGTCCAGTCATTCTCTATGGACGTCGGACTCATGTCTGGGGAGCGCTTCAGAAGATGATATCTCTGCGGCGAGACGGGCTCCGGGAACGGGACTTTGTGGAAGCAGTAAGTATATGTGTCTGCACCGAGGGGTCGGCCGGTCTCTGCCCCGGCACGGGGGGTGACAGGCTCTCTTTAAAGGTTTACATGTAGGATCTCACTCACACTTGGCAGACTTGGCAATCTTCTACTTTGGTTTGCCAACCCTTTGACTTCAATGCAATTCTGTCCCTGAAGCTGATTCCATTGCTGCCACGGATGCTGATTCCATTGCAGTCAGTGTCTGTTCTTTACATAAAAACAATGTGTGAACATAGCCAAAAGAAGAAAAGAACACAGGTATTTTAAGTAGCAGATGGTCCTCAAATGGGGTGGGGTGGGGTGGAGGTCTTGTTACAGTATCACTTTAAAATGAATTGGGCTGAGCTGCAATACCATATACAGAATATGGACAGATATGGCTCCTTTTCTGGAAAAAGCAGAGATTTTTTATTATCCGGCACAACCCCTTTAATCCCTTCTTAAAGGTGGGTAGCCTTCACTGTTGCCAGGAGTGGGTTCTATTTTATGTTTTTGTCTTTGCTATCAGATCCCCTTACTTCTATGGATACCCCTGCATACAAAAGATTTTTCAAGAATAATGAATTTGAAGAAATGCTGCACTTTTAGATGTGTTTTGAAGCAAACTAAACATGTCTGCTTTCACAAGCTTAATAGAGTTATTATAGTCATCTAAAATGATGTTAGTTAATTACTTTTCCCTTTGAAATTAAGAATTGCTTTTGATGGTTTTGTCACGTTTCTTGATTTGAAGCAGAAAGAGACGTCTGTTTTCATTTTTTTTCTTTAAATTTTGAATCTTTGAAATTTAAACATTTGAAGTAATGTGCACTAGCTGCTACTTTTGTCTAATGGCCTTGCAGAGAAGTTAACCCTTTTCTCAGCATACATTTGGAGCTTTAATGCCCAAGTAATTTTTTATTCACTTTTCCAACGTCGTCTCCCCAAGTGGTATAGCCTTTTTATTTTTTCATCAACATAGCCATATGAGGGCTTATTTTCTGCAGAACAAGCTGTACTTTTTACTGGGGAGTTAACAAAGTACCAGAATCCTAGAATTTGGGATGTGGGGTGGGGGTGGGGGTTGTTTAACAAAATACAGGAATCATAGTATTAGGGGGCGGTTAACAGAATACAGAATGCTAACTTTTTTTTTTCTTTGCTGCGTTCACTTTATTGTTCTGCTCATAACGGAAGCAATGACATCTAGTATGTTTTTATATTTTATTTAGAAAAGGAGAAAGGAAAAGGAACAAGAATTGCTTATTTTATAGAGAGAGGGGGGGGATTTTTTTTTATTTTAACATATTTTTATCTGCAGGTTAATCTATAAAGAGTTAATGTATCAGAAATGGAGGTTTCTCTGTTTCTGATAAATACAGTGGGAGCCCTGCTGTCATGCTGAAAGCCAAGTTCCCGCTGAAATGGATGCACCTTAAGAGTGCTGTCATATTGAATGTTCCGAATTAAAAGTTAAAAGTATTATCTCATGCGCATGGAGAAGAGTCGAACACTCTGACAAGGTTTCTAGTCAAAGTGTATTTCATTTATTCAAAGATGGTGGCCAGTATATATATATCCTGGAAGCATATGTTCATTTTCTGAGGTTCGAAAAGAGTTACTTGCATAGCATTAGTGTTACTTACATAAGCTTTAAAGAATGTAAACATCTCCACATGTTTAGAAGGTCAGTGCCACATTGTAATAGCTTCACTAAATATACAAAATATGATGACATTCTTAACAGTCCCCCCTTTGTAGCTATTAACAAAAGCAGATGACCTTTATTCATAGGTCAAAAGCCTAACAATCTGTTCTACTGTGTGTATGTTCTGAGGTCTTCACTACTTTGGGGGCAGGCTTTTAATGGGATTTCCCAAAGGAAGTCAAAAGTCAGATTCAAATCTATCCCTTCCTAATAGTGATGAATGAACACGTTTGTAAATGTTCATATGTTCACGCGAACATGACACTAATTGTTCGCGTTCGCCGATGACGAACAATTTGTTCGATGATGGGAATGGTTATAACGATACTTATCGAACATATTCGAACTTACAAACGTATGCAATGGTGTCATTTACAACTTGCACCTCATAATCTGTACGCATGTGCATAACTCTAGAACGCGTACGCAATCTGTACACAAATGAATGCAAAGAAAATGCATACGCAACTGCGTATTTTTCAATTTGCGCCTGATAATCTGTAGGCATGTGCGTAGACCAAAACATACTCTTCTACTAGATGTTTGTTATTTGTTTGTGAATGTTCAGCGAACATGAACCAAACATTGGGATGTTCGAAGGTTTGTCTGTTTGCTGATAACACAGAAGTGTGCAATAAGATAAATATTCCTGGAGGTGTGTATAATATGGAAAATGATTTTGATTTAATAGATATGTGGTCCAAACTATGGAAACTGCAGTTTAATATTTTCAAATGTAAAATACATAGCAGTCGGGGAGGAGGAATCCTCTACCTGAGTATCATATCACTACTTCTGTATAAGCAGCATTAAAATGAGTCAGCAGTGCAACCAGGCAGTAGGAAAAGCTAATCGTATGCTGGGCTGCATAGCTAGCGGTATAACTAGTAGAAAAAGGATAGTGTTTTCAAAGCAAATGTAACACCAGGTACATCGCTTTGAGTTTTTTTACATCGGAAGACCGACCCCGGCGTGGGGATGCTGGTGGTGTGGACCTTTTTTTGAACCACTACCTGGTTCCTGCACACGACACTTGTCTATTCCTGAGCATTGACCTGACATGACGCACTGGGCATGGACCAACCAGCCCCCAGTGTGATTTTGTTACACTGTTGACAGACAGGCCCATCCCCAGTACTTTGTGACGGACCAGGGCTCAGGAATAGCGTTGATTGAACATTGGGAATTTTCAGGTTCAATCGAACTCGAATCTTCTCAAACCTTCGTCATTTGATTCCCGATGCCTTCCCGTTCCATGGGGAAGGTGGAGACAGCCTGAGTACTGAGGCTGTCTCCACCTTCTGCACTGAACGGGAAGGCATTGGGACTTAAATGACGAAGGTTCAGGAAGGTTCGAGTTCGATTGAACCTGCAAATTCCTGATGTTCAATCATTTCTACTCAGAAATAGACCAGCACTGTGCGTGGGAACCACAAGGCAGTTCAAAAAGAGGACCACTCCACTGGTGCTAGTTGATGCTATATGAATAAAGGAATTATTATTGGGCTATGTTCACACAACTTGTGAGAACGACTGTTCCGTGACCCCGGTCGGGTCACGTTACGGCCAGTCTCTCCACAAATCATCCCGGCCAGTACTGCAGTACCGGCCGGATGATATTTCCGGACGCAGTGTTCTGATGCGGGCGTATCAGCGCGTGCCCGCTTTAGAACTTCCCATAGCGCACATTGAAGCAAGCGGCCGATGCCGCACGCTTCATTGTGTGAACTGACATGGGTTTCTACCTGACATGTCAGTTCTTTGCAGCGCCGCATGGGATCCCGGCCGGAGCGTATACTATGTGTATACACTCCGTCCGGGATCCCATAGAAGAACAGAATGTGTTCCACACCGTACAAACGCAACAACGGCCATACTTTTGCGTAGTGTGAACATAGCCTTAAAGTGTGTTAAAAGAATAGAGACTGCTGTAATTAGAATTCATGTTTATTGGTGTTTCTTAAGACATAACATTGGTTACTGAAAGTTTCTTGCCATCCTATAGAGTGATTTCTAGCTCATTAATATTTGAATAAATTAACAGATTAGGAATGTGTTCTATATGCAATTTCCCAATTCAATAATTTAAAGAGAAATCCACTCATAATTATTTTTATTAGACTCATCATAGATGTGCCTCAAAACAGTCTGTATGTAGTTAAAGAACAAAGGGGTTGTGATTCTTCTAAGTACCCTTTAAACCTATTAAGCACCTCTCAAAGATGTTATCTAATGGAAATCTCTGACACAATATTCTAAGTAAAGAGCCATTCAAATTAATGGTTGTATGCATTTCTTTGAGTTTAGTATCAAACATTTCCAGTAATTTATATCTTCAATTACTACAGAGTATTAAGTGCTGTAGAAATTTGAAAAATCTGCAGAAGTGCAATCTTAGAGATGTTTTGATGTGATCTACTAGAAATCTATAAGGGACATCAAAGCATAAATGTTTAGGTCTTTCCTTTAAATGAACCTCAAACAAAAGTTTTCTTTTCTTTTTCAATAATTTTGTATTATAAGGTGATATAGATGTAGTTGATCAATACTTTCACCAGATAACCAGTGTTAAAAATGTTGTGCAATGGTTTTAAAGGTTTGCACATAACACAGGAAAGTGGAAATTTTTGAGCAAATAATAATTGTTCAAGAAACTGAAACAATTTTACTCTAAGGGTGCATTCACACACACCGGATCCGCAGCAGATCTGCTGCAGATTTGATGCTGTGTTCGGTTTTTTAGATCTAATCTGCTGCAGATCTGCTGTGGTACCACAGCAGAAAATCCACTGCGTTACGGTGTGTGTGAACGCACCATAAAGCTTACACAAAAACCATTGATACTCCGCGTCCGCCCCCAAACTTAACCTATCCTGGTATCCAATATCATTATAGCACTTTCCGATATACAAGTCCATGCCTCAATGGGTTAGAGCTGTTTTAGCTGCAGGGATCCCCTACAATATTAGGTAGGTGGTCTTTATGGTATGGCTGCAATGGTGCAGAGACAATAGGTTTAAGGCCTAGAAACTTTAATGAACACTCCAAGCAAAATGGACACTGTGTTACACCTGGTACAAGGCCTGAGGAGTTGGGGTGTGACATTTGAGATGGTTTATTTTGTCCCATTGTGACATCCTTTTGTTATACATTGCCCTCTAGGCCCTGTCAAGTGTTTCCCACAGTGTTTCCATAAGCTATGAGTTCTCCTGAAGCGGCCCATGGTTCAGTGCTCTCCTGTGTCCGGCGGCGCCATGCACATTATACATTGGCATAGTGGCCGCCAGACACAGAAGGATGCTGTGCCTTCCAGCTCCTGCGGGCCATGCACAATGACATCATGCTCTGGCTCAGACTGCAGGAGAAGGCAGAGGACCCCGGCAGTGCTGCATCAAAGAAAGAAGCGTGCAATGTTTATTGTTTTTATTTGGTACTGACTACCAGAGCACCACTGGGGGATTAACTACAGCTACCAGGGCACCACTGGGGGATTAACTACAGCTACCAGGGCACCACTGGGAGCGGGGTTAACTACAACTACCAGGGCACCACTGGGAGGGGGTGTAACTACAGAACTACCGCTAACAGGGCACTGCTTAGTGGGGGTTAATTACAGCTACCAGGGAACCACTGAGCGAGGGGTTAATTACAACTACCAGGGCACCACTGAGTGAGGAGTTAATTACAGCTACCAGGGCACCACTGAGTGGGGGGTTAATTACAACTACCAGGACACCACTGAGTGGGGGGTTAACTACAGCTACCAGGGTCACCACTGGGGGAAGTGGGGTGGGGGGTTAACTGCGGCATTACTGGGGAGGTAATTACAGCTACCAGGGAACCATAGAGGGGGGGTTAATTACAATGCTAGGGACCTTGGGTTGGGTGCAGTACTTTGCCATGTACCGTGTGCTGCCAACTCACACTTCGCCATTGCCACACACAGTATAACATGAAGAGGGCCATGAGGAAGCGCGTGAAATGGCTGTAGCCCAGTCACTAGTCAGCGTCTTCACCGAGCCGCTCTGCAATAAAGGCTTTTTTACTGCATATTGGGGTGAGTGCCACAATTATTCTCTTTTTTTTTGCTGTAGTATAACATTAAGTGCGACCACCATGTAGTGTATGGCCTTAAAATTGTTTTAAAAAATGCCCAAATGGCCCATGACACGGAAAAGGTTCTCTACCCCATGCTGTAGTACCACTCCTCTTTGCTTTCTTTACCAGAATGATTCAGGAAGCATGGAAAGCTGTGCAGAAGTAAAGCAGAAAAAGCATTGTGTAACTCTAGAAGAGAATAATATCAATATATTGTCTGTTGGAGAAAACCTCTAATTGTAGCAAAACTTGAAAAGGAGAAATTACCTACAATATTGGATAATGAAAAGCAGCTTGAGCACAGAAATCATTGAAAGGGATTGCTGAAAATGCACAATGTTTCCCCTGTGGGTGTTAGGTTTCATGATTCCTTTTACTACGAATAATACACATTTATCAATGCTTAGACTTAAATGGCAGAAGTGGAAAACATTATCAGGCTAAGCTGCCTCTTGCTTTCCGTGTGTTTCATTGGCACGTTTAATTCCGCTCGACATAAGTTATTGCATTAAAACAACACATCATTGTATTTTGTGTAAGGAAAGGTGATAAGCTGCCTTTTCTGTGTATTGTACAAAGCTGCAACTTGGCACTTTGGTTACAAATGCATTATTTTTACTAAACCAAAGCGAAACGTTGGACTTGATTGTCAAAAAAAATCTCTTTGCTTTACAGACACTTTTACTTACAGTTAAAAGATGCCATTTACTAAAACAGCATAAACAGTATATTCCAGTAATATTGCACATCTCAGCCCCAGCATTATCTATAATTAAAAGGTACAGTACTTTTAACAAAGTACACTAGAACCGATTGGCCTGCCATATCTTTGCTGCTGGAAGTTTGGGTATCGGTGGAGATGACCATGCTGGGTAATATACGCAACTCCAATTGAATCAGTAGGTTGCGCACAGTATTGACCGAACATGGACGTCTCAATGGATATTCAAATTTCAAGCAGCAAATGGATTGCAGGCAGATCGGGTCCAGCATACTTTGTGATGGGTATTATGTTTGATACTTCTTGGATAGAGATGAGTGAATTATTCTTACAAACTGAGATTCATTGAAAACTTTTCAAAAAGTTTAATTTGCTACCGAACCAAACTTTTTGAAAATTACAGGACGAGTTTGTAGAGATGGAGAATGCACAAAAAAATACACATAAAAAACAAACAAAAAATGGTATGTCTTATGATTAACAGACACGAAGACAGGGTGAAGGCGCGGCACTGAACACAATATAAGAAGGGCCAGCCAACCGGATCAAAAACAGTTGTTGAGGTACAAAGTCAAAAGGCTAGGAGGAAGTCAAAGAAAATAAGCCAAGGATCAAAATACACCAGAATAGCACTACTAGGTATAGATAGCGAGAGTAGGCACTCTATGAGAAGGCTTTATAGCAGGCAACTAGAACATGATGGAGGAGGTAGTTTTGTGGAGACTAGAGTCCCAGCCCCAGGCCTTGATTGGGGCAGAGACTGCAGCCCTCTGCAACACAATAAGAGCAGACTGGCAGTACTGTCTGCCAGTCAGTGTAATCACAATACTCATCAGCTGAGCACCTCAGCCAGGGAGTGATGCTGCCCCGGTGGCGACGCTCTTAACCATGGATGTTCTTGGCAAATCCCCAGCGACCAGTGGAGCTTGTCACTTGGGACCAGTCGGCATGTCCCTGCGCCACCGCACTACAGGAGCTGGGTACCCTAGGGAGAGCTGGCTCATGACAGTATGCTCACCTGCTTGAGTTTTCCCGGTGTCCTCCTACCAGTCTCCGTTGTCTCCAGTCACTTCTAGCTCACTTAACCAATTATTGACTAAGATGGGACAGTGCGGGGGTGAGTGGTTGGCTGAGTGGGCTGTCACTCTCATCTCACAAGTGACAGCTTGCTTAGCTAATCACTGACCAAAGGGCTGTCCTGCTTCAGTCAGTGATTGGCTGAGTGGGTTGGAGGAGGCAGTGGGGGACACTGGAGACCGGGGAAGGAGGACATCAGTGGACAGCGGATATGTAAGTAGGGATGAGTAAACAGGTAAACCGCACTAAAAAGCTAAATGCTTGCAAATGTTTAGCTGTTTTAGCATGTTCGATTGTTTAAGGTTCGATTCAGACAAACCTTTACTTTGCTTTAAAGTCCAGCTAGCCTGTTGAACCAAACTTCTGAACGTTTCGCCATCTCTACTCTTAGTTGTAGACATCTTTTACATGTTTTGAGCTTATTTTGAATGGTAAGTAATAATAATGCCAGAGGCTTAACTTGAACTTCTTAATAAGATCAGCCGTTTTACGCGCGCATGCGCGCATCATCAGACACTGTCTGATGATGCGCGCATGCGTGCGTGAAACAGCTGTCACACCCTTTCTCTGATTGCATGGCGTCCCCGCTGACTGCTACACACTCTGCCTGATTTTAATGTTTTGGACTGAATAAAGAAGAATTTTATGGTGAGTGTCCTCTCTATTCTCTTGTTTTTTTGGAAGTTTTTATTTTACAGGTCATTATCTTGTTAGAATACTTCAAATGAACCACATGTAGTTGTTCCAGGAACTGTTCACACTGGTGTCATTGCTTCAATAGTTAATGGAACCAAGTGGAATATGATTTTAACTGTTTTGTAATGAACCTCAGCAGATTTAACTATTCTGAACATCAATAGCTGTGCAAACCCAAAGAAAACGAGATAAAGAAGGATCTTCTATAGTATTTTATATCTATTAAACAAAGAGAACGCTTCACGTCAATATTCTCAGACAGGGAGTCGGTTCCAGACATTCTAAGAGCTCTTAATGCTGACTGGCTATAATATTTAAATAGATGAAATCCCTTCTCATGCAGCGCTGTATTTGCACATTCTATTCTGTATAAATCAAATGCTAAATAATAAGTTCCCCCGAAATAGATGCTTAAAAAAATCTAGAAATTGTCACATAAAAAATAACACATCTTAGAACTCTAAAAAAAAAAAAAAAAAAAAAAAAGATAAAAAGTGAGAGATAATGGACTGTGGGGAGAGAAAAACAAATAAAAATGATCACGTCCTTTAGGTGTCCCTGTAACTGTTCACTAAAGAAGTGTTCACTAGTGGGAACATAGCTTTAACCCCTTAAGGATGGGGCCAACTTTCGTTTTTGCATTTTCGTTTATTCCTTAGCACTTGTATTTTTCCACCTAGAAACCCATATAAGCCCTTATTTTTTGTGTCACTAATTGTACTTTGCAATGACAGGCTGAATTTTTGCATAAAGTACACTGCAAAACCAGGAAAAAAATTCAATGTGTTGTGAAATTAAACAAAAAAACGCATTTCTTTTATTTGGGGGGTATTTGTTATTACGCCATTTGCTCTGGGGTAAAACTGACTTGTTATGCATGTTCCTCAAGACGTTACGATTACAACGATATGTAACATGTATAACCATGATGCACCATGATGTTTTTCGTTCGGTACCTTGATTGCGCACATACAACTTTTTGATCACTTTTTATTAAATTTTTTCTGGATTTGATGCGACCAAAAATGCGCAATTTGGGGATTTTTTGGCACTTACGCAGTTTACCGTCCGAGATCAGTAATGTGATTAATTAATAGTTCGGGCGATTACGCACGCGGCGATACCAAACATGTTTATTTATTTATTTTTATTTATAACATGGGGAAAGGGGGGTGATTCAAACTTTTATTAGGGGAGGGGGCTTTTTACTAACAACAACACTTTTTTTTTACACATATACTAGAATCCCCCCTGGGGGACTTCTAGTATATGCACTTAGATCTCTCATTGATCTATGCTGTATATACTTATACAGCATAGATCGATGAGATCGGCACTTGATTGCTTTCGGCTGCTGCAGCAGAAAACAACCAAGTGCCGAGCCGGGGTCAGCGCCATTTTGGTGGAGACCCCAACAGGTAATAGACACGGAGGAGCAATCTCCGCCACTAGACACCAGGGAACGGCTGCATACGGTAATCGGATGCACCTGTCAACTTTGACAGCTGCCTCCGATTACGTGATTAGCGGGCACGGCGATCAGACCATGCACGCTAATAGCCGCGGTCCCGGGCTACACGTGGCACCCAGGATTGCGGCGGTTCAGAGCGCTCTGAACACCTCTTCCGGACATATATTGTACGAGTACGACATATGTCCCTAAGAGGTTAAAGTGTCACTGACGTTATAACTTTCAAAATCTAAATCAACAGTAGATGTGAAATAAAGCAAGTTTGCCATATACATTCATTATTTATTTTTTTTGTTATCATGCTGTAAAACAAATCTGTACTTACCAGAAATCCAGGTCCAGTCTCCTGGATTTCTGACTTGTGCTGGTTGAAAAAAAGACTAAAAACAGGAATTCTGGCCGGTACAGAGAGTCACAGCTCAATATGTCTGTCAATCATAAGACTACATTCTCTCTGGGACCTGGGACACACAGGATTTCCTGTTTTCTGATTGTTTCCTGTCAGAAAACAGGAAGTGACATGTTTTCCATGATAACAAAAAAAAAATAATGTAAATTGCAAACTTGCTTTATATCAAATCTATTGATGATTTAGATTTTTAAAGTTATAACGTCAGTGACACTTTAAAGCTATGTTCCCACTAGTGAACACTTTAGTGAACAGTTATTGTTTAATGATAAACCACGGCCGTTGTTGTAAAACAATGGCCAGAATTAATGATCATGAACATTAATTCCGGCCTTTGTTTTAGAACAACAACCATTTTCTTGCCCTAATCTGTACATAGTGGGAACACAGTCAAACCTGTAATTAATTTAGAAACTTACGGCCATTGGCAGTGGCCATTGAAAACAACGGCTGTAGTTTTCCAAATTTATTGATTTCTATTGATTTTAACAAAACAACGGGCCTTTGATGTGCATACAGTGCAGCAACTATGGCCTTGTTCACTGTGGCCTTACAAATTAATGATCATGTCTATTTTCTATGGCCGTTGTACGTGAACAATGGACACAGGCTGCAGAAAAGAGACTGTTTACACACTTTTTGGCCATCCCGCCAGGCCGTAGTGTGAATGAAAGTCAATGGTTAATTGATTTTCAGTCACACCCATACGACCAGCAGAATTGTATGGGTGGAAAATAATGTTCATACGGCTGATAATGACTGTATAAGAGTATGTGAACATAGTCTCAAAGTGAATTAAAGGGGTAGTGCGGCGTTTAAAACTTATTCACTAAATAACACACATTACAAAGTTATACAACTTTGTAATGTGTGTTATGTAAGTGAATGGCCCCCTTCCCTATGCCCCCCCACCCCCAGAAGTATGGTGCAGTATACTGACCAGATTACTGTCGACCCTGGCCGCCATCTTGGGTCGAACAATGTCATCTTTGGGAGGCCGACCGGACCTCTCCAGCCGTCCTTCATGCTGGCCCCCCTCTGCCGCGTCTTCAGCTGCTCAGCCGCGATTGGTTGAGCACAGTTATGCACTTACTGTGGATGGAATTCACTTATTGTGGATGAACCAGCTGGAAGTTTGTTTCAAGCATCTACTACTCTTTGAGTACAGTAATACTTTCTGATGTTGCTCCTGATCTACCCACAGCTAACCTCAGATTGTATACCCTATGGGGGGGCATTTATGAAAAGTACGGCAGGGGCATACACCAACTCTTCTCCCTGGCGTTCAACTGATGTATGGGCGTTGATGTAACAGGTGTTGGGGTGGGGGGCGTGGCCTCATTCTTCATGATTTGCGCCTCATTTGCGCCTGGTGAAAGCAGGTGTAGATTTGGTACACCGGGGGCAGGTTTCACTAAGAAGCATGCATCTCTTTACTGAATTTGACCAGGGAAAAGGGGGCAGGGCCTAAGTTAAGTCCGGCATACGAGTATGTCGGCCTTCATAAATCCCCCCCCCCCAATGTGTTCACTTTTTAAAATTAAAAATATTTCCCTATTAATTTTTTCCCCTTTAACCCTTTAAAGTTACACTGTCACCCCTTAACTGCCTACCAAGCTGACGGTTCTGCTGGACTTATACCAATAATAACATTCAAAACATACAGGCAACAACCTATGTCTATAGTTTTATTTTTGTGCTAGGACCCAGGGGATAATGGGCCCCTTCTCTTTGACACTTTTTCGACTAAAGTATATTGGTGTGCGGGGTGTTACTGTCCTATAATATGGCTGACGGATACTAAATGCACAAAAAAGCCTATGGGGGAGATTTATCAAACATGGTGTAAAGTGAAACTGGCTCAGTTGCCCCTAGCAACCAATCAGATTCCACCTTTCATTCCTGACAGACTCTTTGGAAAATGAAAGGTGGAATCTGATTGGTTGCCAGGGGCAACTGAGCCAGTTTCACTGTACACTCAACTCTACTGATAATAAAGGATGCAGCCTCTCAGGTAAGCGTTAAAAAAAAAGTATATCATTATATTGTTTATTAAAACAAGTAAAAATGAACGCTTCCCATCAATCATTGGAAGCAACAATGATAAAGTACATTTGAAGTCTAATATTACACAGAGTGATATATTGCTGTATGCCCGGATAGTGCAGGCAACAGGCACTAACTGGGCACACAGCAATATATCACTGTGCAGTTTTAGACGTTGTTATTTCCCGTGATTGATATGAAGCATTGACTTTTTTTTTTTTCTTCTTTTAATAAACAATATTGTGATGTACTTACCCAAAAGCCAATATCCATCATTATCAGGAACCAGATAAAGACTTTTTATTCAGAATCTCAGTAATGTAAAGCTATTCTTTGGATCTGTAGCTGCTCAAATCTCAGCAAAGTCAGTTCAAGTGTTAAACATTACAAGACATTAAAGGGGAACTATAATGGATCTAACCTGCTGAAAGTTCCCCTTAAAAGGGGTACTCCGACATCAGGTAGAAATAATAAGCATGTTGCAGAAGCATAGAATACCTGTCTGCCCCAGTTCTGAAACCACAAAAATCCATTGGTTTTGGTAATGTTAGTTCTGTATTTTGTGGTTGTACTTTCTGGTCGGGTGGTACTACAAGTCTGAGAATGGATTACTTTCCCTTACCTATACCTCACAGTCCTCCCACCCTGCCTACTTTCCCTTTCTGCATTTCTTCCAGTTACCTTTCCAAAGTTGTTGCAGAATATCATACTTTACTGCAAATTATTGCAGTGAAGTTGCAGCACCTGCTTCTTTCACACTATGTCTGCTCAGGGAGATGATGGTGACATCACATGGTGTGATGGTGCCATTGTGACATCACTTAGGGCAGTGTTCTCCAACTTCAGTCCTCAAGGCCAACCAACAGGTCATGTTTTAAGGAATTCCTTAGCATTTCCTGAGTATAATTACTCGGTACATCAAGTATCAGCATGGGATATCCTCACACCAGGACCTGTTGGTGGACTCTGAGAACTGGAGTAGGGGAACAAGAGATCAGAGGCTAAATCCATCAGCCTCCAGTGACATCAGAGGATGTTATTGTCACAGGGGAGAGGGGGGATCTTGGGACAATACATATTTTGTAGTTTTTCTGTTTTCCTTTTCTTGGTAGTACTGAAGCACCAATAAAGCTACTGAAGCCAGTGCTATAAGTGATAACACTATGTTAGAAAGTTGTGTATTGTAAATTGATATTAAAAAAAAAAAAAAATTCTAATACCAGAATTCCCCTTTAATAGAGATAAGGGAATCTGATGAATTCTGATTCGCAGTGAATCGGGAATTAAATTCACAAATTTGACGGATTCGCTTTGCAAATTCGCCAAACATGGCAGCCACCATAGCTGCTGCACATGTAAGCTTAACCAACCTGTCTTTTCTTTTGAACAAGGGATTATCCAAAATCCCTAGCATTCATCCAGTCAGCTGTAAACCCCACTGTGACGTCAGCACCTCCCTTTACCCTCTATATAAGGTGATTGGCTTCCTGGAGGCGGCCAGTCGGCTGTGTATAGTGGAGAGCAGGTTGCAGCAATGAGATGCAGCTGGGTGTGCATTATACAAGTCGCTGAGTGCTGGGTGTGCATTATAGGAAGTCACTGGGTGCTGGGTGTGCATTATACAAGTCACTGGGTGCTGGGTGTGCATTATACCAAGTCACTGGGTGCTGGGTGTGCATTATAGGAAGTCACTGGGTGCTGGGTGTGCATTATAGGAAGTCACTGGGTGCTGGGTGTGCATTATAGGAAGTCACTGGGTGCTGGGTTTGCATTATAGGAAGTCACTGGGTGCTGGGTGTGCATTATAGGAAGTCACTGGGTGCTGGGTGTGCATTATAGGAAGTCACTTGGTGCTGGGTGTGCATTATACCAAGTCACTGGGTGCTGGGTGTGCATTATAACAAGTCACTGGGTGCTTGGTGTGCATTATAACAAGTCACTGGGTGCTGGGTGTGCATTATAGGAAGTCACTGGGTGCTGGGTGTGCATTATAACAAGTCACTGGGTGCTTGGTGTGCATTATAGGAAGTCACTGGGTGCTGGGTGTGCATTATACCAAGTCACTGGGTGCTGGGTGTGCATTATAGGAAGTCACTGGGTGCTGGGTGTGCATTATAGGAAGTCACTGGGTGCTGGGTGTGCATTATAGGAAGTCACTGGGTGCTGGGTTTGCATTATAGGAAGTCACTGGGTGCTGGGTGTGCATTATAGGAAGTCACTGGGTGCTGGGTGTGCATTATAGGAAGTCACTTGGTGCTGGGTGTGCATTATACCAAGTCACTGGGTGCTGGGTGTGCATTATAACAAGTCACTGGGTGCTTGGTGTGCATTATAACAAGTCACTGGGTGCTGGGTGTGCATTATAGGAAGTCACTGGGTGCTGGGTGTGCATTATAACAAGTCACTGGGTGCTTGGTGTGCATTATAGGAAGTCACTGGGTGCTGGGTGTGCATTATAGGAAGTCACTGGGTGCTGGGTGTGCATTATAGGAAGTCACTGGGTGCTGGGTGTGCATTATAACAAGTCACTGGGTGCTTGGTGTGCATTATAGGAAGTCACTGGGTGCTGGGTGTACATTATAGGAAGTCACTGGGTGCTGGGTGTGCATTATACCAAGTCACTGGGTGCTGGGTGTGCATTATACCAAGTCACAGGGTGCTGGGTGTGCATTATAGGAAGTCACTGGGTGCTGGGCGTGCATTATAGGAAGTCACTGGGTGCTGGGTGTGCATTATAGGAAGTCACTGGGTGCTGGGTGTGCATTATAGGAAGTCACTGGAAGGTGGGTGTGCATTATAGGAAGTCACTGGGTGGTGGGTGTGCATTATAGGAAGTTACTGGGTGCTGGGTGTGCATTATAGGAAGTCACTGGGTGCTGGGTGTGCATTATAGGAAGTCACTGGGTGCTGGGTGTGCATTATAGGA
This sequence comes from Dendropsophus ebraccatus, assembly GCF_027789765.1. Taxonomy (NCBI): domain Eukaryota; kingdom Metazoa; phylum Chordata; class Amphibia; order Anura; family Hylidae; genus Dendropsophus; species Dendropsophus ebraccatus. The sequence goes on from NC_091464.1 coordinate 21,029,544, forward strand.
AGTCACTGGGTGCTGGGTGTGCATTATAGGAAGTCACTGGGTGCTGGGTGTGCATTATAACAAGTCACTGGGTGCTTGGTGTGCATTATAACAAGTCACTGGGTGCTGGGTGTGCAGTATAGGAAGTCACTGAGTGCTGGGTGTGCATTATAGGAAGTCACTGAGTGCTGGGTGTGCATTATAGGAAGTCATCTATAAGGGAGGGGGGGGGAAGGGGACCATCTATAAGGGAGGGTGGGGGGAGAGGGGGCCATCTATAAGGGAGGGGGGGGGGGAGAGGGGACCATCCATAAGGGAGGGTGAGGAGAGAGGGGGCCATCTATAAGGGAGGGGGTATAGGGGGCCATCTATAAGGGAGGGGGTAGAGGGGGCCATCTATAAGGGAGGGGGTAGAGGGGGCCATCTATAAGGGAGGGGGTAGAGGGGGCCATCTATAAGGGAGGGGGTAGAGGGGGCCATCTATAAGGGAGGGGGTAGAGGGGGCCATCTATAAGGGAGGGGGCCATCTATTTGGGGGGGCAACATAGGGGGAGAGGGAATACACAGAGGGGGGCATATATTATTAGGAGGTCACATAGAGTCAGGGCTACCCACTAAATGAGGGTGTAAAGGGGACAGTACAGATGTGCAGTGTGTAGAGAGATGGAGATGGTGTCAGAGTGTGGAGCCTAATATGTCTGTCTGGCAGATTCTGTGGATTCGTGGCTCGGAGAAGTTCTCATAACGGCCCAGGACGGATGGAGAAGATGATGAAAAGGAAAGAACTCTGATCAGAAAAGACGTCTCCTGTGAGTCACTTGATATATCTGCACTGTAATGTATATGGTGTATAGAACCTGTGTAGAGCTGGGGCCACCTCTATATGACTGGATGAGGTGATTTAGTGTACTGGATTTGGTCAGTAACAATATGGTGGTGATGGTAGTGGGTGCTGGGTGTGCATTATAGGAAGTCACTGGGTGCTGGGTGTGCATTATAACAAGTCACTGGGTGCTTGGTGTGCATTATAGGAAGTCACTGGGTGCTGGGTGTACATTATAGGAAGTCACTGGGTGCTGGGTGTGCATTATAGGAAGTCACTGGGTGCTGGGTGTACATTATACCAAATCACTGGGTGTTGGGTGTGCATTATACCAAGTCACTGGGTGCTGGGTGTGCATTATACCAAGTCACAGGGTGCTGGGTGTGCATTATAGGAAGTCACTGGGTGCTGGGCGTGCATTATAGGAAGTCACTGGGTGCTGGGTGTGCATTATAGGAAGTCACTGGGTGCTGGGTGTGCATTATAGGAAGTCACTGGGTGGTGGGTGTGCATTATAGGAAGTCACTGGGTGCTGGGTGTGCATTATAGGAAGTCACTGGGTGCTGGGTGTGCATTATAGGAAGTCACTGGGTGCTGGGTGTGCATTATAACAAGTCACTGGGTGCTTGGTGTGCATTATAACAAGTCACTGGGTGCTGGGTGTGCAGTATAGGAAGTCACTGAGTGCTGGGTGTGCATTATAGGAAGTCACTGAGTGCTGGGTGTGCATTATAGGAAGTCACTGAGTGCAGGGTGTGCATTATAGGAAGTCACTGGGTGCTGGGTATGCGTTATACCAAGTCACTGGGTGCTGGGTGTGCAGTATAGGAAGTCACAGTGAACACAGTGTCCACCTTACTACCCCACTGGGTGCTCATTTACCAATGTTCACTGCCATTCGCGAATATTTGCAAATTAGCGCAAATATTCCTAGTGATTCGCTAATCTCCACCCTTTAACATTTTTCCCGGTTAGATCTGCTTTCAGCAGTGGCGTAGCCACCGTGGTCGCGGGGGTCGCCGCCGCGACCGGGCCCGCCACAAGGGGGGCCCGCGGGGCCCCCCGATCAATCACTCTTGTGACCGCAAGCATTGTTTTGCTTGCGGTCACAAGAGTCGGGCTCTGTCTTCCCCCGGCTGCTGCGCGGCTGCCGGGGGTGTCGCGTCTTACCCCCGGCAGCGCGCGCATCCCAGAACTCCCTGCGCGCCTTGGGCCCTGACTTCCGGTTCCGGCGCGCAGAGAGTTCTGGGATGCGCGCGCTGCCGGGGATAAGACGCGACACCCCCGGCAGCCGCGCAGCAGTCGGGGACAGACCAGGAGGAGTGAGAATCAACGTGGGAGCGCGATGTCAGGTGAGTTAAGTTTTGTTTTTTTTATCAGCCTGTACGGGTGGGGGGAAAGGAGGGGGCCATCTATGAGGGTGGGGGGAAAGGAGGGGGCCATCTATGAGGGTGGGGGGAAAGGAGGGGGCCATCTATGAGGGTGGGGGGGAAGGAGGGGGGCATCTATGAGGGTGGGGGGAAAGGAGGGGGCCATCTATGAGGGTGGGGGGGAAGGAGGGGGCCATCTATGAGGGTGGGGGGAAAGAGGGGGCCATCTATGAGGGTGGGGGGAAAGATGGGGCCATCTATGAGGGTGGGGGGAAAGAGGGGGCCATCTATGAGGGTGGGGGGGAAGGAGGGGGGCATCTATGAGGGTGGGGGGGGAAGGAGGGGGGCATCTATGAGGGTGGGGGAGAAGGAGGCGGGCATCTATGAGGGTGGGGGGAAGAGGGGGCCATTTATGAGGGTGGGGGAAAGAGGGGGGCCATCTATGAGGGTGGGGGGAAGGAGGGGGCATCTATGAGGGTGGGGGGAAGGAGGGGGCCATCTATGAGGGTGGGGGGAAGGAGGGGGCCATCTATGAGGGTGGGGGGAAGGAGGGGGCCATCTATGAGGGTGGGGGGAAGGAGGGGCCATCTATGAGGGTGGGGGGAAAGAGGGGCCATCTATGAGGGTGGGGGGAAAGAGGGGGGCATCTATGAGGGTGGGGGGGGGAAGGGGACCATCTATAAGGGAGGGAGGAAGGGGACCATCTATAAAGGGGGGGAAAGGGGACCATCTATAAGGGAGGGGGGGAAGGGGACCATCTATAAGGGAGGGAGGAAGGGGACCATCTATAAAGGGGGGGGAAAGGGGACCATCTATAAGGGAGGGGGGGAAGGGGACCATCTATAAGGGAGGGGGGGAAGGGGACCATCTATAAGGGAGGGGGGGGGGGGAAGGGGACCATCTATAAGGGAGGGGGGGGAAGGGGACCATCTATAAGGGAGGGGGGGGAAGGGGACCATCCATAAGGGAGGGGGGGGAAGGGGACCATCTATAAGGGAGGGGGGGGGAAGGGGACCATCTATAAGGGAGGGGGGGGGGAAGGGGACCATCTATAAGGGAGGGTGGGGGGAGAGGGGGCCATCTATAAGGGAGGGGGGGGGGGAGGGGGGACCATCCATAAGGGAGGGTGAGGAGAGAGGGGGCCATCTATAAGGGAGGGGGTATAGGGGGCCATCTATAAGGGAGGGGGTAGAGGGGGCCATCTATAAGGGAGGGGGTAGAGGGGGCCATCTATAAGGGAGGGGGTAGAGGGGGCCATCTATAAGGGAGGGGGTAGAGGGGGCCATCTATAAGGGAGGGGGTAGAGGGGGCCATCTATAAGGGAGGGGGCCATCTATTTGGGGGGGGCAACATAGGGGGAGAGGGAATACACAGAGGGGGGCATATATTATTAGGAGGTCACATAGAGTCAGGGCTACCCACTAAATGAGGGTGTAAAGGGGACAGTACAGATGTGCAGTGTGTAGAGAGATGGAGATGGTGTCAGAGTGTGGAGCCTAATATGTCTGTCTGGCAGATTCTGTGGATTCGTGGCTCGGAGAAGTTCTCATAACGGCCCAGGACGGATGGAGAAGATGATGAAAAGGAAAGAACTCTGATCAGAAAAGACGTCTCCTGTGAGTCACTTGATATATCTGCACTGTAATGTATATGGTGTATAGAACCTGTGTAGAGCTGGGGCCACCTCGATATGACTGGATGAGGTGATTTAGTGTACTGGATTTGGTCAGTAACAATATGGTGGTGATGGTAGTGGTTGTGGTGTGGCGGTAATGTTTCCTCCCTATATACTGGTATTACTGGTAATATTGGTCTCAGTATACAGGATTTGGTCGGTAACAGTATGGCGGTAATAGGTAATATCTGTCTTGGTGTGTGTGTGTGTATATATATATATATATATATATACATACAGTGGTACCTTGGTTTAAGAGTAACTTCGTTTAAGAGCGTTTTGGTTTAAGAGCTCACAGTTTTTCAAAATTGTGACTTGGTTTAAGAACATTGCTTTGGTTTAAGAACTTCCTGTATCGGGTGGGAGCGCGAGTGGAGAAGGGGCATGGCCTGCATAGCGGGGTCTACAGCACTGTACTCTAAACACCTTCCAAATCATAGCAGATCCCCTTCAGGCTGGGGCTTACATCAGGGGACAGGACTGTGGGGGGGGGGGGGTAATCTCTCCATAGCTGTAACCCCTCTCTCCCCGGACAGAGAGTGCTGCATGTATGTGCCCACATCTGTACTGCTCATTCCTTCATGCTCCCTGCAGTCTCTGTCAGCCCTTGTGTTTCCCATCCTCTCCATTACTGTACAGTACAGAATAATAAATATATTTGGGGTGCGGAACCAATTGTCTGCATTTACATGATTTCTTATAGGAAAATTTGCTTTGGTTTAAGAGTGGATTTGGATTACAAGCACGGTCCTGGAACGAATTATGCTCATAATCCAAGGCACCACTGTGTGTGTATATATATATATATATATATATATATATATATATATATATATACACAAACACACACAACAATAGCATCACTTGGTCGTGAAAGGAGGGGGGGGGGCCCAAGTTGGCCTCTCGCACCAGGGCCCAGGAGACATTAGCTACGCCCCTGGCTTTTAGGAATTAAAAAGAAAAAAAAATGCTGCAGAAAATGTGCAATGTTCATGCTCCATAACATATCAGATAGCTTTTCTTCAGCATTGCTTTTTAGAGAGACATTTTAACACAGTGCCATCAATACATTTTCAGGAATAAGCTGCGAAAACTAGTGTTTCTACATCAGTAATAGTAGGATGTTTTGCTACAAGTATATGCTTTCTTATAGATTAGATCAAACGTAACAGCCAATGCACTGCAGAGAAAAACAAGTCAGTAATGTGGCAGGAGAAGTGCTGCATGTAAAGAGACTGATCAGGACTATAATCAGTCAACTTACTGGAGGAGAAAGAACGGAACAAAAGAAGATATGATATCTCTTGTAGCATTATGGTGTAAAGCTGCAAAGTTAAGTCTTTTAGGTTAAGGTGTATAAAATATACATTTACTATTACAGCACTGTTTTGTTACAATTTGACTATACATATTTCCAATCACTAGTGCTCGTGCTCATGAATCATATATACAAAAGGGACTCTAACCCTTCACATTTGACACAATTCTTCTACACCCCCCACCCCCATCCCTACAATTTGTACAGAGAAGGCTTTGCTAATCAGCAGTCTCTTAGCCGCTTAAGGGAAATCTTCTATCAAAGGTCTGGAAGTCTCCAATCTCCCCTATACTCCCTCAATGGATTGCTGAAGTAGATTATATGAATAGGCAACAAATATTAATGGGCTAATCAAAGACCAGTAAAGAGTCATGTGTCAGCACACAATATAAACAAATCTGATATTATACACATAACACCAATTCATTTTTTTTATTACACATTCTTATCAATATTAACCCTATCACGACTCCCTCCCCCAGCCGGCCTCCGTAGCTAGGAAATCGGAAGCCTGAGGCTTCCGGTTTCCATGGCTACCATTGGGGCTCTGTGGTCACTTCGCAGAGCCTCGATGGACACCGGAAGAGCATTCTCCCTCTGTAGAGGGAGAATTCTTTGTCAGGAGCTCTATAGATGCTGCGGTCATGCTGACCGCAGTATTTATAGGGTTAACTCTTAGCACCGGAGTGCGTCTCCAGTGCTGAGAGTTGCGGCGGGACCCCAGCTATCACTGATAGCCGGGACCCGCTGCGGATGACACAGACGCAGCTCCTGCACCCGTGTCATCCTGGATCGCTAATTAACGTAGCTGCAGATTTGGGCATAGGCTGCAGCGACGGTAATTAACTGTGGAGTGGTGGGAGAGGGTTAAATAGACTCTGTCAGCAGGTTTATGCTGTCCTATCTAGGGTAGCATAAAATAGAAGCTGAACAGAGAAGCTGAACAGAATGATGCATCACTTACATTGTTCTGTGCATCTGTTTCGAAGATATCCTCCTAAATAACAAGGACAATAAGAAGACCTCTCCATTATGAACATGTGCTCAGTAGTCCTGGATATTCATGAGCACCAGCACTTTCTGCCCACTGACCATACGGTGGATAGGCAAACAGCTGTCAATGATCAGCTTAAGGTTGGAAGGATTGGTTCAGCACAAATCCCATTCTCCTGTATATCAGGAGAAAGGTGCTATAGAATTATATGGAAAAAAAACAACATATTTCTAAACAGCATTTCTGTCATTAGTTTATGCTGCCCTCATTTAAGGCGGCATAAACCTAGTGACAGATAATGATGAGCAAACATGTTTGTAAATGTTTATATGTTCCTTTGAACATGACTCTAATTGTTTGTCTTCTTGTTCACAATGTGTTTGATGATTGGAATGGTTATAACTTGATAATACTCACTACTGCCACTGACGAAGGAATTAATTGTAAAAACCTTGAAACGTGTTTGGAAAAAGCTACTTACAGGCGAATGCCACATAGGAATAGCTATCCTTAACAAACATTGACAATTCTGCCGCTTTGGGGGCCCCCCGATATGCTAAACTATCCTTTACACGTATTCAACCTGTGGCTATAGTTTCACTATTCTCACCAGTATCCCACTCTAGATGGAGTTATCCGATGCGAGAATGAGGCTGTGATATTGCACACAAGTGCGAATTCAGAAACACCAGGACGCGTTGAAGGAACCCTCTAGCCTGGATCTATTGCCACTGATCTGCTGTTATGCGGGAGGAACGAGAGGGAGATGCTATACACCATCAGCCGCTTCAGGACGGGTGAGAGGCATTGTAGACGCCGTTGTGTGAACCATATCATTTGCAACATTGTGGCTAAACATCGGTATTACAAACATTGTTGTTACAAACTATCTTATTCCGCCAGTAATTCGGAGATTCTTGGGATAGTCAGTAAACTAAACAGTTCGCGTATCTGTACCACATAAGGACTATAAGTTCAATACTAACTGAGAGTACATACCTGTACCCCATAAGGAATATAAGTGTAAATTGAGGGAAAGATCACACTGAAATATTACCATTTGCAAGATCGCATTCTTAGGCTATGTTCACACTGAGTAACAGACCGGCCGTTCCATGACCCCGGCCAGGTCAAAGAACGGCCCATCTGTGCCCGGATCATCACTGCTGGTACTTAAGTACCGGCCGGATGATCCGTCCGGCCGCAGAGCTCTGATGCGGGTGCATCATTGCGTGCCCGCATCAGAGCTTCCCATAGCACACAGTGAAGCGAGCGGCCGGAGCTGCTTGCTTCACTGTGTGAACTGACAGGTCTTTTTGCGGACGGAATTGACTGAATTCCGGCCGCAGAAAACTGACATGTCAGTTTTTTCCGGCGCCGCACGGGATCCCGGCCGGAGCGCACACAATGTGTGTAAGCTCCATCCGGGATCCCATTAAAAATAAAGCTATGTCCCACCCCACAAAACTACGGCCGTAGTTCTGCGGCGAGAACTACGGCTGTAGTTTTACGTAGTGTGAATATAGCCTTATACTAACATATTATAAATACAGCATGTTTTGCTACCTTTGAAAGATCGGGACACACACAATTAACACAAGTACATGAATAACAAAATCTCGTATCTGGCCAGGACCCAGCAGTACCGCACTTTTCATACAGACTTACTTTTTATATTTTTTGATTCTTGATTTTTACCTTATCTATGTTATTGCATCTATTTGTATGTTGGACATGATCATGAAATTTTGAGATCTCTTAGACACTTTAGATATGGTTATGAATTTTTAAATGAATATGTGATATAGAAATTGTTATTAAATTGTTTTGTTTAGGGTGCCTTCACACCTACTGACTCGCAGCGTTAATAACGCTGCAAGTCGGCTACGTCCTGGCAGATCACTGTCATTACATACACGCAGCGGTCTGAACGACCGCTGCGTGTATGTAAATCTGCCGGCTGCTCAACCCCTTCTGATGCCGGCCGCCTCCCGCCTCCCGCTCAGCTCTGTATACATTACCTCCTCGCTCCACGGGGTCCCGGCGTCCTGCTCTCCCGCCCGGCCAATCAGTGGCTGCGGCAGGGCAACACACTGATTGGCCGGGCGCGAGAGCAGGACGCCGGGACCCCGTGGAGCGAGGAGGTAATGTATACAGAGCTGAGCGGGAGGCGGGAGGCGGCCGGCATCAGAAGGGGTTAAGCAGCCGGCAGATTTACATACACCCGCTGCGTTTATGTACTGACAGTGATCTGCCAGGACCTAGCCGACTTGCAGCGTTATTAACGCTGCAAATCGGTAGGTGTGAAGGCACCCTTATAGTATAGGACTGTTGTGGTCTAGACTCTAGAGGACTAAAATACTGTTTACACTATATGTTTATAACGATCATTTCTGAACATACGAACGTTTATCTCGTAATGTACGCAACTGATAAATTTACGCTTAGCATCTGACAATCTGTACACATGCATGTAACTCTAGACTGAAACGTACGCAGCGGCGCAATTTATGCTTTGCACCTGACAATATGTACGCATGTGCGTAGACCGAAATAAACACTTCTACTGTACTTTTATTTGTTCTTGAATGTTCAGCGAACACTAACCGATCACAATCTTTATTTTTATGTTCATGTTTGGGATCTAAACCGAACATCGGGTTGTTAGCTCATCACTAGTGACAGATTCCTTTTAAGGGTGCCTTCACACTTACGGGATCTGCAGCGTATTTGACGCTGCGGATTCACAGCGAAATCCGCTGCAGATCCAGTGCCGTTCATCCCTATTAGAGCACATACTCACAACAGGATTGACATCCCGCTGTGAGTTAACCCCCCCCCGCCACCCGCAGCCCACCGCCGAGAGCATACATTACCAGCTCTGCCCGGCGGCTGCATGTTAACTCACATACTTATAGCGGGAAATCAATGTGCTCTCATAGGAATGAATGGCACTGGATAAGCAGCGGATTTCTCTGCGAATCAGCAGCGTGAAATCCGCTGCGGATCCTAAAGGTGTGAAGGCACCCTTAAGCAGTACTGTCACACATTTTTCTTTTTCAATAAATTTCTGCCCTGGCTGATGGACTGGCCACTGAGCGGCCAGTCCATCAGCCGGGTCATGACGTGTACACCCCCAGAAATCACAAGGCTGGTCCCACCGCTCACCACCACGGGCTTGGAGAGAGGTAAGTTTGTACTTGTTATCAAATTCTACCCTGCCCCTGCTGGCTGCCGGATTTTCTAAATCTTTAGAGTCCTACTTTCATTTAGCTAACCCTTTATATTGTTACGTGGAAAACTGCCTGATTATTCTCTACTTCTAACGACTCAATTTGTAAATTTGTTGGGTGACATCTTGCCTACCAGATTTGAGTGGATCTTTCAAACTCTTCAGATTTGGCAACATTCTCCAAACTCGAATGTCCGGCATTTGATTTCCTGCAGCTGCAAAAGTTTGATGCAGCCCTAGGGCTGCTAGGAAAACATGGACACAAGCTATGGTTGCATCCATGTTTTCCAGGATTCCCTAACTTCTGCAGCTGCGGGGAATCAAACGCTGAGTGTTCGGATTTGGACAATGTTGCTGAACCTGAACAGTTTACCAGGTCTGCTTAATACTACTCATAATCTTTATTGTCATTACAGCTGTTTGCATGGAACTAAACATATTGGTGTGTGTGTGGGGGGGGGGGGGGGCGGGGATTAACTCGAATGCCAGTCTTATGTTAATTACTGCCCCCTTTTTCCCAGCAGAATACACTAAGAGGTGCCCGAATCTGCGCCCGATGTACGAACAGGAGCAGGCGTAAATCATGATAAATGTGCCGTGGGAGGAGGCCACGGGTCTTTCCAGCCTTACCACCCCCTCGCAAGCTCCGCCAGCCTGCCCATTGGGCGAGCGGGGGGTACGGGAGGCATACGCCAGGGAGTAGGGGCGAATCTGCACCTTCTCCCTGACGTACGACTATGGCGTACTCTTTGTAAATCCCCCCCATTGGGTTCAAGGAAAGAAGCAGTTGTACCCAATCTCTAGGATCAAGGTCCTCTGTGTCACAAAGGAAGACCTCAGCATTATAAATAGCTTGTGATACCTGGGGGACCTATTACAGAGTTAGTATTGTGAAATAGTAGCATGAAGTTATGACACTGGTTGTATGAAATGTAATGTAACACACATTTAGGTGAAAACACTGAACAATAGTTAATGTGGATATATGTGAAACAAATTTCCTCTTTCACATGAATGAATTTCCAAGTCTAGAATACAAAGATGACCTGAACCTCAGTAATTTATTGATTCATGCATTGTGAATGAATCAGCAGCAATTAGGATTTGTGGTAGGAACCAGTGTAGCATTTTTTGTATGCTAAGCCAAGCAGAGCATATCGGACATTTTTCTGTACAAGTCTGCTTATCGCCGCTTGTGAGCCATCTACTGATGCGTAACAACAAGAATGTGTGTATCCCTATGGGAGGACTGTCCATAAAAAGCAATCAAGCAACAATTTCTAATAGCTTAAAAGTATAATGTGCTAGTCAAAATTTTAGAAAATTTGGTCCATTTCATATACTATTACTAGAAAGCATGACGTGTGCGCTCCCAGTGTAGGCTCAGAGTCAGTCTTACAATGAAGTTATTTCCCATTCCGTAGCATAGACCATCTACTGTATATTTGATTGATGGAAGCTCAACCTTTGGGTGTCTTACCTACCATTGCCTATTGTCTGTAAATTCCCAGACAGTGTATAAAAATACAGGACTCTTATTAAACTGGAAAATCTCAAGCTGTTTATTGTGGTCATATTTATCATCATTTACCGAGTTCCTGCATTTGCTACTTATATTTATATGAGATAACGACATATATTTCCATTTATTTCTTATCGTTATCATTTAATCATTTATAATCTTTTTATTATAGTTATTGTTTAAACTCTGTAAGCTGTCTGTGATTCTTTTTTAAGAGCAGTCTAAAAAAAAGACAAAATAATGTTGGCAAGCTTCTAAAGAGGCTCCACACCTCAGCAGTTTGGTCCATTTTATTTATTTTTTTATTATTTTAAGGCAGTGGCTTGGGGGAAATACCCCGGGGGGGGGGGGGAAATACCCAGTCCTTACTTACCTCTCCCCGTGCTTCGCACCCCCACTGAAAGTCATTTTCCACCGAGTTGTGATGACAACAAAATTGAGACAAAAATGCTTCTCCCCACTGATAGACTGGCCACTCAGCCAATCAGTGACTGCAGTGGCGTCCCGTCCCAGTCATTGACTGGCTGAGCGGCCTATCAACCAATCGGGGGTGGGGAATCATGACCAGTCCTTACTTAGCTCTCCTCGTGCTTTGCCGCATGATTGCCCCAGGACCCCCACTGAAAGGCATTTTCCGACGAGTTGTGATAACATCACAACTTGGGAGTATATGCTCGTCTCTACTGATAGACTGGCCGCTCAGCCAATCAGTGATTGCAGCGGCGTCCCGTCCCAGTCATTAACTGGCTGAGCGGCCTGTCAATCAACCAAATTGTGACGTCTGGTTGAGATCCCCGAGCCATGCGTAGGTTCCAGGGATGTGATCTGGGGCTGAAGAGGCATGGGGAGAGGTTAGTTGAGAAAGATTTTTATGTTTCCTTCCCCCCTTCCTTTAACAAAAAAAAGTGCTTGGCCAGTACTTCTCTTTAAAAGGGTTTATCCAGCGCTAAAAAAACATAGACACTTTGTTTCAGAGACAGTACCACTCTTGTCTCCAGGCTGGGTGGGGTTTTGTAACTCAGTTGGATTGAAGTGAATGAAGCTTAATTGCAAACAACACCAACTGTACTAGAGACAAGAGTGGTGCTGTCTCAGGAAGACAGTGGAACAAAGCGCAATGTCTGGCTACAGACCACAAGCAAGCTCCCTAATGAGCAATTAACGTGGATACTGCCAACTCCCACTTCTTTGGCATGTAACAGTCCAGTGTACAAGTATCCAACACCACTTCGTTGCGTATATCGTGAGTGTGCGATAGTAGAGAAAAGGAAGACAGTGGCCATGTTTTTTTTGCGCTGGATAATAACTTTAATGTGTCAATGTGAATAGAACCGAAATTCAGATATAGCTGCACCTTTATGGGATCTTCATTTTATAAGGGTCTTAACATTCAGATCACCACTAATTAAACATTGTTGGCTCATTTTAAGGCTAATACATGGCAGAAATGGGTAAGGAGACAGTGGAGCCTTCCAAAACAACAGTTCACTTGGTAGTTGTCCCAATTTATTGTAAGTAGGAGTAAAATAAGTGATATATTGGCACAAGTAGGGTTATCTATTCTCTGATGCAAACTCAAGTATAACTGGCTAAGGAACATGATGCAGATCCATCTCACCACGTTAAGGGGAAAGAGATGGGGGGACATGTATGAAAAGGCGTAAATGCTTTTTTAGGCATAGATCGGTCAAATCGGCGTAAAAATATTTGCAATCTGTATTTTTGCTAATATTTTTTTCGCATCTGCCCGATCTGTGCCACCCTCGCCAGTGGGGTGGAGAGAGGGCGTCATGGGGGGGGGGGCTGCACGAAGAAGGGGCTCAGCCTCTGTGTGCGCCACATTTATCATTTTTTTTCCGTGAAAAAATTATACTGAAACCTACGCCAGCTCTGAGTTTGCTTAGGTTTCAAAATTTTCGCATGGACAAGCTCTGTGCGTTATGGATTTCTGTAGAGGAAATGCGCTCCCCTGAGCTCTGGAGCTGTGGGGACATTTGTAAGCCCGCCGTAAAAAACGCTGAACTTCATAAATGTCCCCCATGGTTCCTACACTAACAATGGCCTCTCTTGGACTTTCATTTAGCCTACATTTTAAACCTCATTCTTACTTGCAGGTTACTTGGTACTTGCAGGTTGCTGTTGCACTTTCCTGTGTTTTTTAATTTTAAATTTTTTCTCTGTATTTTGGTCACAGCAGTGTGCAAACTGCACAGTGTGAACAGCGATATTGGAGTGCTCACCATTTTTGTGTTATTTTTTTGTGGAAAGTGTGGGCTTTTTGTGTTATATGTTATATGTTATATGGTGTCAACCTCCTTTTGGCTTGCACTACATCTCTGTGGATGTTTAAAAGAGAGTTTAGTTCGATCCCTCATGCCCAGTTTGTAGGCTTAATGTGAGCCCAAGAGAGGCCATTGCTAGTGTAGGAACAGTCTCTCTGAGGTTCATCTTAATGTGGTGAGATGGTACACTGTATTTGAGTAAATGGTTTTCTAAAAACCTCATTTTTATAATCTTTGAAACAGGTTTTTATCATGTGTAAGATTTTTTTTTTTTCCATCTGTATTTTGGCCACAGCATCTTGCAACCTACAGTGTGAACAGTGGTATTGGAGTGCTGGCTATTTTTTTTTTTTTTTTTTTTTTTTAGGTAATAGAGACATATCGAAAGTTTTGATCAGCCAGGGTCTGAGTGTTCAGATCTGTAAGGATCTTGAGAACATGCTTGGAGAAGACCATGCTCTATGACATGTTAAAAGTTTTTTTCTTTTTTAATAACAGTGACACTTTACCATATGCTACAAAAAAAGATTAGATTTATTTTTATGAATGACATGCTAGTTAGATTTATTTGATTAGAGCTAAATTTTGGTAAGTTGTATAAAATAGAATATACATCCTAAACACTCTAGGTGACTCCATTTGAACTATTGAAATAAATGGTGCCCACTTCTCTCCACCCCAATATATGTTGATATTCCATTCTAGGCAGACGGTGGGAAAAACGCAAGTATTATATCTAATGCTGCGTTTACATGTAACGATTATCGTGCGAATTTGCGCGATAACGATCGAATTCGAACGATAATCGTACGTGTAAATGCAGCGAATGACCAAACGACGAACGGGAAATCGTTCATTTTGATCTTACAACATGTTCTCAAATCGTCGTTTGTCGTTCGCAAAAAATTCGCAGATCGTTCCGTGTAAACAGTCATTTGCCGATTTAACCAATGTGTGAGATAAGCTTAAGCGATCGCAAAACGAATTTTATGTACGATATATCGTACTCTCTAAACACTGATCGTTATGAAAAAAAAATAAATTGTTACACCGACATCATTAATCGTACGATCGGGCGAATTATCGTTTCTACTAAACGCAGCATTATCACACCCAATAAGGCAACAATATAAGTGATTTTTTAACTGCTTCCTCTCTGAATTGCTCAGTTGAAAAGCAGCACTGGCCTTCACTCTGCTCTCTTATTCCCTATATAAATGATTACTGCATGTATTATTACAGATTACGATTTTAACAGGCTGAATGGTCCATTATTAAAGGTATAATGGGATAAGGGATGATCTATTAATGATAAGCAGAACCATAATGAAAGGTAGATGAGACAATGGAGAAGATCTTCATCATACTTACTGTAATGTTCCTTCTTAGAAATAGAATATGGCAATGTGCACAGAGGGATTCATTCTCCCCTTCAACTTGACACACAGGGAATAGAAAATTAGGATTGGCAAAGCCATATACCTAGTGGCTTGTTCTAGTAAAATCATTGTACATTTTAAAAAATTAAATATTTCTGGTCTATACTGCAGTTGATAAACAATTACATGCAAAGACAAAAATAATAATAATTATTATTATTAATAAAATAATAATAATAATAATAATAATAATAATAATAATAATAATAATAATAATTTTTTATTTGCATTACTATAAAATGTTTTTTTTTTGCAGTTTAAGTTAAGATCAGAAGGGGATGAATGAAAAAAATATATATATATATTTACTGTACCTTCCTGGCTCCCATGCAGGCACCAGTAATCAGTAATCAGCTGAGCAAAAACACTGCAGCAGCAGCCGATTGGCTAAACCAGCCTTTTACATCATGTTTCTGAACTAATGATTGGACACACATCAGGGAATGGAGAGGCATAACACTGGCAGTGTGGCGGCCACCAAGGTAAATATGTGTTATACAATAGTTATACTATACACTATACTGTACACTGGGTGGCATAGAAGTTTTCCTGCATGGGTTCTAAAAATTACACAAAGACCAGTGCCTAAACCTAACTTGGCATTACATGGTTGCCTTTTACAGGGGTCCAATGGAACAGTCCCTATTTTTGGTGCTTCCCATCTGTCCCAGGATAGTTTCCATATGTCCTGCTTGTTAGTGAGACACTCCTCCTAACAGGAAGACAACTCGCAACAAAGGTTACTTGACCTGTTGCTCACTTCAGGCTGCTGAGCCAGTCCGTTCATGGGCTGGATGGGGAGGCAGGTCATGTAATCTGTGCAGTAATCTCTCATTCTATCAGGAAGGAGAGCTGCTCGTGTGCATCTGTCCATCTCTTCTGCTACTTTTATAGGTCTGGGGTCTGTTTGAGGTGGGGTGAGGGGGTTTTGTGCATTGTGGGGAGGAAACGGTCTGTCTTAGCAGGGCCGCCATCAGGACAGTATTGGCGGTACAGCTGTCAGGGGCCCGGGCCAAAACTGGAATCAGGGTGACCCGGCCATCCAGCCTTCCTGCACAGAGGCTCCTGACAGCTGTACCGCACACTGCAGCTCCCTGTCAGCCTGCTCACTGTCTCTATACCGTAAGCGTACTATATAGAGACAGGAAAGATGAGTGACAGGGAGGTGCAAGCAGGGCCCCCTCCTCACTCCCCCGGGCCCCTCCCCCGCACACTCACTGTTTTCTCTGCAGCTTCCTGCTCTCTTTGATGCCGGGACAAGAGAGGAGGAGGAGGAAGGGCCCAGAGCCGGCTGTGAGGAGAAGAGCTGAAGCTGAGACCTCCCTGACCCCCTGTAGCTTCCTGCTGTTCACAGTAAGTATACTGGTGTGTGTGTGTGTGTGTGTGTGTGTGTGCTTATATCTGTGTAAAGTGTGGCTGTAATGTATACAACATGTGTTGGGTGTATATGATGAATATTAAGTATACAGCATGTGTTGGGTGTATATGATGTATGTAATGTATACATGTGTATGTGTACAAGCCAAAAAGACAGAAATGGCTGCACATCGCACCTATGGCTGACACGAAAGCTTATCCAGCTACATTTAAAACCAACATCAGAAGTTAATATATAATTTGGCCAAACCATATTGCCTCATGTACCACATGCAGGTCTTCTGATACACATGAGTCCCTAACCAAAAAACATCACTGTGCCGGTCAGTGACCACAATCCCCGCAAAGCGTGCGCAAGCAGAGAAGGGGGGCCATGGAATGGCCCTGCAACCCCATTGTCACAGGACCAGACCCTAAAGGGCCCCCCGGACCCTGCAGGCACCACCAGCGGAAAAAGTGGACGCCAAGCAGCACAAGTCTGAACAAGCTCTTACCTCTCTCAATTCCTCTGCAGGTAGAAGTGGAGAATACTAGGAGATCATCACATGGGTCTTACACAGCACAGGGGCAGTGTGGCTTGATCAATTCATACACAAAATTCTGATGTGTTTTTGTGTATATGTATGTGTGTTGTGTGTGTATGATGGTTCTAATATACAGTATGTGTATACACAAGGAGGAACAGAGAGTGCACATGAAAACAGAATCAGTGTTAGGCCATGTTCACACATGGTATAACACCGGCTATTCTGTGACCCAGCTGGCTCACAGAACACCCAGTGGTACTGAAGATCATCCCGGCCAGTAGTGCAGTACTGGCCGGATGATCTTCATTTCTGGTAATTTCGAATGCGGGCACATCAGTGTACTCCCGCATCCCAATTCACGGCTTCACACAATGGAGAGTACGGCCAGAGCCTGCCTGTGCGGCCGCTATTCGATGAATAGTGGTCGCAGAAAATGGGACATGTCAGTTTTTTGTGTGGCCAGTTGGAACCCTGGCTGGAATGTATACTGTGTATATACGCTCCAGCCGGGATTCCATTCATTCAAGTACAACCTATTTTCTGCATAAATCAGGACCGTTGAATTTTCTCAGTTGCCTCTACCAATCATTTTCCAAAGAATTTGTGAGGAATAAAAAGTGGAATCTGATTGGTTGCTAGGGGCAACTGAGCCAGGTTAACTTTACACCAGTTTGATAAATCTCCCTATATGTATTTTTTTAAAGGTAGTCATACATCATAAGTAACTGTCTAGATGATTGCTATCCCAAACATATGAATGTTCAGCACAGCCTTAAGTAGTGCAGTGCTAAACATTAATTCACTAAATAACACACATTACAAAGTTATACAACTTTGTAATGTATGTTATGTATGTGAATGCCCCCCTTCCCCGTGTTCCCACCCACCCACGCTAGACCCGGAAGTGTGGTGCATCACCGAATCACTGTCGACCCCAGGCCGCCATCTTGGCTCGGTCGCATCATCTTTAGGAGGCTGGCCTGACTGCTCCAGCCTTCCTCCAATTATCAATCCAAGGCCGGCCTCCTGAAGATGACGTGTTCAACCCAAGATTGGGGCCGGGGGTCGACACGAATTAGGTGAGTATAATGCACCACACTTCCGGAACTAGTGTGGGTGGGGGGAACACGGGGAAGGGGGCCATTCACATACATAACATACATTACAATTAGGGATGGTCCGAACAGAGTTCGGTTCGGGTTCGTAAAAACCCGAACTCTCGGTAATGATTCCCACTGTCTACCCGCTCCGTGCAGCGGGCGGATCCAGCAAGAGGACCACCTGGAAAACTGGGATACAGCCTAATTATAAGGCTGGGTTCACACTATGTATATTTGAGGCTGTATTTGGTCCTCATGTCAGGTCCTCATAGCAACCAAAACCAGGAGTGGATTGAAAACACAGAAAGGATCTGTTCACACAATGTTGAAATTGAGTGGATGGCCGCCATATAACAGTAAATAACGGCCATTATTTCAATACCACAGCCGTTGTTTTAAAATAACAGCAAATATTTGCCATTAAATGATGGCCATCCACTCAATTACAACATTATGTGAACAGAGCCTTTCTGTGTTTTCAATCCACTCCTGGTTTTGGTTGCTATACAGGCTCACAAATACAGCCTCAAATATACATAGTGTGAACCCAGCCCCCGGCTGTATCCCAGTTTTCCAGGCGGTCCTTTTGCTGTATCCACCCGCTCCACGCAGCGGGCAGACAGCGGGAATCTGATGCCGAGCGTTCGGGTTCATATGAGGGTTCGGACCACCCCTAATTACAATGTTGTATAACTTTGTAATGTGTGTTATTTAGTGAATAAATGTTTAGCGCCGCACTACCCCATTAAAGGGTACCTATCACAAACTTGATGTCTTCAGGATGGTGTGCACATGTATATGCTGTTGGGAGATTGGGTTACCGTGTTTTTTTTTTTTAAATAATAGGGCTTGTGCATGAAAATCAGCTGGTATGGGACATGCGTAAAGCAACCCAATCTTCCAGTGGCATCTGCCTCTGAACACCGCTCCAGTGACATCAATCAAAGATATGCCTCAGATTTGTTTTTGTTAAAGGAGACCTGTCACCCCCCGCGCCGGGGTGACAGGCTCCCGACCCCCAGATAGATCCCCTTATACTTACCTCATGTCGCTGAGTCCCGCTGCCGGAGCCGGTCCCGGGACGGAGATATCCCGGTGAGAAGCCGGCGCGCGCTGTGGAGGTGGGTCCGGCGTCCATAGATAATGCATGGAGCCGTGCGCGCGCAGCAGAGATGAGTCCGGCTCCATTCATTCTCTATGGACGCTGCACTCATCTCCACAGCGCGCGCTCCGGCTTCTCACCGGGATATCTCCGTCCCGGGACCGGCTCGGCAGCGGGACTCGGCGACATGAGGTAAGTATAAGTGGATCTATATGGGGGTGGGGAGCCTGTCCCCCCGGCGCGGGGGGTGACAGGTCCTCTTTAATGGGGGCCCAGACACTTTAGCTGTATGGGGCCCCGAAATTCCTGATGGCTGCCCTGGTCTTAAGGTGGGGGTCTGTAATAAAGTGGAGGGGTGTTTAGGGTCGAGGGGAGAGTCTATTAGAGGGTCGGTAATGAGTAGTGTTTGACGAACTAGGCCAAAATTAGGGTTTGGCAACGGACGTTTGAAACAGTACGCATGGCATTTGACTGCCGGTGGCTGAAGAAGTTTGATGCAGCCCTAGGGCTACCAGGAAAACATAAATACAGTTTATGGCTGTACACATGTTTTTCAAGACTCCCTAGGGCGGCATCCGACTTCTTCAGTCATTAGAAGCCAAATGCTGAGCACTCAGCCAAATTTTCCAAGCTAGAACATCAGCAGATTTGCTCAACACTAGGAATGAGGTGATTGGGTGTGTTCTTTGGTCTAGGGGCTGTGTTGGGGAAGATAAAATATGGTCTATAGTAACATGCGAGAACCTTTTTTCACGAGAAGATCAGCACTTGCTCATCTAATCCCTTTTTTTGTGCCTATGTATAAATTTCTACCAGCATCTAGATATAAAGTTCAAATTTTCAGATTAATACAACTTAAGTTGTATTAACTATGAGTTTGTATCTCTATATATAAGATAACATTAGTGTAACAACTGCGGTCATTGATCTGCTGAACCACCACAAGTGATGGTGTAAGCTGCACAGGGGGCAGAGACTAAGGGGCTGCTGGTCTTCTCCAGTATCCACCGCAAGGCAGGATAGACTTGCTGCGGCAGTCGACCCCCAGGTTGCTACCTATGGCTTGGCTTGCTAGTTGCAGTGGGCAAAGTGCAGCAGGAGACACATAGGCAGGCAGGCAGGAACTTAGCAGGAGTCACGGCTGGGACCACAGGCTGCAGGAACCATGGGCACGGGAAGGGCCACACATTATGGGAAGCATGCAGAGGCTCCAACAGGGAATGTCAGGAGAGGTGCTCATTTATAGGGGAGGTGATTGGTGCAACATCCAATCAGGGCCGTACTGTCCCTTTAAATCTGTGACAGCCAGCGCGCGCTCCCTAGAAGGCGGGGATGCACACACCAGTCAGGACCTCAGGGAGCAGGAACGTGGAGTAATGAGGTGTCCCCAGGGGCTGAAGCAACAGAGGTGCAGGGCCTCTGCACGTGGACTCCGGCATCAGAACAAAACAGCGGTCAGGGAGAACTGGTGCGGTGGAGGTCATCACCGCAGCCCTAACAATTAGTTTTACTGCATGGTGAATTTTCAAGTGTTTACTCATTAATTTTTTTTGCCTTATGTATTATTTGATAAAATAAAGGATTCTATCAAAAAGTACTATTGGTCCTGCCGAAAAAAAGCTCTTGTATGTCTTAGTCTGTGCATTTTTGTTGCTTTTTTATATAAGTTTTTGGTTTGATTGGTGAACATACTAATAAAAAAAAAATATAACACAAATTCACAATGCGAAGACAGTCTTATAGGAAGGTAATATCTCTCTGTAATGTCATAAGTTGTAAAGATATTGACGCTTCAGTAAATAAATTGCCGTGGCTCACAAAGCTCACCCCATTGTCTATCCCTTTTTCTACTCTTCAAATGTTGGCAAGTATGCAACATGCATAATTCTGTAATGGTTTAAAAGAATTTTTTCCCCTCATGTTGAAACACTAATATGATTGACACCTACATCTTGTCGTTGGGCCATAGTGAGGACTCCTTCTCTCTTACGTAGGGATATGTTTTTGGACTAATCTGATTTTCCTAATCTGGTAACACAGTAATTCGGAGTCTCTGAAAATAGAAAATAACAAGATAATAGAAAGCACTTCAAGCGATTCAGTAAAACCACATCGGCTTATTACAGGGTTACTGCTTCACCGTAATGATGAAAAAGAGAAAGTGAAAGCAAATTACACCCAGAATAAATACATTTCAGACAGTTAACTGGATTTTTTTAGATTCTCAATGACCTAAATAGTCAGTCATTAGATGGTGGTTCTATTCATTAGTGCTCTGGGACACATTAAGCTGCCACTAGCAAGAGACAATTCCCTTCCTACTGTTGACCGGGCAGTATTAATGGCACCTTGCATACCTTGATATATGGGTGTTAATTTGGGCTGTCACTGTGTGGACCCCTGGATTAATGGGCTGCTGTACTCACATTAGGCAATCACATTTTCTAAAATCCGAATCTATACTGTTCCCAATGAAGCATTTTATATGGCTTCTCAGGGGCGTACGGAGATGAAGAAGACCCTTTCCGCTTAACATACAATGTTTCATGTTACTGACTGTGAATTGACACTTCACTTTTCTGTTTTCATAGGTTTTATTAAAGTAGTTTGCACAGATGATCAGACGTCACATCCCTACCAGTTTAACCCCTTAAAGAGGTTATCCAATGTTAGGAAATTTTTTATATAATTTTTTTATAGCATTCAACCTTCCTCGCACTGTGGTGAGAGTGTCTACATGGCTTTGGTCACTATTCAGCGGCATATAGCATCCAGCAAAACATTAGTTCCAAACACAAATAAATCTTGCAAAAACTTTAGTAGAAACCCTTCAAATACTTAACTGCAAAGTTTCAATAAATAATACAAAAAAAATATCACCACCACGTGCTCAACATGGATTTCTCGATCGTCACACTATCCAGTGTTCCCCACTCCAGAGATTGTCCATGTGTACGGAGGCTCTCACTTCTCCACTGACAGTTTGTCTGTGACCTCAGATGCACACATTGCTGTCAAGTAGTATAAAATGTATATATATTTAGGCATTAAGATGTGATCTCTCCATATGAGGATGCTATTATTATCTCGCTGTTTGCGATCTGTTGCGCATGCGTGGGTACTTCTAAGCGCATTTGCAAATCATATACAGTATATGATGGTGATATTGCTATTGTTATGGATTACAATTGTGTGTTGATTTGAGTATTATGGACATTACTTTAGTATACGTATTGACGCATGCGCGATAACATAATATTGGACTTGGATCCCGAAGTACTATGGGCGCAGACGCAAATATCGCGAAGTACATTTGATTATTTGTTCTGTCATCTATGTCATCTATGTATAAGGATATGAACTGGAGAGAATGGAACCGCTGCACATCCCATCTATGGCTGATACTAATGCCGCTAGGCCTATATTAAAAATCAACACCAGAGTGTCTGTATATGAATTGATCAAGCCATATTGCCCCGTGTACCACCGCGCAGGTCCTCTGGTCCACACGGGTCCCTATGCTAACTCCACACCGTGTCGGTCAGCGACCGCCAACCCCGCAAAGCGTGCTTGTGCAGGGAAGGGAGGCCATGGAACGGCCCTGCAACCCCAATGTCACAGGACCAGACCCAAAAAGCACGAGGTACATGGGGCAGTATGGCTTGATCAATTCATACACAAAATTCTGATGCGGTGCTGGCCGGGTTCTGGTGTGGTGTTTTTGGGTCTGGTCCTGTGGCATGGGGGTCGCAGGGCCGTCCCATGGCCCCCGTTCCCTGGCTGTGCACGCCTGCGGGGTTGGTGGCCACTGACTGGCACGGTGTGGACTTAGTGTAGGGACCCATGTGTATCAGATACCGGCACGAGGTACATGCGGCAGTATGGCTTGATCAATTCATACACAAAATTCTGATGTGTTTTTTATTTAGCCTAGGGGCACTAGTATCAGCCATAGGTGTGAGGTGCAGCACTCTGTTTCTTCCCTGAACCGCATTTTGTTTCTCTCTTTTCTCCGTGTATTGCACTCCTCCTGGTGAGACCCACATGACCGCAATTAGCAGGAGACACCTGAGTGCACATGGTTTTAATCCCTCCTGTTTTTTCCCATTCTGTTTTCTGCAGCTATGGTGAGTGTAATGCCTTATCCAGACTTGTGCTGCTTGGGGGCTACCTTCTCCGCTGGCGGTGCTGGCCGGGTTCTGGTGTGGTGTTTTTGGGTCTGGTCCTGTGGCATGGGGGTCGCAGGGCCGTCCCATGGCCTCCGTTCCCTGGCTGTGCACGCCTGCGGGGTTGGTGGCCACTGACTGGCACGGTGTGGACTTAGTGTAGGGACCCATGTGTATCAGATACCGGCACGAGGTACATGGGGCAGTATGGCTTGATCAATTCATACACAAAATTCTGATGTGTTTTTTATTTAGCCTAGGGGCACTAGTATCAGCCATAGGTGTGAGGTGCAGCACTCTGTTTCTTCCCTGAACCGCGGTATGTATAAGGATATGTTCGTCCAACATGAGGATGCTATTATTCCTCGGTTGCTTGTGATCGCACTGCAAATCATATACATGGTGGCGATACTGTTATGGGGTATAATAATTTTTGGGTTGATTTGAGTATTGCGGACACTATTTTAGTATATTTAAGCAATATGGCTTGATCAATTCATATACAGACACTCTGGTGTTGATTTTTAATATAGGCCTAGCGGCATTAGTATCAGCCATAGATGGGATGTGCAGCGGTTCCATTCTCTCCAGTTCGTATTTTAGTATATGTATTGACCCATGCGCGATAACACAAGAGTGGACTTGTATCCCGGGGTACTATGTGCGCATGCACAAATATTGAGAAGTGCGTTTTCTGATTATTTGTTCCGCTATTTATGTCTATAAGGATATGTTCCCCCAACATGACTGCTTTTATAAGAGTATATGTATGCTTGTACATTTTGGGCTATTGAACCCCGATAGCAGCATTGGCCCATGCGCAGAGTGCATTTTGAAAATATACTGGATGACATGGACGCATGCGCAATACTAGGGGAGCTTGACGCGGCCATCTTAGAATAGGGCATAGCCTTGGAGCATGCGCAGAACGAACGTGAACACGCCATAGCGCCATTTTGATTATGTACATTCCTAGGGACATGCAGACTAGAGCTTTCCTCCACCTGTAAGTTATCTGACTTATTTATGTCAGGTGCTCAGTATGATGTATTACTTTGTTGGATATATAAGCAACCCTGTATGACCGGTCTGTACCCCTGACGAAGTTCCGGGTTCGGGACGTAACGCGTAGGGTGTTTTGACCCCATCCAGCTGACCACACTCTATCTGGGAATACTTCTTGATTTTTTTGATTTAGGTTACAACTTGGATATATGGTTAATTATTTATCTATGCATATTGCACTTTGAGGGTTTATGCACTTGCACTTTGTATATTTATATATATATATATATATATATATATAGTTTTTGTACATTTATTTATTCATTCTTATATTGGTGTATTGCATATATATATATTGTATAGAGTGTTAGTTCAAACATAGTAGCTGTATATGGGGATCTAGGGACTCTATGTATTGCTTGAGGGTCCTTCCTGGATATATTTGGGTGTTTTAAGTGTTTTTAAATTTTGGGTTTGTGCAGGGTTGTTTTGTGTATGTACAGATATAAGAATAAAGATTATGTATACTTTTTGAATTTATATTTGTGTGCTTGGTGAGTTATGACATACCTCTGTCTTTTGTATACGGATTGCTGTCAAGTAGCTCATGAACTCACTGTGATTAATCCTTCCACATTGCAAAGTTGCTACAAAGTTACACATAGGGACTTTTTTTTTTTACATCAGCCCGTCTTGGAAGGGATAGGAGAGGAGGGGGTTGAGAGCAGAGATGGACTGAACAGCTCAGATATAGATTTCTATGTCTTTAGCAGAAAGCAGCAAGCTCAAAACTGAGGAATACATTGTTAGTCTCCAGGGATTCAACACAGATTTTATCTAACCGGATAACCCCTTTGAACTTGTAGAACTTTTCGAGTTGAGGCTATGATCACACATCTTTAAAATTCCCGCCCTTTTTATTGGATTCTGTTCCATAAAAATAAATGCATTTAGAAAACTTGCCTCCTTCTCTTGATATGTCCGCATAAATATATTTGTATATTACCCAGACCAGTGCTATTTGAGCACAGCAGTGGTCGGTACCTAGACAATGAGCTGTCAACAATGGGACATATCAGGAGATGGAGGCAAGTTTGCAAAAGTATTTCATTTGCAACAATATTTAACTTGAATCCTATATTACTTAATATGGGAATACTCCTTCAAATCAGTCTATGATTACAGTACATTATGTCACTTCTGTTCTGTTGCTTCCTATTGCCATTAACTTCCAAAATTGGGATCTATTTGGATCCTATTATTAAACAATGTCTGAGAAGGGAAGTTGCATCATTTGTGTGTCCTGTTACATTCTTTTTTAGTGGTAAATTTGCCCATAAAAACAATGCCTTTCAACAGGATGCAAAAATTCAGCGTGAGGATTACTGTATGGCACTACAGTATCTTGTGCAAAAAAAGGAACCTGTGGAGCCTCATGTAAAACACAGGACTGGCCAGTTATCCCTCGGAGAGGGCCCCAGCCAATGGGTGGCTCCTGTAGGGAAACCACCAAAACGACCATATTAAGTGGCCCTATCAGTCAATGTAATGACAACATCATTAGACAGCCATTTTAGGGTGTTGCCCCACATCAGTGTGGAGTAGGATTCTGGCTAGATCGGAACAATGTCCAGTAGAGCTATACGAGAAACATATCACTGATCTCAGGGAGAGCAGCAAAAGATTACACTGTCAGCTAGCGGCTAAAGTGCACAAGACACAGGATTTCACTCTATCAAGTGCTTTAACCAGCAGACGGCAGTGTTATCTTTGGCTGGTCTCCCTGAGATCAGTGATCTGTTTCCCGTATGGCTCATCTATTCATTGCTCCACCTAGCCAGAATCCTGCTCCACACTGATGAGGGGCAACACCCTGAAACAGCTGTCTGTGGATCGATACCTGCCCTTTGTTTTTCCCTTGTCATTACATTAATAGGGCCACTTAATGTGGTGGTTTGGGGGGTTTCCCTAAAGGATACACCCCTTGGCTAGGCCCTAGGAGGGATATCTGGCTAGTCTTGTGTTTTGAGACTCTTCAATGAGGCTCCACGGGCTCTTCTTTTGCATATTCATGTTCCCCAGGGCCAATGTACCTAGGATTTCACTGCATTGAGTGCTTTCACTAGCAACCGGCAGTGTTGTCGTTTGGCTTGTCTCCCTGAGATCAGCTATCTGTTTCTCTTATTACTACAGTATCTTGTCACTCTATGGAGAAATTCTTGAGTCATTGAATCCCAATATTTTTAAATCCTCCCCCCCCCACTTTATAGAAATATTATACAGTTACATGCTTTTATATGTTTTTATACTTTACAAATGCAGTAAATATAAGCAATAAAAACAAGGCAGGAGGCTTGTTTTTAGCAATAAAGTGTGTCCTGCCATGGTTCTCGCTAAGTTTTTAGATACAGTATCCATACAGATTTTTAATGGCAAATACCAGTCAAAAAAATGAATGCTGATCAGTTTCCATCACCTAATGTGACATTTTATCTTGTTTATTACTCAGTCAGTATATGGTGGTATTTACTGTATGAATGACATTTCAAGGTCACTGTAAAAGGTCAGGGTGTGACATTATTTACATTCTCTGTTTAATGATATTGTTACAGCTGTAATTCAGTATATTTGTATTATGCACTTGCTGCAAGAGGCTGTCACTGTAATAACATTAATGGGATAACACTAGTGAAAAACTTTTATTATAATTTGTAATGTTATAAAGATGGTCAATATACAGTGG
Source organism: Dendropsophus ebraccatus (assembly GCF_027789765.1). Taxonomy (NCBI): domain Eukaryota; kingdom Metazoa; phylum Chordata; class Amphibia; order Anura; family Hylidae; genus Dendropsophus; species Dendropsophus ebraccatus. The sequence goes on from NC_091464.1 coordinate 21,056,198, forward strand.
TACCTTGGATTATGAGCATAATACTTCCGGGACCGTGCTTGTAATCCAAATCACTCTCAGACCAAAGCAAATTTTCCCACCAGAAAACATTGAACTGCAGACAATTGGTTCCACATCCCAAATACTGTATATATATTTGTAGATACAGGAAGGAACTGCAGATCCCCATAATGCAGTAGCGTAGTAGAACAGGTTAGAATAGAGAAGCAGGGCTGCTGATGACAGCAATGGGGAAGGGGTGGGTTATAGTTGGTGGGGTAGTGTGAATATAATTCTCATCTAGTCAGACGAATAATGTGGAATATAATTAATTGTTTAATATATAGCTAATACCCAAAAAAATAAAACACATACAAAATTAAAAACATACAAAAAAAAACAATGTAAAAAATTGCTAAGTTCATATATTGTAAACAGAAATCGCTTGTGTATAGGTTCATATAATGTAACCAGTTGTGGCAGATGGAACTCGCATGTTTATAGAGCTAAATAGTGCTGGCTGTGGCGGGCCCTTTGCAAAAACAGCCGATAGATAGGATGTATGGTTATCCCAAGTTCTTGTAGCTGGTATTTTGCTCGTATTTGGTAGATATTACATTGATATCAATCAAAAGAGTGGGTGCAGGTCACAAGTGCCTCAGAGGCTGAGGTCAAGAATAGGCAGTGATTCCCCTAAAATCACTAATAGTCCAATAAAGAAATAGAAAAGGGAAGGGGCCTAGACCTCTAAGCAGTGGTTGTGAAAAAATGTATAAAAGGATGTAATCTATGAAGGAAATTAAGCTATTTTCGTTGGTTAAAAGCATAATTTAAAGGAATCAATGCTTTTTCAATTAAATATACTGTAAATAAATAAATATCTATATTTTACATTTATTTATATATATATTTTTTTTTATTAAAGGGAACCTGTCACCCCATGGCCCCAGGCAGCAACTGACATACAGGGACATAAAGCTTAATATACTTACCACATCGGTCCCGGTCCCGTCCCGGATTGTGCTGCTTAGACAGAGAAATCGCCGAATCTTCTTGTTCTCGCGCCCAATATGGTAATGACCCGAGATGAGTCCAACGTCCATAGGAATCAACGGATGAGTCCTGCTTATTCATGAGGTCCTCTTCTCATTGCTGCCAATCCACTGCCCATTGCCTCCTGGAACTTGATTGAAGTCTTCAGTCTTCTCACAAATTCCCTCGCAGGCACCGTTGTGGAGGTCTCCTCACTTCTTCTGCGCATCCATCCATTGCGTGGGATCCGGCGAGAAGAAAGAAGACGAGGAGAAAGAAGACCGGCATCAATCAACAGTCGGAGGCGTGGAGAAGGCTGGACTTCGGGCCCGGAGGTGCTCATTACCATAATGGGCACAAGAAGAAGAAGAATCAATGATTTCTCCAGGTGAACAGCAGGATCCGGGACGGGAGCGGGACCGATGTGGTAAGTATATTGAGTTTTATGTCCCTGTACAGTATGTCAGTTGCTGCCTGGGGACACGGGGTGACAGGTTCCCTTTAACAGTATATTATTGAAAAAGCATTGATTCTTTTTAATTATGCTATTGACCAATGAAAATAGCTTTATTAGAACGAAAATGTGCTTTATTAACCCCTTCAAGACCAAGCCTATTTGCACCTAAAAGACCAGGCTCATTTTTCAAAATCTGACCTGTCTCACTTTATGCTCTTATAGCTCAGTGATGCTTTAACGTATGCTAGCGATTCTGAGATTGTTTTTTCGTCACATATGGCACTTTATATTAGTGGCAAAATTTGGTCACTACTTTGTGTGTTTTTTGTGAAAAACATCAAAATATCATGAAAAATTGAAAAAATTAGCATTTTATGAACTTTGAAATTCTCTGCTTCTAAAAAAGAAAGTCGTATCACATAAATTAGTTACTAAGTCACATAACCGATATGTCCTCTTTATTCTGGCTTCATTTCATAAACATATTTTACTTTTTTAGGGTGTTACGGGGCTTAGAAATTTATCAGCAAATTACCACATTTTCGTAAAAGTTTCCAAAACTGATTTTTTTAGGGACCAGTTCTTTTCTTAAGTTGATTTAGGAGGCTTGTATACTGGAAACCCCCATAAGTGACCCCATTTTGGAAACTAGACACCTTAAAGAATTAATCTAGGCGTATAATGAGCATTTTAACCCTATAGGGGCTGGAGGAAAGTATTCACCATTAGGCCGTAAAAAATGAAAAATTAAAATTTTCCAATAATATATACGTTTAGATTAAAGTTTCTCATTTTCAAAAGGAACATGAGAGAAAACGCACCCCAAAATTTGTAACGCAGGTTCTCTTGAGTACTACGGTACCCCATATGTGGGCGTAAACCACTGTATGGGCACACAGCGGGGCTCAGAAGGAAGGGAGCGTCATCTAGCTTTTCCATTGCAGATTTTGCTGAAGAAGTTTCTGAGCGCCAGGTGCATTTGCAGTGCCCCTGTAGTGTCAGCAGAGAGAAACCCCCCCCATAAGTCACCCCATTTTGGAAAGTACACCCCTCAAAGAATTCATCTTGGGGTAGGATGAGAATTTTGACCCCACAGGTGTTAGAGGAAAGTATTCAAAATTAGACAGTAAAAATGAAAAACTCGAATTTTTCCAATAATATGTTCCTTTAGTTTGAATTTTCTCCATTTCACGAGGAACAGGAGAGAAAATTCACCCCAAAATCTGTAACGCAGGTTCTCCTGAGTAAAAAGGTACCTCATATGTGGGCATAAACCACTGTATGGGCACACAGCAGGGCTCAGAACGGAAGGAGCGCCAATTAGCTTTTTCAATGCAGATTTTTCTGAAGAAGTTTCTGAGCGCCAGGTGCGTTTGCAGTGCCCCTGTAGTGCCAGCGGAGTAAAATCTCGCCCATAGTCACCCCATTTTGGAAAGTACACCCCTCAAATAATTCATTTTGGGGTGTGGTGAGCATTTTGACCCCACAGGTATTAGAGGAAAGTATTCAAAAGTAGACAGTAAAAATGAAAAACTCGAATTTATCCAATAATATGTTCCTTTAGTTTAAAATTTCTCAATTTCACGAGGAACAAGAGAAAAAAAGTACCCCAAAATTTGTAACACAGGTTCTCCTGAGTAAAAAGGTACCTCATATGTCGGTATAAACCACTGTATGGGCACACAGCCGGGCTCAGAAGGGAAGAAGCGCCAATTAGCTTTTTCAATGCAGATTTTGCTGCAGAAGTTTCTGAGTGCCAGGTGCGTTTGCAGAGCCCCTGTAGTGCCAGCGGAGTAAAATCTCGCCATAAGTCATTTTGGAAAGTGCATCCCTCAAAGAATTCATTTTGGGGTGTGGTGAGCATTTTGACCCCACCGGTATAAGAGGAAAGTATTCAAAAGTAGACAGTAAAAATTAAAAACTCAAATTTTTCCAATAATTTGTTCCTTTAGTTTGAAATTTCTCAATTTCACAAGGAACAGGAGAGAAAATTCACCCCAAAATCTGTAACGCAGGTTCTCCTGAGTAGAACGGTACCGCATATGTGGGCATAAACCACTGTATGGGCACACAGCCGGGCTCAGAAGGGAAGGAGCGCCAATTAGCATTTTCCGTGCAGATTTTTCTGAAGAAGTTTCTGAGCGCCAGGTGCATTTGCAGCGCCCCTGTAATGTCTACAGAATAGACCCTCCCCAAAAGTCACCCCAGTTTGGAAAGTACACCCCTCAAAGAATTCATCTTGGGGTAGGATGAGCATTTTGGCCCCACAGGTATTAGAGGAAAGTATTCAAAATTGGCCAGTAAAAATGAAAAACTTGAATTTTTCCAATAATATGTTGGTTTAGTTTGAAATTTCTAAATTTCACAAGGAACATGAGAGAAAACGTACCGCAAAATCTGTAACGCAGGTTCTCCCGAGTACAACGGTACCCCATATGTGGGCATAAACCACTGTATGGGCACACAGCAGGGCTCAGACGGGAAGGAGTGCCAATTTGCTGGAGCAAAACAGTAGCTAGTAATAGTTATTAGAATAGCACAGTTACTAAAATAAAATAAAAAAAATTAGATTACAGGTAATGTGGGGTGGTTCCTGGTAATTTGGAGGTGGTTACGGGCAGTCTGGGGTGGTTACGGGCAGTCTGAGGTGGTTACGGGTAATCTGGGGTGGTTACGGGTAATCTGGGGTGGTTACGGGTAATCTGGGGTGGATACCATCAACATGGGGAGGTCACGGGCAACCTGCTGTGGTTACGGCAACCTGGGGTGGTTACAGGCAACCTGGGGTGGTTACAGGCAACCTGGGGTGAATACGGACAACCTGCTGTGGTTACGGACAACCTGCAGTGGTTACAGACAATCTAGGGTGGTTACAGGCAACCTGCTGTGGTTACGGGCAACGTGGGGTGGTTACAGACAGTCTGGGGTGGTTACAGACAATCTGGGGTGGTTACAGACAATCTGGGTTGGTTACAGGCAACCTGCTGTGGTTACGGATAAACTGAAGTGCTAATAGGTAATCTGAGGTGGGTACCTGTAATCTGGCGTGGTTGCGGGCAATCTGGAGGGGGTCACTGGCAATTTGGGGTGGTTAGAGGCAAGGTGCGGTGGTCAGAGGCAAGGTGCGGTGGTCAGAGGCAAGGTGCGGTGGTCAGAGGCGACGTGCGGTGGTCAGTGGCGACGTGCGGTGGTCAGTGGCGACGTGCGGTTGTCAGAGGCGACGTGCGGTGGTCAAAGGCGACGTGCGGTGGTCAGAGGCGACGTGCGGTGGTCAGAGGCGACGTGCGGTGGTCAGAGGCAAGGTGCGGTGGTCAGATACAACGTGCGGTGGTCAGACGCGACCTGCGGTGGTTGCGTGCAATCTGGGGGGTTACATGTAATCTGGCATGATTACGGGCAACCTGGGGTGGTTATGCGCAACCTGCGGTGGTTACGGGCAACCTGGAGGGGTTACAGACAATCTAGAATTGTTACGGATAGACTGAAGTGCTTATAGGTAATTTGGGGTGGTTACAGGCAATCTGGGGTGATTACGGACAATCTGGAGGGGGTCACTGGCAACGTGCGGTGTTTACGGGCAGTGTGCGGTGGTTACGGGCAACGTGCGGTGGTTACGGGCAACGTGCGGTGGTTACGGGCAACGTGCGGTGGTTACGGGTAATCTGGGGGGTTACGTGCAATCTGACTTGATTACGGACAACCTGGGGTGGTTACGGGCTAGCTGCGGTAGTTACGGGTAATCTGGGGGGGTTAGGGGTAATTTGGGAGTAAACTGCAATTATTACTATAATAGAAAGTGTGTGTTTTATTTTTTTGTATGTTTGTCACTTTTTGTACTTTTCACATTCTTTTTCACTGTATTACTATGATTACTGTGATATTTTCTATCACAGTAATCATAGTTTAGTGACAGAGACCAAATTGGTCTCTGTCACTTTAAATTTTCAGAGCTGGCTGGTTGTGGAGCGCATGCGCACTTCATAACCAGCCAGGACACCGAGGAGGAAGGAGCTCCAGGATCAGGTGAGTATATGGGGTAGGGGAGGGTGACTCGGGGACGGGGGTGACTGGGGGGGTGGGGGGCGACTGGGGGGGTGGGGGGACATCACTTTTTATCCCCTGTCACCAATCATTCATGGTGACAGGGGATAAAATGTCCCGGCGGCACATGGCACAAGCGATCAGCGGTATATAGTATATACCGCTGATCGCTTGTACCGGGACCCCACAGGGGGGGTCCCCGATGACTGCCCCATGCTCTCCGCTACCTCCGGTAGCGGAGAGCATGGGGTTTTCATTCATTTTTACTAAGAGATCACTGTGAACAGACATTCGTGGGGAGGGGTTGTTAGATACCGGGGCACTAGGGGGGCTGGTCTGGGGTCTGATTTTAACAATTTCATCTCCCCCCACCGTGGATTCACGGTGGGGGGAGATGAAATATAGCGGCGGCACCGGCCCATTAGTGACCGCCGTTTCGGCGGTCACTAAGGGGTTAATGGGGGTCAGCTGCGGGATCGCAGCTGATTCTCATTATCTCCAGTGCCTCACTCAGTTGAGAGCGGGATCGCTGTCCCTGCAGCGATCCCGTTCTCATCACAAACCCCCGTCAAAGCAGGAACGTATATGTACATTCCTACTGCACGGGGCATGTGCAATAGGAACGTATATATACAGATGGCTGACGTGAAGGGGTTAATTAAATATTAACATTTACAAGGTGCGGTATTATTGCCGGCAATTGCTAATTGCCAGTAATGCCATTCCCTGTAATGCACACATATCCTGGTCTATTCTGTGATTTTATTTGTTATTGTTACTTTAACCAGGTTCGTTACGAACTTTCTCAAAGTTCGTAACAAATCTAGTTTGTTACGGTTCGATTCGCTCATCCTTAAACAAGAATGAATTACACATTAGATGAAAATTGGATGATGGGAACTATAGTTATGAGCAGTGTGCACCATATTACTAATGGTTGAAGTAAGTGATGGTACCTTGCTGGGTAATGTAGCGCTGAGGTTCAGCAAGATTTTTTTGGGGGGAAAAAGGAAAAAGCTTAGTTTAGTTTTTTAGGGCCATAACAGAAATTCTGGATGCTTGATTTTTATGGGTTTGGTAGAACCACCCCTTTAATATGAAGTAATATATTCTAGTTAAATTGAAAAATAGTGCCACTAAGCGTTAATCTCCATGTTTCTATAGTGACTGGACCAGTGTATTGGGATGAAGGTTTCTTTTTTAATATCTGCTAATGTGTTTCGAAAGATAAGCTTCTCTCTTGATTTGGTCATATCTGACCTGACCTACGGATCAGCATTTTTCACACGGAGGCTTCTGGATTTTGTCCGATACCCTGGAAGAGTAGGTGAAGGTAAGTGGCCCCTTTTGGGTTTACATGACTATACCAGCATTAGAGTTGTACCTAGTGTATGACCCATCCAGGTGAGCACATTTGTTTTTAATAACTTACCAGTACAATAGGTTGGTTGTGGCACTTGCATAGTCAGTTTATAGTAATATTCATCATAGCATGTTAGAGTTACAGTATTACTAGAGATTAGCAAGCATACTCGTGTATTGTTCGCCCGAGTATCGGGGGGCTTGAAAGTACTCTATACTTGAATGAGTACCTCTGGAGCAGGGGTAGATTTGTGCGACCGCCATGTGAACAATGTAGGTCCTGCATAGGACGTGATCAAAATCTTTAAGTATGTTAAAGGGCTAAATGATGTCCAGAAGGGAATTGTTTTTAGTAAAAAAAAAAAAAAAAAAAAAAACTGAACTCAAGAACAAGATGACACAGTTAGTGGTTAGTTGGGGGAAAGATCAGAAGCAACATGAGAAAATATTATTTTACTGAAAGTAGTAGATGCTTGGAACAAACTTCCAGCAGATGTGGTTGGTAAATCTACAATAACAGAATGTAAACCTGCCTGGTATAAACATATATCTATCCTAAAAGAATAAGAAGGGAAATACTAAAAGGGCGGACTCGATGGACCCAGTGGTTTTAAAGTGACAAAATACATGCACTAAACAGACAAACATTTAATATAACTCAGTAATAAAAATGGTTGTATGTGTTGTATGTAAGATTATCTCTCTTTGTCTCAGAAAACATCCCTTACCAATAAGCATGACCCTTGGCATAAACAGGTATTAGCAACTGTGTACTTTTTTTTAAATACACATATTAATTTTCTCTTCTTAAATGCTGGGTATCCACCGCCTTCACCTACCCCTCAATGTAGCCCTACTTACTGGAATTTATAGCTTAAGGCTATGTTCACACACAATAAAAATGGCTGTTATTTCAACTGTATGCGACCATAGCCTTATTTTGTTGCTTTCTTCATTGGATTGCTAGGTGATTTTGCTTAAAATACAGAGCCGAACTTCCCGAACTGAGATTTGTTAAGAAACACAGTTAATTTCAACCAGGAGAGCTGTGGACAGGAGTGGATCACTGGCATTGATGCACTGCTGTCCACAGCTCTCTTGAGCAAAGTTAACTCTGTGAAGCATCTGCCAAGTTACATCAGGTGTCCTGTTCTAATACTTCATCTGGCAATATAATATGTAAGTGTCAAGTGTACTTATTCTACGACAGACATGTTTTTTGAACATTACAGGGCTTTACAGTACTACACCCAGAAGAGCTGTGGACAGCGGGAGATCACTGATGCACAGTAAGTCATTGTACCCCAGTGATTTACCCCTACAACACAAGCAAGAAAAAGAATGCCATAAACTAAAGAGGGTGGCACATCCAAAATAAACGAACTATATCCAAACAATTATGTATAAGAAATGTAGAAATCTTTATTAGTAAATAGAACAACAGGTGCCAAACAAACACATTAAAATCATTTAAAACACACACAACACATAAGGAACTGTGCAAGGTAAGCACAGACCCAAAAATACCCCGACATGCACAATTATAACGGCCCCCCCAAAAAAATGGTATAATGGAACAGGTTGCTAGGTCAGTTAATCGAATATGAAAAATGCAAACCATAGTGTGTAGGCCTGTACCCTAAAATGTACTAATCAAGAAGTGGCAGAGTGTAAATTCAGCCATGTATGGCTAACCACAAAAGAGTTTGTATCACCATAAAGGGAGGTCCATGTCGAGGTACACTGAACCGCACGCGTTCCGTCTCCGCACCGAGACTTTCTCAAGTGATTTACCCCTGTCCACAGCTCTCCTGGGTGTTGTTAACCCTATGAGTCACTTCCAAGTTACATCAAGCGGCCTGTTCTAATACTCTGTCTGGCAGTGGAATTGACAATGACACTTATTCTACTGCCAGACAGGTTTTTTGTACAGAAAAATTCATTATATTTGTATTTATTATATATTATTTATCTGCTGTTGTGTTCCAATAATACTGTTTTTTTTAGCTCTAACTGTTGAAAATTTTGAGGTATTTTGACAAATGACTATATTTTCACAAATTTACCAAAAGGGAATATATTGTAAATAATATAAGCAAAGCCATTGACAAAATATATGTGTAAGCCTAATGATACTGCAGTAGGTAATAGGAAAACAGTAGAGATGATAGCTAAGTATTGTAATATAAAAATTAGCTTTTCTTCTGAAGCATTCAACCCATTAGAATAATTTAGCTAAATCAAGTTTTGCATTAGGTTGCTAAGGTATTCATTTGCAGAAAGTTTAGACAGAATTGGGCATGCAAATGTAATAATTAATAATACTAGCGGGAAGCAAGTTAATAATGAGTTTGCGGTTGAACTGACATCAGTGAAAATGATTATTTAGCATTATTGCTGTAGATGCTTCATTATGCTTCGCCTTGAGATTTTTATATTTACTTCAGAAGTTCTAAATAGCTATCTGAGAAATGGCAATGCATTTTACTACTTATTGCTTCCCTTCTTATTTAAATATATAGCCGAACTGTGATATTATTTCCTAACACGTAGAACAAGGATCAGAAATAATAAGAAAAAACATCAATGAAACTTATTTTCTCACTAATCCTATGGTCTTATAACACCAGCCACAACTATCATATCAAAATCTATAATAAATCATAGTGTCAACACTTGAGTCCTAAGGGTGACCTTCCTTCTTAAAGATAAAGTGAGATGGATCCTTCATTTCAGCCTCATCCGAGCTGGATTGCCCTTTATAATTGACAAGTTCTCCATAAGAGAAAATCAATCCAACTATAGTATCAACATTTCCATCCCTAGAGGATACTTCTTTAAGAGATGAATGCAACTTCTGTAGGCACAGAGTTCTTAGTAGCTTCAGTCATATATTTTATCGGAATCCAGTAGAGAACAGTAATCCAATGGGTGTTCGGAAAGATGTCTTTCTTGTACAGAAGTCAAAGGTGTTGCCTGTGTTTTGGGAATAAGTAAACTATCCATCAAACAAAAGTGCTTGCAAACATATTGGTTTTTACTATATAATAATGTCGTTAATCAATTAAAACTTGGTATGATTTATTAATCTATCACATGTCATGTGCTTACTGTAACATAACAAACTGTATGTAAGCTTACTGTATATTTCATCAGGATCAGACTATAAGCATCAATTCAAGTATGTGCTTACATTTCCTTTTTTTTTGGACATCTAAAATGGAAATTAATCTTGAGAGGTTGTAATTATAAAAATATATAAATGGAACCCATTTATAGTAATGTGCAAATAGAATGACTAACCTTAATAATAAACCACTTGTCAGAAGCCGATACTTGCCTGTGCGCTCGGCTCCCAACACGGATAAACAGCAATGGTGAAGCGTTCCATTGGCTGCAGGAATGTGCAGATTGGGTCCCTAGTTACCAATGTCGATGTCGGGGCCGCACCACTTTCCTGGATGGGCGTTTCAGCTGAAAATGTTTTCTGTCATTACTGATTGGCAGATGCAGCTGCCAGTCAGCTCTGGTTGTTGTAGAGAGGCAGGAGTCCCTGCCCTAATGAGAACCTGGGGCCGGGACTTCAGCTCCCGTATCATTCACTACCTACTCTCCTTGCTTGCTATAGCGCCTGACTTGCTATTAAGTTCTATTGATACTTGGCTATCCCTTTTGGCTATTGTCTTGTATCTTGATTTTGTACTGTGACAACAAACTGTGTTTTGACCAGGCTAGTTTACCCCTCTATTATTGTGTTTTGTCTGTCCTGTCTTTGTCTTGTGTATCTGCACTTATTGAGTACAGTTGCAGTCTTCTGGTAGGGGCCAGATTATTAAGGAGTCAGGTTCCTTAAAAAAGCAAGAGAAAATGAGACAGCGCTCTTTGGCATAATACAGACAATGCAGATGGTAAGAGCGATATCGAAATGCTCTCACCTGGTTGTGTTGTGCGATACAAGAGACACAACACTCAAACAGCATAAGAGGTTAACTGCAGCCACTCCTCGAATTCTTCCACAACGGGATATATATAGACAAAAAACACCTCCACTCCACCACGAGGTTGTGTAGGGCGCAGGTCCGGTAAAAACATCAAGCGATGTAAGATATAAAAAATACACAACCTTGTGGTGGAGTGGACGTGTTTTTTGGCTAGGTTCCTAAAAAAGGCAGGGACAGCTTGGGGGGAGTCTAGCACCAGGGCTTCACCATTCTTCTTGCGTTCGTGGTTCCTCGCCTGACGTCACATTACTGTTCTGATGCAGTGTAGAGTCCCCTCATGCCCCCTCAACTTCTAGAGTTTATAGGTTTCTCATGGAAGGACAAGAGAGGATTGAATTGCATGGAAACGCTAAAAATGGGAGGAGGATGTAGGTACACTAGAGGAAAGTGACGGGGAAGGGATATGGAAAAGTGGGAAAGTAAGTTAACTGAATGGAGCACACAAGATTACTCAACTCGTTTATTATAGTTATTATAGTGTAAAAAATGTAATATTTCATTTTCACGCCACATTGTTCCACATTTGTGCCTGTCACCAGTGGGGTCCATATGCTCACTACACCCCTTGTTACATTCCCTGAGGGGTGCAGTTTCCATAATGGGGTCACTTGTGGGGGGTTTCAACTGTCTTGGCAACACAGGGGCCTTTTGAATGCAACATAGCCCCTCAAAATCCATTCCATCCAAATCCAGCCTTCAAAAACCAAATGGCGCTCCGTCCCTTCGGAGGCTTACCCTGCACCCGAATGGCGCTTTATGTACACATGTGGGGTATTTCCGTACTCAGGGGAAATTGCGCTACACATTAAATGTTTTTTTTTAATCTTTTAACCCCTTGTGAAAATGAAAAAATCATGACAAGATTAATGATTTAGATTTTACAAAAATTACACTAAATGTTGGTCTAGCCTTGATTTTTTTCCATTTCCACAAGGGGTTAAAAAAGAAAATGAACACAAAACGTGTAGGGTAGTTTCCCCTGAGTACGAGAATACCCCACATGTTGGCATAATGTGCCATATGGGCACAGGGCAAGTCACCAAAGGGACAGAGCGCCATTTAGAGGCTGGAATGGAGGATAGAGGCCATGTCGCAATTACAAAGCTCCTGTGCTGCCAGGACAGTAGAAACCCCCAACAAGTGACCCCATTCTGGAAACTACACCCCATAAGGAATCTAACAAGGGGTGCAGTGAGGATATGGACCCCACTGGTGACGGGCACTTACGTAGAACATGTGCCGAGAAAATAAAAAATATATATTTTTTTCATTTTCAAGTCCCAAATGTGGCCGTCACCAGGGGGCCATATCTCCGCTGCCCCCCTTGTTAGATTCCTTATCGGGTGTAGTTTCCAGAATGGGGTCACTTGTGGGGGATTTCTACTGTCCTGGCCGCACAGAGGCTTTGTAATTGCATCATGGCATCCTCTAATGGGAATGGTGGCCATACCTACTTAGCTGGGGAAAAGGGACAATTCTAATTTATTTGGGGGTATTAGGCCAATTATTAGTTTATAAGGTTGAAAATGACAGGTGTCCATCAAACTCAACCTGTGTTGATCCAGAGGAAGGCAAAAACCCCTCGTGAGGCAGACGACAGTAGCCTCATCACAGGGGAAAAATTCCTTCCCGACTCCATAATGGCGATCAGAATAATCCCTGGATCAACGTGACCCCTGAAATAGGAATAAGGGACAGAATTTAGATAATGTAGAACTCCAATGACATGTGGTACGCCTTGGAGCGATCCAGTATGCAGAGGCCGGGGCTATCAGGACAGGTGGCACACTGGTAAATGGTGTCCTTCCTGATCCCCCTGTTACGCCACACTCTGCACTTCTTCTGGGGTCTCCTGTTTTCCAGTGTGGGGGACGTCACCTGGAAAATGTTGTCCTGGTGCAATACGGGGTCCTTCATATCCAGAAGCGCTGGGTCCGCTCCATGGCTGCTAAATATTAGGGCTCTATTACTACTTCTGATATGTTCGGATCGTGCCGCAAGCTACAGTATCTCAGGCAGCGAGGGACCGGAAGAGGGGGTTGCTGGTATAAAAGTTATCCCCGTACAGGTGGTGACCTTTATCCAGCAGTGGGAAAATCAGTTCCCGGACGATCTTCCTACTTGTTCCGAGGATGGGGGGGGAGGGGGCATCTCGGGGCTGGATTCGGGTGTCCCTTCCTACATACACTCTAAGGGTACGTGCACACTGCGGAATCGCGACAGATAACCCTTCGTGCATTCCGCAGTTGGCACCCGCCGGCGGACTGATGCAGGCGCACGTCTCCGTCCGTGTCATAGACTCCATTCTATGCATGGGTGGATTCCGCTCTCCGTCCAACGTGTTCATTCTTTGGACGGACGATGGAATCCGCACATGCATAACATGGAGTCTATGACACGGGTGGAGACGCGCACCTGCATCAGTCCGCCGGCGGGTGCCAGCTGCAGAATGCACAAAGGGTTATCCTTCGCCATTCCGCAGTGTGCACGTACCCTAAATCTGTAAGTGTACCCTGAGGTACTCTCACAGAGTTTGTAGAATTTCACTCCATACCGTCATCTCTTATTGGGACGGTACTGGCAGAAAAGACGTGTCTGGGGGGCAGCGCACGCTACGCTACCCCCAGACACGTCACTGGATGATGAGGATGATGAGGATGAATGGAGGAAAGAAGGATCCCTCCCATTCATCCTCACTGGCTGTTTCGGTGTCGGAGGCAATAACGTATCCCTCTGACGCCGAAAACACCCTGGGGGCCATCTTTATACGTGGATTGGTATATGGGGTATGTAGTGGTGTAGTGTCAAACTTTATTCAATGTAGTGTGGTGTAATGTAGTGTTTTTTACGTGTTTTTTTACAGTAAGTATAAAAAAAAAAACCTACGCCAACAAAGGAGTTGCTGATAAATGCCGCACTTATGTGCGGCACTTATAAGCAGACCGTGGCAGTAGAATATAGAAAAAAAACACCCTACGCCAAAAAGGAGGAGTTGCTGATTAGCAGCGCACTTTCGTGCGATGCTGATCAACACTCAGCGGCGATAGGGTGCGGAAAATAGAAAAAAAAACAAAAAACTTTTTCTACATTCTGAACATCCCTGTAGCTGCTGATAAGTGTATTACACATATCAGCCGCTAGAGGGCAGCAGAGAGCAAAATACGGAAAAAGCCGACGCTGGAGCCGAAAATAGCCGAGAGAAGCTGAACGTGACGTCACGGAGGAAGCCGAAGACCCGAACGAACACGAGGACGCCGCGAACCCGGAAGTTGCCGATCAGGAGCCCGGGACAGGTGAGTAATGTACAAATACCTGCTCTGGACCCCTCGGCTACCTAGCTGAGGGGTCCAGGGCAGGTATTTACTATATTGTGGGACTCTGATCGCCGTGCCACCGGCCCGATCTCCGTGAACGGCCGGCCGGTACCGGACAGCCGTTCACGGCGATCGGGCCGGTGGCACGGTCACCACCGGACAGCACCGACCGCCATTTTTTTCCGGGTCATCGGTTCACCGATGACCCGGAAAGGTTCCGATCGCCGCTATTGGCTGATCTGAATTGATCAGCCTATAGCGGCGATCGTAAGCACGGGGGGTGTTAACCACCCCCCGTGCCGTGAAGCTAAGATGGCCTGCTATGATTTATAGCAGGCCATCTTCCCCGATCGCTGTGTGCGAACACGCAGCGATCGGGGAAACATAGGGCGTACGTATACGCCCGTTTGCGTTAAAGCCCACCCTGCGGGGGCGTATACGTACGCCCGATGTCGTTAAGGGGTTAAGGTATACTGTCAGTGTTACTAAGGTGGGGCTTCATAGCAGTTGGGCCCCATTTACCAATTGCTGAGAGGGGGCCCAACTGCCATGAAACCCCATCTAGGTGGCACTGTCTACTAATAAAATTAAGAGATTTTGTAGTAGAAAGAAATTACAGGTATAAATCAAATGTGCAGCATAACAGCATGCAGGGGTGACAATATCACTTTAAACTTTCTGTCATGTTTCTCAAACCATTCCTGAACAATATTTGCAGTGTGTCAAGGTGTATTAGTTTGCTAAAAGTCTTTGGTGTACAATAATGTTTAGGTAGGTGATACATGTCAAATTAACATCCTGTGAATGCCAAGACCCAAGGTTCTCCATAGATATGAGCAGAACTCGAGCATGTTTACGTTTATAATTTAACCCTTTCACGACCTGGGATCATTGATGCCTCAATGCCCAGGTCGTGATTTTACATCAGCTTATGGGATCATAAAGATCCCATAAGCTGATGTCCTCTAGCTCTGCCGCCTCTTCAATGTCCCCTGCCGCTATTACAATCTTGTATCAGCGGCAGGGGAGAGAGCGGAGGCGGCAGAGCTGACAGGCGCGCCCGGCGCGTGTTCTGCCCTCCCTCCTTCGCCCTGCCAGCCTCCGTAGATAGAAACCGGAAGCCTGAGGCTTCCAGTTTCTATGACTACCATCGGGACTCTGCGATCAGTTCGCAGAGCCCGGATGAACACCGGAGAGACAGTTCTCCCTCAGTAGAGGGAGAATTGTCTCTCCAGAGCCTTAGAGATACTGCGGTCGTGCTGATCGCAGTATCTATAGGGTTAACTCTCAGTACCGGAGCGCAGCTCCAGTGCTGAGAGTTGCGGCGGGTCCCCGGCTATCAGAGATAGCCGGAACTCGCTGCGGATGACACAGGCGTAGCTCCTACGCCTGTGTCCTCCTCTGCAGTAAATTTACTTCGCTGCAGCACCAGGCATAGACTGCAGCAACGTGAATTTACTGTGCAGCGGCGGGAGGGGGTTAAATACTGGTGGCTAAAGAAGTTAAATGCAGCCCTAGGGGGGCCCTGGAGTTTTCCCGGATTCCCTAGGGCTGCATCCAACTTCTCCAGCCACTCATAAGCAAATGCTGAACAATCCGACTCGAGCATGTTCTATTTGAGTTTATCTCTAGTTTCTCAACAGATGATTGTATTGAGCATTTATACCAGCTTACATCCTTTCATAGTAAATTCTGTTGTCATACAGATATCTTTCCCAGGTCACTGACATGCACCCGGCCATGGTCCATTTCTGATGCTTATTTGCCTATTGCAGGCATTAGTGGAGAGGACATGGGTCAGCATGGGCACATTCATATGTTTGCAGAAAGATCTGTTGTTTTATTTGCTCTGGACAAGTTATCTTGACATCACAACGTAAGCCCAGGTATTTAGATTCTTATGTTTGCCCATTTTTTTGCTTTCCAACACATGAAATTTGAGAACTGTGTATCTGTTACTAAATACATCCCACCCCTGACAGATGTCAGTGTAACAAAAATGTCAGTGTTATTCGTTCCACCTCCATTTATTCTGGGGACTATTTTCCAGAGGTTGGATAAAGGACTGGTCACACTCAAATGATTTACTCTATTCTTTTATTTTCTAATAAATTTTGCCTTTGGTAACAACCCTTTAAATGCATCTTAAATAATGACCACCAAAATCTTGGATAAGTCCCAAAGGTCTGGTACAAAACAATCCATTCAC
This sequence comes from Dendropsophus ebraccatus, assembly GCF_027789765.1. Classification (NCBI taxonomy): domain Eukaryota; kingdom Metazoa; phylum Chordata; class Amphibia; order Anura; family Hylidae; genus Dendropsophus; species Dendropsophus ebraccatus. The sequence goes on from NC_091464.1 coordinate 21,072,593, forward strand.
AACCTATGTTACAGTTTAGTCTCCATTGTCTAAGGATGCCCTTGGTTTTTACTCTTCCTCACTTCTGGCAGAATGTGCACAAACAGCCCAATATAACAATGCAAACTGGTGAGGTTCTCTGCACACCAGATCCCTATGTATCTAATTTGCAGCAAATATATTGCACCCCATTTTGCCCAGGAAGCTAGACAGATAAAAGAGGTTCATGGTCTTAAGTGGGGTCAGTTCCAGATTTGTGCAAGTTATCTATTCAGGTCTGCAGGGATATGATTTGTGTTTGTTATATTACTGTTGCAAAGGGGCGTAACCGTCATCATAGCAGCCATAGTGACTGCTACGGGCACATCAGGGGGACAAGTGGCCCACTCTTGCAATATACTGGGCCCCTTGAGCATCATCGTTGGCAGAACTTGGTGGCGTGGCCGAACGGGTCTCCAGGGTGATGCATATATCCCTTAAACTGACAAGCACTTGCAGTTAAATGTTAAAAGTTATGACTACACTTGATATGTATGTGGTCAGTTGGGTGGGGGATGGGGGGTATCAATAGTTGGCTAATGTGTCCAGCCACTTATAGTTATGCCCCTGCTGCTATTAACTTTTCTAATCTCAGTGCTATTTATGTATATAGCCTCACTATAGTTCTGTACATATTTGACCACTACTACGACAACAAGATTTCAGGGACCCTGTACCTCCAGGATTCATGCCTTTTTTTTTTTTAAGTAAAGCCTACATTTCCTTTTTTTTCATGGCAACACCAACATTGTACACAACATAATTTATAGTATAATATACAATGATGATCCTTATATGCTATAATCCAGAATAAATATAAAATGGTAGAAAATTAAAGGGGTACTCAAGGCAAAAAAAGTGCAGGCAGGGCGTGAGTAAAATATAAATAATATAATTATAATTATAATAGTAAAATATAATAATGAATGAATACTTACCAGTCCCCGTACCCCTGAATTGCTGCATCCCCACTCTAAGACCCCTGCTGGCATCCTCCTGCTCTCCCTCCTGCAACGTCAAGACACGGCTGATGGATGCGCCCCTCAACCAGTCAGTGACTGTAGAAGGTGAGTGTTGCAGTCACTGATTGGCTCAGTGGGCTGCAATCCATCAGCCATGACATAGCAGGAAGTCGGGTTAAAATTATATCCAACATGGGTCCAAAAGCCTGTTGACTTGGTGCTGTGGGGGCAGGGGGAACAGCAAGTATTTATTTTGTTTCCCCCACCACCTGTCTGCACTGAATTTTTTGTTGTTGCCCTTTAATGTGAAACAAATTGCTTCACAAATCTCCATGAACTGAAAACTATTTAGAAGAAAAAAAAAACTCCAGAACACTTGCTAGAAATTTCTGCAATGTTAAGAATCAGGTTAAATAGCTTGATAATGGTTCACGTCTAAAGGGAAAGTATTTACTTACACACCACCTAGACTATAATGGGTTATATTGGGTCACATGTATTGTACATAGGCTGCTTGGGCAACAGTCTGCCTTAACCTGGGAATTATACACATTAATCATTTGCGCTCGAGTTGCGTTGGTCAACATTCTACTCGACAGACTTGAAATAATTTTAATTAGATTTTCATTGCCTGAAATAATTTATTGAACACAACATCCATTAAATAATTGTCGGTATTTATTAAATGCCGCCAATCATATTTTATAACATTTATTACTACTTATCATGTTGAATTATCTACTTTGGTAAATATATTGTGTTCTGCTGCAGAAAGTCTTTTCATTACTTCCTACATTTCCTGTGGGAATGGGGCAGCAGTTGTTTTCTTTATGCATTATTGTTACGTTGCGAAGCTGACTAAATCATCCATTTTTCTTTCTTTTTTGGTTGTTGTTATAGTTTGCGTGATTTATAACCGAGCAACAGATAAAAGAAAACACAGAACTAAAAGATCTGTAGATTGCTGTCAAGCTCTAACAACAATAGTACGCGTGGAAGATGGAATCTAGAAATAGGAATAATTTTTACTTGTTGCAGTTGGGTAGTTACTACAGGTCTGACATATTAATCTTACAATACTTTAAAAAAATGTGATCCCATAAAGAACCTTGAGTTTTAGATTATTCTATTTTATAGGTGTTAAAATTTTGACACTGTTACCTCTTCCTCAATTTTTTTTAGGCACGCACAGAAATTAAAGCCACTCTGTATCCATCAACCAACCCCACCAAACCGCTAGTACCATTCATTTGATGAGAGTAATTCTTTACTGTTTGTGTCTTTTAAAATGTGCCCAGTGCCTTGGTTAGAGCAAAAAATTATATTTTAATCTGCAGCGCTGTGTCATACTAGTGTGTCTTTGCTCCAGGTCTGCTACGCTTCTCCTTTCTTTCCTCCCCACCCTCCTCATCATTAGGAATGCCCCATGCAGGATTTTTCCTATTAATCACTTGTCTAAAATGCACTTGGGCTGTAGCGCCACAGGCAGGGGTGTAGCTAGGATTCACAGGGCCCCATATATATACTATATACATATATATATTATATACAGTATTTTATTGTTGTTATTATTATTACGATCAAGTCACACTAATTTGACTACCAGCTAATATCCAGAATAACTGCTGTGTGCAGCATAGACAGTGGCCAGGTGGACTGGGAGTGACTTAGTTGCATCCATAGGGCAAACATGACACCCCTGCTATAGATGCTTATTTAAGTTAATGTCTGTGGAAATAAAGGGCCAGGGTACTAATTAGAAGTCTTGGTCTTGCTTTTCCAACCAATGTCAGACATTTCTAGCCATGTGGCATGTCACATTGTCTAGGTACAAGATCCCATCTGCACCAGAGAAGAATTGGCATATATGGGTGCATGTGATCGGCAAGGATGGATTCATACCCAAAATGGTCGGGAGTATCTTCCCAGATAATGCCATGAAAACATTCCCTGTACCCTAATGCTGCCACCACCAGCTTACAATCTTCCAGCAATGTTTGCAGGGTATTTATTCTCAGGTGTTCCTTTCCTAAAACACCAACATTCATCGTCCACTTGTTTAATTGAGAAAACATGTCTCAATGAAGTAGCCAACTATTTTCCAGTTAGCAAAGGTCCAATTAAAGCTTTTTATCTCTAGGCAACTTATGAAGTAAGTTTTGCTGAACTGTTGTTTTAGACATGTCTGTTAGCCCCTTGATTAATTTTGGCAAGGAACTGTTCCACTGTAGCATGACAGTCCACCCGTGTGCATCTTTGTAGCCAATGTTCCCCTCTCACACCAATGGCACATGGTGATCCACAGTTTCCACATCAGTTATTCACAGTACTGCCATTTATCCAATAACAATACACTTTCTGTTATGGGGGCACAGAGGACATTACTGTATGGGAGTACAGAAGGCATTAATACCTTATAGAGACAAAAAGGGACAATATTAATAACTAATATCTGGAGTCATAGGGGAAATGATAATGTATAAAGGCACAGGGGGCAATAGTACTGTATGGAGGCACAGGGGGCATGGGTGTACTGCATGGGCGTTAAGAATGCCTTGAATTACAGAAGATGGCATCTGTGAGTTACTGGATTTAATTGCAATCTCTTATACAAGCTGCAGAGCATATAATATATATGATATATATATATATATATATATATATATATATATATATATATATATAATATATATAATATTTTTTTTTTTTTTTCATTCTAGCAACATGCCTGATACTGATGCGCTCTTTCATGGAGTTACTCTCTTACCTGAACCCTTGCAATTTGCAATGCAAACTCCTGTAGAGGGGTTATAGTGTTAAAACCAGGAGACCGCTTGAACAATGGCCTCAGGAGTAGCATAAAACTGAACTACTTAGGTTGGGTTCACACTACATTTTTGCAATCCATTTTTTTCATCCGTTTTTGCAGGATGAAGGGATGAAAAACAGATGCATTTGAGTGCATCCATTTTAATCCATTTTTCCATTGCCTTCTATTATAAAAAAAAAAAAAAAAAAAAAAACAGATCTGTTTCTTTTTTTTAAATGGACACAGAAATAAGGTTGACTACATTTTTGTGTCCGTTAAAAAAAGGATCAGTTTTTTTTTTATACTGGAAGTCAATGCAAAAACGGATCACAACGGATGCACACAAATGCATCCATTTTTTTTCCATCTTTTTTTTTTTTTTTTTTGTTGCAAAAAACGGATGAAAAAACTGATTACAAAAACATAGTGTGAACCCAGCCTAACATAATACGTTATGCATGCTCACTAGATCCAGGGCAGAGATTGTTATTCAAATGGAGCCATTCACTTTGACAGCTACATTACCATGGTAGAGTGGCTGTCAATCTAAACCATGTGGGCTGTCTGTGTAAGAATCATAATGTATCACTAATAGGTGCCAGGTCAAGGTTGCACATCAGATGCCAACAGTAGACAGAATAATTTTACAATAATAAATTCTATACTCTCGTACACGTGAATGTAATTTTTTTATTAAAAAAAAAAATTGGCACAACTCAATCAGCATTTTAGTTCCAATAAATTTTTGTAACTCCCCCACAAAAATTCGCTTCAGTCACAACACCATCTGGAAGTCACTACTTAATTAGTTTTTATAAAAGTTGAAGTTTCTCACAGTACACAAAGGTCTCTAAGATTTTGGGAAAACAAGAAGCCATTTTCAGGTGTTGGTCCAGGAAAAATGGATTTTGCATTTTGAAAAACAGATTTGACGTTAATCAAAATCTCAAAATATAGATGAATTTGCCCTTTCTTTTATGTTTTCTTCTTATATAACTCATATATATATACAAAAAACACCTCATTATGTTTTGTAGAAAAGAACATCAGATCATTCAATTTAGCTAATTTAGCTTGTAGATTTATTTACATAATTTATTTTCACTTTCATAGACAAAGCAAGTGACACTTTTAGGTCTATTTCGGGATGTTTTCAGTTTCGATCATTAGTAGATATGAACGAGTTGTTCTGTACAAAGCTGAATGTGCTACTGAGAACAAAATCACGCAAACATTATTAACGGAAATCAAATTTAGTAACCAATGGAGGTCTGGATTTGGAGTCACTCACAAAATTAAAGTGGAAAAACACCCTAAAGGCTGATCCAACTTCTTTGTAAAGTCCTTAACCCCTTCACGTCAGTAACATGTATGTATACGTTCCTATTGCACATACCCTGTGCAGTAGGAATGTATATATACGTTCCTGACTTAGGGGGGCTTTATGAGAACGGGATCGCTGCAGAGATAGCAATCCCGCTCTCATCTGAGTGAAGCACCGGAGGTAATGAGAATCAGCTGCGATCCCGCAGCTGATCCTCATTAACCCCTTGCCTCTAAAGCCTGTTTTGGCCTTAATGACCAGGCTCATTTTTCAAAAAATGACCTGTCTCACTTTATGCACTTATAGCTCAGTGATGCTTTAACGTATGCTAGCGATTCTGAGATTGTTTTTTTCGTCACATATGACACTTTATATTAGTAGCAAAATTTGGTCACTACTTTGTGTATTTTTTGTGTCAAAATATCATGAAAAATTAGAAAATTTTGCATTTTATGAACTTATGAAATTCTCTGCTTCTAAAAAAGGAAGTCATAGCACATAAATTAGTTACTAAGTCACATTACCAATATGTCCTCTTTATTCTGGCATAATTTGGAAAACATATTTTACTTTTTTAGGGTGTTACGGGGCTTAGAAATTTATTAGCAAATTATCACATTTTGTGAAAATTTCCAAACTGATTTTTTTTTTAGGGACCAGTTCTTTTTTTAAATGGATTTAGAAGGCTTGTATACTGGAAACCCCCATAAGTGACCCCATTTTGGAAACTAGACACCTTAAAGAATTAATCTAGGGGTATAATGAGCATTTTAACCCTACAGGGGCTGGAGGAAAGTATTCACAATTAGGCCGTAAAAAAATCGAAAATTTTAATTTTCAAATAATATATACGTTTAGATTAAAGTTTCTCATTTTCAAAAGGAACATGAGAAAAAAAGCATGCCAAAATTCTCCTGAATACAATGGTACCCCATATGTGGGCATAAACCACTGTATGGGCACACAGCCGGGCTCAGAAGGGAAGGAGCGCCAATTAATTTTTTTAATGCAGATTTTGCTGAAGAAGTTTCTGAGCGCCAGGTGCCTTTGCAGAGCCCCTGTAGTGGCCGCAGAATAGAATCCCCCCAAAAGTCACCCCATTTTCGAAAGTACACCCCTCAAAGAATTCATCTTTGGGTAGGATGAGCATTTTGACCCCACATGCATTAGAGGAAAGTATTCAAAATTAGACAGTAAAAATGAAAAACACGAATTTTTCCAATAATATGTTTGGTTAGTTTGAAATTTCTCAATTGCAAGAGGAACAAGAGAAAAAAAGTACCCCAAAATGTGTAACGCAGGTTCTCCTGAATACAACGGTACCCCATATGTGGGCATAAACCACTGTATGGCCACACAGGAGGGCTCAGAAGGAAGGGAACGCCAATTAGCATTTACAGTTCAGATTTTGCTGAAGTAGTTTCTGAGCGCCAGGTGCGTTTGTAGTGCCCCTGTAGTGTCCGCAGAAGAGAACCCCCCCAAAAGTCACCCCCTTTATTGAAAGTACACCCCTTAAAGATTTCAACTTGGGGTGTGGTGACCATTTTGACCCCACAGGTATTAGAGGAAAGTATTCAAAATAAGACAGTAAAATTGAAAAACTAGAATTTTTCCAATAATATGTTCGTTTAGTTTGAAATTTCTCAACTTCACTAGGAACAGGGGAGAAGCTGCATGCCAAAATCTGTTACGCAGGTTCTCCTGAGTAGAACGGTACCCCATATGTGGGTATAAACCACTGTATGAGCACCCAGCCGGGCTCAGAAGGGAAGGAGCGCCAATTAGAAACTTCTTCGGAAAAATCTGAACTGGAAATGCTGAGCGCCAGGTGCGTTTGCAGCGCTCCTGTAGTGTCAGCAGAATAGAACCCCACCAAAAGTCACCCCATTTAGGAAAGTGCACCCCTCAAAGAACTCATCTTGGGGTGCAGTGAGCGGTTTGACCCCACAGGTATTAGAGGAAAGTATTCAAAATAAGACAGTAAAAATGAAAAACTCGAATTTTTCCAATAATATGTTTGTTTAGTTTAAAATTTCTTAATTTACGGGGGTTACGGGCAATCAGGGCTGATTACGCACCATCTGGAGGGGGTTACTGGCAATTCGGGGTGGTTACAGTCAACATGGGGTGGTTACGATCAATGTGCGGTGGTTACGGTCAACATGCGGTGGTTACGGGCAACGTGCGGTGGTTAGAGGCAACGTGCGGTGGTTAGAGGCAACGTGCGGTGGTTAGAGGCAACGTGCAGTGGTTAGAGGCAACGTGCGGTTGTTAGAGGCAACGTGCGGTGGTTGGGGGCAACGTGCGGTGGTTAGGGGCAACGTGCGGTGGTTAGAGGCAACGTGCGGTGGTTAGAGGCAACGTGCGGTGGTTAGGGCAACGTGCGGTGATTACGTGCAATCTGGCGTGATTACGGGCAACCTGGGGCGGATATGGGCAACCTGCAGTGGTTACGGGTAATCTGGGGAGGGGTTAGGGGTAATTTGGGAGTAAACTGCAATTATTTCTATAATGAAAAGTGTGTGTTTTATTTTTTTTGTATGTTTTTCACTTTTTGTACTTTATACATTCATTTTCACTGTATTACTATGATTACTGTGATATTTTCTATCACAGTAATCATAGTTCAGTGACAGAGACCAAATTGGTCTCTGTCACTTAAAATTTTCAGAGCTGGCTGGTTGTGAAGCGCATGCACACTTCATAACCAGCCAGGATGTCGAGGAGGAAGGAGCTCCAGGATCAGGTAACGTATAAGGGGTAGGGGGGGGGGTGACTGGGAGACGGGGGTGACAGGGGGGTGGGGGGCGACTTGGGGGGCGACACTGTATCACTTTTTATCCCCTGTCACCAATGATTTATGGTTACAGGGGATAAAAAGTGCATCTTTGCACTGGGAACAGGCGATCAGCGGTATATAGTATATACCGCAGATCGCCTGCTCCTGGACCACACGGGGGGGTCCCCGATCACTGCCCCATGCTCTCCGCTACCTCCGGTGGGGGAGAGCATGGGGTTTTGATCATTTATTCATTTCCATCCCTGTGAACAAACATCGTTTGTTCGCAGGGATGGGGGCGGCCATCTTGGATGTGATGGCCGTCCGGGGAGGGGAGAGGGTTAGTGATCGCCCACTAGGGGGGCTGATCTGGGGTCTGGGGGATACATTTTCATCTCCCCCCACCGTGGATTCACGGTGGGGGGAGATGAAAGCTGTCGGCGGCGCCGGTAATGCCCGGTACCGGCGCATCGCTGCTATAACGGTAATAGCGGCGATTATCCGGTATCGGGGGATGATGGGGGTCCGGGGGACACATCAGATGTGGCGGCGGGAGGAGGCAACGTTCTTTCGCCCATAGATGCTGCGGTCGTATTGACCGTGTCGTTTATGGGGTTAACTGCCCGCGGGGAGCGCGGCTCCCATCCGGGCAGAGGCAGCGGGAGGATGCTGTGTGACATAGCCTCCTCCCGCTGCCCGATCACCGTCAGGGACAGCGGGGAGAGGCAGGGAAAGCATGACGTTTGGGGAACGTCATGTTGCGGGAACTACTTGTTTTACATGACGTTCCCCAAACGTCATTCTTCGGCAAGGGGTTAACCCCTTAGTGACCGCCGATACGGCGGTCACTAATGGGCCGGTGCCGCTGCTGCATTTCATCTTCCCCCACCGTGAATCCACGGTGGGGGGAGATGAAATAAGTGAAATCAGAGCCCAGATCAGCCCCCTAGTGCCCCAGTCACTAACCCCCCCTCCCCGCGGCGGCCATTAGATGCAAGATGGCCGCCGCCATCACTGTGAACAGAGTATATCTGTTCACAGTGATTTTGTAGTAAAAATTAATTAAAACCCCCCTGCGGGGTCCCGGTACAAGCGATCAGCGGTATATACCGCTGATCGCTTGTGCCATGTGCAGCCGGCACTTTTTATCCCCTGTCACCATAAATGATTGGTGACAGGGGATAAAAAGTGAAGTGTCCTGTCCCCCAAGTCGCCCCCAAGTCCCCCCAGTTACCCCCCGTCCCCCAGTCACCCCCCCTTCCCCATATACTCACCTGATCCTGGGAGCTCCCTCCTCCTCGGCGACCTGGCTGGTTATGAAATGTGCATGCGCTCCACAACCAGCCAACTCTGAAAATTTAAAGTGACAGAGACCAATTTGGTCTCTGTAACTGAACTATGATTACTGTGATAAAAAATATCACAGTAATCATAGTAATACAGTGAAAATGAATGAATAAAGTACAAAAAGTGAAAACATACAAAAAAATAAAACACACACTTTTTATTATAGTAATAATTGCAGTTTACTCCTAAATTACCCATAACCCCTCCCAGATTACCCTTAACCAACGCAGGTTGTCCGTAATCACGACAGATTGCACGTAACCCCCCCAGATTACACGTAACCACCGCACGTTTCCTGTAACCACCGCGCGTTGCCTCTAACCACAGCACGTTGCCAGTGACCTTGTGAAATTTGGAAATTTTAAACTAAACCAACATATCATTGGGAAAAAAAATCGAGTTTTTCATTATTACTGGCCAATTTTGAATACTTTCCTCTAATACCTGTGGGGTCCAAATGCTCACCACACCCCAAAATTAATTCCTTGAGGGGTGCACTTTCCAAAATGGGTGACTTATGGCGAGATTTTACTCCGCTGGCTTTACAGGGGCACTGCAAACGCACCTGGCGCTCAGAAACTTCTTCAGCAAAATCTGCATTGAAAAAGCTAATTGGCGCTCCTTTCCTTCTGAGCCCCGCTGTGTGCCCATGCAGTGGTTTATGCCCACATATGAGGTACCGTTTTACTCAGGAGAACCTGCGTTATAAATTTTGGGGTGCTTTTTCTCTTATGTTCCTTTTGAAAATGAGAAACTTTAATCTAAACGTATATATTATTGGAAAATTTTAATTTTTCTATTTTTTTATGGCCTAATGGCGAATACTTTCCTCCAGCCCCTGTAGGGTTAAAATGCTCATTATACCCCTTAATTCTTTAAGGTGTTTAGTTTCCAAAATGGGGTCACTTATGGGGGTTCCTAGTATACATAACTCCTAAATCAACCTAAAAAAAGAACTGGTCCCTAAAAAAAAATCAGTTTTGGAAACTTTCACGAAAATGTTGTAATTTGCTGATAAATTTCTAAGTCCTGGAACACCCTAAAAAAGTAAAATATGTTTTTGAAATGAAGCCAGAATAAAGAGGACATATTGGTAATGTGACTTAGTAACTAATTTATGTGATACGACCTGGACTAAAGCATTCACTCACTCCTGGACTGTCTGTGGTGCAACACATGCTCAATCGGATTCAGGTCTGGGGAATGGGTGGGCCAGTCTGTAGCTTCAATGCCTTCATTTTGCAGGAACTGCTGACACACTCCATCCACATGAGGTCTAGCATTGTCCTGCATTAGAAGGAACCTTGGGCCAACTGCACCAGCATATGGTCTCACAAAGGGTTTCAGGATCTTTTCTTAGTACCTAATGGCAGTCAGGCTACCTCTGGCGAGTAAATGAATGGCTGTACGGCCCTGCAGGGCGCAGATTGCCCTCCATGGCGGCTCCAGACTCCTGTTGCGTCTGACTTGTGCTCAGTGTGAACCCGCTTTCATCTGTGAAGAGCACAGGGTGCCAGTGGAGAATTTGCCAATCCTGGGGTTCTCTGGCAAGTGCCAAGTTTCCTGCACAGTGTTGGTCTGTGAGCACAACCAGAGGCGGCCTTTGAGGTGTGTGACCTGTGCGACAGGGTGCCTCACTCCCGGCCAGCTGGGGGGCACTTCAACAGACAAAGAGCCGCACTGCACACCCAAATTAGAAATAAAAGTTAGATGTGCTGTGTTTCTGCCGGAGCGCCCCCCCCCCCAACTGGCCGCCCTTCATCCACCCCTGGTGGTTCGTTCCGGCAGACACACAGCACATCTTACTTCTATTTCTAGTTAGGTGTGCAGTGCAGCTCTCTGTCTGCCAAAGCGCCCCTGGCCGCCCTCCTCCCGCAGTGGTTAGCTCCTCTCCTACCCTGCGCAGCACCATAGCATGACTTCACCTGGACTGCAAGTCCAGCTAATCAGTAAGGGGATGTGCAGTCCAGATAAAGCCATGCCATGGGCGGTGCTCTGGTATGAACTGCCGGCGTGGGCTGAGGGCTGTAGTTGTGTGAGGGCCTGTAGTTATGTGGGGGGCTGGGGGTGGTAGTTGTGTGTGGGGCTGAGGGTTCGTAATTGTCTGGGGAGCTGGGGTGGTAGTTGTTTGGGGAACTGGGGGTGGTAGTTGTGTGTGGGGGCTGGGGGATTAGTTTTGGGATTGGCTCGTGGGTTAGTTGTGTGTATGGCTGGGGGGGTTGGTTGTTGTGTGTACGGCCGGGGGGGGGGGGCTGGGTAGATGTGTGTACGGCTGGGGGGTAGGGTAGTTGTGTGTATGGCTGGGGGGTAGGGTAGTTATGTGTATGGCTGGGGGGGTGATGGGTGTTGTCTGCAGGGGTGGGAGGCTGAAAGAGCTTTATGTTACCTTGAGGGGGGAACCAAAAAAAACTGTTTCACACAGGGCTCCATTTACCCTAAGGCCAGCCCTGAGCAGAACCCCCATCTGTGGACATCAGGCCCTCATACCATCCTCATAGAGTCGGTTTTTAACAGTTTATGAATACACATGCACATTTGTGGACTGCTGGAGGTCATTTGTACCAAATTGTACCATGCCGACTCCATACAAGGGGTGGTGTATTTCGCAAAGTCAAACTAATGAATATGTGCTACGTGTAACGCCTGGAGTAGTGGATCCACTGGACCGTCACCAGCGATGGCACTAACCTCACCAGGGAGCGGAGTCTAAGGGGCCGCTGGTTTTCACCAGAGCCCGCCGCAAGGCGGGATGGACTTGCTGCGGCAGGCGACCCCCAGGTCGCTACCCCTGGCTTGGTTGCTGGTGATGGCAGGCGAGGCGTGGCAGGAGCAGTAGGCAGGAGATGGTAGTGGCAGAGGTCTGTAGTCGTGACCGCAGGAGACAGGCTGAAGACAGGAGCAAAAGAGTAACGGGGAAGCAGGAACCAGGAACAAGGACTAGGGACCGGGTAGTGGACAGGAATCAGGAACAAGGACTAGGGACCAGGTAGTGGACAGGAATCAGGAACAACAGGGAGCTGGGCCAAACGCTATGGGAAGCATGTAGAGGCTCCAACACAGGGGACAGGGCAAGCTGGGATTTATAGGGGAGTGATTAGGTGCAACTACCAATTAGGAGCGCACTGCCCCTTTAAATCTGAGACAGCCGGCGCGCGCGCGCCCTAGGAGGCGGGGACGCGCGCGCCGGCCGGCACAGCGGGAGACAGGAGCGTGGAGAGGTGAGGCGCCCCCCGGGGCCGAGGTGATAGCAGCGCCGGGTCCCCGACTATGGACACCGGCTGCTGCATGGGGCAGGAAGCGGTCGCGGCGGCGGCCCGGAACGCGGGACGCCGCCGCGGCCGTGACACTACGTGATTTAGATAGATTCCTGCAACTTAAAACTTAAAGTGCCTCGAATTCTAAAATAAAAAAGTCCTATCCTGCTCCAAAAATAGACTAGCTTTTTGCCTCTTCATAAATTGGACTTTCAATTCACCAATTTATTACTCACACTGCAGCAATAGACTACACACGAAAAATACCCTGATGATTCCAGGGTGGTCTGAGTTTGGGGCGATAGAAGGCTTTTCCAATTTACAGATGTGGAAAATCCCATTACTCACTTGTTGCTTTGTTTTAAACTTCTTTTTAAGAATTTGCCTCCTTTGGAACGCTTTACATACCTATGGCTTTGACACTTAATGGTGTAACAGCAGGGGTCTACCACTGTGTCCAAACCGATTATATTTGAAAAATTAGCTAGAGTTTGGAATGCAACAATGGGCTTAATATGGGATATCTATAGGATATTGGGTTCCGGTGTCGACAACTCATTGATCATCGACATAAGTACATAGATAGGTGGGAGATTATTTGGGGGATAGTATGGGACAGAGTGGCTACCTCTTCAATTTGCACTACATATAAAGAGACTCAATAAAAACTTGTTAATGATGCGGTACCATGCTCCAGAATTGTTACATAAGTTGAAAGGGAATATCGCCCTTTTATACTGGAAATATTCTAGTGCAGTGGGCTCAATTAATTTTGTGGACTGTCTATCTATAAAAATCTACTGGACAGTTTCAGTGTCTCCTCTACTATCTTATAAAAAAAAAAAAACACGAAAACTCTTATAGTTCGAGACAAACTTCCCCACCCGCATTAATGGATCTGGTAGCTTGGATAATGGAGATGAGACCATTAGATTTTTTCACTGCATCGTTATATAATAAGATGGAGGAATTCAAAGTAGTTTGGTCCTCCTTGGAATTTAATTGTACACAACAAGGATACTCCTCCTCATACATCTTGTCTTCCACTTTGTCTTGTTTATATTATGTTAAATGTCATCTTCTAATATGCAAGTTTATTGGATCGAAAGGAAAATCTTATTCTTTGGATATGAAGATTTTTTATTTTATTAGCTGGATATGTTAGGGCTGTTTTATACAGTTGCTACATGTTAAGTTTTGACAATCCACATATACTTTTGTTCTACTTGATCTTTACTGCAAATTTATTTTTGTAAAAATTTAAACTTTAATAAAAATTACAGTTTTAAAAATAATATTCTGATGATAAATGACCCCTATAATTCATTAGTTCAAGAATACAAAAAAAGACTTTTTAAAATGATGAAACAAAAAGAAATCATCGTGTGTGGTTACATTTACCTTATGCATTAAAAGTATATAAACAGCATTATTATTAGTGATGAGCGAGTACTAAAATGCTCGGGTACCCGTTACTAGAGCCGAGCATTTCCCGATACTCGAGTGCTCGTTTAGAGTAACGAACCCCATTGAAGTCAATGGGAGACTCGAGCATTTTTTGAGGGGACCCAAGTTCAGTGGAGGGAAGGTCTTTTGAAAACCTGTCAACCTCAGAAATTGATGGAAACACAATGGAAATGGACAGGAAACAGCAGGGCCAGCATGTATGCATGCCTCTAAGGCTGCCTAATGGCACAAATATGCCTAATTCTGTGCAACAGCCTGGTTAAAACAGAGGTAGGCATAGGGACCACCCAAAAACTCAGTCTGACACAGCATGGCATTGAGAACACAGGGAACCATTAAAACAGAGGTAGCTTATGAACCACCCAAAAATCCAGCCTGACACAGCATAGCGGTGAGGACAGAGTGAACAAGGTAGAAGCGGTAGCCAGTCAGCCTTCCAAAAATTATACCAGACCTAGCATGGCAGTGAGCTCACAGAGAACCATTAAAAGTGAGTGAGGAAGAAAGTGAGCCTTCCCAAAATTAGGCCAAACACTGCATGGCATTGAGCACACAGAGAACTGCCGGGATCAGCAGTAGCCAACATGGAGGCCAGGCGGGATCAGCAGTAGCCAAACATGGAGGCCAGGCAGGAGCAACAGTAACCAACATGGAGGCCAGGCAGGAGCAACAGTAACCAACATGGAGGTCAGGCAGGAGAAACAGTAGTTAACATGGGAGCCAGGCAGGAGCAACAATAGCCAACATGGAGGCTAGGGCAGGCACACCAGTAGTCAGCAGTAGTCAACACGGATGCCAGTTAAGGCCCAGCAGTAGCCAACATGGATGCCAGTAAAGGCCCAGCAGTAGTCAACATGGATGCCAGTTAAGGCCCAGCAAAAAGGAGGCAAGGGCAGGCACACCTAATGAGGCTCCCAAAAACTAGGCCATAGGACACAGCATGGCATTCAGCACAAAGAGAACCCTTACAAGTGAGTGAGGAAGCTAGTGAGACTCCCCAAAACTAGGCCAGACACAGCATGGCATTCAGCACACAGAGAACCATTACAAGTGAGTGAGGAAGCTAGTGAGGCTCCCCAAAACTAGGTGAGAAAGTGCAGGGCCTTGAACACACAGAGAACCATTACAATTGAGTGAGGAAGCAAGTGAGGCTCCCAAAACTAGGCCAGACACTGCATGGCATTCAGCACACAAAGAGCCATTACAAGTGAGTGAGGAAGCAAGTGAGCCCACCCAAAAATTGGAGTGAGTCCAGGGGCTGGGATATATAGTGGACATGAACCCGGGTGTTGACAGCTAACTGGCTAGGCCTGCTTTCACTCACCACTCACCATCAAGAGTACACTTGATGCCTCTCGACCGGGGGTGGTGAGGCCCCGGCCACGGCTAGATTAAAAAAATAAACTAAAACAGCTGGCTGGTTGGCGGTGGCGCGATCGGCAGGCCCCCGGCAACCAGTCCCGCTCCCCCGCAGACGTAGTGTGATGTCAGAGAATGGCAGTGAGGACACAGAGAACCATTGCTTGATACAGAAGCAATACAGTGTAGTGCCCACTATTTTAGGGGGGGCTTGACGGTGCTATCTGTTATGGGCAACAACTGTACACATTTTGTCACCCCAACACAATGAGCAGTGAAGTAAGTTCTATGCAGGATGCACTACAAATCCCAGCTATACAGTGCAGTACACCAGGACCACCATCCCCAAAACCAAAAAGGCGTACACTGAGCACTTCTTAGGGGTGTGTATGCAACACCTAATGCTCCCTTTCTGCCAGCAGCCGGCCACCACAGTGTGCTGGTTATATCGCGGTAGCAGCACTGCAACTCCCAGCCAGCAGTCTGTAGTAATAGTATTAATAAAAGCTTTTAAGCCCTGGGCCTGCTGGCGCACGGATTCCCGGTTGACGAATCCTGCGAATAAGCCATATCCTGCCGTGCATCCCATGTAACATCCGATGTAGCATCATCCTGTTCCAGAATGATGCTATCATCCTCATGAGGCTCCTGCCCAGCCCTCTCTCGTCTACTGCATACTGCTCTCCTGCCAGGCCTAATATGGGCCTGCTCTGATATCGCCTCCGACACAGCTATACCCTGCACTTGATTGTCCCCTGTCTTTTCCCCCACGTGCTCATCATCAAAGAGCATTTGGCTGCTCATAGACGCCAACAGCTCCTTTGCCGGCGGCGAGTCAAAGGTTAGCGGGATGTTGCTGAGGATGTCAGATGGAGGACGTGGGGGAATTGCTGCGTGCCCGTGCCAAGTCAGGATCGTGTCCGAGGTACCCACAGATACCTGGCTGGCTGTCTCACTACTCATCATTGTGGACGTCGAAGTGTGAGCCAGCCACTCCAGGACTGTGGAATTAGACGTGTGCACACGACCCTGGTGTGAGAAAGGAAGCTCAGGCCTGCCACTGGACCCTCTTCCTGCGCTACTTCCTCTTCTGCCCCTTGAGCCAGACTCTCTGCCCTGCCCTCTGCCTGAAACGCTTTGTGAGGTTTCCTGCTGCCGCTGTGCCATGACTTTATATTCAAATTCTGACTGCTACACTTGGTAGATGAGACCAGTATTTTCTGTAATATATAGGACTTGTATGTGTGTGTGTGTATATATATATGTGTGGGACAAGTATAGAAATTGTCTATATATATATAGCACTTTTTTAAAGACTTTTATGATATACACCTGCACCAGGTATTTTTTTCTCTCAGGATAAGACTGATGTGATATACACACCCTATCAGAAGGGTCCAAGTATAGAAATTGTCTATATAGTATTATTATTATTATTATTATTATTATTATTATTATTATTATTTATAAAGCGCCCTTAATTCCAGAGCGCTATACAATAGATAGGGGTAACAAGCAGAACAATACAAGATCAAAACACATTACATGAAGGCAAAAGACAGGCTGGTACATGGGGGTAGAGCATCCTGCCCACGAGGGCTTACAATCTATAAGGTAATGGGAGAGATTAATATAGGTTGTAACCTAGTTTGAAGAGGTGGGTTTTCAGGTTACTTTAGAAGGACTCGATGGTGGATGAGAGCCGGATGTGTCGGGGTAGTGAGTTCCAGAGTATTGGGAAGGCTCGGGCAAAGTCTTGGAGGCGGTTGTGCGAGGTGCGAACGAGGGGGGAGTGCAGACGCAGGTCACTAGAGGATCGAAGGTTGCGTGAGGGACGGTAGCGGGATATCAGGTCAGATATGTACTGAGGGGACAGGTTGTGGATGGCCTTGTACGTCATGGTCAACAGTTTAAAGTGAATACGTTGGGCAATGGGTAGCCAGTGGAGAGATTGGCAAAGTCGAGAGGCAGAGGCAAAGCGAGGGGAAAGGTAGTCTAAGGGGCCAATGGTTTTCACCAGAGCCCGCCGCAAGGCGGGATGGACTTGCTGCGGCAGGCGACCCCCAGGTCGCTACCCCTGGCTTGGTTGCCAGTGACGGCAGGCGAGGCGTGGCAGGAGCAGTAGGCAGGAGATGGTTCTGGCAGAGGTCTGTAGGCGTAATCGCAGGTGACAGGCTGAACACAGGCGCAATGAAGTGACAGGGGAGCAGGAACCAGGAACAAGGACTAGGGACCAGGTAGCGGATAGGAAACAGGAACAACAGGGGGCTGGGCCAAACGCTATGGGAAGCATGTAGAGGCTCCAACACAAGGGACAGGGCATGCTGGGATTTATAGGGAGTGATTGGTGCAACTAACCAATTAAGGGCGGACTGGCCCTTTAAATCTGAGACAGCCGGCGCGCGCGCGCCCTAGGAGGCGGGGACGCGCGCGCCGGCCGGCACAGACGGCGACAGGAGCGGAGGAGAAGTGAGGCGCCCCCAGGGGCCGAACTAGCAGCAGCGCCGGGTCCCTACGCAAGGACCCCGGCGGCTGCATGGGGCAGGAGGAGGTCGCGGCGGCGGCCCGGAACACCGCAGCGGCCGTGACACTCTCTCTCTCTACACACTGCGTGGTGTGGTCATGTGACCGCTCCTCTTAAAGCAATACCGACGTCACACAGGGGGTGGGCTAGTGCAAGTTCCCTGCTGATTGGATGTGTTCCGGGCATCATGGGAAAGCACTTTTCCCGCCGAAACACTTCCTGCTTTCTAGAATGGCGGCTGCCATTTTAGAAAGCAAGAAAAAAAATAGGAGCAGATTTCCCAAAATCCGAACAGGATCCCATGCCGGCCGAACCAGTTTGCTCATCTCTACCTGTGGCACCTGCTCGATGGCCCTGAGTGCTCTATGTCAGCATCTTTTTGGAGTCTGGTAAAATAGACACACAAAGTTTTACCAAGCAAATAAGAGACAAAAGCAAGAGTAAATCCTGTGTCAGGATAAGTTCAAACTGAGGAATTCTGAAAGAATTGTATAGGAAAGTTTTCTGCTTGAAATTCCATTGCCTATTCAGCTCTGGCAGAATAGGAGCTAAATTTGAGCGGAATTCAAATGGAATTTGAGCAGAATGCAAGCGGAATTAGGGTGGGTTCACACTGCAGAATCCGACTGATTCCGTAGAACGTACCTGTTCACAGTCGCGCGCCTCTCCACCCGTGCCATAGACACCATTCTATGCAAAGGCGGATTCCGCATTCCACCAAAAAAAATTGACATGTCAATTCTTTCAGCGGATAGTGGAATCGGGCCACCCATTGAATAGTGTCTATGGAGCCGGCAGAAAGGCGCATGGCCGTGAATGGGTAGGAGCTACAGAATCCGTCAGAAATTCTCAGCTCGGGTTCCGTAGTGTGAACACAGCCTGAGGGTATGTGCACACTGAGGAAAAGGTGAGGAATTAGGTGAGGAATTGAAGAGGAATCTGCTCTTATTTCAGCTTGAAATTCCTCCCGTAAAATATGAACAGAGCAATGTCCCATTGTGTTCAATGGGATTTCCACACTGTTGTTCACACTGCAGAATTTCAGAGCAAAAATTTCTGCCGCAGATCTGCTTTTTGCCCAAAGAATTGACATGTCAATTCTTTGGCTATGTTCACACAATGTGAACGACCAACCGTTCTGTGACCCAGGCCGGGTCACGGAATGGCCGGTCTCTGCACAGATCATCCTGGCTGGTACTGCAGTACCGGTCGGATGATCTTTATGGCCATAGTGTTCTGATGTGGGCACATCAGCGCGTGCCCGCATCAGGACTCCCCATAGGACACAGTGAAGCAAGCGTCTGGAGCCTCTCGCTTCATTTTGGGAACTGACAGGGTTTCCTACGGTCACAATTCACTGAGTTGCGCAGAAAACTGATGTTTCAGTTCTTTGCGGCGCCGCATGGGATCCTGGCCGGAGCGTATACGATGTGTATCCCATAGAACAATAGGCTATGTTCCCCTCCGTACTTTTACGTTGTGTGAACATAGCCTTTGGGCAGATTCTGCTAGAGGAATCCTATAGAAGTCAATGGGGGCTTAAATTCCTCTTGCGGATCAAAAAAGAAAGCGGATCAGTGGCAGAAAATTCTGCTCGGAAATTCTGCAGTGTGAACAACAGAGCAGAAATCCTATTGAAAACAATGAGACATTGTTCTGCACATATTTTATAGCCTTGTTCACACTGAGCAAGAACATCGGAATTCCGCCGTGCTCAGTGTCTTACTGTGAGTGAAGAGGGCGTGCGCTCCTCCGCTGCCGCCGCTCTCCGCTCAAAGACACAACATGTCATTTCTTTGAGCGGAGAGGGGAGGAAACGGACGTGCATGCCCCCTCTCCTTCACTCACAGTGAGACACTGAGCATGGTGGGATTCCGCAGCGGAGCTTGCTCAGTGTGAACGGGGCCAATAGGAGGAATTTCAAGCTGAAATAAGAGTGGATTACTCTTCAATTCCTCACCTAATTCCTCAGTGTGAACCCACACTTAGGCTGTAATTCCCATATATATTGAGGATTTGTCTATTGATTTAAAAGATCACTGCTTCTGCCAATCATTTAGACAACAGAAACGGCAGTGGACAGAAAATAAAATAAAAATTTTATGGAGATAAGAATCATTTATGACAGGAGTACTAAGAGGCTCCGACCCTCCATTATTTATAACAGTGTGACATAAAACCCACATAGCATAGAAATCAAACTAATTTGGGGTATCTATTCAGGGCAGGTTAGTTAAGTGAAAGGAACAGAATATAATGTATTTATAAATACCATAACACATATATAAACAATAATACATCACCTAAAACTACAAGTAAAAGACCGATGGAAAGAGGCAAAGATCTATAAATGAGCATCCACCTTAAAATTGACATTCTTACCTTTAGGCTATGTTCACACTATGTATGTGTGCGGCTGTATTTTTTATGCGGCTGGTAATGTGCGGCTGAAACTACGGCCGTGGGAAAAAGTAGACATGCGCTGAAAACATATGGTCATTTACTTGGAAATCTGGTTCAACTAAAGATAACAAATAAAATCTTTAGAAAGTGATGCAAACACCTCTGGATGCATCTGGGAAAGCAGGGAAACAGTTTACATGAATTGCTATTACCGGGGTTTGCGATCCTCTGCAGTAATGCCGATGCTTCTCATAGTTAATATATTTAATAAATAAAACACATTTTCGTTGTAATAAAGTCCCTTTCATTGTTCAATAATTAAATTTAAACGAATCCATCATTTTGCAATTAAATATACTGTTAAAATAAATATATATATAAATAAATGTATATTTATATATATATATATATATATATATATATATATTTATTTTTTGACAGTATATGTAATTGCACAATAATAGATTTGTTTAAATTAAATTATTGAACAACGAAACTGATTTTATTACAACGAAAATGTGTTTTATTAATTAAATATTAATTAGTACAGGAAGCTCCATTAAGCTGTTAATTCATATTGCCGGCAATAGAGCATTCTGTACTAATCATAACTTTACTTTAATTAAAACATCAAATGTTTCTTCTAATTATGTTATCACAATAGCATTTTTAGAAGAAACATTTAGAATTATATGTGTGCTCAGCTGATTGGCTGATCGGCTGAGTGCACATATAAAGAGCCGGTCCGCAGTACAGTGACTTCATTGTGCTGCGGACCAGCGAAGAGGACACATCGGGGTGAGTATAGAGCTCTCCCCACCCCCTCTCCAGCACTGCACCCATCCCAGCAAGGAAGGGGGGTCAGTTAACCCCTTCCTTCCTGGGATGGGTGCAGTCTGACATCAGTCTGGCCCCCAAGGGGTTAAGGGGGATGCAATACATCCTCCCTTAACCCCTTGGGGGCCAGACTGTAAGCAGCGATCTGTAAAGATGCTGCATACTGTAAGGAGCACAACACCGCTCACAATGATGGGTGTTGTGCTCCTGTTTGTGTGTTTCTTGTGTGTTTCTCCGTTTTTGTTTTTCAGACATCGGTATCCTGTGGATTACGTCGTATTCCGTGGACTACGTCGATGACCAGCAGTTGTTTGGTGTTTTTTTTTTAATAAAATGGTCAATGAGGGGTGTGGGGGTGTTTTTATTTGAATAAAAAAAATTTTTTAACTTGTGTCTTGTCTTTATTTCTTTACTTTATAGACTTAGTAGTGGAAGCCGTCTAATAGACGGAATCCATTACTAAGTCGGGGCCTAGTGTCGGTGCCGGTATAAAATGGCTAACACTTACCCCCCATTACTACCCCAGTACCCAATGCCACCAGGGGTACTGGGAAGAGCCGGGTGCCAGTGGTCCCGGAGCGTAAAAATTGGCGCTCCTGGACCGGGCGGCAGCAGGCTGGTAAGATTTAGGCTGGGGAGGGCCTAAAACAATGGCTCTTCCCACCCTGGTGTTACCAGGCTGCTGTTGTTTGGTTTTTAATCCGGCTGGTTATAAAAATAGGGGGGACCCTATGCGTTTTTTTTTTTAATAAATAAATAATAAAAAAAAACACATAGGGTCCCCCTATTTTTATAACCAGCCGGGTTAAAAACCAAACGACAGCAGCCTGGTAACACCAGGGTGGGAAGAACCATTGTTTTAGGCCCTCCCCAGCCTAAATCTTACCAGCCTGCTGCCGCCCGGTCCAGGAGCGCCAATTTTGACGCTCCGGGACCACTGGCACCCGGCTCTTCCCAGTACCCCTGGTGGCATTGGGTACTGGGGTTATAATGGGGGGTTAGTGTTAGCCATTTTATACCGGCTAACACTAGGTCCTGACTTAGTAATGGATTCCGTCTATTAGACGGCTTCCACTACTAAGTCTATAAAGTAAAGAAATAAAGACAAGACACAAGTTGACATTTTTTTTTATTCAAATAAAAACACCCCCACACCCCTCATTGACCATTTTATTAAAAAAAAAAACCCAAACAACCGCTGGTCATCGACGTAGTCCACGTAATCCGACGTAATCCACAGGATATCGATATCTGAAAAACAAAAAGGGAGAAACACACAAACAGGAGCACAACACCCATCATTGTGAGTGGTGTTGTGCTCCTTACAGTATGCAGCATCTTTACAGATCGCTGCTTACAGTCTGGCCCCCAAGGGGTTAAGGGAGGATGTATTGCATCCCCCTTAACCCCTTGGGGGCCAGACTGATGTCAGACTGCACCCATCCCAGGAAGGAAGGGGTTAAGTGACCCCCCTTCCTTGCTGGGAGGGGTGCAGTGCTGGGGAGGGGGTGGGGAGAGCTCTATACTCACCCCGATGTTGTCTCTTCGCTGGTCCGCAGCACAATGAAGTCACTGTGCTGCGGACCGGCTCTTTATATGTGCGCTCAGCCGATCAGCCAATCAGCTGAGCGCACATATAATTCTAAATGTTTCTTCTAATAATGCTATTGTGATAACATAATTAGAAGAAACATTTGATGTTTTAATTAAAGTAAAGTGATGATTAGTACAGAATGCTCTATTGCCGGCAATATAAATTAACGGCTTACTGGAGCTTCCTGTACTAATTAATATTTTATTAACCCCTTGCCTCTTCAGCCTGTTTTGGCCTTAATGACCAGGGCCTATTTTGCAAATCTGACCTGTCTCTCTCTATGTAGTTATAACTCTGCGATGCTTTTAACTATCGCGGTTATTCTGATATTGTTTTTTCGTGACATATTCCTCTTTATATTAGTGGTATACTTTGGTTGATACACTCAGTAGTTTTTTGTAGACAACACAACATTTGCGCAAAAACTAGAAAAATTTACGTTTCTTTATATACTTTGATCTTTTCTCTTAAGAAAAATAGTTATATCACATAAACTAATTATTACTGCAACATCTACAACATGTCTGCTTTATTGTGACGTCATGTGGTGAACGTCCTCTTACTTGTTAGGATGTTAGAGGGCTTTGAAATTTTGCAGCGATTTTTCACATTTCAGGAAAATTTCAAATTCTGATTTTATTAGGGACCAGTTCAGTTCTGAAGTGGATTTGTGGGGCCTGTATGTTAGTTACCCCCATAAATCCCTCCACTGTAAAAACTGCACCCCTCAAAGTATTCAAAGTAACATTTCATAAGTGTATTAACCCTTAAGGTGTTTCATAGAAATTTAAGCAAGCTGGTGGGGAAATTTAAAGATTTCATTTTTTTTTGGCAGATATTCCTTTTTAATCCATTTTCCCTCTAACACAACAAATACTGACTGAGAAATGGATCTCACTATTTATTCCCCTTATTCCAATGTTTCTATAAATCCCCCATATGTGGCTGCTGTGCATCACCTGACTTAACCACAGGCCGCAGACATGACAGAGACCTGGGGAATTTTGGGGTCTTTTCTTATTTCAGTTTTTTTTTAGCCATTATACCATGTCATAGAGGCCTTGCGGTGCCAAAATATTTGTGTAAGACAAGTTGACGTTTCCACCGGTACCATACTGAGGGACATGTGACACCCTGATTGATATTTAGTTAATTTTTTTATAAGGTGGTACGAATAAAAAACACAATTTAGCAGCTGTTTTTCACCATTTTTTTGTATGCAGTTTACTATACGTCACATATGACATGTTATCTTTATTCGTTTGGTTGGTACAATTACAACGATATCCATATTATATAGCTTTTGTTATAGTTTATGGCATTTATGCTATAAAAACTGTTTGTGTCTTGCATATTGTAAGAGCTGTAATATTTTTATTTTTTCGGCAATGGAGTTATGTGAGTTTTTTTTTCTAAGCATAAGCTGACGTTTTTAGTGTTGCCCCTTTTGGGTACATGTGACGTTCTGATAGCTTTTATCTATATTTTTTAGGGGGCGGGATTAACAAAAAATTGTCATTTTGGTTAGATTTTTTGTTATTTTTTTAATGGTGTTCCTTGGGTGGTATAATTAATGTAACGAGTTAATAGACGGGGTCATTACGGACGCGGCGATACCAAATATGTGTACTTTATTTATAGGGGATCATTTCTAAAGGGGGGATGGTGAATGTGTATATTATTTATTTATTTTAATTATTTATGTATTTAATTAAATTAATTAATTATTAATTTTAATTAATTATGTATTTGTGTGTGTGTGTTTTTTTTCAACCTTTGCAGAAATATACTGTATATCATGCAATGCAGCACATGATCTGTGCTGTAATGCATGATACAGTGAATCAGCTGTCAGCTTTACAGCTGACAGCTCATTCAAACGATCAGGTCTCTGCAGTGCAGAGGTAGGGGGGGCTGGAGCACATGGGGGAGAAGCCGATCGGGGGACTGTTGTTGCCGGAGCGCATGGGGAGAGGGAGCTGGACTGAGGCAGGGGGAGCAGCACGGGGTCGGAGAGGGAGGGAGAGAGGCGGGGGAAGGACATCAGCAGTGGCGGCAGGAGGAGGCAATGTGCCGCAGCCTCCTCCTGCCGCCCGATCAGCGGGAGACATCAGATTTCCCCATAGACGCTGCGGTCGTAACGACCGTGGCGTCTATGGGGTTAACTGCCCGTGGGGGAGCACGGCTCCCCTCCGGGCATTGGCAGCGGAAGGAGGCTGTGTGACACAGCCTCCTCCCGCTGCCCGATCTCAGATACAGACAGCTGGGGGAGGCAGAGAAGGCATGACATCAAGGGCCGTCATGTTGCAGAATGGCACTGCTTTTCATGACGTCCCTGGACGTCATATTGGCAGAAGGGGTTAATAAAACACATTTTCGTAGAAATAAAATCAGTTTCGTTGTTCAATAATTTAATTTAAACGAATCCATCATTGTGCAATTAAATATACTGTCAAAAAATAAATATATATATAAAAATACATTTATTTATATATATATATATATATTTATTTTAACAGTATATTTCATTGCACAATGATGGATTCGTTAGAATTAAATTATTGAACAACGAAGGGGACTTCATTACAAAGAAAATGTGTTTTATTAATTTAATATATTAACTATTAGAGGCATCGGCATTCAGCATTATTGCCGGCTATTTTTGAAGTACTCCGTACGGACCGCCGGTCAATCCACGGCCGCATTTCCAGCCGCAAACATTGGTCATGTTCATTTTTTATGGGTCCGTTTCCGATAGGGCCGTAGATTCATACATAGTGTGCACTGTGCAGCCGTATATCCTATACTTTCCAGCGTACGCATGAACCGGAAAAATCCGGCCGATGATTTACCGCCCGCAATACAGCCGCACAGATACAGAATGTGAACCTAGCCTTAGGCTGTAATGTATCCGAGGAGAATATCCACTATAACTGTTTTTGTTTCAAAATTAATTGTCTGTCACCCCCTTTCGTGCTGTAGCAGAACATTACCCTGTTGAACTGCAGAGATCCTCCTGTGGAAGCGAGCAGCTTGGCTTTTTTCCTCTCCCTGCTCCCGGAGGACTGAGTGTGAGTGAGGCAGCGGCACTCTCCTACTTTGGTGTTCAGGCAGCCTAGATCCTGCGTGCACAGATATAATCCAAAGATGACTGCTTAAACTCCCCAGGGCCTTATCCAGGAATCTCCCACTGCTGCTGCTCTGCATGTGTCATCTTGTCTACACGTAGTCCTGGATAGAGTATGACCACTGCTTCCTCCAGACCCCTGAATTAACCCCTTCACCGATAGATGCTGCTACAGGCAGCTAAAACTAGTACAAGCAGCTACCAGCACCATCAGGTTTGCAGCCAACTTGGGAGTTTTGTATTGAGGGAGGGTTAACTGATTAACCCCTTCTTTACTGATAGTGTTCTTTATGGATACATAACACCTTACCTACTTAATGTTTTGGTTATGGAACAAATCATCTGCATTTCCATTATTTCTTATGGAAACATTTGCTTTGATATAGGAGTGATTTGGATTACAAGCACCGTTTCCAGAACAAATTATGCTTGTAATCCAAGGTTTCACTATATATACATACACATCTTCAGCATTCCAGATGATAAAGCTTCAAGATTTGAGTTGAAACAATGCCTCTGTGTGCCTTCTGGAGTGCTGCAGTCATTTCTTGATATGTAAAAACAGATCTCGAGTCAGGACCTAAATCACTGGCACCCATCGCCGTATACATTCAGTGCTGCTATATGTATAAATGGATACTGAATGCGAATGCAACCTGACAAAATAAAAATGGCAGGCTGTTATTGTTTCCCCTAATCCAATAATTCCAATTATATTCTTACACCAATGTTAGTAAGGTATTATAATTAAAAAGAAATGAAGAAGCCGGAAATTCATTTCGTGAGCTTCTCGAATTTTTGGTCAAACTTGTTAAGATTCGCAAATCAAATTTTAACGAATTTTATTAAAACAGCCAAAACTATAGTAGCTACAATACTGAGACTATTACAGAAAGGGGGGATTTGTTAAAGCATGTTGTTGTAAAAAGTGTCAAAAATCTGAAAATCACAATTTGAAAAAAAAAAAAAAAAAAAAGTCAATCAGCCAGTCACTCATCCAATTTCTGGCATTCCTCTCCTCTCTGTCTCTATATCACTCTGTTAGTCTCTCATTGCTCTGCTGTAAATGCCTGCTGTTCTTTCCTCCACACACAGCCGGCTGGCCACCTCCATTACTGAACCGCCTTTTAACCCCTTAAGGACAGAGCCAATTTCGATTTTTGTGTTTTCGGTTTTTCCTCCTTGTGCTTAAAAGGCTATAGCACTTGCATTTTTCCACCTAGAGACCCACATGAGCCCTTATTTTTTGTGTCACTAATTGTACTTTGCAATGACAGGCTGAATTTTTGCATAAAGTACACTACGAAACCAGAAAAAAATTCAAAGTGTGGTGAAATTGAAAAAAAAAACGCATTTTGTTTATTTGGGGGAAATGTGTTTTTACGCCATTCGCCCTGGGGTAAAACTGACTTGTTATATATGTTTCTCAAGTCGTTACAATTAAAACGATATATAACATGTATAACTTATATTGTATCTGATGGCCTGTAAAAAATTTAAACCATTGTCAACAAATATACGTCACTTAAAACCGCTCCATTCCCAGGCTTATAACGCTTTTATCCTTTGTTCTATGGGGCTGTGCGAGGTGTCATTTTTTGCGCCATGATATGTTCTTTCTATCGGTACCTTGATTGCGCATATACGACTTTTTGATCGCTTTTTATTACAATTTTTCTGGATTTGATGCGACCAAAAATGCGCAATTTTGCACTTTGGGATTTTTTTTCGCTGACGCCGTTTACCGTTCGAGATCAGGAATGTGATTAATTAATAGTTTGGGCGATTATGCACGCGGCGATAGCAAACATGTTTATTTATTTATTTACTTTTATTTATAACCTGGGAAAAGGGGGGTGATTCAGA
Organism: Dendropsophus ebraccatus; assembly: GCF_027789765.1. Lineage (NCBI taxonomy): Eukaryota > Metazoa > Chordata > Amphibia > Anura > Hylidae > Dendropsophus > Dendropsophus ebraccatus. The sequence continues at coordinate 21,100,263 of NC_091464.1, forward strand.
CTTTTATTAGGGGAGGGGGCTTTTTACTAATAATGACACTTTTTTTTTTAACTTTTACACTTATACTAGAAGCCCCCCTGGGGGACTTCTAGTATAAGTGCTTTGATCTCTCATTGAGATCTCTGCAGCATAGATATGCTGCAGAGATCCATGAGATCGGCACTCGTTTGCTTTCGGCTGCTGCAGCCGGAATCAAACGAGTGCCGAGCCGGGGACGGCGCCATCTTGGAGCAGTCCCCGGCCGGCTTCAGTTACGGAGATCGCTCCTCCGGGATAACACCCCGGAGGAACGATCTCCCCACTAGACACCAGGGATGACGCTGCGTCCGGTAATCGGATGCAGCTGTCATGTTTGACAGCTGCATCTGATTACTGTATTAGCGGGCACGGCGATCGGACCATGCCCGCTAATACCAGCGGTCCCGGGCTACAAGTGGCACCCAGGACCGCCGCGGTTCAGGGCGGGGTCGCCGTGCGGCCCCGCTCTGAACTCCCTTACCGGCATCAGGGCGTAAATTTACGCCCGATGTCGTTAAGGGGTTAAAGAGGGAGAGGTACTGACATTATCCACAATCAGTCCTCCTATCCTATGCTCTTTTCTCCGTCCTTATACCACTCTGTTAGTCTCTACATGCTCTGCTCTAACTACCTGCTGCCATCCTGCTCTCTCCTCCACTCACAGCCAACTGGCCACCTCCATTACCAAACTGCCTTATATAGAGGGTGAGGGAGAGATATTGACATCACTAATTATAATAATTAGTATGTTTTATGTTATGTGGGATGAGTTAAATTCCCCATGTTAATTAATTGTACTAAGTATTTGATGGGAGCTATGAGTGTACTCTGCTATAATATTAGATATTTATTACAGGATACACATTGTACAGTGATGACACCAATGCAAATGCGGATAGGCATATTCTCTTACAGAAGTGCCTCAAGTTGTTTTCGTCTTGTGTGAATTTGTTTTAGTAGTTATCACTTACCCTTTTTTTCCCCAACAAATCCTCTCTCTGATCTATTGCTTTTAAATAACAACTTTGTAAGTCTCATTTGTATTGTCTGCCACCACGAGTCAAAGATCATACATCCTGCACGTATAGAAATATATAAATATACAGAGTGCCTGGGCTCTGCTTTCCTGTGGATTAGGAATAAAGTCAGATTGCACTGACCTGTTTTCACCTCTAGCATGAAACTACAAAATACAAATACTGTTGGCTAGGACCAACGATCATATCGGGCTATTGAAATTCAAGGGCTGATCTAGGGGACAAGACATCCACATCTAGAGCAGCATTAAGTTAAGTTTCCTTAGAGAAACGTGTTCGAAATATGTTTAGCTGGTTTATTAATTGTACACTTATTTATAGTATTTGATACAGATCTCTACAGTACAGCACTTGTGAAATCTTAAAGTGTCCCTCCAAGCGCATTCTCCATTTCAGAGGTTAATATACACAGAGAAGTGGAGTTATGCTTTCAAGGGGAACTATGGCAATTTTTTTTTCTTCCAAATCAACTGATGTCAGAAAGTTATATAGATTCGTAATTCATTCATCTGCTGTATGTCTTGCAGGAAGTGGTGTACTCTTTCCAGTCTGACACAGTGCTCTCTGCTGCCATCTCTGTCCGTGACAGGAACTGTCCAAAGCAGGAAAGGATTTGTTACCCCTCTGGACGGTTCCTGTCAAGGGCTTGTTTTTGCTGGGCCGAATGTATTTTGTAACGACATTTATTATTGTACAATAAATTATACTCATTCTGGCACCTATGACTTAGGGGACTTCTTGTCTACTCCTTGGTCTGGTAAGACTGTTCGGAGCACTGCCCCGCTCCTATAACAATGATCTAGTCTACCCTCTCCATAGGGGGCAGCTTGGTGCTATGGGGAGCAGGGCAGTGCTCCTAATAGTGCCCCAGTGCTCCGAACGGTCTTACCAGATCGAGGAGTAAGAGACTAACTGCATAAGAATGGCGGCGAGGATGAAGGTAAGAGACAGACCTACATCGGCCGCGCCTTCTGTATAATAGGGGGCTAGGGGGTTAGATTTGTGTAACCTGCTAATAGTTCCTCTTTGAACTGCACTATATTACTGTAAATGTACTATGTGTATTTGTAGAACCTAATCTGAATTTATTAGTCAATCTTCCTGTGCCATATGCTTCACGCATCAATTGCAAAATGCCCCTGAAGAAGCTTGCAGTAGCGAAGTGTATGCCAGGTTCTGGATTCGGGACTCTCCACTTATTGTGCATTGCAAACTGGAAACCAAAAAAAAATATGGTACTCACAAAATAGAGTGCTGTCCTAAAGATCCAGAAGTCACACCACAAAATATTGAAACGTAGGTATTTATTCTTAAAAGCACAATGTTTACGTTTTTCACTTGTTCTGATGAAGGAATAAATGTAAATTCCTGAAACACGTTAACATTGTGCTTTTAAGAATAAATATCTATGTTTCTATATTTTGTGGTGTGACTTCTGTATCTTTGGGACAGAGCTGTATTTTGGGAGTACCATATAGTTTTTTGATTTCCATTTTGCATCTCTATACAGGGGCCCCACCATTAGGAGCATCCCGTTTTTTGGTACCTTCGGCTTTGCAGTCCCTAATCCTTATAGCCACCACAAACATATCCACTCACCACGGACTCCTTGTTAATACCCCATTGGACCCAGAGGGGTGATATGCACAAAGCCCAAGGGGCCTAAAGGTGAGCGGTTTACTTATCTTCCTTTCTTGGTTCTCCCACAGTGAGACATGAGGCACCGGCGCACTTGTTTGTTTTTTCTCTCCATTACTGTGCATTGGCAGGTTTGTGGCTGGCTGTGTGTGGTGGGTTTGTAGCCAGCCCCCTCCCCCCACATTGTTGTTGCACCCTGCTCTTTCCCCTTTACTAACTGTTATTATATTCTTATCGCACCGATGCACTTTACTTAATTAATTATATAGGTAGTATTGGTCTCTTTTTTTTTTGGGGGGGGGGGAGATACTGCATTGTGATAGCATAAATTTTACATAAATTATTTACTTAGAGTGTTGCCCCTGGGTCCTTTTTTGTGGGGTCATTTGTATGTTTCCCTGTAACGCTGTTGTTCGCGTGTGTTATATGTATCAATGCGCGTTGGGATACTTTATGTATTAGGGGCATTTTTTGCTAATTCTCAATTGCAAAATAGTAGAATGCAATGTACTGGTTTTGGAGGGGGCCTATGCTTTAGACTTGTGCACAAATTTTGCCTTGAAGTCCACAATGTTCAATTTACATCTTTTCTCAACCCTAAAATATTCGGCATTAATAAGACTTAATAACGCCAAATGCTCAAAAATATTTCTTGGCATTACAGCTATCTGTATTGTAGGAGATTTTCCATTATTGATAAAGTAAATTGCTAACCAAAGCTGTTATATCTCCAGTTGAATTTCCGCTGCTACTCTATTCAGTGTCCAAGAAACGGAGAGTGAGAAAGAAACAATCTTTTCAGACTTATTGTTCCCAAATATAGCTCACCATTATTGAAATTCAGTGAAGTGCATTAATTTAATAAAATAATTCAACCATTATGTCCACTCTGGGCACCTTTAATAAGATTAACCTTTCTTGCATTAATATGTGCCTGCCCCCTTCAATGGAAGAAGCTAATATTTTTTTTTTACTGTTGAAACCAAATAAAAATCTGCAGAACATAGACAACTGTCATCCAGTCTGATAGATTAAGATAGACATTACAGTGTTTGCCCTGGTCGCTTCAAGGCTGGCCAGCACAGTTAGAACAATTGTCTATAAAGATTAAGCAGGGTTTATTTCAACTAAATCATTAAAATATAAGAAGGGTGTTTAAAGCCGTGCAAGCCCAAACTGAGCATTATACAACATTATGATTATATGGGCAATGTGATTACCAATAAATCATTTTAAATCAGCAGGGGAGGTGCCTGTTTTCTATTTGAAATACAATGATATAAAACCAGCCTCTAGGTGTCTCACTTACTGCAGTTTTCCAGTCAAGGCTCCATCACTTGGTCTTTACTAAAAGCAAAAAAAAGACCAAATGCAGGAAGTGATATCAGCTGTCCCTCTGCTCTGCACAAACTGGCCCAGTGAAGATGAATGGTTATGCATGCCTCTGTATACACTCCTGTGCACTGATCTAAGGGCTTGCCCAACCCCTCAGAGTGAAAGGCAGAAGCAGGAGCTGCACAATGAGGTACTACATAGAAACATAGCAGACAAAAGGACTATGTGGTCCATCTACTCTGCCCTTTTAGTGTCCCTTTCTTATTATAGAAATATGTTGATTCCAAGAATGATTAAATTCAGTAATTATAGATTTATCTATCACATCTGCTGGAAGTTTGTTCCAAGCATCTACTACTCTTTCAGTAAAGTTATATTTTATTGTGTTGTTTCTGACCTTTGCCTTTTGAGCCGTATTCAGTCCTTTAGTTAAGGGGCCAATCCCAAGATATTGTTTATTGGAGATGTGGGGGCCCTGGTCACATTGCCCCTCAGTGTCCTGTAACTACTGAGCCTATGGAGTGCTCCAAAGTCTGACACTGCTCCATGTTTGCACACCCAGTGTGCAGCGCTGTTCTAAACCCTGGCAAGGGACCACAGGTGTTTCAGGTGGTGGTGAATGGCACTGAAGTGACTGGACTCTTAGACTCAGGGAGTTTGGTTACCCTAGTAACAGCCACACTCCCTCCTGTACTACTCCCTAGGAGGTGGTTAGGGGTCATGTACATTCATGGTGACATCAAGCGTTATCCTGTGGCCCAGGTGACAATAGGCAAAGACTGTACCACCCAGTGGGAATTGTAAAAAACTTGTTGCATTCTATCTATTCTATTGGGCGGGACTTTCCCTTGTTATGGGATTTATCGGCAAGAACAGAGCCACCTAGCCTCACCTAACCTGGCATGATGTGAGTGAGGACGCACCAAAAGAGTTTCCTTAACAGTGTTGGCACGGGACGAGGATGAGGGGTCATCCCCTGAAACCAATGTACTTCACCTGGAGATAAAATTTTGGGACTGCCCAGCTGAGGCATCTGACTCTTAAAGGAGAAGTCCGGCCAAAATTAATTTTTGATATGTTGTTACTTATGAAAAGTTATACAAATTTCTAATGTACATTAATTATGGGAAATGCACATATACTGCTATTTCCCTTAATTTACTAGATCAGGAAGTGTTAGAAATATCTCTGAAGAAGTGACGTCACGACCCAGGGTGTAATTCCTATGGAGTGTCCAGCAGGGGGCGCTCTCTATATAGAAGTCTATGGGACTTTATTGTTTCTATGGGTTTCTATGTAATGTAATGTAATGTAATGTAGTGTACAGTGCTTTATTGAATGAATACATCTATGGAATACTTTGGGGAGCAAGTGTCCCTGCTCCCCAAAGTATTGCATAAATGTATTCATTCAATACATTAGGATATCACAGTAAGCCTGCCGATCCGCCGCATTTCCGCCGCATTCCCGCCGATCCGCCACACGCTGATCCGCCGCATTCCCGCCGATCCGGACCATATACATTGAACTACAGCTCCCATCATCTGCTTATAGTATGAACAGGTGATGGGAGCTGTAGCTGGGTAAGGGATATGACATGCCGCCGGGCGCAGGGGGAGCCGCTCAGTACACAGGAGCGCGCCCCCCTCCTCCTCCTCCTTCCGGGATAACTTCCGCCTATAGCAATGCTGACTCCCTGCCTGGCCGCCGCTCTCCGCTCTCCCCCCATACATACCGGCTCCCGATGCATCCTGGTGTCCGCGCTGATGCCGGGAGCCGGTATATGTGAGCGGAGAGCGGCGGCCATGCAGGGACTCAGCATTGGTATAGGCGGAAGTTATCCCGGAAGGAGGAGGAGGAGGGGGGCGCGCTCCTGTGTACTGAGCGGCTCCCCCTGCGCCCGGCGGCATGTCATATCCCTTACCCAGCTACAGCTCCCATCACCTGTTCATACTATAAGCAGATGATGGGAGCTGTAGTTCAATGTATATGGTCCGGATCGGCGGGAATGCGGCGGATCAGCGTGTGGCGGATCGGCGGGAATGCGGCGGATCGGCGGGCTTACTGTGTATATAATGAATACATTTATGCAATACTTTGGGGAGCAAGGACACTTGCTCCCCAAAGTATTCCATAGATGTATTCATTCAATAAAGCACTGTACACTACATTACATTACATTACATAGAAACCCATAGAAACAATAAAGTCCCATAGACTTCTATATAGAGAGCGCCCCCTGCTGGACACTCCATAGGAATTACACCCTGGGTCGTGACGTCACTTCTTCAGAGATATTTAACACTTCCTGATCTACTAAATTAAGGGAAATAGCTCTATATGTGCATTTCCCATAATTAATGTACATTAGAAATTTGTATAACTTTTCATAAGTAACAACATATCAAAAATTAATTTTGGCCGGACTTCTCCTTTAAAGGTGCACTAGAGAATGTGACAGTGCTAAGTGCTGTCCCACAAGAGCCAGGTGCAGATGAGCGGTATCCTCATTTTGCTATGAACAATGATTTATTGTATCAAGTGACCAAGGTATGGGGTGAGGTCATAGAACAGCTACTGGTACCCGGGCCCTACAGATGTATGGTGTTAGACCTCCCCCATTTTCATGTGTTGGATGGTCACCTGGGGGCTGACAAGACACATGAGCTGGTCCTGCAGAGGTTTTACTGGCCTGGGTGTTTTAGGGAAATAAGGGACTTTTGTCAGTCTTGTCCCATTTGCCAAGTAACCTCCCCTATTGCTCATTTCCATAGTCCCCTGGTACCGTTACCAATCATTGAAGTTCAGTTTAAACGGATTGCTATGGTGGGGCCCCTGGTTAAGTCTGCTAGAGGCCACCAATATATTCTAGTGGTGGTTGACTATGTGACCCGATACCCAGAAGCAGTGCCCTTCTGGAACACCTCCTCCAAGTCTAATGCCTGAGAGTTATTTTTAATATTTTCTAGAACGGGGTTACATAAGGAGATCCTAAATGACCAATGAACACCTTTTATGTCAAAGGTGATGAGGTAACTGTAGAATGTTGAAGATAACCCAGTTACGTACCTCAGTATATCACCCCCAAACAGAGGGGTTGGTGGAGAGATTTAATAAAACCTCAAAGGCAATGTTAAGAAAGGTGGTAGAGAGGGATGGTTTGGACTGGAACTGTCGGTTGCCCTACTTTTTTTTCTCCATCAGGGAAGTTCCACAAGTATCCACCGGGTTCTCTCCCTTTAAAGTGTTATTCGGTAAACACCCCAGTGGCTTACTGAACATAGCAAAGGAGACCTTGGAAAGTGAAACCACTCCATATAAAAGTGTCATAGAACATGTGGTTCAGATGCAGGAGAGGATATCTAATGTGAAGCCCATTGTAAAAGAGCCTCTCCTGCAGGCTCAAGAGGCACGGTCCAGGGTATATAATCGATCTGCCAGACAGTTCAGGGGATCGGGTCCAGGATTTTCACCAATTTTTGAATGAAAATTGTTTTACCTTACAGTTCACCATTCAATATGATTTGTCTTGCATTTCATTCTTGGATGTGCTTTTTACAGCTGATAAAACAGGCATTTCCACTTCTCTATTCCGTAAACCAACTTCGGGTAATGGAATCCTTCATGTGTCCAGTGGCCACCCAATGCATGTCTTACGTAATTTGCCAATTGGCGAGTTCATTCGAGCTCGCCCCGCTTGTTCTTCAGATACTGCATACCAAGCTGTTACTAATAATTTACATATAAGGCTACAAAAAAGGTGTCATACATAGGGCTCATGCTATCGCGGAGTCCCACAGTAGAGATTACCATCTACAGGACAGGTCCTCACGAGGTCACCGCTATGATAAACTACTCGAATCTCCAGGACACCTTGTATTTTCGACTCCTTTTAGCGTTCAATTTCCCAGCATCCGTAACATTATATATAAACACTTACCAGTTCTTATGAGTGATCAGGACTGTGCCTCTATTTTGTCTGGAGGTATCAAGTGTGTAGCTAAACGTAAGAAATCACTAGCTAATGTATTGTCTCCTAGTGTCCTATCTGACACACACCAGGGCACATGGTTATCTGTAAAGGGTCGCTTTCCTTGCGCATCTAGCAGATGCTGTGTGTAGGATTATTCCGAAAATAAAAAAAAACATTTAGATCTACTGCTAACTGCAAGAAATTTAGCATAAAGTCTTTTATTAATTGTAATACTAAATATGTTATTTACCTTGCAGAATGTACAAAGTGTTTACTTCAATATGTCGGATGCACCTCCAGAAAGTTGAGAAAACGCCTCGCTGAACATATCTCGGATGTTTCTGCGGCCTCCAGACTCCTCTCCAATAGATCCTTTTCTGGTCTTACCAAACACTTTGTGAACTGTCATTCAGGAGATATTTCTTCTCTCACGGTATGCGGTATAAAAAAAGTACAAGCTCCTGCAAGAGGTGGAGACTGGATCAGGCAGCTTCATCTGAGAGAGGCGTTTTGGATACTTTAACTGGATACCCAAAAACCTAGAGGCTTGAACATGAAAAATGTCTTGCTTATATTTATTAACTCAGTATGCCTCACTGTTATTTTAATTTTTTTACTTATATATACTGACAATGTCTACACCTCATGTTACATAGAGATCGCTTTTGTAATGAGGTTTTGGTTACAACCCCTCAGTGGGTGGTACCAAACCCCAGGTGCTACAATTACTAATGGATATAATTATTGGCATTAAGTCTGTGAAAGTTAGCCATGACTAAGGAGCTTAGGCTCTGAAACGCGTCGGTTTTTCTCTGTGTGGACGTCCATGTATTTTTAACGCATGTATTTCTCACTTTTTTGAATAAACTTGGATTTTATCGCACTGGCTGGAGCTGGATTTACATTTTGCTATTTTGCACATTCCTGGATGGGATTTGGCCCATCTTCATCCGTGCTCCTCCGGGGGTTGTTACATACTGGCTAAGGACTTGAGGGAGCTGATTTTTCTTGCCTTTTTGCCATTTTCATCAGGGGATCGGGTGCTTGTGTGGCTACCCACAGTAGAGAGCAAATTTCTTGCAAAGTGGCAGGGGCCATATGAGGTTGTTGAAAAGGTGGGTGAAGTAAATTACCATATACATCAACCCAGTAAGAGAAAGCCTCTTCAGATAAATCATATGAACCTGTTAAAACCCTTAAAAAAGATAGAGACCCTCCCGAGACCCCTTGTTTAGTGACCCAACCAGAGTCTAACATCACTGCTGCCAAAATTGCTGAGACCCTGTTCCTTCAGAGAGGCAGCAGTGTAGGTAATTGCTGCAGTATAATAAGGATTTATTCTCTGAGTTGCCAGGTCTTACATGAGAGCTTCACTGAGTCACAGGTTTGGGTAAATGTAAAGCCCCATAGAATCCCCAAAGCCTGCCTGGAGGTAGTTTCAAGTGTAGTAAAGAGGATGTTCAATTTTGGACAGATTGAGAAATCTAAAAGTGGGTGGTGGACCCAATAGTGTTGGTACCAAAACTGAACGGTGGCGGTTTTGTAATGATTACCGTAAGTTAAATTAACTAAGGTCGATGCATATCCCATGCCTCGCGTAGATGAGCTGATTGAGAGGCTAGGGCTGGCTCGGTATAGAACACCACTAAACCTTACAAAAGGGTACTGCCAAATCTCGTTGTCGAAGGAAGCAAGGGAAAAGACTCATAGGACCCGAAAGAGTACGTACGGATGCCTTTTGGGTTGCAGGGTGCACCTGCTACTTTTCAGAAAGCCATGGACCATATTTTACTCCCCCAGAGAAAGTATGCAGCCGCCTATCTGGATGACATTGTAATCTTTAGCCAGAACTGGCAGAGTCACCTGAACAAAGTCCAAGCACTCCTTAATGCACTAGGGAGGCTGGGTTTACCCTAACAAATGTGCCATGGGGATGGAAGAAGCCAGATACTTGGGGTATATAGTGGGAAGGGGTGAGATAAAGCCGCAAATAAATAAGGTGGAGGCAATCCAGAGATAGCCACGCACACTCACAAAAAAGCAGGTCAGGGTCTTTCTGGAGATTGTTGGCTATTATAAGAGGTTTGTCCCCAACTTCTCAGAGATTGCAGTGCCCCTGACGGAACTCATAAAGGGTACAAAGTTGGCCATCGGAATATGGTCCCCAAAGTCTGAGCAGGCTTTTCAAGAGTTACAGTTAGCCCTATGTAAGCAGCCAGTATTGGTAGCCCCTGATTTCTCTAGAGAATTCATAGTGCAGACAGACGCATCAGATGTGGGTCTAGGAGCTGTCATGTCCCAAGAGGAACACCCAGTGGTGTATCTGAGTAGGAAACTGTCCTCGTGTGATAAAAACTATTCTATCATAGAGAAGCAGTGCCCGACCATCAGACGGGCTTATCTTTAACCTCTTAAGGACATAGGACGTACTGGTACGTCCTATGTCCTCACTTGCACTTCAAAGCGGGGCCGCGCGGCGGCCCCGCTTTGAAGTGCCGCGATCCCGGGTGCCGCGTGTAGCCCGGGACCGCCGCTATTAGCGGGCACGGTCTGATCGCCGTGCCCGCTAATTAGCTAATCGGAGGCAGCTGTCAAAGTTGACAGCTGCCTCCGATTACCGGAGGCAACGTTTCCCTGGTGTCTAGTGGGGGAGATCGCTCCTCCGGGACCTTGTCCCGGAGGAGCGATCTCCGTTACTGATGCCGGCCGGGGACGCGTCCAAGATGGCGCCGTCCTCGGCTCGGCACTCGTTCGTTTTCGGCTGCAGCAGCCGAAAGCAAACGAGTGCCGATCTCATGGATCTCTGCAGCATATCTATGCTGCAGAGATCTCAATGAGAGATCCAAGTGTATATACTAGAAGTCCCCTAGGGGGGCTTCTAGTATATGTGTAAAAAAAAAAAAAAAAAAAAGTGTTGTTAATAGTAAAAAGCCCCCTCCCCTAATAAAAGTCTGAATCACCCCCCTTTTCCCAGGTTTTAAATAAAAGTAAACAAATAAATAAATAAATAAACATGTTTGCTATCGCCGCGTGCGTAATCGCCCGAACTATTAATTAATCACATTCCTGATCTCGTACGGTAAACGGCGTCAGCGCAAAAAAATCCCAAAGTGCAAAATTGCGCATTTTTGGTCGCATCAAATCCAGAAAAAATGTAATAAAAAGCGATCAAAAAGACGTATATGGGCAATCAAGGTACCGATAGAAAGATCAAATCATGGCGCAAAAAATAACACCTCGCACAGCCCCATAGACCAAAGGATAAAAGCGCTATAAGCCTGGGAATGGAGCGATTTTAAGGAACGTATATTGGTTAACAACGGTTTGAATTTTTTACAGGCCATCAGATACAATATAAGTTATACATGTTATATATCGTTTTAATCGTAACGACTTGAGGAACATGCATAACAAGTCAGTTTTACCCCAGGGTGAATGGCGTAAAAACACATTTCCCCCAAATAAAAGAAATGCGTTTTTTTTTTCAATTTCACCACACTTCGAATTTTTTTCTGGTTTCGCAGTGTACTTTATGCAAAAATTCAGCCTGTAATTGCAAAGTACAATTAGTGACGCAAAAAATAAGGGGTCATGTGGGTTTCTAGGTGGAAAAATGCAAGTGCTATGACCTTTTAAACACAAGGAGGAAAAACCGAAAACGTAAAAACGAAAATGGGCCATGTCCTTAAAGGGTTAAAGAAGGAAGTTTAAGCTAGTTTCGGACCACGCTCCCCTAAAAATGGTGCGTGAGAAAAAGGGGAACAATGCCCGAGTGGTTTCTGGCCCTACAGGTTTAGTGTGGAGCACAGACCGGGCAAGCTGCATAGCAATGCAGATGCCCTCTCTGACTTACCTTAGAAAGGATTAAAATAATCTTAAGATCTTGCATTCTCACCACTGGGTCTAAAACTAAGTTGAGACTTCCTGTTGTGTGTCTCATAAGAGGAGATTGCATTGCAGTGAAATGTGACACCAGTAGATAGATAACATCAGTACAAGAAAAAATGAGCTCCCTGTGGAACAGAGTCTGTTGTCTTCTATGTCCATGAGTCTTGCTGTAAAGCCCAGGCAATATGGCAGGCCCCATAACAATGTACAAAAGTAAAAATAATTAAAGTAAAAAATAGAAACAGAATTAAAAGAACAAGTTTAAGTATCTGACTCTAATCAGTAAAAGAAAATTGAGGTCACACATTCCTAGCATTCCTAGCTATCCGCGTGCGTCACTGCGCCTGCGCAACTGATTCCTGGAGCGGAGGCACCATGGTATGCGGGGAGAGAGGGGGGGCATGACAGGCAGGGGAGGCAGGGAAAGCGTAAGCCTCTGGAACACGGGGCGGGAATGGCACTACACCATTGCATCGGCGCCTGGGGGGAGGTCAGGAGGTGGTGCAGGTGCAAAAGTGGGTACAGAGTCGCTTTAACAAACAAGCCAGCATAGATTATATATCTAAAAGAATGCACTCCTTTCTGGGGAAGGATGGAGAGAAGTTTTATATACCATGCGTGTATGTAACTTCAAAGTATAAACAGACTAATAGTATTTGATAGCAATCTAAGTTCATAACTGCTTTCACTTGCTATTCCATTATCCATTTTGCCCATGTATTTTTAATCCGTCAGTCTCTTAAATTTTTGAAAGTATCTTTTATTTGGCTGAAAAATACAATCAAAATGGTGGTTCATTTGGTATAATCCAGGCTCTGAGAATTGTCACTCTTGCTACCATTAAGAATTTCAATATTAGTTTAACCATTTTTCTAATTCCAAGATTACAACCCAGAATTATGTATTGCGTTATAGGGAATGACAATACCTACTTTTTCCCCCTATACTCTTGTAGCAGTCTGGAGGGAGGGGATCTCAGGAAGGATAAAGGCTATGATGAATAAGGGTGCCTTCACACACACCTGATCCACAGCAGATTTCATGCTGTGAATACGCAGCAAAATCCGCTGCCGATCCAGTGCCAGTTCATCCCTATGAGCCATACTCGCAGCGGGATTGACGTCAATACCGTTGTATGTATTCTCATAGGTATGAACTGGTACTGGATCTGCAATGGATTTCGCTGCAAATTCGCACCGAAAAATCCTTGGAGGATTAAGTCACCCTTAATGAAAATATATCCTGTCACAAACCCTATGCAGTGGGATGAGAGTCCTTGTGGCCATAAGCCACAAGTTTCAGATCCCAGAAATAACTATGGGTATGTCGAGAATATACCTATCAAGGTATCACACTGAGGGGCAAGTACATAAGGCTTTATTTCTGGTCAATAATAAAAATGCATAAGGTTCATAACTCCCATCTGCCACACTGACTCAGTCCTTGCTAGCTGGCTCCTTAGAATCTCTTCACAGTTCCTCACAGAGCTTGTGAATTCCTAAGCCAACTGCCTTTTAAGGGGAGCTCATTAGAATAGCTCCACCCCCCCTTTCAAAGCTTTTCTCCTGGCTAGTGTAGTACGCTTAGCAAGCGGTTGGTGTTGCTATGGTCACTCCGAGAGTGGTGTGTGTGTGTGTGTGAGAGAAAATAAAGATGACCCATATCCAGGATGGCTACTCTTTACAATAAAATAAATAACAACCAATATATTAATAAATCTGTGTCAATATAATATAGGTACAGGGGCGGTCTTGGCATTTCTGGGGCCCCAAGCGAAGTTATGTCCGCCCCCCCCCCCTCAACACGCGCTCCACAACAATAGACCGCTGTGTGCTGCCCTCAGTAGTATATACCCCTTGTGCACTACCACCAGTAATATATACTCCTCGTGTGCTGCCCCCAATAGTATATACCCCTTGTGTCCTGCACCCCAGTAGTATATACCCCTTGTGTGCCTCCCCCAGTAGTATATAGACCCCTGTGTGTTCCCCCAGTTATATATAGCCCCCCCCTGTGTGCTCCCTCAGAAATATATAGATCTCCTGTGTGCTGCCCCAGTTGTATATAGACCCCCTGTGTGCTGCCCCCAGTCGTATATACCCACTGTGTGCTGCGCCCAGTTGTATATACCCCCTGTGTGCTCCCCTACTAGTATATAGCCCCCCTGTGTGCTCCCTCAGGGGTATTTAGCCCCCCTGTGTGCTCCCTCAGGGGTATTTAGCCCCCCTGTGTGCTCCCCCACTTGGATATAGACCTCCTGTGTGCTCCCCCACTTGGATATAGACCCCTGTGTGCTACTCCAGTTGTATATAAACCCTCTGTGTGGTTCCCCCAGTAGTATATAGACCCCCTGTGTGCCCCACCAGTATTATATAGACCCCTTGTGTGCTGCCCCAGTAGTATACAGACCCCTGTGTGCTCCCCCAGTTATATATAGACCCTCTGTGTGCTGCCCCCAGCAGGATATAGACCACCTGTGTGCCTCACCAGTAGTATATAGACCCCCTGTATGTTCCCCCAGTAGTATATAGACCCCCTGTGTGCCCCACCAGTAGTATATAGACCCCTGTGTGCTCCACCAGTAGTATATAGACCCCCTGTGTGCTCCCCCAGTAGTATATAGCCCCCCTTGTGCTCCCCCACTTGGATATAGACCACCTGTGTGCTCTCCGTTGTATATAGACCCCATTCTGCTGCCCCAAGTAGTATATAGACCCCCTGTGTGCTGCCCCCAGTAGTATATAGACCCCTCTGTGAAGCCCCAGTAGTCTATAGCCACCCCTGTGTGCTCCACCTGTTATATAGCCCCACTGTGTGCTCCCCCCATTTATATAGACCCCCGATGTGCGCTCCCCCAGTTAAACACTCCTGTGTGCTCCCCCTCCCATATAGTATATAACACAATAAAACACTTATACTCACCTGGGTCCGGGGCGTCTCCTCTTCTCTTCACTCTTGTGGCCGCAGGAAGGGTTTTCCCTGCGATCACAAGAGGCCACACTCCCCTTGTCCTGGCGCCGATGCTCCAGTTATGGGACAAAGCGCCCACTTGTGACCGCAGGGAAAACACTTTCTGCAGCCACAAGAGTGAGTGACAGAAAGGGAGCCAATGGCTCCCGCCCTGTCAGTGCTGCTGCATGTAACTATGAGCGCTCATTACGAGTGCTCATAGTTACAGTTCAGATGGCAGCAGCGAGCTGGGCAGCGGCCCTGTCCAGCCGTCTTGAGCACAAGAGCGGGGCGTGGGGGCCCCCTTGGATGTTGGGGGCCCCAAGCGATCGCTTGGGGTGCTTGGTGCCAAAGACCGCCACTGTATAGGTACAATCTTGCAATAAGATGAAAGATGTGGCACTCATCAGTCTGTGAGCCCCGTGTTTCGCGTGCTGACCTGCACACTTCCTCTCGGCCCTCAGGCAGGCATGAGTTTGTTCATCTATAGTGTTATGCATTATATATAATTTTTTTTTACTAAGCACCAAAATTGTCATAAAATAGCATACATAAACAGACAAAAAAAGACTTTACTCCCCTGTCAAATCCTAAGAAAATCCAGCCCAGAATAACCCGTTGGTCTCTGTTGTGGCCAAGACATGACAGCTGCAGTGAATCTTTGGCCTTTAAAGGGTAACTGTCATTAACTCCTTAGTTACCGCCGCACGTATATTCACGGCGGCCACTAATGGGCTTTATTCCGATGCGTACGCCTTTTAACGGCGGGCGCATCGGAATAAATTACCGCCCGGCGGCGGCAGCAGGGCGGGTGATCAGCGGTCAGTGTGACCGCTGACTCCCTCCTGTAACTGCCCGGAGCGGAGGATTCTCCGCTCCGAGCAGTTTAACCCGTTAAATGCCACTGTCAAACCATGACAGCGGCATCTAACGGGTGCCGGTGTGTCCTGGTCGGCGCCGTGGGTCACTTACGTAATCGCGATGACCTGCGGCGCCGTCCGGTCCTCCGATGTCTCCATGGTGATCCCGGGGTCCTAATGAAGGTCCCCGGGGTCACCATGGAGATGCCTCATGCTGACAGGGGTGGCTGTGGCTATTGCCTGTCAGCATGAGTCATAATACAATACACTGCAGTACATCAGGTACTGCAGTGTTTTGTATCAGTGATCTAAGTATTTTACACTAGTGTGCAGTAATGTACAATAGTGTAAAAGTAAAGAAAAAGTTAAAAAAGTGTGCACCAAACACAACACAGCCCCACCCAATAATAAAAATGCATTACATTCCCCATACACAATAAAAGTTGACATAAAAGTGATCAAAAACACAAATCCTATACATTTGGTATCGTTACGTCCGTAACGACCCAATCTATAAAACTATATCAATAATTACACCGCAAGGCACACGCTGTAAAAAACAAACAAACAAAAAAACTGTACCAGAATAGCAGTATTTTATCAATCTGCTTTAGAAAATACGTTATAAAAGAGATCAAAAAGTCATATACATATAAAACTTGGTATTAATAGAAACTACAGATCTTCCCGCAAAAAAATAAACCCAAAACCAGCTCTGTCTCGCAAAAGATAAATACGCTATTGATCTTGCAATGTGGCGACAGTTTTTGTGGGTTTTTGCTAGGAAGATAGTTTCTATTGCGCCAAAGCGGTAATAGTTAAAAAAAACCTACACAAATGTGGTATCACCGTAACCGTAGCGACCCAGAGAATACATGTATTATGTTACATGCCACCGGTAACGGGCATTGCCAGCACAGCTGAACGCTTTCATCTCTTCTCACAGTGAATCCACAGTGAGAGGAGATGAAAACATGTTCCCCCCCCCCCCTGTCCCCAGAATTAACCCTAGTGACCTGGTCACTGACCCTCCCCTCACTGGGCAGTATAGTAAAAAGCCGCCCCTGTAACCACCCCAGATTGCCCATCACCTCCCCAGACAGCCCGTAACCACCACAGATTGCCCGTAACCATCGCAGACAGCCCGTCACCACCCCAGATTGCCCGTCGCCACCCCAGATCACCAGTGAACACCACCAGATTGCTTGTCACCACCCCAGATAACCAGTGAACACTCCCAGATAGCTAGTAATTACCCCAGATATCCAGTAAACACCCCAGATAGCCAGTAACCATCGCAGACAGCCCGTCACCACCCCAGATTGCCCGTCGCCACCCCAGATCACCAGTGAACACCACCAGATTGCTTGTCACCACCCCAGATAACCAGTGAACACTCCCAGATAGCTAGTAATTACCCCAGATATCCAGTAAACACCCCAGATAGCCAGTAAACACCCCCAGATTGCCCGTAACCACCCCAGATAGCCAGTAAACACCCCAAGATTGCCCATAACCACCCCATATAGCCAGGAAACACCCCAAGATTGCCCAAAACCACCCCATACAGCCAGTAAACACCCCCAGATTGCCCGTAACCACCCCAGATTGCCCGTAACCACCCCAGATTGCCCGTAACCTACCCAGATTGGCACAGACTGCTCGTAACCACTCCAGATTGCCCATAACCACACCAGATTTCCTTTCGCAACCTCAGATAGCCAGTAAACACCCCGAGATTGTCCATTACCACCCCAGATAGCCAGTAAACACCCACATATTGCCTGTAACTAAAATGACACTCCTTCCCTTCTGAGCCCTACTGTGTGCCCATACAGTGGTTTATGCCCACGTATGGGGTACCATTCTACTCAGGAGAACCTGCGTTACATATATTGGGGTGAGTTTTCTCCCCTGTTCCCCGTGAAATTGAGAAATTTCAAACTAAACAAACATGTTATTGGAAAAATTAAATTTTTTCATTTTTACGGTTTAGTTGTGAATACTTTCCTCCAATACTTGTGGGGTCAAAATGGTCAGCACACCCCAAGATGTATTCTTTGAGGGGTGTACTTTCCAAAATGGGGTGAGTTTTTGGAGTTTCTATTCTGCTGACACTACAGGGGCACTGCAAACGCACCTGGCGCTCAGAAACTTCTTCAGCAAAATCATGCACTGAAAATGCTAATTGGCGCTCCATTCCTTCTGAGGCCTGCTGTGTGCCCATACAGTGGTTTATGCCCACGTATGGGGTACCGTTCTACTCAGGAGAAACTGTGTTACATATATTGGTGGGAGTTTTTTCCCCTGTTCCTTTTGAAATTGAGAAATTTAAAACTAAAGGAACATATTATTGGAAAAATTCTATTTTTTCATTTTTACTGTCTTCTTTTGAATACTTTCCTCAAATACCTGTGGGGTCAAAATGGTCACCACACCCCAAGATGAATTCTTTGAGGGGTTTACTTTCCAAAATAGGGTGACTTTTTAGGGGGGTTTATTCTGCTGACACTACAGGGGCTCTGCAAACGAACCTGGCGCTCAGAAACTTCTTCAGAAAAATCTGCACTGAAAATGCTAATTGGCGCTCCTTCCATTCTGAGCCCCGTTGTGTGCCCATACAGTGGTTTATGCCCACGTATGGGGTACCGTTCTACTCAGAAGAACCTGAGTTATATATATTGTGGGGGAGTTTTCTCCCCTGTTCCTCGTGAAATTGAGAAATTTCAAACTAAACAAACATATTATTGGAAAAATTCAATTTTTTTCATTTTTACCGTCTTCTTTTGAATACTTTCCTTTAATACCTATGGGGTCAAAATGGTCACCACACCCCAAGATGTATTCTTTGAGGGGTGTACTTTCCAAAATGGGGTGACTCTTGCGGGGGTTCTATTCTGCTGACACTACAGGGGAGCTGCAAACGCACCTGGCGCTAAGAAAATTCTTCAGCAAAATCTGAACTGGAAATGCTAATTGTCGCTCCTTTCCTTCTGAGCCCCGCTGTGTGCCCATACAGGGGTTTACGCCCACATATGGGGAACCATTGTACTCAGGAGAACCTGCGTTACAAAATTTGGGGTGCATTTTCTCTCATGTTGCTTATGAAAATGAGATTTTTTAATCTTAACAAATATATTGTTGGAAAATTTCTATTTTCCATTTTTTCCCGCCTAATTGTGAATACTTTCCTCCAGCCCCTGTAGGGTTAAAATGCTCATTTTACCCCTAGATTAATTTTAGGTGTCTAGTTTCCAAAATGGGGTCACTTATGGGGGTTTACAATATAAAAGCCTCCTAAATCAACTTAAAAAAAGAACTGGTGCCTAAAAAAAAAATCAGTTTTGGAAATTTCATGAAAATTTCATGATTTGTTGATACATTTCCCCGTAACACCCTAAAAAAGTGAAATATGTTTACGAAATGAAGCCAGAATAAAGAGGACATATTCATAATTGGACTTACTAACACATTTTTGTCATGTGACTTTCCTTTTTTAGAAGCAAAGAATTTCAAAGTTCGTAAAGTGCAAATTTTTACAAATTTTTCATGATATTTTGATGTTTTTCACCAAAAAAAACACAAGACAGTGACCAAATTTTGCCACTTAAATAAAGTACCATATGTTACGAAAAAACAGTTTCAAAATCGCTAGCATACGTTAAAGCATCACTGAGCTATAAGCGCATAAAGTGAGACAGGTGAGATTTTGAAAAATGAGCCTGGTCATTAAGGTCCAAATAGGCTTGGTCCCTAAGGGGTTAAGTTGATCTCTTAGGCGTGGTGTGAAAATGCAACTGCCACTGGATGATCGGATTGCCTTGGGTATGTCCCACGCCGGCCAAGTTCTGTGCACAAGCCCTATTTTTAATAATTTTTTGAACTTTAGGTTATGCTTACGGTTATGGTCAGTTGAAGGCTATGTTCCCACAACATTTTTTCCTGTCCGTTTTTTAAAAGAAAAAATTACACCCATCAATTCACCCTGTGCAATGAGTTGGTACATTATTCTAGTTTGGGTGGACTAACAGCCCTTTGGGTTTGTCTTTAATTGAAAAGTTCATTGAGTTTAATAGTAAAGATGGTAAAAGGACGTTAAAAAAAAGAAAAAAAGTGTTTGTAAATAAAAAAATAACGTCAGTGAATAATTGTTATGATCATTACTTTGAGATCTGCGCAAGCAAAGTCTGTCACTTAATACACTATGTTAATTGGACGTCCGCCATTGCAAAAATACAATTTTTTTCCACAAAAATAAGCCCTGGCTCTGAATATGTGTTGCCCCTCTGGACTTCTCCCTTAAGGGGACTAATTATAAAATTTTGGATTGGGTATGACATTGCCACAAGCCTGTTTTTCAGTAGTCTTAGGAGGGTATGGGCTATGTAGGAAAATCTGTAGTAATAGTAGTAAGTGTTGACTTTCATTGGGACTATGTTTGGATACACTTTTTATATCACAGAGGACTGGCTCTGTACTACATTAAGATAATGTAATATTTTGGGTGAGCTCATTGTGCATGGATGGTTTCCTTTATTTATGCACTACACTGTCAGTCAATTAAGTATGTATGAACTTTTATGTTTTAGTATCAGTAAGTCTGTTTCTATATTACAGCAATTTACTACTTTAAAAAAAGTGTGTTGCGTTAGAAAGTATGTGTGATTCTGCCCCTGTACCACTGCTTTTTGTTAAATACAATTGCTCACTTCAGCATGCAATAAGGAATAATAGTAATTAAATGTATGAAAAACATAGAATTTGTATTATAAAATGCAAAATACAAAGGTAAATTATATGTAAATCTCACTGGAGGGTACATTGTACTGTTATAACATGTAATTTATTACCTAGTTCTCAAAGAATATAAAGAACAATATAGAAAACCTAGGAGTAGTAAGTGGTGAATCATACGTACGTAGTAATTTGTTGAATGTAGATTCTATAACGGAACAATGTTAACTGTCTTCCGTACCTTCAGGCTGAGGCAGAATAATTTTTATGGTTACAGCCATAGCCTTTTTTTCTCAAATGAAGCTGGTAATTCTTACCCACATCATCATCTTTATGGAGTTGGACAATTTCCTGACACTTGTGCTCCTCTTCATTCCAAACCTCCTTGAAGAGGCTGGCCATTGTATAGCCAACAAATAAGAAAGGCAATGAGCTGTGATGCCGTGCCATGAAACCAATAAACGTATAACTACTTTTACATAACCTTTAACATTGCCACGTTTTACAACCAAAGTACTGGCCAGTAAAGAAAGAGGTTATGGTTGAGTGTGTGTGTGTGTGTGTGTGTGTGTGTGTATGTGTGGTGGGGGGTTGGGTTGTCTAAGTTCACTTTTTATATATGAGTCATTTTCAGCCGTGACAATAAAACTTTTATCGTGCTCTTAGCAGTAGTGATGGTTACAGTCTATAGTTGTTGACTCTTAAGGCCATACACCTTCAACATCTGACGACCCAGCAGTTTTATCTCTCCTATTCTTCCCCTGTCCTTGACATACACAGAAACATTCAGGACAGCCAAACGTTCCTATGTTCTCTATCAAAGGGATTGGGTAAGCCGCAGCAAGACTTCTCCAAATGCAGCTTACCTCTCTTGCTCAGGTCTAGCCTGTCTACTTAGACTTTACCGAGTTTTCTGTTGTAGAGTGTGAGGAGAAAGGAGAGCTGGACTAGCCTCTTTCTAAGCGAGAGGTTGTCAGAAGAAAGTAAACAGCAGAAATGACAAGAGGCTAGGCTCTCACCATGTTTGGCTCTTCTTTTCAAGCATCCTTTTATTTATTTATTAATTTTTTACATTTCATATTAATTCATAGGGTTGCATAGTTACATATGTGGCCCTCTTGTATTGCACAGTTTGGCTAGTACCTTGAGAAAATTGCCCCTTACCCATGAGGAAAAACAAACAAAAGGGAGGGGAGGGTTGTTAATACACAATGGGGGACATTTATTAAGTCCGGCGTTTTTTACGCCGGACTTAAAAATGTCCCCGCATCTCTGGCGCTACGGGGATTTATGTAGAGGCGGACTGCTTTTACATAAATCCCGTGCGCACAGCTGAAAACCTACGCCAGCTGAGGACTGGAGTAGGTTTTCGGCGTATCTTTTGGCGGAACGGACGGTGAATCGGGCGGACGCTGAGTCCGCGCCCTCCATTCCGCCCCCTTCACGCCCCCTCCCCGCCCCCTCCCCGCCCCCCGGCGTACTAGGCGGAAAGTGCCGATTTGCGAATATTTTATTTGCAAATCGGCCATTTGCGAATAAAATAATGCGCAAATCGGCACTTTCCGCCGAAAATCATCCGTACGCCGGATGATACATGTCCCCCAATGTGTTCTTACCAGTCCTTATGCCTCCATAGTGGTGCTACTGGGTTTTGTAGTATAGTGTATATTATAGGTACATGGGATCGTTTTCACCACAGCCAGGTAAGAATCCAGTTCAACCTCGTTTTTTTTTTTTCCAGAGAGCCTTTATTCATATTCAGTCTCGGAGTGACAGCAAGTGGTTATAGCTCTTATGCAATAGGGTTATGAATGAATGTACCACAATACCTAGAAGCTTAACCTCCATTCATTTATACTCTCTATGGACTTTCACCGAGTTCTTATACTATTTTTACTTTACTGGCAACGTCAAAGCCCGGTTGAGAGATTGCCAACTCAGCCAGGCAGTGACTGAGGCAGTGTCCCACCCCAGTCACTGATTGGCTGAGAGTGCGGTCGCTTGGCCAGATACATAACATTGCAGCAGAAGGGCGGCAGCTGGCAGCTGGACACAGGTGTGCCTTTTTTTTAATATCATGGAACTTCTCCTGTGGAATATATAGTAATAACAGAGGAAGAGAGAACATTATCTGCTATGTCTGAATTTTGTTGAAACAGCAGATTTTTTTTAATGTCCAGTTAGTTCCATGCAGTTTTATAGGAAAAATCTTGATGATACCATTTTGCAATGCTTCATCTTACACTGGTGAGGATGTTTCTGAGTTTATCCTATACTCTTGCAGTACATTTGCATGATTACCCATCTATTAATTGACTACTGCTCTCTACTCCATTAAGTAGACATTACATCCCTCTTTGATGTCTCATCTTATGTATTTAAGACATTGTATCTTGGAGATAATGTTTAGAAAACAGAGCAGTGACCCCGTGACATGGCAGCTTGTAGATTCGCCGAGACTCTGTCAACCATATATAATTAGGCAAACAGAGCACTTACAAAGGCGGCTATTAATTCCCCACATCATTAAAATGGTATAAATGATGCGTGTTACCACTTGAACTGCATTCATTACCATTTCAAGATAATATAACTTTCCTACTGTGACATAGTAACATTTTGTAAGTAGTGCTGCGAAGCATCTGGTTTAGATCTATCTACGGTATAAAATTATGCATTTTTCTATTGCCCTCATAGAACGTTCAGAATTCAGAGAAATTACAGAATCATTTTTCTAAGTATCCAAATTGTCACAATTAACCTTATCCACAGCACCAGAACTTAAAAAATAAAAGCGTTGTTTAACCCCTTAATGACATCGGGCGTAAGTATACGCCCCCGCAGGGTGGGCTTTAACTCAAACGGGCGGATACTTACGCCCGATGTTTCCTCGATCGCTGTGTGTTGACACACAGCGGTCGGGGAAGATGGCCTGCTATAATGTATAGCAGGCCATCTCTGCTGGTCGGCACGGGGGGTGATTAACCCCTGCTGTGCCGACGATCGCTACTATATGCTGATCAATACAGATCAGCATATAGCAGCTAAATTCAGCTTTCCGGGTCAACGGTGACCCGGTGACCCGGAAAGCAATGGCGATTGGTGCTGTCCGAGATAGCACCAATCGCCATTAGTGTCCTGGGGAAAGATAGCGCCGATGCCACCCCCACAATTGCCGTGATAGGCTAGCCAGTACAGGCCGGCCCATCATGGCGATCACACTGTAAAAAAACTGTTTTGCCAGGTTCTGCACCCCTCAGCTAGGTAGCTGAGGGGTGCAGAACAGGTGTGTGTGGTGCAGGTGTACCATACTCACCTGATCTTGGCGTCCAGAGCGACGATCTGCGGTCCGCGCCGTCCTCGCGTCTTCTTTGGGTCGTTTTGGATTTGGTCGTCTAGCGTCGGAAATCTTCGGAAACGCTCGGGTCCTCGGGTTCGGCGGGCCTCGGCAATCTCCGGCAGCGTCGCTCTACTGCCCCCTAGCGGCTGAACAGTGAATATCATTCACTGATCAGTTGCTTTGGGTTAAAAAGATTTTTTTTTTCCAAATTTTTTTTTCCAAATTTTTTATTTCCTTTTTTTGCGCCCTAACGCCGCTGAGTGCTGATCAGCATCGCACGTAAGTGTGCCGCTGATCAGCAACTCCTCCTTTTTGGCGTAGGGGCGTTTTTCCCCCCCTATATCCTACCGCCACTGTCTGCTGATAAGTGCAGCAGCTCCTTTCTTGGCGTAGGGATATTTTTTCTTACTGTCAAAAAAACACGTAAAAAACACTACACTACACCACACTACATGGAATAAAGTTTTACACTACACTACATTACACATTTACATACCCCATATACTAGTCCTCGTATAAAGATGGCCCCCAGGGTGTTTTCGGCGTCAGAGGCATACGTTATTATTGCCTCCGACACCGAAACAGCCAGTGAGGATGAATGGGGGATCCTCCATTCATCCTCATCGTCCTCATCATCCTTTGACGTGTCTGGGGGTAGCGTAGCGTAGGCTGCCCCCAAGACACGTCTTTTCCGCCAATACCGTCCCAATAAGAGATCACAGTATGGCGTGAAATTCTACAAACTCTGTGAGAGTACCTCAGGGTACACTTACAGATTTAGGGTACGTGCACACTGCGGAATGGCGAAAGGATAACCCATTGTGCAATCCGCAGCTGGCACCCACTGGTGGACTTATGGAGGCGCGTCTCCACCCGTGTCATAGATTCCATTCTATGCACGGGCGGATTCCGTTGTCCGTCCAAAGAATGAACACGTTCATTCTTTGGACAGAGGGCGGAATCCGCCCGTGCATAGAATGGAGTGTGACACGAGAGGAGACGCGCGCCTCCATCAGTCCGCCGGCGGGTGCCAGCTGCGGAATGCACAAAGGGTTATTCTTCGCCATTCCGCAGTGTGCACGTACCCTTAGAGTGTATGAAGGACACCCGAATCCAGCCCCCAGATGTCCCTCCCCATCTTCGGAGTTAGTGGGAAGATCGTTCAGGAACTGATCTTCCCACTGCGGGATAAAGGTCACCACCTGTACGGGTATAACTTTTATACCAGCACCCCCTCTTCCGGTCCCTCGCTGCCCGAGCTACTGTAGCTTGCGGCACGATCTGAAAATATCAGAACCAGTAATAACAGCCCTAATATTTAGCAGCCATGGAGCGGACCCAGCGCTTCTGGATATGAGGGACTCCATATCGCACCAGGGCAACATTCTCCAGATGACGTCCCCCACACTGGAAAACAGGAGACCCCAGAAGAAGTGCAGAGTGTGGTGTAAAAGGGGGATCAGGAAGGACGCCATTTTCCAGTGTGACACCTGTCCTGATCGCCCCGGCCTCTGCATATAGGATCGCTTTTCACACGTCATTGGGGTTCTACATTTTCTAAATTCTGTCCCTTATTCCTATTTCAGGGGTCACGTTGATCCAGGGATTATTCTGATTGCCATTATGGAGTCGGGAAGGAATTTTTTTTGCCTTCCTCTGGATCAACACAGGTTGAATTTGATGGACACCTGTCATTTTCAACCTCATAAACTAATAATTGGCCTAATACCCCCAAATAAATTAGAATGGTCCCTTTTCCCCAGCTAAATAGATATGGCCGCCATTCCCTTTAGAGGATACCATGATGCAATTACAAAGCCTCTGTGCGGCCAGGACAGTTTAAACCCCCCACAAGTGACCCCATTCTGGATAAAAATGTTATTTTTTATTTTCACGGCACATGTTCCACATATGTGCCCGTCACCAGTGGGGTCCATTTGCTCACTGTACCCCCTTGTTGGATTCTTTATGGGGTGTAGTTTCCAGAATGCGGTCATTTGTGGGGTTTTTTACTGTCCTGGCAGCAGTCCTTTGTAAATGCGACATGGCCTCCATCCTCCATTCCAGCCTCTAAACGGCGCTCTGTCCCTTTGGTGGCTTGCCCTATGCCCATATGGCACATTATGCCCACATGTGGGGTATTTTCTTACTCAGGGGAAATTATCCTACAAGTTTTGTGTTCACTTTCTTTTTTAACCCCTTGTGAAAAAGAAAAAAAAATCAAGGCTAGACTAACATATAGTGTAAAAATTTTAATTTTTACACTAAATCATTGATCTTGTCTTGATTATTTCATTTTCACAAGGGGTTAAAAGATAAAAAAAAACCACTAAATGTGTAGAGAAATTTCCCCTGAGTACGGAAATACCCCACATGTGGACATAAAGCGCCATGTGGGTGCAGGTTAAGCCTCCAAAGGGAAGGTGCGCCATTTGGCTTTTGGAGGCTGGATTTGGCTGGAATGGATTTCGAGGGGCCATGTTGCATTTAAAAGGCCCCTGTGTTGCCAAGACAGTTGAACCCCTCCACAAGTGACCCCATTATGGAAACTACACCCCTCAGGAAATATAAGAAGGGATGTAGTGAGCATATGGACCCCACTGGTGATGGGCACAAATGTGGAACAATATGGCGTGAAAATAAAAAATAATACATTTTTTACACTATAATGTTGGTTTAGCCTTAAATTTTTCATTTTCACAAGAGGTTAAAAGAGAAAAAAAACACAAAATGTGTAGAGAAATTTCCCTCGAGTCCGTAAATACCCCACATGTGGACATAAAGCCCCATGTGGACGCAGGGCAAGCCTCCGAAGGGAAGGAGCACCATTTGGATTTTGGAGGTTGGATTTGGCTAGAATGGATAATGAACGCCATGTCGCATTTACAGAGCCCTCTTGCTGCCAAAACACTGGAAACCCCCCAAAAGTGACCCCATTCTGGAAACTACACCCCTCAAGGAATCTAACAAGGGGTGCAGTGAGGATATGGACCCCTTGATGACGGGCACATTTGTGCCGTGAAAGTGAAAAAATGAAAATTTTCACTTTCACGTCACATTGTTCCACATTTGTGCCCGTCACCAGTGGGGTCCATATCCTCACTGCCCCCCTTGTTAGATTCCTAGAGGGGTGTAGTTTCAAGAATGGGGTCACTTGTGGGGGGTTTCCAGTGTTTTGGCAGCACAAGGGCGCTGTAAATGCGACATGACCCATGACTCCATTCCAGTAAAATCCAGCTTCCAAAAGCCAATTGGTGCTCCTTCCCTTTGGAGGCTCGTCCTGCACCCGCTTGGCACTTTATGTCCACATGTGGGGTATTTCCGTACTCGGGAGAAACTGCGCAACACGTTTGGTGTTTTTTTTTCTTTTATCCCCTTGTAAAAATGAAAAATGAAGGCAAGAACAACATTTTAGTGTAAAAAATAGAATTTTTCCTTTTTTACACCACATTGTTCTGAAAATCTGTGAAGCACCTGTGGGGTCCAGATGCTCACCGCACCCCTTGTTACATTCCTTGAGGGGTGTAGTTTTCTAAATGGTGTCCCTTTAGAGTGTTTTTTAGGTTTTGGCACCCCAGAGCCTCTGCCAACCTGAAGTGGTACAGTCAAAATGACCAAATATAACGGAGGCGTTGAAATTCACTAGGCACTCCCTTATATCTGAGGCTTGTGGTTGCATCAAATAGTGCAAAAGGGTCACATATGGGGTATATCTATAAACTGCAGAAACGGGGCAATCAATATTGGGGTGCATTTCTCTGCTAATAGGTTTATCATTATGAAAGATATTGGATTACAATAAAATCTCTGCACAGAAAATAAAAATTTTCAAATTTCTTACACACTTAGCTTTTATTTCTGTGACTCCCCTAAAGGGTTAAAAAACTTTCTAGATGTGCTTTTGCAGAGTTTTGGGGGTGCAGTTTCTGAAATGTGGTGTTTTGTGGGGCTTTCTAACGTACAGTCCCCTCAAATACACTTTCAACCTAAACAAGTCCCTAAAAATATCTGATTTTGAAATTTTACTGAAAATTTGGAAAATTGCTGCTAATGTTTAAGCTTTCTATTGTCTAAAAAAATGAAATATAGTTTAATAAAAGCTACCAACATAAAGTAGACATGTTGCTAATGATATTTCATGTATAATTTATATGGCATAACCATTTTCTGTATAAGCAAAGTTTCAAAGTTGGAAAAATGCATTTTTTCACAATTTTTTACGTTATTTTGGTGTTTTTTTTATAAAGATTCGTTATGAGTATCGACTCCATTTTACCAGAAATGTAAAGTACCATATGTCACAAGAAAACAATCTCAGAATTGGTTGGATAGGTAAAAGCATCGCGAAGTTATTAATGAATAAAGTGACACTGGTCATATTCATAAAATTTGTCTCTGTCCTTAAGGCCATTTCAGGCTCTGTCCTTAAGGGGTTAAACACTGGAATGCAGTTGTCTTGGTTTACAGGACATTGATCAAAACATTACCAATGATATTATAAAAGTTCAATTTTGGCACTCACCATAATGTTTCGTAATTTTTATTTTAGAAAAAACTCCATCATAAAATACAACGGCAACAGGACTGTGCAGTCAGTATAAGGTCATGTTCCCACTTTGTATGACACTGGCCATTCCGTGTCAGAGTAAATCATCCCGTCCAATACTGCAGCGCACGCCCGCATTCGAATTCCCCACTGCTCACAATGGAATGTGCAGACCGGCATTTCCTATGCTGGTCCTAAAAATCCCCCTGGTAGCATGCAGGATTATGAGCCTTTACATAAATCCATGTACACCAGAACTTCCTTGTGCGCAGGTAGAGATTTTTTTGCCGCAGATGGCCCTGGTCAGCTGCGTAATTTATTGTAAATGTGGCACACACAGAGGCCACACCCACTCTTACTGCTACTCGTCCTACTATTCCACTCTCTCTCTGGTGAGGAAAAATGCAGTTAGCAAATATTCCATAGTTTGGGCGCAACACAAGCAGTTGCGCATAAATTATGAAAGTATTGCCGTAAGCATTGCTTGAGCACCATTATAAATCACCAGGTGACCAACACAGTTGCAGTCATCATTATTAAGAAGAAACACCAAGGGCTGATCATCCCGTAACGACAGTAATTACACCAGTATCCGCACACAGGTCAGATTAGTAGTATCAGAAATGTCAGTATTTTGGTCAGTACTTTTAGCGAAAATCATTTATGGCATGGAGGACTTAGCATGGAGAACGCTGTTTGCAGCCATAGGTTTTTGTAATGTTACCGTTTCCACTTGACAAATTGCACATTGCACATTGCACATTGCCAGTAAGAACAAGGTCCAAAAACTTAAATTTCATAATAATAAAAAAATTAATATTAATTAACCCCCTCATGGTTACACAGGTTCAGAAAATTTGGCTCTGGGGATCAGAGAAACATGGTGGTCTGTAAACAGGTCGAAGCCTATGCATACTGCAAACAATCCCATGCCAGAATATTCAGCATCCAAGGGGGTGTTTAAGGTTATATTTCCACTTTGGGAACTTATGGGGCAAACATGGCCATCTCATTAAATAGACGCCGGCTAATAATGATCGTGAACATTATTAGCGGCCGTCTATTTAACGAGAGGGCCGTGTTTGTCCGATTTGTTCTCGAAGTAGGAATATAGTTTAAAACATGCTCTTCTTATTTTGTCATCAATTATAAATATGGAGAGTTCTATAATCATTAAAAAAAAAATCATATATCTTTTATACTGTTGAAGGCCACTCCACGACTTGGATTCCAAATAAAGAACATGTACTCTCATGTTTCTCTTTGATTGTGGATATACCCACATAGGAGTTATTTAAACAACGGCTGTAGTTGCGGTTTTTAATGAAATTGACGATCACATTGATTTCAATGTAATCCCGGACGGAGTGTATACACTCCCTATGCATTCCGCAGCGGGATTCCTTGCGGCAGCAGAAAAAAAACTGACATGTTTCAAGACTGACAGAGCAAACATTGTCGCCTATGGTTAATTGGAAGCGCGGACACACCCGTATGTGCCCACATTCCAATTCAAAAGACGTTTCGGCCGGTATAACCTTCACTGACTCCGGCTGTTCTGTGGCAGCCGGTGTCATACATTATTTGAACCCGGCTTTAATATGTACGGGTTGCATTCAGTTTTTATTCATGTGCATAGAAATATATCTTTGCTCTCCTACCTTACCTAGCCTTCTAGTAGTACAACAGATCTGTCACTAACCTGCCCGCTGTTTAATGATTAAAAAAAATAAAAAAATTTCTTCATCCTATTCCTGTATGTATGGCAAAGCTGACAAGTGAGCTACAAAGAGCAGGGAATATCAGCCCATTATGACTGCCTTAGTGGCTAGTATGAAAACTAGCATTTTATTTTATTTCCTTTTGCAGATTCCTATTCTTAAGGGATAGGTGTATAATAAAGATTAGATTTCAATAATATGTCATTTTCTGACTATACATTCTGTTGAAATGACTGCTGTCATAGAAAGAGAAAAACATCTCGTCACTATGTTTGACTGGATGAAAATATTAATCATCAAAGCTTAGTATAAAAATATGTATTAAAGAATTTTAGTGAGTTATGATTTATGGTTATGTTTTGTTTTTTTCCTCGTCAGTGTGGAGCAGGATTCTGGCTACCAAGAAGGGGTCCGTGGAGCCTCAGTTGCGAGTCTCAAAAAAAAAGGAAATAGCCAGATTTCCCACTGGGAGGCACCCCTTGGCAACAGGCTTCCTTCTCTGGAGAGAGGGATATCTGGCTATTCCCGTGTTTTGAGACTCGCAATTGAGGCTTCACAGACCACTTCTTGGCATATTCAAGTTTTGTAGGGGTCAATCAGTTGAGTACGCCATTGGATTTTTTTCACTGATCTCCCTGAGATTAGTGATTGTTGTGTTTTGTTGGTTTATTTTTTATTGCCCCTGGTAGCCAGAATCCTGCTCCACACTGACAAGGGGCAAATACCCCGAAACAGCTGTCTATGGATGGATGCCTAGCCTTGCTAATCCTTGTCTTATGTCATTACACTCACAACAGAGTTAGTCTTTGACTTACAGGGGCCACCCTGGTGTTTCCCTATTTATGTTCGAATGCCCACAACAGAGTGGGAACTTGAGGGGCTACATATCAGGGTGGTTTGGTGTTCTCCCCACTGTGAGGCACCCCTTGGCAACAGGCTACCTTCTCTGGAGAGAGGGCTATCTGGCTACGCAACTGAGGATCCACGGACCCCTTCTTAGCATATTCAAATTTTGTAGGGGGCAATCAGTGGAGACTCCATAAGTACTCCATTGGATTTTTTTTCACAGAACTCCCTGAGCTCAGTGATTGTTGTGTTTTGTTAGTGCTCGATTGAGCATCGGGGTGCTTGATAGAGCTTGATGCTTGACCAAGTACCTTGTGGTGAAAGGAATGTGATGGCAATACACCTTTAATAAATTCCAGCTGTCACATACAGTATATCTCCCACCTGCCGCCGGAACCTATTGTAATTTTTCCATTCTAATTTTGTATGTTTCTTTGAAATATTTAAAAATTTGAATGAAAAAAATAAATAAATAATAATGTTATAATAATATGTTATAATAATAAACTAGATTTGCATTTCCAGGGAAATACATAGTGCTTGAAAAGAGCGCCCCTTTACCAGTGACTTCCAGAGCGCCCCTTTACCAGTGACTTCCTTTTAAGAGAAACTTTAATCCTGGGTGCCGTCTCTTTAAGAGCGACTTGGGTCGCATCCCTTTAAGAGCAACTTGGCTCCCAGGTTGCTCTTAAAGGGACCCAGGTCGCTCTTAAAGGGACCCAGGTCGCTTTTAAAGGGACCAATTTTGCTCTTAAAGGGACCCATTTTGCTCCTAAAAGGACATATTTAGCTCTTAAAGGGACCCAGGTTGCTCTTAAAGGGACCCATTTCGCTCTTAAAGGGACCCAGGTCGCTCTTAAAAGGACCCATTTTGCTCTTAAAGGGACCAATTTCACTCTTAAAGGGACCAATTTCACGCTTAAAGGGACCCATTTCTCTCTTAAAGGGACCCAATTCTCTCTTAAAGGGACCCATTTCTCTCTTAAAGGGACCCAGATCGCTCTTAAAGGGACCCAGGTCGCTCTTAAAGGGACCAATTTCACTCTAAAAGGGAACAATTTCACGCTTAAAGGGACTTATTTCGCTCTTAAAGGGACCCAGGTCGCTCTTAAAAGGACCCATTTTGCTCTTAAAGGGACATATTTCGCTCTTAAAGGGACCAATTTCACTCTTTAAGGGACCAATTTCATGCTTAAAGGGACCCATTTCGCTCTTAAAGGGACCCAGATCACTCTTAAAGGGATACAGATTGCTCTTAAAGGGACCCAGGTCGCTTTTAAAGGGACCAATTTCGCTCTTAAAGGCACCCATTTTGCTCTTAAAGGGACATATTTCACTCTTAAAGGGACCCAGGTTGCTCTTAAAGGGACCCATTTCGCTCTTAAAGCGACCCATTTTGCTCTTAAAGGGACCGCTTTTGCTCTTAAAGGGACCCAGGTCGCTCTTAAAGGGACCAATTTCACTCTTAAAGGGACCAATTTCACGCTTAAAGGAACCCATTTCGCTCTTAAAAGGACCCAGGTCGCTCTTAAAAGGACCCATTTTGCTCTTAAAGGGACATATTTCACTCTTAAAGGGACATATTTCGCTCTTAAAAGGGACCAATTTCACTCTTAAAGGGACCAATTTCACTCTTAAAGGGACCCAGGTCGCTTCTAAAGGGACCCAGGTCGCTTTTAAAGGGACCCATTTTGCTCTTAAAGGGACATATTTTGCTCTTAAAGGGACCCGGGTTGCTCTTAAAGGGACCCAGGTCGCTCTTAAAGGGACCCAGGTTGCTCTTAAAGGGACCAATTTCACTCTTAAAGGGACCCAGGTCGCTTCTAAAGGGACCCAGGTCGCTTTTAAAGGGAACCATTTTGCTCTTAAAGGGACATATTTTGCTCTTAAAGGGACCCGGGTTGCTCTTAAAGGGACCCAGGTCGCTCTTAAAGGGACCCAGGTCGCTCTTAAAGGGACCCATTTTGTTCTTAAAGGGACATATTTCGCTCTTAAAGGGACACAGGTTGCTCTTAAAAGGGACCCAGGTTGCTCTTAAAGGGACCCAGGTTGCTCTTAAAGGGACCCATTTTGCTCTTAAAGGGACCAATTTTGCTCTTAAAGGGACCCAGGTCGCTCTTAAAAGGACCAATTTCACTCTTAAAGGGACCCAGGTCGCTTCTAAAGGGACCCAGGTCGCTTTTAAAGGGACCCATTTTGCTCTTAAAGGGACATATTTTGCTCTTAAAGGGACCCGGGTTGCTCTTAAAGGGACCCAGGTCGCTCTTAAAGGGACCCAGGTCGCTCTTAAAGGGACCAATTTCATGCTTAAAGGGACCCATTTCGCTCTTAAAGGGACCCAGATCGCTCTTAAAGGGACCCAGGTCGCTCTTAAAGGGACCAATTTCACTCTAAAAGGGACCAATTTCACGCTTAAAGGGACTTATTTCGCTCTTAAAAAGACCCAGGTCACTCTTAAAAGGACCCATTTTGCTCTTAAAGGGACATATTTCGCTCTTAAAAGGGACATATTTCGCTCTTAAGGGGACCAATTTCATGCTTAAAGGGACCCATTTCGCTCTTAAAGGGACCCAGATCACTCTTAAAGGGACCCAGGTCGCTCTTAAAGGGACCTAGGTCGCTCTTAAAGGGACATATTTCGCTCTTAAAGGGACCCAGGTTGCTCTTAAAAGGGACCCAGATCGCTCTTAAAAGGACCCATTTCGCTCTTAAAAGGACCCTTTTCGCTCTTAAAGGGACCCAGGTCGCTCTTAAAGGGACCAATTTTACTCTTAAAGGGACATATTTCCCTCTTAAAGGGACCCATTTCGATCTTAAAGGGACCCAGAACACTCTTAAAGGGACCTAGGTCGCTCTTAAAAGGACCCATTTTGCTCTTAAATGAACCAATTTCACTCTTAAAGGGACCCATTTCTCTCTTAAAGGGACCCAGGTCGCTCTTAAAGGGACCCATTTTGCTCTTAAAGGGACATATTTTGCTCTTAAAGGGACCCAGGTCGCTCTTAAAGGGACCCAGGTCGCTCTTAAAGGGACCCAGGTCGCTCTTAAAGGGACCCAGGTTGATCTTAAAGGGACCCAGATCGCACTTAAAGGGACCCAGTTTGCTCTTAAATGAACCCAGTTCACTCTTAAAGTGACACAGGTTTCTCTTAAAGGGACCCATTTCGCTCTTAATGGGACCCATTTCGCTCTTAAAGGGACCCAGATCGCTCTTAAAGGGACCCAGGTCGTTCTTAAAGGGACCTAGGTCGCTCTTAAAGGGACCAATTTCTCTCTTAAAGGGACCAATTTCACTCTTGAAGGGACCCATTTCTCTCTTAAAGGGACCCAGGTCACTCTTAAAAGGACCCATTTTGCTCTTAAACGGACATATTTCGCTCTTAAAGGGACCCAGGTCGCTCTTAAAGGGACCTAGGTCGCTCTTAAAGGGACCTATTTTGCTCTTAAAGGCACCCAGGTCGCTCCTAAAGGGACATATTTCGCTCTTACAGGGACCCAGGTCGCTCTTAAAGGGACCTAGGTCCCTCAAAGGGACCCAGGTCGCTCTTAAAAGAACCCGGGTCGCTCTTAAAGGAACCCAGGTCGCTCTAGCGACATGGGTCTTTTTAAGAGCGACATGGGTCCCATACCTTTTGGAGTGACTTGGGTCCCTTTAAGAGCAACATGCGTCCCGTCCGTTTAAGAGCAATTTGGGTCCCGTCCCTTTAAGAGCGACTTGGATCCCTTTAAGAGCTACATGGGACCCTTTAAGAGCGACTTAGGTCCCGTCCCTTTAAGAGCGAATTGGGTCCCGTCCCTTTAAGAGCGACTTGGGTCCCTTTAAGAACAACTTGGGTCCCTTTAAGAGCGACATGGCTCCCGTACCTTTAAGAGCGACTTGGGTCCCTTTAAGAGCGACTTGCGTTCCTTT
The DNA here is from genome assembly GCF_027789765.1 of Dendropsophus ebraccatus. Taxonomy (NCBI): domain Eukaryota; kingdom Metazoa; phylum Chordata; class Amphibia; order Anura; family Hylidae; genus Dendropsophus; species Dendropsophus ebraccatus. The sequence goes on from NC_091464.1 coordinate 21,135,058, forward strand.
AAGGGCGACCTGGGTCCCTTTAAGAGCGATATGGGTACTTGTAATGGTAAAGATCATTGCTCGGTTACCATGACAACCTTACTCATGTCAGTGAGACAAAATCGTTAAGGACCTTCCATATATTACATCTTCTATTGGCCAATAGTGGACATTGCGATACATGCCTGACGAGACCTTAGAGTTCCTATTGGCTGCTATATCTCAGCTATTTGCATATGTGCAGTGATTGGCTGTTAGCGGTTAGAGTGTGGCCATTATTTGCAATGGGCCATTATTTTCTATGGGAAATTTGGGGTCTTTAAACGTAAATTTCTTAAAAACGACAAATCTGATTGAAACTAAAAATAGATAGCACACCACACACCGCCGAATGCTTCGAAACGCAGTTTGAATGGAGTCTGTGCGCAAAGCGGTTCGGGCTGTATTACGCGCAGAAAAATAGCTGGAAGAAGAAGAAGAAACGGAAGAAGAAGAAGAATACGGATTACAATAAAGTGCTTTTCAAGCACTATAATAATAATATAATATGTTACAGGTTTCTGTAAAACACAGTAGAACTCCAGAGCTATGCTGGCAGGATTGCAAAGCTCACTGCTATGTTGCTATAACTCACTACATGACCATGAAATTAATGAGGCACTATTCCTTGGGAAACCTTATTGTCCAAACACCCATCCACAAGTTTCAGAGGACCATGGGTGTGTCAAGAAAATATTTCCAGCACATTACACCAGCTAAACTGTTGACATCTAACTGAAAGGATCCATTGATTCATGCCTGTTGGATGTATCTGATCAGTCAATGCTTTCCACTGCATGGTGATCCAACTTTCCCCCTGTTTTACCTACTAGAGTCTTGTCTTTCTATTTCACTTCAAGGGTAGATTTACACGTAACGAGTTCGCAGCAGATTTCATGCTGTAGATATAGGAGCAAATCCGCTGTGGTACTCATTGCCGTTAAAGTCTATAGCCCTGCAATGTAGTGGCAACTTTCTTTACCTACTTCTATGCCGTGTTGGTAAAAATAATAAAGGCGCCATGCTTACTTCTTTTTCTCTGGTGTACTCTTGTCTGCTTTTTTGGGTCCTGGCTCACTGACAATCTGCTCAGCCAGTCACTGGTTGTGGCAAGACAGCACAGTGATTGGCTGAACAGGCTGTCAGTGTGCCAGGACCTATAATGAGCCAGGTCTCAGGACCCAGATTTTAACGTGAGAATGCACGACTATAGACCCTAATGGTAATGAGATGAGATATTTGCAGCGTGAATTCAGCAGTAATGGCAATGGAACTGGTATTCTGCTGTTGACATTCATCCAAGCCAAGGATTGATGAGTTATGCATTTGGACACATCAGTTGGAGCCACCAGTGTTGCACTTAGGCCGCATTCCCACGTTCCGTGATCCTGACGGATCACGGACGTTGAATGCATGTACTGGAGTCCCCCGCGCCCGGACAGCATCTGTAATTAGATGCTGGGAGAGGGGGAGACTGTATTCATAAGCGCCGCGCTGTAGTACCAGCACCGCGCGGCTGATTCATTACAGCGTGGCGCTTATGAATACAGTCTCCCCCAGTCTCCCCCACTCCCAGCATGCTGTCCGGGTGCGGGGGGGGACTCCGGTACATGCATTCCACGTCCGTGATCCGTCAGGATCACGGAACGTGGGAATGCAACCTAAGGCTGCAGTTTGCTTTACTCATTCATCAGAATAAGTATTGACAGTCTCCTCTAACCCCTTTTATCAACAAGATGTTTATATACAAAGCATCCTCTAATGCTGGATTTTTTCCTCTATCACACCATTCTCTTCATGCTCCAAATACCATTGCACCATTGCATGAGAAGTTTAAAGTTTTTCAGATCACGCAGAGCTCAATAAAATATGACTGGGATCAATGTCCTTTATATTCATATTCTACAGTTAAGAGCTGGGTTGCCAAAGTTAAAACTGGCCGCTTTAGCACCAATGATGAGGAACGTCCTGGACGAACGAGAATGGTTGTTCTTTCTGAGATCTGGAGAATCGTCGAATTTCAGCTAAAGGAATGAGAGACATCATGATGATTTCTCGTGAACGAGTTTGTGTCATTACCCATGAATGTTTGAACATGAAGAAGCTATCGGCAAAGTGGCTCCCTAAATTTCTGACAACAGATCAGAAAAACATGTGAGTGACAACTTTCCACTCCATTTTTCAGTGTTTCTGGACTGATAAGAACTTCCCGGTTCAACTGGTCACTATGGATGAAACCTGGATTTATTTGCATGACCCTTAAACCAAGGAGCATTCAAAAGAGTGGAAGCACAGTGGTTCTCCTAGTCGAAAGAATTTCAGGGTGCAAAAATCAGCCACTAAGATGATGGGGTCTGTGTTCTGGGATAAGGAGGGTATTCTGCTAGTGGATTACCTTCAAAATGGTTCCAACATTAACGCAAGGCATTACATTCAGCTTTCGGACTAATTGAAGGCAGCTCTGAAGGTAAAAAGGTGCAGTTAGCTGTCCAAATGAAGCTTGTTCCTGCAAGACAAAGCCAAGCAACCACAACAAAACTGGTGGAGATAGGCTTCTAGCTGGTTGACCACCCACCTCATTCATCAGATCTAGTTCCCTCCAACTATCATCTGTTTCCAAATATGAAGAAACACCTCAAGGCAACCAAATTTCACACCATTTCGGATGCCATGGCTGCTACGGATGACTGGTTTGGAGCGCAACTAAAATCCTTATTTTCTCAAGGCTTACAGAACTTGGAATACTGATGTAAGAAGTGTGAAGACATCATTGGAGAGTATGTGGAATAAATTTAAAGTTTCATCTTCCTCTCTCGTTTCTTTCTGGGTAAAGCCAAAGACTTATCAGCAGCCCCATATATATATATATATATATATATATATATATATATATATATATATTTAAACAGAAATCCATGAAAACCACATACTGTATAGAAAATTCTGCTGCTAGTAGTGGAGTACATCTGGGAGTCCAATGTAAGAAGTAAGAGAATGTGATTCTTTCATTGTTCTATACTCTGGATTACTGTGTTCGCTAGAAACCATGTTTAATTATTTAAGGTACCACATCTGCATTGTTCAATACCTTGAATGTTCTATTGATTGCATTGTACAAAACCTCAATAAAATATAAATGTCAAATGTTTTACCTCTAGTTATAGAAATACATTAGATTTTATTGGTTTACTGAACATTGATGTGATATATTTTTTGATTACCCTATGCCGAATGCTAGTAACTAAAAAAGGGGTTCTGTCTTACTCAAGGCAAAGGCCGAACTATTCTTACAGATGTAGAATGGCTGAGTTTGTGAAACCAAAAAAGTTTTCCATCCGTCAAAACTCTTGTTTGTTTCACAGTTTGAAACAGAACTACAGCTACTGTAAATACCATCCCTGTAGGATGAGTTGCAGCTCTATGTGACTTGCATAACACCAATGGCAATTCAATACACCATCAGCCAGACATCACATTTGGGTGTGCCCCAGGAAAGACAACTATGTGTGCGGGGAAGGGGCCCTAGGGTCAGTGGGCCTAGCCATCTCTCATTGTATTAACAAAGCTGGCCCTTATGCTAAACCTGTATGCTCCTGGTAGTGCACTGTACATATGTCTTGTTTTAGCTCTACAATTTTCCTTGTTACATTTACACATAATTATGTTACATATAAATTTTTTTAAAGCGAATGTACCATCAGGAACATTCGCTTTGAGTGTTGCACATATATAGGAAGCCGGTGCCACGGTCCTTTTTTCGAACCACAGCCCGATTCCCTTACACGGCCCCGATCTATTCTCAGGCATCAGCTGGGGCCAGCCCCCCAGTGGGAGGAAAGCCCACGCCCTCTATGACGCAGCTTCATTGATTCTAATGGACCCGCATCATAGAGGGGAGGGGGTTTTCGTCACACTGGGGGCAGGCCGGCCCGCCAACAGTGCTTAAGCCCAGGCTGGTTTTCGGTAATAGATAATAAATAATAAATAGGTAAGAAACAAGACATATGTATAATGTGCTACCAGATGGTACATTTGCTTTAAAAATAATAATAATAAGTCATAATAATAATTTCTTTACATTTTATGTACAATTTAAATATATCTGTTTTAACATTTTTATGGACATGAGTGTCAAAATCATACATATATGAATATGCATAGTAGGCGGCGCCAAAACAGAGGGGTGCTTTGTGCGGTGTGAGACAGTCAGGGGTTTGCTGTTGGATGGGAGGTATTTTCCTCTCAGCTAGTCTTGCTCATAGAGATGCAGAGAGCTGTACTTAAGGACTGGACTGGATTTAATGGGCCATGCCAGGTTTTTAGGCATCATCCAAAAACTGTGCAAAAAGGCCAAGCCGGGACTGTATGCTTATTTGCTGAAGGTAATGCTGGATCTTTGTTCCACTTGTTTTTGCAGGGTGAATAAACACAGATTTGAACTGTGAACTGTCTGTTTTCCTCTGTCTGTGAAGGCTACCTTGCTATAGCTGAGCGAGTCCCCCACAGCGGCCCCGCTGCCCCTAGGGACCCGATTAGCATATTTGCTGTTATCAAACTGCTCCAAAACAGCGGGACCGACCAGCGCTGCAAACAAGAGGTACGCAGCTACAGGGGGATATCAGCATGTTTGTTTGCACAAACCTGTATATATTTTGCTTAGTCAAATTTTACATTATTACGTGAGATTTTTATTTATAGTAATCAGTTTCTGTTTATTTTTCATCCCAATGCCTTTGGATGTTGAGCGGTACCACTGTGCAGCAGCCATGTAATGCAGGGCAGTCAGGGAAGCAAGAAAATGAGTTCTCTAAATATAAGGTGTTAGTCAAAATTTGCACCCTTTTGCAGTCGTTTACCTTCTAACCTTTTATTTATACATTTCTTTTTACAGTACAGATCTGAGAGCAAGTGCACATCCCTTTCTGAGCCGGAATACTAGATTCTATTTCACTATATAGCTCTCTTCCCATGTAAAGGTTACAAGGATCACCAAAGATCACAGATAAGATTTTTAAGCCTTATACCATTTGTATTTGTATTCTTGGCTGCTTCCAGTCTGCGTTCAGATGAGTCACTATGAGGAGGAACCTTTGGGAAGGAAGAGGGAAAAAAAACAAAAAAAAAAACCTCTTCTAAAGTCTCTGCTGCATAGAGACGCTAAAGCAGACTGCAGCTGTTCTGCACGTCAGCTGAAAATCAAACAAACAAGGAAGGGGATTTGTTCAATTTACAGTAGGAATAGAAAATTAATTCAGAGATGACATTGGATTAAGGAGGCTTTTGCCGAGCTATGAAACTTTCTCTGTGTACATTTACTTTCACAACATGTCTTTTTGCTTTTAATTTGACATGAAATGAACAAGCTGAAAGCAACAAACTCCATTCTGAATTATTCCGAAAGGTCAGTGGCTGAAAAGGCTACGCTAAGGTGAACATTGTAGTGACAAAGAGGAAGGAAGTTTACAGGCATAGCGAAAAAAGTTTGCCCACTAGGGGGGAAAAAAAAGTATAGGAGGGCAGTTACACAATCTAGACCAAAAAAAAACTTGGAACATGGAGATTCTTCTTTTGCAGTAAAGGAAATATAGATAAAAACTGGTGCTAGAGAGATTTGTAATTTACTTCTATTAAAAAAAAATCTCAAGCCTTCCAGGACTTACTGCAGAGAATACAGCAGCTAATAAGTGGTATTCTTTCCAGTCTGGAGAGCAGGAGAGGTTTTCTATGGGGATTTGCTACTGCTCTGGACAGTTCCTGACATGGACAGAGGTGGCAGCAGAGCACACTGTGTCAGATTGGATAGAATACACCACTTCCTGCAGGACATACAGTAGCTGATAAGTACTTGTAGACTTGAGAATTTCTGGCTCCAGTTGATTTGAAAGATACATATAACAGATTCCGCTGCGGAATCTGTTGGCGCTATACAAATACATAAAATAAATAAAACTACTACTTTAAATATACAATACATGTCTATTCAGCCTCAAAATAGTTCACCGGGAAACCACCTGGAGGGCTATTAGTTAAGGTGGGCCCCCGCGCGGGGTGCTGCACCTGGCTTTTTAACTACATGTCTTCCTAATGCTCCTTGTGACTGTATGCCTTGTATGCCTCTGACCACAAAAGGCCCCTCTCTGCCCTACCCTTTACCCATCAAGCAAGAAGAGAGAGGACACTCCAGTGGAATGAGCAGCATTTATTTTTTTATTACAGAGGGGTGGATGTATATATGGGGGTGGGGGATACTATCTCCTGAGGTAGGGAACTAACAGGGGGATTACCTACAGAGGTATGCCTACTATTGAGGAATATTACTTATTGGAAGGAATACTATCTTCTGGGGTGGGTAACTACCAGGGTGGGATTACCAACAAAGCAATATCTAAGATGGGGCACACTTTCAGGGGGCTATCTAACAGGTGTATTACCTACAAGAGCTTGTTTTCTCTTGTAGGATACTGCTCTTTTGAGGCTGGTTAACTATCAGGAGGGATTATCAACAGAGGGATTCCTACATGAATACTACCTGGGGGAGGATTAACTACCAGGGAAATTACCCACAGGGGGTTCCCTACATGGGACGTAATACCTACTAGGGTGGGATTACTAACAAGGGGGGTGTCTACATACCAGGGATACACTACCTGGTAGGGATGCCTACCTACTATATGGATGCACAGAGGGGCCTTATCTACCATATGAAGACATAGATGGGGGGTTTTCTTTTAAGTGAGAGCATAAGGAGGACCCAAGAATTATTTGTGGCTCCTAAATGAGCCTAAATTCTACACGGGGATACAAAATGAGCATTGGCACAGTGTGGAACAATACAGATGGGGAGTTTGTATGGACATTAGGATGGAATGGGGGCTAAGAGTGTATAATATATGTCTGTGGTTTTAGAATTTAGCTTCATTCACTTCAATGGAAGTAAGGTGTAAAACCACACCTAAATTGAGGCTAAGAGGAGTGCTGTTCTGGAAAAAAGTGGCCATGGTTTTGTAAGTTTTGATTATCCCAGGGATACATCAGCCAGGACTCTTACAATCCTACAACGTCCGTTAGCTTCTTGAGAACATTGGATGTAAAGGACACCGGAGGACCGGAGCAGCAGAATACAGGTAGCAGCCAGTTAGGAAAGTGTATCTTTCCCCTCTCTTGGCATTCCCAAAAGAGGGGTCCGAGCCAGAGTACTTCTTTAAGCCAATTTTGGCATTCTCCGTAATGACGCTTCTCCAGATAAAATGAATGTATAACTGGTGTATTGGCATGCTGTAGATAACCAAGTCTTTTATGTTCATTATTACATTGCTGTGTATGAAAGGAGAAGGAACTGTTTGGATTCTCATTTTAATCTCTGCTATCATTCTCCTGGCCAGGCCAGTAATACTTTAATGACTTATTTGCTTTATTCATTATTGTAATCTTTTTAGTGTATTATAGGTCACACTGACTGTCCTACATAATGGAGGTCAGTCTAAACTAAAGACACCTTTTTTCTATATACTACTGTATATGTATTATGCATTAGGTTACAGGACATTTCCAATTAGCTGTAGATTTATAAATTAAGAAAATCACTTTAAAGCACTGTAAGAATTTTTAGTATAAATTTAAAGGGGTATTCCAATATCAATTAATACAATTAAACTTGTAGGGCAAATGAACATGACCCACTTTCATAACAAAAGTGAGAAAAATGCAATGTGCAGAAATGAAATTTTAATACATCTCTTGATATTTACTCCTTAGAGCTCCAATTGAATTACAATGCTCTCAGAGTCAAGCAGTGGTAACCAGAAACACATGGCACAGAGCTCAGATTAGCAATGGGTGGGGGTCACCAATAAAAACATCTGACTTGCCAATATGACATGTAAAAAAAAAAAAAGCTTATTACCTTTAAAAGACAGGTATCCTTTAAAGCAGTGCTTCTCCCCCAGTCCTCATGGCCTCCAACAAGCTTTGAATTTCACAGGTAAAATTATACTAAGTGCATCAGGTATTATTGTTCTTTGTACTGGATCCTCAAAACATGACCTGTTGGTGGGCCATGAGGACTGTAATTGAGAAGCACTGCTTGAGGCTGGGTTCACACTATGTATGACACCGACACGGCCGTGTGACGGAACGGCTTGTGTCAGTGAAGTTCATCCCAGCCAACACTGCAATTCCAGACAGATAAACTTCTTTTTTTTTATTTGGCATGTGGGCGCATTTGGTATTGCCCGCATTCCAATTTCCCATAGTCGCACTTTACATTGTCCGCACAGTTTTGTGCAACCTTTACTCAATGAATAGTGGCCACACAAAACCGACATGTCAGTTTTTTGGTGCGGCCCAAGGAACCCCAGTGTATACACTCTGGCCTGGATTCCATACAAGTCGTTGCAATGTGTTTATTCAATTAACAACAGCAGGTTTTGCAATGACTGTTAATTGAATATATGAGGTGTATACGCTTCGGCCGGGATCCCATAGAATAGGCAGTGTTCCACACCATACAAAGTACAGCCATGGGCAACAACGGGCGTACTTTTACACTGTGTGAACATAACCTAAAACATAGTTTTACATACTTAGATCCAGGTCCAGTCTCCTGAAGGCAGCTTTTTAGCCTTCTGCTTGTTGAAATAAAGAAATTAAACCCAGGAAGGCCCGTTCATTTACGCTCACAGAGAAAGCATCAATCATGTGATTGATGGACACATTGAGCTGTGACAATCTGTACTGGCCAGGACTTCATGTATTTAGTCTATTTTTAACCAGCACAACACTTAAAGCTGCATTCAGGAGACTATTAGATAAGTATGGCTTTGTTATGAAGCATAATAACTAGGAAAAAAAGAGAATTAAAAAGGTATTCCAGGAGAAAAAAAAAAATAATAACACTTTTCCTGTATCCACATGATATGGGAAAAGTAGAATATCATGGAGGTTCCGATCTCTGTATCCCCCGCCGATCCCTGTATCGGGCCCCGCCAGCTCGTTTATGAATAGAGCTGCGGGTATGGCGCGTTGCCTGCCGCTCTTTTCATTCCTAAGTGAATTTTTCCTGAAATACCCATTTATTGTAAATTGAAAACAAATTGCTCTATTCCCAGGCTTATAACGCTTTTATTTTTTGGTCTATGGGGCTGTGTGAGGTGTAATTTTTGATGCCATCACCTTTACTTTCTTTTGGAACCTAGATTACATATACAGTATGCAACTTTTTGTGTATTTGATGCGACCAAAAATGCGCAATTTTGCACTTTGAAATTTTTTTGCGCTTACATTGTTCACCGTGTGAGATCAGGAATATGATAATTTAATAGTTTGGGTGATTACACACGCGGCGATACAAAACATGTTTGTTTATAAAATGTGAAAAGAGGGTGACTTGGGACTTTTATTAGGGGAGGGGATTTTCATTATTTATTTTTTGACACTTGAAGTCCCCCTGGGAGACTTCTATATACACAGCATTGATCTCTTATTGTATAATGCTGTGTATATAAATAGCACCGATCCATTAGATCTGCTGGAGCCCAGAGCAATGTATTGCCAAGCAGAATCAGATGCGACCCACTAGACACCAGGAATTGTTCTTTCAGTGTATTTAAGTGTAGCGGGTTTGACAGCTGCATTTAAATGCTTAATTAGCCGACACAGCGACGGGACAGATAGTAGCTCTGCTCTGAATACCGCCACTCCCGGCGCGACCCCTCTCTGAACCCCACTTGCACCAGGTATGTCATGGGTTGCGAAGGTTAAAAAAACTCTGTAGTTTATAGGAAGCAGCATTTTGCTGTATTAACCCCTTAGCGACCCATGACGTATCTGATACTTCATGGTGCCGCAGGGGGTGTTCAGAGTGGTGCTGATCCCGGCTGACATGTGCAGCCGGGCAGTGCCTCTATTAGCCGGCGCGGGTCCCGTTGCCATGCCGGATAATTAAGCCTCTAAGTTCAGCTGTCAAACCTGACAGCTGCACTTAGAGGCTTTGATCCGTGCATCCCTGGTGTCTAGTGGGACAGATCTCCCCCCCGCAATGCGATCGCGGGGGGCGGGATCCGTTCTTCTGCCCATGCCGGGCCTCAGCGTCGGAATGACGCTGATTCCGCCTCGGCAATAGATTGCTATGGCCTGCAGCAGGCCATAGCAATCTATCACCGATCTGATCGATCTTTGCTGTGTATATACACAGTATTGATCTCTATGAAAGATCAGTGCTGTGTATATACAAGTCACCCAGGGGGGCTTCTAGTTAAAGTAAAAATGTTTTTTTATTAATAAAAAAATCTCCTCCTCTATTAAAAGTCCAAATCACCCTCCTTTTCCCATTTTATAAATATAAATAAATAAATAAATAAACAAATAAATAAACATATTTAGTATCGCCGCATGTGTAATCGCCCAATTAATTAATCACATTGCTGATCTCGCACGGTAAAAAGTGCTAAATTGTGCATTTTTGGTTGCATCAAATCCAGAAAAAATGTAATATAAAGTGATCAAAAAGTTGCATATGCGCAATCAAGCTACCGATAGAAAGTACATGTCATGGCGCAAAAAATGAAATCTCACACCGCCCATAGTCCAAAGGATAAAAGCGCTATAAGCCTGGGAAGGGAGCGATTTTAAGGAACATATATTTGTTAACAATGGTTTGAATTTTTTACAGGCCAACAGATACAATGAAAGTTATACATGTTATATATCGTTGTAATCGTAACGACTTGAGGAACATGCATAACAAGTCATAGGGGCGAATGGCGTAAATTTAAAACTCCCCGAAATCAAAACAAATTCCTTTTTTTTTTTCAATTTGACAGAGCAAATGATTTTTTTCTGGTTTCGCAGCATATGTTATGGAAAAATAATGCCTGTCATTGCAAAGTACAATTGGTTTCGCAAATAATAAGAGCTCATGTGGGTCTCTAGGTGAAAAAATGCAAGCGCTATGGCCTTTTAAACAAAGTGGAAAAAGCAAAAGTGCAAAAACGATAATTGGCTTTGACCTTAAGGGGTTAAGGTAGTGGTAAGTCATGTACTTTACCAATATCTAATAATTTACTGAAACTTTAGCCCATGCTTTCCTAACCACAAATGGCGGCTGATCTGGGTAAATAATATTTTATAGTGTTCAGGGTCTTTAGGTCAGACAATGTACAGATGACATTACTGTTTATATTTGTGTATGGTAACTTTGCCTTATTCTTATTCTTTCCCGATCGGTTAAATAATCAAGCTTTAATTTTCTTTGACAGCTAAAATTTTGATCCAGGCTTTGCCTGCAATATTCATTTGGCTTGTATCTCCACATTATCTCATTGATTTTGTTTCCTGCGGATCTATAGTGAATTTGCATGTTTTATGTCACAATCATGAATTGTAAATTAATTTCTAATGAGGCCACACTCAGCCTATTACATTCTCATTTGATTCCTTTGAGCAATGACTTCAGGAGACACAATATTGTCTAACGACAAGTATAGTCTGGACAACAAAGCCGAATATACTGCGCATAGTAATACATCTGCATAAAATGTGGAGAAAATAAACCTATGGATAGTTGGAAGTGTAATTGAGGTGTCATCATTTTGTAGGTATTTGTATTTCTTAGTTTTAGCTGTAATAACCTGTGAGTGGTATATACATAATACCATCCTCACAGCTTTAGGCTATGTTCACACTGCGTATGTTTCCGGCCGCAGTGCGAACCGCGAATATACGCACGTAGTTTTGAGGTTGATGTGTTTGCTTGAAAGTATGTGATATACGCCCGCACAATGCACACTACGTATGAGCTTACGGACGGATGGTATGCGCCGTGAAAAATGAACAAGATCATTGTTTGAGGACGGAAATGTTGAAACTCACGGCCGTGGATTTCCATGCGGTCCCATACGGAGTACTTATTTCAGCCAAATTGAACTTGATTTTTAGATCCAAAAGGTTCTGTGTGGTTTACGGGGCTGGGCGAAGATTTCCAAGTAAATGACCTGCCTCAGATTGCTTCGAAACAAGCTAGGGAAGCATAACTGTACTACGGGCGTATGTTCGCGTTTCGTACGCATCCGGGCGCATGTCTACTTTTCCCACACCCGTAGTTTCAGCCGCACATGTACGGCGGTGTATGAAATGTGGCCGGACTCATACGCAGTGTGAACATAGCCTAAAGGGGTATTCCCGCCAAGAGCTAAAAAAGGAAATGCTCCCAAACCTAGCTGGTCTTACTCACAAAGTCCCCCTGAGTATTTTGAGCCATCTCCCGTCTTTATAGCTGCTGCCATTCCTGGGTAAAAAGTTTTTCTAAAGTCCGCCCTATATCCAAGATGGCGCCAGCCAGGAAACTACATTGCCCATCATGCATTGCTTCTCCCTGATTGGTCTGTTTGTACCCGTCCCCTTAGCTTTTATCACTGGTCATCACTACATTGCACAGGAAACACAGTGATCAAGGGGGGCCCACACAGTGATCAATCACACAGTTTGGGAGACCAAGGGGAGCTGTGAGAGAGAGGGGGTGGGGGGTTGCTCTCAGCACAGAGCAGAAACTAACCTGCAGCAGAGACTGGGGGTCTGCTATGAGAGACCGGGGGGGCGCTATGATAGACACCTGGGGGTGCCACTATGAGAGACCGGGGGGGGGGCGCTATGAGAGACACCTGGGGGTGCCACCATGAGAGACCTGGGGAGCCGCCGCTACTGTATGAGAGACCTGGGGGGGGTTCCGCTATAAGAGACCAGGGAGGGATGCTGTCATACCAGAAGAGCCTACTGCTGCAGATGCCTCCTCCTCCCTCACTGTGTGTCCCTTGTCGCCTGCTGCCACCGCTGCTGGTGTTTTCTTCTCCCTTACTGTGTCCCATGTTGCCGCCGCCGATGATGTCTCCTCCTCCCTCACTGAGGCAAAGTTCGTAACAAATCTGGGTTCGTGAAGTTCGGTTTGCTCGTCTTTAATGACATGAAAAATCCAAAAAATAAAATTTTAGGGGAAATATACAGCTATATTTAACATAGTCATGTAATATTTTTATTTCACACTTGTCAATATTTCCACTCTCAAAATATCTATTTTGGCTGCCAATCTCTTAATGCTTTCACGCATATATTTCCAAATCTTTTGCTTTAACATTTGCTTTGTTTCAATTGTGCTTCCTTGATTCTCCCATATTTAAATAACACATATTTAAATAACACCATTGGCTTATCTTAGCAAACCTTATGGTCTGCACATCAACCACAGCAAAAAATGAAGAAGTAATGGGCCTTTATCATTAGCACTCAGCTGACAAATGCAAATAAAAATATAATAAAAAAGATGTAGTCTTCTAGAAAAAAAAAAGGAGATTGATGAAAACCTGTGACAGCTGACAAGTCCACACATTGCTGTTACGCAGCCCATGGTTCATCACTAAAAGGAGAAAAAAAAAGTAGCTGAATTTAGGGTCCCCTAAATAGGGTCCCCTAACCGCATTATATTTGCATTCAAGTGGTAATTTATAGTAGATTTTTATTTTCTATTTATCAACATTATCTAAATATATATTTTTTTCTGTTCACATTTCGCAGTTTATATAATGTGTGTAGCCTAAGGGCCCTATTATACGGAGAGATAAACGTCCGTTTATCGCTATGTGAAATAGAGACTACAACTAGCCAATGAAATGTTCAGCGGCTGATTGTTGGTTCAGGTTTGGACCTAAAATCGTCAGGCCCTGACTGTGCATCACTCTGTAATAGCGATGCGTGGCAATCGGCTGATGATTGCCCAAACACCTGATAACTTACCTCTCCCTGTTCTCGGTCTTCTCTCCTGTGCTCTGCAGCTTCCTGGTCCAGGTGGCTGCAGCGTTTGAGCTGCCATTCAGCTGACAGGTCGCTCAGCCAATCACAGGCCATGGCGGTCCCAGTCTGTGATTAGCTGAGTGGCCTGTCAGATGACAGATTGCTCAGATGCTGCAGCTGTCGGCACTGGAAAGGTGCGGAGCACAGGAGAGAAGACCGCGAGTAGGGAGAGGTAATGTATCCGGTGTTTTGGAAAGGGCTGCATGGACATCACTAACAATGTCCATGCCATCCTTACTGCCCGGTTCTTGGGCTGTCTTAAAGGCCAAGTAAATGAGAACCGATCTAGCAGATTGGCGCTCATTTACTTAAATGATCAGGCTATAGTTGGCCCATGTAGTAGGGCCCTGAGGGTCCTTGTACTTGAAGAGATCTCTTGGTTGGGAAAGGCTTCAAACGAGTGCTGAGGCACTTGTTTGCTGCGCCTACGCGGCTTGAGAAATGATCATCTCTGCAGCGTTGGAAATTGAGCTCACAGATATGTATATATGTGGGCTTTCAGTTTCCAGATCACAATGTCACGACTCAGGTCACACAGAGATGCAGAAGAGACACGGACAGTGTACCCTAAGCTCAGCCCCGCCCTGCCTACTTGCGCTGCCATAAAATGGCAGCCGGCAACTGGGCGGCGTTCCCCGGCCTGGATACGTGAAACAAAAGACAAGACAAACAAACAAACACAATAAGAATAGTCAGCAATCCGGGTCATGACGGTCAGGCAGCAAAAGTACAAAATAAGGATCCAAAGGTGTAGTCAAACAGGCAATAAGGTCAGGGGCAGGCAGCAAGCAAGGTCAAAGATACAAAGCAGGAGTAAGGAGATACAAAGAAACAGAACACACGAGCAGGCAGAGACTAACTCAATAACTGGCCAGGCACAGGTAGAAAAAGATTTTAAATACGAGACCAGGAACCCAGTCCAGAAGGTGATTGGAGGAAGCAGCTGTCAATCACAGAGGCAAAACCAGGTAACCATTACCTGACCAGAGAAAACTAGCAGAACAGACACGGGTGGGGCAGGGAAATCAATTAGCAGAACAGAAAGCATAAGACTGGCACAAACAAAGGCAAACAAAACACAGAATAGGTGGAAGGTCATGGCAAAAGTGCAGTCTTGGTCGTACCTTATGCACCAAGGACTGTGCCAAAGTTGCATTCATAACACACAAGCAGTGCATACATTCCGCAGACAGCCCCAGGCTGTCCAGGCTGCCCAGGCTGATATGGCTTCCTACAGGTTCTAGGATGAATCAGGGTATTTCTCATAGAAATCCCCTAGGGGAATTACAAATAGATGTAAAGAAAAATTAATTTAAAAAATATATATTTAAAAAATTCCTTACCATACGAAAAGTTTAAATCATGCCGCTTTGAATTGTTAAGACACACGTGCTTTGTTTGGACAAGTGATGGTGTAACGGTCTAGTCTGGGTTGGAGCCCAATAGCAATAGCAACACTGGATGGAGACAAAAGTACAAGAGACTAACCTTGGTCAGTGGTCAGTTGGAGGTCGGTACACAGGTTGAAGTAAAGTGGTGGAGACAAGCATGGTCAGCAGTCAGCCAGAAGTCAATACACAGGTAGCAGCTATTTGTTTGGAGGTTTATACAGAAGCGTAGTCAGATACTTAGCAAGAGCTCGGTGCACAGAGAGCAGCAATATAGTTGGAGGATAAGGCAGAATCGTAGTCAGATAACTAGCCAGAGTTCGGTAAACAGGTAAGTTATAACAACAGCAGAGGCAGGAGTAGCTTGATTAACCCCTTAACGACATCGGGCGTAAATTTACGCCCTGATGCCGGTAAGGGAGTTCAGAGCGGGGCCGCGCGGCGGCCCCGCTCTGAACCGCGCCGGTCCCGGGTGCCGCGTGTAGCCCGGGACCGTAGGTATTAGCGGGCACGGTCCGATCGCCGTGCCCGCTAATACAGTAATCGGATGCAGCTGTCAAAGTTGACAGCTGCATCCGATTACCGGACGCAGCGTCATCCCTGGTGTCTAGTGGGGAGATCGCTCCTCCGGGATGTTATCCCGGAGGAGCGATCTCCGCAAATGAAGCCGGCCGGGGACCGCTCCAAGATGGCGCCGTCCCCGGCTCGGCACTCGTTTACTTCCGGCTGCAGCAGCCGGAAGTAAACGAGTGCCTATCTCATGGATCTCTGCAGCATAGATATGCTGCAGAGATCTCAATGAGAGATCAAAGCACTTATACTAGAAGTCCCCCAGGGGGGCTTCTAGTCTAAGTGTAAAAGTAAAAAAAAAAGTGTTGTTAATAGTAAAAATCCCCCTCCCCTAATAAAAGTCTGAATCACCCCCCTTTTCCCAGGTTATAAATAAAAGTAAATAAATAAATACATAAACAAACATGTTTGCTATCGCCGCGTGCGTAATCGCCCAAACTATTAATTAATCACATTCCTGATCTCGCACGGTAAATGGCGTCAGCGCAAAAAAATCCCAAAGTGCAAAATTGCGCATTTTTGGTCGCATCAAATCCAGAAAAATTGTAATAAAAAGCGATCAAAAAGTCGTATATGCGCAATCAAGGTACCGATAGAAAGAACACATCATGGCGCAAAAAATGACACCTCGCACAGCCCCATAAACCAAAGGATAAAAGCGCTATAAGCCTGGGAATGGAGCGATTTTAAGTGTTGTATATTTGTTGACAATGGTTTAAATTTTTTACAGGCCATCAGATACAATATAAGTTATACATGTTACATATCGTTTTAATCGTAACGACTTGAGGAACATATATAACAAGTCAGTTTTACCCCAGGGCGAATGGCGTAAAAACACATTTCCCCCAAATAAACAAAATGCGTTTTTTTTTTCAATTTCACCACACTTTAAATTTTTTTCTGGTTTCGCAGTGTACTTTATGGAAAAATTCAGCCTGTCATTGCAAAGTACAATTAGTGACACAAAAAATAAGGGCTCATGTGGGTCTCTAGGTGGAAAAATGCAAGTGCTATGGCCTTTTATGCACAAGGAGGAAAAACCGAAAACGCAAAAATCGAAATTTGCTCTGTCCTTAAAGGGTTAAGGGCAAAAGCACAATAATCTCACAAGGAGAAAGTGGAAAGGCTGGAGGGTGGGTTTATTTAGGAAGTCCAGGGGTGGAGCCAATTAAGGATTCAAGACTGGAAACTAAAGAGACATGATCTTAACCAATATATTCAGAACTGCAGCTGTCCGGCAAGGTTCAGTGGCTCAGTGAGTAGAGCTGCAGCCTGGAGTGCCGGAGTCACTAGGCTTAAATCCTGACAGATGTTTAGGACAAATACTACCCAGGGGCATTCCTAATGAAAAAGAAGGTGAGGAGGAAGAAAGGAGTGGCGTCACAGGCATAGGGCACAAACACTCTATGCCACGACACATTGACTCTGCTGCTGCAGATTAAAAGGTCATTTTTTAACATAACCAAGGCACCGGGCACATCTTAAAGTGACTGTACCACCAGGCTCAGGCTGAAGCATTGGAGGCGGGATCAGCAATCTGTATATATACGTTCCTATTGCACATGCCCCGTGCAGTAGGAATGTACATATACGTTCCTGACTTGAGGGGGCTTTGTGATGAGAACGGGATCGCTGCAGGGATAGCGATCCCGCTCTCATCTGACTGCAGCCCTGGAGGTAATGAGAGTCAGCTGCGATCCTGCAGCTGACCCCCATTAACCCCTTAGTGACCGCCGAAACGGCGGTCACTAATGGGACGGTGCCGCCGCTATATTTCATCTCCCCCCACCGTGAATCCACGGTGGGGGGAGATGAAATAAGTAAAATCAGACCCCAGACCAGCCCCCCTAGTGCCCCGATCACTATCCCCTCTCCCCGCGGCGGCCATCAGATCCAAGAGTATATCTGTTCACAGTGATCGTGTTGTAAAAATGAATGAAAACCCCATGCTCTCTGCCACCGGAGGTAGCGGAGAGAATGGGGCAGTCATCGGGACCCCCCCTGTGGGGTCCCGGTACAAGCGATCAGCGGTATATACTATATACTGCTGATCGCTTGTGCCATGTGCTCCAGGCACTTTTTATCCCGTCACCATGAATAATTGGTGACAGGGGATAAAAAGTGATGTCCCCCCACCGCCCAAGCAGAGAATTTCAAAGTTCATAAAATGCTAATTTTTTTTAAATTTTCTTGATATTTTGATGTTTTTCACAAAAAAACACACAAAGTAGTGACCAAATTTTGCCACTAATATAAAGTGCCATATGTGACGAAAAAAAAATCTCAGAATCGCTAGCATACGTTAAAGCATCACTGAGCTATAAGAGCATAAAGTGAGACAGGTCAGATTTTGAAAAATGAGCCTGGTCTTTTAGGTGCAAATAGGCTTGGTCTTGAAGGGGTTAAAAGACACATCCGGAATGGTATGGGGGGTGGGGAGAATACAATATCACTTTAAGGGGTTAAGCTATCCTTCAATGAGATTTTTTTTTTAAACTATGTTCTGCAATACTATGCTGTTTTCTGCACTGCTCAAACTAAAATCCTTCTTCACTGTGCCCGTACTCTGCACTGAAGACTTTCATATTTGTGGCCAGTCTTCTCCTTGCTAATCATTTGTCTTCATTTAGTTTTATTCCTTGTTTTGATAAGACTAAAGTGCCTGAATTAGAAATGCCAACTGTTTACCACCTGTACATTAACGGCTTCTCACAGCTGTTGGAAATAAATTAAAAGAATCCAGCAGCTCATTACCATGCTATTCAATGAACCATTCACTTATAATCCTGGTTTTGTTGTAGAAAATGTCTTTTTGTCTGCTGAAAGTAAACTGTTAACTTTTTTTATTTCTTGAGAAAAATAATGCTCATATTTAGATTGAATGACAAGGTTTAAAAACCTTATCAAAATGGAAACAATATATCTAAGTAACTGTCTCTGAGGACATCATGCTTATTCTGTATGTGGACAGAATAAAAAAAAATAAAAAAAATAAATAAAAGGTAACCTTCTAAGTTGTCTGCTCTAAAATTCACATATATATATATATATAACAGCCTCAGTCAGTCACTGATTGGCTGATTGGCTCAGACAATAAGTTTCTGACTAGGACGGGATGGCACTGCAGCCAGTGATTTGCTGAGAAGGCTGTCACTCTTATCTGGAGAGTGACAGCCCCCTAAGCCAATCACAGGCTGCGGTGTTGTCCTTTTTAAGTCAGTCAGTCGCTCAGCCAATCAGTTACTAAGATGGGAAAGTACTGCAGCAGGCTGGAGGAGGCCGAAGAACAGAAGACAGCGGGGGAATGCAGATGGGTAAGTGTCGTAACTGCACAAAAACAGCAAAACAATGGATTAGCTGTTTTAGTGCAGTATGTTCAGATTCGCTTGCCAAAGTTTGGCGAAGCAATTTTTCTTTTGTCCGCTTGATTTATCTCTACATATTCTATTTGGCATTTATTCATTTATTTATTGTCATTGTTAAAAAACAAACATTGCATAAATAAGTACAAAATCTAACAAAAATTATCTTTCTGGTTATCAAGCATCTAACCCCCCTTAGACTTCCACTCTAAAAAAATAAATTAAAAAAATCGGCTTAGCACCATCAATATTTAAGTGTTATATGTCCTATACCTCAGAACATCCCAAGCAATACAAGTCTATGGAGGAAGACAGGAGAAGGGGTGGCTGGACAAACACAAGGATTGAGAGAGAAAGAGAACTTTATAAGTAGAAATGAGCAAATAGTGAAGTATTCAAAAATTCTAAATTCAATTCTAAAAGCCCCCGAAATTCGACTATTCGATCGAATATCAAATTCCATTATAGTCTATGGAAGAAAAATACTCGGGACTTGGAAATCAATATTCGACCACTTGGAGGTCACCAAGTCCAATGACACTTCAGGAAATTATGCCTAAACCTCTGGAATACACCTGGGACAGCAGGGGAAGAATGCCTGAGTACATATATTACACCCAAGTCGCAGTATTATGCCAGTATCCCAGCCTGTCTACAATACACTCCAAAAACTGCTATGTATACTTCTTTCCTCTACATAAGAGTGGACAGAAAGCCAAATATTAAGCAAAAGAAACTTTATTATGAACCTCTTTAAATCAAGTTGCCTATGACAACCACAGATGGCATAGAAAAGGGGGGAATTAAACAGCACCCACCGCTAACTGTCATTGTGTATGTATTTGTGTGATATGGTGAGCCCTCCAAAAATTACTTCAAATTCTTTATAGGACGCATAGTGTGCACATCATTAGTACCAAGATAATAGTTTTTATGGCACACTCACAGTATACAGCTGTATACCCTATCTCTACAGTAGATACACTACAGCCTATTGCTGACACTGCACTGCCTGCCTGTCTGAACACACTGTCAAAACAGCTTCCAAATCTCTGCTTTCTATACTTTTAGCCCTAACAAGGGCTTTTGGGGGTCCCTTCCTACCTATAGTAACTTAATCTAAAAGCTTTCTCTCCCTGGTATACAGTCTCTCCCTCTCTAGCTCCCTCTATAGCTTTTTTTTTAAAGTCCTGCCTATTCCTAGTGACTGACCCTTCCCCCCCCCCCCCTACCGCATGTTAATTGGCTGAAAAAAGCACCAGGGGGGTAAGTGAGAGGGCCAATCGAATTTTAACTGCGTTCTCAATCAAAAATTCAATTGAAAACGAATATTTTGAATAGTGTAGTATTCGATCGAATAGCTATACTACTCGCTCATCACTATTTATAAGTAAGAAATCTCACCCCAATATTTTACACATTTTTTTAGACTGCTCATTACAGCAGAGACAGAGATGTGCATGAGGTCCTCCTCTGTGTGTGAAGACACCGTAAAGGTTAGGCTTCACCCACCAGCTCAGTGAGAACTGAAAATTACTGATTTTGCTTGCAAAGCAGAAATTTACAGAAAAAAAGTCATATACAAGATAAATAATATGCTGCTCCTTATGCAAAAACAGAAACCTAGAAGACTGTAAGTGGAAAAAGACCACTGGGTCCATCTAGCCTGCCCTTTAGTACTTCCTTTCTTATTATCTTAGGAAAGGTATATGTTTATCCCAGGCAGGTTTACATTCTGTTATTGTAGATTTACCTACCACATCTGCTGGAAGTTTGTCCCAAGCATCTACTACTCTTTCAGTAAAGTAAAATTTTCTCATGATACTTCTGATCTTTCCCCCAACTTACCTCTCACTGTGTAATCTTGTTCTTGAGTTCAGTTGTATTTTTTTTTTTTTTAATTAAAGGAGAAGTCCAGCCAAAACTATTTTTTAATATGTTATTACTTACGGAAAGTTAGACAACTTTCTAATGTACATTAATTATGGGAAATGCACATATAGGGCTATTTCCCTTAATTTAGTAGATCAGGGAGATTTCAGATTCTCTAAAAAAAAGTGACGCCACGTACCGGGGGTGTAATTACAATGGAGTGTCCAGCAGGGGCTCCCCCTGCGCGGCATCAGCATCAGCATCAGTAACCAAGCTACTACTCTCCCATCACCTGCTCATGCTATGAGCAGTTGATGAGAGTAGTAGTTGAGTGTAGTCCAGAGCAGCGGGGGCGGGCTTACTGTGTTGTACTTATTAGGGATGGTCCGAATCTGCCGAGGTTTGGGTTCGTATGATCCGCCCGCTCCACGACAGCGGGAATCATTACTGAGGGGGTTCGCACGAACCCAAACCGAACTCGGTTCGGACCATCCCTAGTACTGATTGATTTACATTTATGGAATACTTTGGGGAGCAAGGACACTTGCTACCCAAAGTATTCCATAAGTGTATTCAATCAAAAACACTGTACTGTATATTCCATTTACACACACATCCATTGTAATTCCAATGGAGTGTCCAGCAGGGGCGAACTATATATAGAAGTCAATGGCATTACACCCCCGGTTCGTGACGTCACTTTTTTTTAGAGAATCTGAAGTCTCCCTGATCTACTAAATTGAGGGAAATAGCCCTATATGTGCATTTCCCATAATTAATGTACATTAGAAATTTGTCTAACTTTCCGTAATTAAAAACATATTAAAAAATAGTTTTGGCCGGAGTCCAGGAAGAAGAAGCAGGAGGGGGGAGCAGAGGGGGATGATAGCTGCACAGTGATGAGCGGCTCCCCCTGCGCGGCATCAGCATCAGCGGTGGCAATCTCATTGCAATATAACCCAGCTACTACTCTCTCATCACCTACTCATGCTATGAGCAGGTGATGAGAGTAGTAGTTGAGTGTAGTCCAGAGTGGCGGCAGCAATTCGGCGGGCTTACTGTGATGTACTGATTGATTACATTTATGGAATACTTTGGGGAGCAAGGACACTTGCTCCCCAAAGTATTCCATAAATGTATTCAATCAAAAACACTGTATATTCCATTTACACACACATTCATTGCAATTCCAATGGAGGGTCCAGCAGGGGCGAACTATATATAGAAGTCAATGCTACTCATTGACTTCTATATATAGTGCGCCCCTGCTGGACACTCCATTGGAATTACACCCCTGGTTCGTGACGTTATTTTTTTTGTTTAGAGAATCTGAAGTCTCCCCGATCTACTAAATTAAGGGAAATAGCCCTATATGTGTATTTCCCATAATTAATGTACATTAGAAATTTGTCTAACTTTCCATAAGTAATAACGTATAAAAAAATAGTTTTGACCGGAGTTGTCTTTTAAACCTTCCCTTCTGAACCTTATTCAGTCCTTTGACATATTTTTTTTTTAACATCTTTATTTATTTAACATATAGGTTATGATTATGCCCCTGCCTTTTTCCCTTTTTTCTCCAGAATATACAGATTTAAATCCTTAACCTCTTAAGGACATAATCCTCATTAGCACTTCAAATCGGGGCCACGCGGCGACCCCGCTTTAAAGCGCCACTGTCCCGGGTGCCGCGTGTAGCCCGGGACCGCCGCTATTAGCGGGCACGGTCTGATCGACGTTGTCCCGGAGGAGCGATCTCCCTGTCTGATGCCGGCCAGGGACTCGTCCAAGATGGCGCTGTCCCCGGCTCGGCACTCGTTTGTTTCCGGCTGCAGCAGCCGAAAGCAAACGAGTGCCGATCTCATTGATCTTTGCTGTATATCTATACAGCAAAGATCTCAATGAGAGATCAAAGTATATATACTAGAAGTCCCCCAGGGGGGCTTCTAGTATATGTGTAAAAAAAAAAAAAAAAAAAATGTTGTTTATAGTAAAAAGCCCCCTCCCCTAATAAAAGTCTGAATCACCCCCCTTTTCCCAGGTTTTAAATAAAAGTAAACAAATAAATAAACATGTTTGGTATCGCCGCATGCGTAATCGCCCGAACTATAAATTAATCACATTCCTGATCTCGCACAGTAAACGGCGTCAGCGCAAAGAAATCCCAAAGTACAAAATTGCGCATTTTTGGTCGCATCAAATCCAGAAAAAATGTAATAAAAAGCGATCAAAAAGTTGTATATGCGCAATCAAGGTACCGATAGAAAGAACACATCATGGCGCAAAAAATGACATCTGACACAGCCCCATAGACCCAAGAATAAAAGCGTTATAAGCCTGGGAATGGAGCGATTTTAAGGAACGTATATTTGTTAACAATGGTTTGAATTTTTTATAGGCCATCAGATACAATATAAGTTATACATGTTGTGTATCGTTTTAATCGTAACGACTTGAGGAACATGCATAACAAGTCAGTTTTACCCCAGGGTGAATGGCGTAAAAACACAGTTCCCCCAAATAAAAGAAATGCATTTTTTTTTTTCAATTTCACCACACATAGAATTTTTTTCTGGTTTCGTAGTGTACCAAATGCAAAAATTCAGCCTGTCATTGCAAAGTACAATTAGTGACGCAAAAAATAAGGGCTCATATGGGTTTCTAGGTGGAAAAATGCAAGTGCTATGGCCTTTTAAACACAAGGAGGAAAAACCAAAAACGCAAAAACGAAAATGGGCCCCGTCCTTAAAGGGTTAAAGGGGAACTTCAGTATTTTTTTTTTTTTATCAACTGGTGTCAGAAATTTATGTTGATTTGCAAATTACTGCTATTTGAAAGTCTCAAGCCTTCCAGTGCTTATAAGCCTCTGTATGCCCTCCAGCAAGTGATTTTTTTTCTTTCCAGTCTGACACAGTGCTCTCTGCTGCCACTTCTGACTGTGACAGGAAATGTCTGGAGCATGAGCCATTTTCTTAGGGGATTTGCTACTACTTTAGACAGTTCCCACCACTGACAGCGGTGGCAGTAGTGAGCACCATATCAAACTGGAAAGAATACATCACTTCCTACAGGATATACAGCAGCTGATAAGTATTGGAAGACTTGACATTTTTAAATAGAAGTAAATTACAAATCTGTATAACTGTCTGCCACCAGTTGGTTTGAAGGAGGGGGAAAATTCTGGCATTCCCCTTTGAGTTTTTCCTGTTTTTATGTACATACACACAGCAGCTTATCCTGAAAAGGCTCCAAAAATAACAGGTTTACTTTGAAATCTGAAGCAGTTTTGCAGAAGAATTTGAAGAAGCTTCTTGTGAATTCATACTTTATAAAAGTGTCATTACAAAGGGGAGAATTTGGATATGGACATTGGTCAAAGGGGTATTGACTCTCCTTAAGGAGAGCCTGTCATAAAGACGTGTGGAGACTTACAGACCATTGCTGCTCCACTGAGAATTCTGGGAAGAAAGGATATGCAAAATAGCTCTCACACCTCTTGAGCAAAGAGAATTCTCTTCAAGTCAAGTCTCGCTCTTCAAGGAGCCTTAGAACATTGACTGGGGATTTTATGTCAAGCCAAACAGTCTCTCCAAAAGGAAAGATTCCCCATCTGCAGACATCTGTTTCAGGGTTTTTGCCTCTCATCAGTGCAGAGCAGGGTGTTGGATGGCTGGTGAGAGGTGTGTCAAAGGCGTAGTGACTCTCCTTAAGGAGAGCCCGTCATAAAGACATGTGGAGACTGTAGATTGAAACTTATAAAAGAGTTGGTCCTAAAAGGGTTAAGAGACCAGTACTAGTAATGTACTCTATTTGAAACAATGGACTGAAAATAGACAATCATCTATGGCAGTAAACATATTTTATTCAATGCTAACAGCAGAGATGCACATAAAAAAAAATTCTTTATAAACTACAGAGTTATTTTATGTCAAGTGGAAAATGTCTAAGCCTTTGAGTGCTTGAGCATAGTGCTAAAAACCGGAAGACTGAATGTACATTTTTCAGTCCATATACATGTAGCCCATTTAAGAATAAAAGGTCTTTTTTTACAAATTAAAAATTAAAAACTATTGAATAAAATGTCATAAAAAAGGCAACAATGCTGCATTTTACAAGATGCGTCATCCACTGCTAAAATGGCAAAGAAAAAGGAAACAATATGCAATTTGTTTAGGGATACTCATGTTTACAGATGAGTAAACCAAACCTGCCGAATCCAGACTTGTTTCGGGCTTTGCTACCGAACAAGAGAGACAGTCCCCTCAGCCAATCACAGGTTGATTAGGACGTGACAGTACTGCGGCCTGTGATTGACTAAGCGAGCTGTCAATCCCGCTCGGCCAATCACAGACAGTGGTGCTGCCCTGTCCTAGTCAGCCTGTGATTTGCTGAGTGGGTCTTCACCATAGAAGATGCTGGATGGGACCAGAGAAGAAGGACCCTAAGGGAACGCGAACAGTAAGTATTTAGAAACCGCAATAAAACAATTAAAAACCTGCAGTCATTTGGCTGTTTTAATGTGGTTTGTTAAAGTTCGGTTCGGCACGAACCCAAACTTGACATTAAAGTTTAGCAAACCTGACAAACCAAACTTTTTAAAATTCACTTATCTCTACACATATTGCTATAGCCTAACAGCAAATATCTTTCCACAGAAAGAATGGAAAAAGTACTATTTTAGCCGCCTATATGTTTAATGTTTTTAATGTCTATATGTCTTTAATGTTTAACACTAACCTATCTTTTTCGCATAGTCATTTGGCCATTATTTGCATGTATGAGTTGGTGGCAAGTTGATGAAGTAGCTCAGTTCTGTTCATCCATCTTCACTGTGTTTATTCTGATACATCTTTCAGCTCATGAAGAAATGTCAAAAGTTTTGATCTGTCTAAGTCACCCCTGTCGGAACCCATTTTCTCCTGAGTTCCGATGACTTCAAGACTGTTGGATTGCCTGCTCAGCCAATCAATGACTGCAGCAGTGTACTGCCCCAGTCACTGACTGGATGAGCTAGTTCAGTAGTGGATCGTCACATCACTGAAAAATGAGATCCGGGAGCCTGGCAGGAGCCCCAGAGCAGTAAATTAAGCTGTGGAGGCATGGGAACAAGTAAGTAGTGCTTATTATGTTTCTTCCTGTTCCTGCCTGCTAGAAAATTTTCATTTTCCCCAGACTTCTCCTTTAAATTATCCTTTTTACATTTAGGGCCATGTAAATCTTTGGGAAAAGAGACGCAACCCTATTTCAGGACCCTAAAACACAGGCTCAAACTTTTTGAATCACTGGCATGGCCTCCATGGCGAGTACTGCAAATACCAGTAAAAAGGTATTCCAATGTATACTGCAGCAAACACCTGGTGTGGTCATAGGCTTAGTCTTAGGCTTTATAGCATTATTATATATTATATGTTCCATTTTGGGACCCAAACAGCTAGTCTACCATACTTTTGTGTCCACTAAATATATAACATATAGGCTATGTTCCCACTTTGGGAACATACCAGGAAAGGCGGTCTCGTAACATAGACGGCGTCTAATAATTATCATGATTTTGGTACATGTTACAAGATGGCAGCCTTCCCCGATGTGTTCCCTCACTTGCTTAAAGCAGACTCAACATTGCCACAGGTAGACTTTGTCTGATCTAATAAAGTCTATGACTATGCTGTGGATATACTGTCATTTACAATACAGTATTCACGCAGGGTTCATATTTTTTTTTCCTTTGGGTTGTATAATGGTGATTTTAATAAGTGTATAAAATGTCCTAAACTATAAATTTGCAATATTCTAGTATATCATGACTATTTCTCCATTTCTATAAAGATCTCATGAGTAGAATTGGAAGGAAAAAAGAG
Organism: Dendropsophus ebraccatus; assembly: GCF_027789765.1. Taxonomy (NCBI): domain Eukaryota; kingdom Metazoa; phylum Chordata; class Amphibia; order Anura; family Hylidae; genus Dendropsophus; species Dendropsophus ebraccatus. Next base: position 21,161,968 of record NC_091464.1, read on the forward strand.
TTTTCATTCTCCAGACCTCCTTTGTGTCTGACTGTCATTGTAACAAGATAGAAATCCCATATAGCAAGATGTTGCTAACGAGCCCCAGATGTTAGCAAATGAGGAACTTATTGCATGGCATCCCTCAGGGTTAGGTTTTAATGCTCGAGATACTTGTAATTATCCCATTGTATTTTTTTGCCTAAAAGTCTCAAAGAATATTCAAAAATCTGTATCTCCCGATCTCTAGTACAGTAAATCATGCTAAAACGTTATAGTTCTTTTGGATAAATCATTTACTTCAAGAAAACTTGTACTGAAGAGAGTACACTAAAAAATTGTGGATCTTACTTATGAAATTCGAAAGAATGTTTGATATTTAAACAGTCTGACTGTTGTAAGTAAGTTACCTGCTTATTTTCCTTCAAATATTTTTAATTTTATTTTGACATGACATTTTGGGGGCATCATAACAAATTTCCAGTTTTCCATTGAGTTTTTGTCTTGAGATACTGTATTTTGAGTATACAATGGTCGACCTAGAACCAATTAATATTGATACCCAATTAGTTAAGGGGAAACTTCTAGAGATTAAAGGAGGTGTCCAGCAGTTGGCCCTTTCCAATATATTGCTGCTGGTGCATATAAAACAATAAACATGTTATCCTTACCTGTCCGCACTCCTTAGGTGTTTCTTGTGGCCCCCGATGACTGCAAAGCCTCCACTCGTCTCAGGATTGACAGCCCGATCAGCCAATCACTGGCTGAGACAGGTCAGCCATGTGGCCAATGTGGCTGTCACTGCCAAGACAAGTTCGTCTCAGAAGCATAAGCCCTGCAGTCAGCAAGGGACACCACCGGCACCAGAGGAGGACACCAAGAGAGCACAGAAAGGTAAGGATAACATGTTTATTGTTTTATATGCATCAGCAGCAATATATTAAAAAAGGCTGACCGCTGGACAACCCTGTAATGATGAACTATTAACAGGGTAGACAAAGCTAACCCGCTCTTAGTTCCTATTATGCATTGGGTGCTGAGGATGAAGGTATGTCTCTTACTGTGCAGTTATTAATGTAATCATGTGCCTGGTAAGGCGGTTAGAAGCACTGGGGGTGGGGCTATCTCCCCAGAGCACTAATCTTGCCCCCAGCTGACCTGCCCCATTGATAAAAATTATAAGGGGCGGGTCAGCAGGGGGTGGATTGGCCTTTGGCAGGGGGCAGATAGTGCCTTTTAGACTCTCAGGGGTCAGATAGGTGTTTTAGACTTTCACATAGCATTTACATAGAAAAACATACCTTACGTCATTAACCTTTACTCAATTTCAGTATGTTTAAAATTTAGCATTTCATATCTGTAAATAAAATATGTAGGCTAACTATTGATCCCGGTACTTCAACTGGTGAAAATTGGAACTTCATGCTATTATAAAAATAGTTTTTTAACATACTCCATACGTTTAAATTGCCAAAACTGGGTAGTTTAACCCCTGCCTTCTGGGAGATAACCTAAGGCTATGTTCACACAATGTTTGTTTTTTGTCCGGACAGGGAAAACAGCAAATCTCTTTATAATTACATCTGCAAATAATGATCATAATAATTCTTTGTGACTGTTATTATCAAAAAAAAGGCAGTCTGTTAGCGTCAAAGTGTTGGCCATCTATAAAGACAGAAGTAAAACGGCAGTGTGTGAAGGTAGCCTAAATGTATAGAATCAATATAATTATAAATCAAAATCTAGCAAGATTCCTCTCTGAAAGATACCAACTGTGAGAGGGACATCTAAATGAGCGGAGACTTGTGCACAGATCTATATTCTATTAAAATATAACATTATTGTTCCTGCACGGTGAACTGGGGGGGGGGGACGCCCCAGGATATTGCTGATTTTACTAAATTATATATAAAAAAAAATTATAAAAAACAATTAAAAATTTTCTGTTACACCAATATGTTATTAATAAAAACTAGAGATCATGGTGCAAAAAATGACACCCCAACAAGCCCTGTAGGTGGAAAAATAAAAGCGCTATGGCTCTTAGAAGACGGGGAGGAACATTGCATTAATCTAACCCGGACTTTTGTGCATCAAACGGCTCTGTCTTGAAGGGATTAAATAATATGATTTATCTGTGTACTATACAGCCTAACTAAGAAGGAAGGACACAGTTCCTTGTGGGGGGGGATAGTCTTCTACAGGAAGATCGGTGCACTAGTCCGACAGTCCTGCCCAAAGTGCACCAAAACACCTTATTACCATAGAGAAAGAACTGCTAATATCACAGAAACAGCGGAGAGGATAAGGACCCTGTATGCTATAGGGACCTATTATTTGTTTTGATTCTTTAAACCTGCTTTCTTTCTCTGTAATCTCCTACCGGAGGAACTAGCTGTTTGTAAAAGGTTAATTTGTAAGAGAAGGACATAGCTGCTTCTAAAGGGTTAATCTCATAAATGGTAACCTGTAGCAGTCAGATCACATTGAAGAAAAAGAATAGAAAGTTTACTCTGTCCCTGCTTCTTCTATTCTTCTCTTTTTCCTCCTGCTCCATAATGTAGAAGACTTGTTCCAATAATGGTGACAATGGGAAACTATGTCTTGCAGCTAAATCTGCCATTCCTCTTTCATTCATATGTAAAATTAAGTGAGAACCAGAAGTGCAGTTGGAATGCTTACCTCTACTAGACTATCTGTACAGATTATCTAGAAGCAAAAACAGTATTTTGCACAGTGATAAACATTAATACACAGAAAATATGAAACATGATCTGCCTTCAGACATTGAGACTTATTCAAAGAAGAGATAAGTATCTCTATGGCTTCTTTCTCACTTCCAGCTTCCGTTTCAGATCTTAGATCTTGACTTCAGAAAAAAGTGAGTTATGAAATAAAAAGGAAACCTATTTGAATTCTTCTCATTGGATGCATTCAGCTTAGTTAACCTCTTGGGACATACACAGAAGGCAGAAGAGGCATGAAAAGTAGTCTAAACATCTGTAGAAAAATTACCCTTTACTGTAAAATATGACATTTTATTTAATATCCCAAGACTTGGTATAATAATCATGGCATGTGACACTATTCTATAGTAGTGGAATTGCTTACTTCAGCTCAGCATTTAGCCCTTATTGTCTGTTGGGTACAGAAAACTATAGTGTGCCAGCCATAAATAATGGGAATTTATACAAAGCCACTCAATTACACTTTAGGCAAATCTAACCTGCTGATAGCCCGCTATAGCTCCTGAGATGCTGAGGAGGATAGTTCCCCTTTAACTGCTATAAACTGTGTCTACCACTGTATCTTAAGAGTATTGGGTTTAATTTTGACATCAAGAAGCGATGGCACAGTAGTCAACGAGATTTTTACCTTTATTTTTATAAAGTTTTTGCTATACAAAAATTTATAACGAGGAACACATTTTACGGCTATGTTAACACACACTGTCTTTTTTTGACCATTTGATGGCCATCTTTTAGGTTTATTTGGACTATGGGCTATGTTTCTTTATAGGCAAAATAATTTTATTTTATAATGATGGTCGCACATAAAGATAGTGAACATTATTTTCAGCCTACATTATAAACAATTAAATGTTTTTTTCACCTAAAAAAGACATTATGCTAAAATAGCTTCAATATAATACCCATTATTTTGAAATGACAGCAGTGATTGTACAAATAATGGCAATCATTATGAAATAATAGCCGATATTTGGAAACAAAATGATGGATGTCCTAAAAGACGGCCATTAAAGGGCCAAACAAAGGCTCTACCTTGGCATGTCACCCAGGAGAGGAAATATCAGAGCACTGGGGGAGCTGGGCCCACCAGTGCACCAAGCTACTTAAAGGGGTTATCCAGTGCTAAAAAACATGGCCACTTTCTTCCAGAGACAACCCCACTCTTGTGTCCAGCTTGGGCGGGATTCTGCTGCTCAGTTTTATCGAAGTGAGTGAAGCTTAATCGCAAAGCACACCTGAACTGGATACAAGAGTCGTGTTGTCTCTCAAAGAAAGTGGCCATGTTTTTGTTGCACTAGATAAACCCTTTAATTAGTATACAGTATATAGAAAATGTACCAGATTGTAGGAACTGGGTGGAGTTTTGAAAAACAAATCTGAATCTGCACCATCGGAATCTGCTTGCTGTCACTGACTGGGTCATATGAAAATATTTGTTTGCTTGTACGGGTACACTTGCCTTAAGATTATAAAAAAACATACATAAATTAATTACATGAATTGATGTTTGCTGCCTTTATAACATAACATAAAAAAAACAAGTTTTTCAGTAAGTCCATGGTGTTCCTAACCATCTCTTAATGTATTTTCGAGCATCTTCTATTCATTGATAAAAATAGAGTTCAGAAAAATATAACCGGATTTGTAGCGTAACTAAAGAACCCTTGTGGCTAAACCCTCGAGTTTTAGTGGCAAAAATAGCTCTATAACACCTTTCAGATCCTGTTTTGATGATTAAGCTACTTTAAGCATCATGTGAGGAGAAGTTCAGTTTACAAATTCGCTAGAGACAGACACATTTACTTTTTCCCTATCCCTTGGGTAGAGAATCAAGTTCTGAAATAAACCAGTGAAACTGTAAAATGGTTAAAGGTGTATTTGATAATATTTCCTAGTGGATTCATTGAATTTGTTAACCACAAGACAACAAATGTGTTCTCTTATCCTTCTTTTTATGGATCTATATCAACTAGGTTATTGGGTTGTCACAGAACATGGTTAAGTGTATCACAAATCAGAAATAATTGGAAGTTGTGACGGAATCAAGCACTTGGCTTAACAACTAAAGATATACAGTTTACGATTCTCAGAGTAAGACTCTTAGTATTACTATCCTTTTCCAATGCAATAGCTTTTGAAAAAGTAAAATTTTGAATGTTATACTTGCTTTGTTGACTATTATTGTTCTATCTTTACTTTAATGATACAGTGATAATTCTATATAGAAATTTAAAGAGGTATTTTGCCCAGGAGCGAAAAAAATAAAATGCTCCCAAACCTGGCTGGTATTACTCCACCAAGCCCCCCTGAGAATTTTGAGACATCCCGCGTCTTTCTAGCTGCCATCTTTCTTGTGTTACCAGCTTTTCTAAAAGACGGTCTATAACCAAGATGGCGCTGGCTGGGAACTATATTTCCCATCATGCAATGTTTCACCCTGATTGGTCCATTCATGTATCCACCCCTCTTAGTCTTCTTTCTTGCCCACTACTTGATATTAATACATTGCACGGTAAACACAGGACTGTGTTTACTGTGCAAATAAAGCTGCAACTAAAAGAGAGCAACCCTGACAGAGCAGACCAATCCCTGACAATAGGAATTAGTGAAATCATTATAAAATATAGTATTATAAGCCTTCAAACACCTCCTGGCTTTACTAATGCAATACATCCTGGCAATACTCCTGCAACACCTCCTTGCATTGATCATGCAAGACCTCCTGGCAATACTCATTAAACACCCAAGAAACTTGTGGGTAAATGTACATTATGGCGCTGCTAGAGGAGTTCTGAGGGGGGCCGTGCGGCGACCCACCTCTGGACTGCCACGATCCTGGTTGCTATCTGCAGCCCAGGACCGCGGCAATTAGCAGGCACTGTCCGATAGCCGTTCCCGCTAATTAGCCATTAAAACACAGCTGTCAAAGCTAACAGCTGCATTTAAATGTCTGCTTAAATGCATCCATTGTGGTCTAGTGAGGGGGATCACCCCCTTGTGACGTGATCACGGAGGAGCAATCCCTCCATCTCAGCTGTCCAGGGGTCTGTGCCGTAATGGCGTTGATCTCGGCTTGGCAATCTATTGTTCCTGGCTGCAGCAAGCCAGAGTAGTAGATTGTCTATCTTATTGATCTATGCAGTATATCTATACTGCAAGAAAAGAAACTTGATTCCTCCAGCTCATATAAAATTCCACTTTATTAATTCCAAACGTCTAAAATGATAGCCGACGCGTTTCGAGCCTACTCGGCTCTTAGTCATGGCATCTATACAGTTAGACAAACAGACTAAGTATTAATGTACAAAATTACAGACATGGTTAAAAACATATATACATAAATACATAGGTGCACACACATAGGGATCACAAACACAGAAGCAGATAATAGATGAACAACTGTGTATACTCATGGTGGATATCTATCTAGAAACCAGTACAGTAAACCATATTGCATGATAGATGGTAAGCTCAGCGTATATATCAAAAACGGAGTACAGCTATGTGAATAATGCTAAATATTATCTTTATAATTGCTGGGCTTAAAGTACAATGCACGAGTGTACATGAGGGATATAAGAAAAAAGGGGAAAAAACATGATACCTGAAAACGCAAAATCTAGGGGAAATACTCATAATTCCATAAGAAGAGAGAGAGAGAGGTCACCAGGAGGCATCAGAGCTCTGATTTAATAAATAAAACCTCTCGCTCCTCGTGTAGATACAGGAATATTTTTTTGCCATTTACTGAAAATTCTTCCTTTTCTTGTTGATGAGAATGAACCCAGGGAAGGAAAAGTGTGTTTTCAGAGCTGCTGTGCTTACCTGTAGAACATCTGTTCAGCTAAATAGGTTCTTGCTGGCTTTGTTTGTTCTTGGATAATTTTGGCAATTAGCAATGAATCTAAATGCTCGGTTTTTGCAGAAACACCATCAGCAGAACTACAGATTTCCATTAGGCAGTGCCAGCGCAGAATTTTGAGTGTTCTAGCAGGTATTAACTCCTTAGGGATTTATTATGAATAGAAGTTGCTTGTTTGGTATGACCCCCACTCCATACAAAAGTGTCATGGGCTACTTTATAATGGAAACAGTATAAACTTTGTAAATTCAGCTACCCATTTAGTACCCATTGTAAAAGTATGTCAGATGTTCATGTTGTGGTCATGGATTTTGAACCTGCACCATGGTAAATGTATGAGTATGCCTTATTACCAATCACTCAGTCAACACTTAAGCACTGTTCTCTTTTTGCTGTTTTTGCATAGTTGAAATAAACCACAACAGGTTTTTTTTCCCGTTTGTAACTGGGTATCACAAAAGGTAGGGTAATCCACTCTAAACAGCAGTCCCCAACTGGATAACAGTCCCTACCTAACATAGGGAGGGATATGGAAATGGGTAATATAATCACAAAGCAGAGGGGAAGTCACAATAATAGAGTTGAGATGATCAGCAGAGGTCTAAGCAGATGTACCTTTATTGATCAGCTAGTTATCTACTAGGGATACATGAATCATCGGAAATTTGTTTTGCGGAGTTTGCAATTATTCGCAGAACGCATACAATTTTTTAAAAATTAAAGCAGCCAAATTATAGTACCTACAATAGTGGGAATATTAAAACGTAGCAATTTTTCAACAGCTGTTGCCCTGACATTGTCAAAATTTTTAAAATTTCAACCAGCCTGTCAATTATTCAGTTTCCGCCATGGACAGTAGTGGATGTTGGTGGATCAGCAGTGTAATATTAATGTTCTCCCAGGACAGCAGCGGACATTGGTAAATGAGCACTCAGTGAGTTATTAAGATGGACACTGTGTTCACTTTGACTTCCTATAATGCACACCCAGCACCCAGTGACTTGGTATAATGCACACCCATTACCCAGTGACTTGGTATAATGCACACCTAGCACCCAGTTACTTGGTATAATAAACAAAAGTCGCCCAGTTACTAGGTATACTGGACAATGGCTTCACTGCTTCCACAGAAAACCACCCACAAAACATCCTCTTCTCCTCTCTGTCCTGATCTATCGGTATTTCTCTTCCTGCTCTAACTGTCTGCTGCAACCTGTTCTCCACAATACACAGCCAAGTGGTCGCCTCCAGGAAGCCAATCACCTTATATAGAGGTGGTGGGGGTTGGATTATGGATTATCCCCTGCTCCCACCAAAGCACAGTTTTGTAAGCTACCATGTGCGGCCCCCATTGCCATCATTAACCCATAAAAATCTAATAATAATTAACCAGAGATGCATAAAAAATTCATGGCTTACTGTTAGGTAACAAGTTCAAGGACGCATGTATGTGCAATCTGTGTACAGCTGTGTAATTAAACCAGAATTCAAGATGTTGCACTGGTGCAGTGTGGCACCCAAACGGTGCTCTAGCATGAAATCTTTGGTTTTGGCTACATTTGTGCTATTACCACTACTACCAGTCAAAGAAATAGAATGAACTATTTATTTAAAGCAATGCATAAGAATAAACATAAGCAAAGTTAATCGGGCCATCAATTCGCTTCATTCTGCGAATTCCCGCCCATTCAATAAGGCAATTCGCAAAAAAACAAAATGGCAGCCGTACATGCTGTCTGTAGCGTCATTGGGCGGGAGAAAGGGATTAACCATAATCGCTAGCACCCATACACACAGCTGGTTACACTCCACTCCTACTGTGTTATACAAGTTGTGTTTCATTAGATTTGATGATTGACTGGCTGATTGACTTTTTTTTTTATTGTGATTTTTCCAGTTTTTGACACTTTATGGTGCGTTCACACCCACAGGATCTGCAGCTGATTTTCTGCAGCAGATTTCAGTTAAATAACTGAACACAGCATCAAATCTGATGCTGTGTTCAGTTATTTAACTGAAATCTGCTGCAGAAAATCAGCTGCAGATCCTGTAGGTGTGAACGCACCCTTAACAAGAACATGCGTTAACAAATTCACCCTTTTGTAATAGTCCCATTACTGTAGCTACTATAGTTTGGTGGTTTTATTGAAAATTGTTAAGATTTGATTTGTAAATATTATTAAACTTGACCCAAAAGTCGTGAAACATATTTCCATCTGCTTTTCTCATCTTTACATTGGTAAAACTTATTGGTAAAAGTAATTGTTGTCTTTGCATTTAGTGCTTTTTTTTAAGCTTCTCTTCTGATGGAGCATCAGTTAATATAGAGATGATGTCACGCTGTCCAGAAAAGAAAAGCTTAAGTGCTCTTCCATTTCATTTCCCATAAACAGCAAAATGTTAAAGCAATATTTACAAATTAAATGTGTATGTAAAAGCCAAGCAGGCCACATGGAGTGGATAATGGCTTTAGATGAACACTTTGATTAAATTGCAGGGCATACGAAATGTCCATTTGCTACTATTTACCTTTCTTGTTCTTGTGCACCTTACTGGTGGGCCTTTCTTCCAGGAAAAAAAAAAGCTGAGTACTTATATAATTACAGAAAAGAAAATAGTTTAGACTTAGTGCTCCTTGTTTGGATCTTTTAATGATTATAATTGTCTGGCTGGTCATTCGTTAGCGTCATTGGTTCCTATTTGTTGTAGTTATGGGAGGTCAACAAGGCACAGGAGGGTCAGTCTTTGAAATAATGAAGACTTATTTCGTAGAACATATTTATAAGTTAATGATGTAATTTTCCATGGCGCTTTGTACTTTTATTGCTTGGCTTCGTCTAAGCTAAAATAATTACACGTTCGATGGAATTTATGTACTATAGCGAGTCTAAAGCCATTTCCTAAAGAAGTAATTCTTAATATGTAAAACTCTGAACACAATAGGAAAACTGTCAAGTGTTCTGAAACTGTCAAGTTTCTAGAACTTTTTTATGTTAAAGTTTTTGATAATAATTAGAGATGAGTAAACTTTTTTTGAAAATTTTGGTTGGTTTGGTTCACAGAACTTTACCGCAAAGTTCGAAGTTCATCCACTGCTGTCCTGTCTCAGGACAGCAGTGGACGTTGGTGGATCAGTACTGTAAAATGATGTTTTTCCATAGACAGCAGTGGGCATTGGGGGATCAGCGACATAAAATTATGCTTTCTCCCAGGAAAGTAGTGAACATGTCAAAGTGGCAGCACCATGAGGGGCAATGTACACACTTAGTGACAGCTCGTACTCTAAAGCAGCCCTGCCCCACTTTCTAACTCTGAATTTCCCTGCCTGACACTATTTATTTTCTTTCTTTCTTTCTCTTTCTTTCTTTCTTTCTTTCTTTCTTTCTCTCTTTCTCTCTTTCTCTCTTTCTCTCTTTCTCTCTTTCTTTCTTTCTTTCTCTCTGTCCCTTACTTCACTACACAGATGCTTCTCTGCCTGAGTCCAGCAAGCAAATGATCACTTCCTTTTCCCTGGTACACTATATAGGAAGGGAAGTTGCCATCAATAGGGGGAGACTTTGAGCAGAAATTACACTCACAGAAGGGATTAGGGATAATGCCTTGCTCAAGCCACTGTGCTAAAACACTTGAAAAATGTTTTACTTAAGATCTTAAAGGCACACTGGGGGTGCTAAAAATCACTTGAGTGTCATGTCTTGGTGTGGCTGGTTTTCTTTGTCTTCGTGTGTGTGTTTTTATGTTGGGTACGTTTGTTGTTTGGTCTGTGTGAACTGTGTGTCTGGTGTGGATCCATTGGCCACAAGTTGAGATGTTATAAACTGTCCCAGGGTTGTTTAGGGACGTAATTCTAGTTGCAAGCTATGTGATATTTTTTTTCTGGTTCGTTACTGCCTTTTTATGCAAGAAGGTCCGGTATTGAGGGCCAAGCTCATGTAAGCACCCAAGTCCGGTGAATGCTCCGTGAGACGCCTTGGGGAACAGATGGTCATAGTACCCGTAGTCGTAATACCATCCCCTTCTCTAAACTCTGGGCCAAATAATTGACTCAGTATATGTAGGTGTCTCCCTTCATACATATGTTATATACATGTACAATTTTCTATTGCTTTTGTCTTTTATATGACATGGCCTGTCTACTATTCAAAAATGCAATAAAATTATTGTTTTTATAAAAAAAAAAAAAGAAAAAAAAGAAAGAAAAATGTTTTACACTGCCATTTTGCTTTGTTTAGAACCAAGCTTTTGGCAACGTTCGACACGAACCCGGTTCGGTTTGCTCATATCTAGTAATAATGCAACAATTTAGACCACTAAGTAAACATAAAGGTAATGCATGTATAGTGAATATACATTGCAATCTTGTTTAACTACAGAATTTGTAACCATCCTGCAGGATAATGTTAATAGCTCGCCTTTAAATGGTGTGTTGGTTCTTTTTAATGGTGTCAGTGCAAACATGGACCCCAGACTGTTGTGTTAGAGTTGAGGTTTCAATGACTTTTCTTTTTTAATGACTTCTAAGTAGAGGTCGGACCTAATTTGAAGTATCACTGCCGTTCTAAATTTTTAAATCTAGATCAGCAGGGGATGTGTTATAAAGCAAGTTGGAAATTTACATTCATTATTATTTTGTTTTATTTTCATGCTGTAAAACAAAGCTTTACTTACTTGTATCCTGGTTCAGTCTCCTGAATGCAGCTTTTTAGCCTTGTGCTGGTTGAAAAACTAAACACATGAAGTTTGGTCTGTATACAGTGTCTTCTCTGTAAGTGCAGATGACCTGGACTTTCTGCTTTTTGTCTGTTTTTTTTCATCCAGCACAAGACTAAAAATCTGCCTTCAGGAGACTGGACTTGGATACAAGTAAATATTTTATTTCACATATAGTGTTGATTTAGATTTTGAAAATTCTAACGACATTGCCCTTTTAAAGAGGAGGGGATATCTATGATTTCTGTGTACACCCTTGTTGATTCCACTTTCAGACAGTTACACACCCTACAATATATAACATGTTTATTTATTTTTTTGTTTTATTTATAAAATAGTAAAAGGGGGGATTTAAACTTTTCTTGGGGGAGGGGATATGTCCCCCTCTAGGGGACTATCACATTCATTTAGTAATTTTTAATCTAGTCATTGTGTTGACAGGTTAATTTTATTCTGAATCACCGTATTCTGACCCCTGAATTTTTTTTATATTTCTATCTACAAAGCTAAGTGGGTTCGCTTCTTATATGGTAATCTGTACTATGATTTAAGGATAGGATAAGGATGCAAAAAAGTATTGCAATAAAGTTGCATTCTCTCATACCAATAAGGGAAAAAAAAACAGTGACCAGCAAAACCTTGTTCAGATAAAGCGGTAGAAGTGCTATAATTCAAACACCCCATTGGAAGCCAAAGAATGTGTAGAGACAACAGTGGTGCTCAGCAGATATAGGCATGAGTCACTGATAATATTTCAGTACAGAAAAAAATTTAATTGCGGCACTAACCGGACTTTTCTCTTCAGGTTTTATCGTAGTTCAAAGACACAAGGAGATACACAGGGATACAGGTGAGGGAGGATGTACAAAGGCTCAAACAGCGACGGCCAAGTGCACTTCGATGCGGCTTCACACGTGTGCGCCAAGTGCGCTTGTGCATGAAATGTGCACTGTTTGCACCTTTGTACGTTTTCCCTCACCTGTAATCCTGTCTGGTGTATCTCCATGTGTCTTTGAACCACAAAAAAACCTGAAGAGAAAAGTCAGGTGAGTGCCGCAATTCAATTAGCTTCTGTACTGTAAAGTTGCATTGTCTTGTAAAAAAAAAAAAAAAAAAAAAAAAAAAATAAAGCAGTTAGTGGAATTATAAAAGCGTGATACATAAATTTTCAAGGTCAAACTTTGAATGCATTTGACACATTAAGAGTCGATTTATTCATCTTTGATTGGAACTTTGATAAAAAAAATACTTCTCAAAATGTTAGTAGTGACAACAGACAGAAGGGAGCAGCTATTTAGTAGATTGTTATCTGAAAGGAACGAGAATATGAAAAACAGCAATGTATCTCAAACAATAATTTAAAGATGATTTGATAACATTCAAAATGGCAGCTGCAACACTTAGTAAGGGAATATTATATTATGGAAAACACATTTTTCTGTCCACTTTGATTGAACAATTGTGGTAAAATGAGACATAAATTACTTTAGATGTATCATCCCAATCAGTCATTTTAAGGTTATTTGTGCAGGAAAGAATACATATTTAATGTGTCCAATGCTTCTAATTAGACTTATTTAGACTAAAAATGATTTACATTTGTAAATGCAGCCTGTTTCAGTGATGACTACTAAGGTCACATCTGCAAGAGAAATTACTTGCCTTAAGGAAAAAATACTAGGTACTTTAAAGAGTTTTTTTTTTTAAGTGTTCTATGTTTAACCCCTTAAGGATCCATTATGTACCAGTATTCCATGAAAGCCTGTCAATTAAGGACCCATCACATACCACTACCCCAGAGGGTACAGAAGCTCTATGATGCAAGCTCAGGAGCTGAGCTGCCTTTACATAGAGTAAGGACTGGCTGCTAAGAGCAGCCGGATCCTCACCATTAATGACATGCCGCCACAATTGCGTGGCCACTTGCCATTAAATCCCTTCAGTGCAAAGCATTTAACTGTCAGTGACAGGAGCTGAACCCCTGTCACTGTTCGACTGGAACCCCCGCGGTGTGGCTGTATGGTTCCTGAACGTTTTCCCTGAGGTCTCTTATGTCTGTGCAGTCAGCTCTGTGTTCTTCTAATAGAGTCTGCTGCAGGCAGGTGAAGATTGCAGATAACATTGATCATTGCTATGCAATGTAACAATTGCATGTAATATTCCCTTAGGGGGCTTAAAAAGTGAAAACATTTTGAATGTTCTTAAAAATATGTCATAGCTCCTTCCCCAATAAAAGTTTCAATCACCCCTTTCCCATTTCAAATATATATTTAATTTATTTTATGTGTTTTATATGTCACAGCATGCAAATGCAGAAAATGCCCAATTTATTAAATCATAACAATAGTGTTCCCATATGAAAAAAGCAAAAAAAGCACCAAAATTGCATTTTATTTATTGCATTATATATGAGGAAAAAATTATAAAGATAAATCAAAAGGTCTTATCTACACACATATGGTAGCATTAAAAACTAGAAATCTTGGCCCAAAAAATAAGACCCTAAACAGCCCTGTTGATTGAAAATCAAAAGTGCTCTGGCCATGGGAGAAGAGTAGGGATGAGCGAATAGTGAAATATTCGAATATTTGATATTCGTACGAATATCTCCCGAATATTCGATCGAATTTTCGATCCCATTAAAGTCTATGGAAACAAGTATTCGATTATTGAAAAACATCTATTCGACCACTTGGAGATAAAAAACGGAAGCTGGGGGATTTGAACGCTTATCGAATATTTATCAAATATTTGGCGAACAATTCGATAATATTCGATAGATCGAATACCTTACTATTCGATCGAATATCTATTCGATCGAACAGTATTCGCTCATCACTAGAGAAGAGAATTATACTTCTTTCTTTACAATCACTGCTCAACCAATGCATAATTTAAGACAGTATGACTATACGAGTATGCCGGTCTTAATTAATACCCCCCCCCCCCCCCAAAGTGTTTGGGACAGCTATATGAGCCAAGTGCAGATGAAGATTTAAAAAGAAAAGTATTAGTCTTTCCTTTATACTTTTTCTTTTTTGGATCCCTTCCTGGCTTTGGTTACATAAAAAAAGAGAAAGAAAGTCAAATGTTGTATGAAATGCAATTTTATCATACCTTAATTTTTGAGGCTAACATATTAGAGAATGGCATTATGTATTTTTTTTAAATATGGGTGTGTTATATATATATATACCCACCTCAACCTCTCAATGCCTGTGCTATGCTTATACAATATGCCCAATAAGTATCATTTAAAAGAACAGTTTATTTTCTCTTCATTTTGATTGCAGGGAGCTTCTTTCAAGGTAAAGATTATTGTAATCTTATCACATTCTCTGCTGATCAATATTGCAAGCAGAAAGAAAATGAGTTTTGTATGTTAAGCAAACTCAAGGAGCCGACTGAAAACAAATCAATCTCTTTTTCTTCTCTCCCAAATTTGTTAGCATTAGATGCAATAGAGAGCTGGAGAGATCATATCAAGTTCCATCTAGATTTCTTTATTTTTTGGAAACTGCGGATCAAACTGTCCACCCTTGAAAATGAACATCTAGTGACACAAATAAAGCGGCCTAATAGTTAAACTGAAATTGTGCTTCTTAAAGTAAAGAGAGTTTTTGTGCAGAAGTTCTCCTCAAAGTCATTAAGTCAAACACTTTAAAGAACTAAAAATAATACAAGGTCACATAAAAGTAAAAAAAAATCCTGGCTAAACAAATTACTTTTTAAGAATTTGGTGAATGTATATTTTTGTGAATTTACTGTGTACCTCATATAATTATAGTTAGCACAAATAGTGTCTTAAATTTCTTAAAAGTGCATATTAAAGAGGACATGTAAACAACCCAAAAATGAAATGTTACTATCAATAAAGGAAAGCTATCAGCAGATTCACCCATACAAACTGCTGATAGTTCCTAGTAGCCTCCTACCTCCTCTATCCAGCGCCACATTTGTGATGCTTCTAAGTCCCACAGTTTTTGAAAAATTTGATGCAGTAAAAATATGTAAATTACCTCCTTTGGAGCACTAGGGTCTTTCCTCGGCCACCCAGTGCTCAGTTTATCCTGCCCACCACCCCCTATATTCACAAAACTGGCATTTTTGAATATGCATAAGTAGTCCTGAGCATTGTATGCAATTCCAAATGGTGCCTGGGGGGGGGGGGGGGAGCCAGGGGGCGGGCGACGGATGCCCCTAATGCTCCAAAGGAATTCATTTACATATTTTTACTGTATTAAAGTTCTAAAAATGGTGAGACTTAAAAAGATCACAAGTGTAGCCCTGGATAGAGGAGGTAGAGGTCTATTGGGAACTATCAGCAACTTTGTATGCATGAACCTGCTGATAGTTTTCCTTTAGGGTAGCTTCACGTGAGTTCTCAGTGAAATCCTCGGCCGGGAGCCACAGAACAAGCTGGAGCGCGGATGTGGCAATGTATGCACCGGGCCGCGGAGGGTTAAGGAAGCTGCCGCTTACATATTCGCAGCAGGATGATATTTGCACTTAGAGTATGTAATCGTATTGAAACTTACAGAAGGGGAATCGCAATGGATTTCGCTGCAATCTCGCAGCGGGAAATTCGCTGCCATTTCATTATGTGTGAACCCACCTTCAAGTAGTTTAGGGGGCAAGGACTGCGGATCTTTTCCAGTTTCATGATATGCCCTCCTGTTGTCGAGAGATATGGGTTCATAGATTGGCTGACTGTTCAGTTCATAGTCAAATGGATATTATCTTATTTTTAATGATGCCAGCGAATTGAAAATGAGGGTGATAGTCAGTAATATCCCCTTCCATAAATAACATTAGATTCACACCAATCTGCCTGTGAACTGAGTTGTCAGACAAATGATATACCCCTCATATCTTACCCCCACACTATGTGAGCACCGGTATGCCAAGGAAGTAGCAATGTTTTTTCTAATAACCTCTGGATAACCCCTATAACCACCTAACAACATACCTAATTTTAACTAGAGGGCCTAGAATGATTGTTTCTCTCTCTGTTTAACAGTAATATGACATAGGGCAGAATATAATCATATTATCAGAATTTGCTTTCTACTAGTGATGAGCGAATAGTGAAATATTCGATATTCGTACGAATATCTCCTGAATATTCGATCAAATATTCGATCCCTTTAAAGTCTATGGGAACAAGTATTCGATTATTGAATCGGAAGCTGGGGGATTTGAACGCTTATCAAATATTCTTCGAATATTCGGCAAACTATTCGATAATATTCGATAGATCGAATACCTTACTATTCGATCGAACAGTATTCGCTCATCACTACTTTCTACCTAAAAGAGAAAAAATAAATGTAGAATGTGTAAGAAGTCGTTGCGTGTGCAGGGTCATTTCTGCCATGAGGCCAAATGAGTTTATTTGCGGCAGATTTGTAGGGGCGACATGTTTTATGGAGTGGCCATAAATGATACTGTCTGCTACACACCATTGACCCCATGACTGACTTCATTGAGCCCATGACCAGTAAATGATAGCTGGACAAAATGCAAGAAAAATCAGGATTGCAAACACTTTGCAGGTATTGTCATATGCTTCAGACATCACTACACTACAAGTGATCACTACCCTTTTAAATGGAGCACAAGATATAATGGTAGGATGACCATGAATAAGATCACCAGGAGTGGAAAAGCAATAAGGAATAAAGAATTGTAAACACAATTTTTGATGACGATGAAAGGTAGTGCTTAAACAGGGCAATTTATGGTGGAGCAGGATTGTGTATGCTCTAATTATAAGCTGCAGTTTTTCTGCACACATGTTACTTATTTATAATTTCCATTAGGCTTGGGGGGGGGGGGATAATAGGGCGGTGTGGGCACTGGGGGTGGATTAGCATTTCAGTTTTTGCCTCTGGCAGCAGAAAATCTAGAATAGGCCCTGTGCTTGTAAATAACATTCTGTACTCTCTATGGTTTCCCAAATATTGACAGTGATGAGTAATGTTTAAGGAACATAAATTCTTTTTCAATCATACAAAAGATGCACTGGATTAAATAAATATGAATTTCAGTACTGGATTACTCTTGTTGTGGTTGTTTTTACATCAAAAGCATCCCCACTTCAGTGTTAAAACTTTTGTATGCCTAGAAAAACATTTTAATTATGTTATAATGTATCTCTGGCTGGGAGCTGTGGGAGAATAGAAATTAGTGTTGTGTTTGTGAAGGGGCTTTCTGAAATACACAGTGCATAAAGGGAGCAAATAAGCATCAAATATTGAGTCTGGAAGAAAGACATGATGTTACCCCCTTCATTTTTTTTCTATTTCTTGTGTATACATTATTAAAGTCATTTCTTGGAGGAATAAGAGATAAGCTGAAAAAGTAGGTAATATTTAATCTATCGTACACTTCTGGTGCCGTGAGATCTGTATGCAGGAAGTACATCTTATTGAAGATGTCATTTGGTTTAGATAAAACTGGGCGGATAATGTTTACCTCATGTTTTCCATATATTCTGAAAGAGTGAAAATATTTATAATATATATATTTATATTTTTTTTAAGGCAGTAAAGTACAATTATACTGATTTGTCCTTCTGCACCCAATCTCTTTGCTTGTGGAGGGTCTTGCTAGCATTTTGAAATATTCTATATAATTTTTAGCATGACAGTTTTGAATATTTAAAAAGGTTGTCCAGTAATCCCATTTTTTTAAAGGCAGGTAAAAAATCATTAAAAAAAAAAAAACAACTCTCGGAGTTACTGTTAGAGTTGGGCTCCTGAGTTCGGGTTGTGCGGCACAGAAGGCACTGAACCTGGTCTGTTTTTATTTGTTCAACCCCACTTGCATTGCCTCCTGGCAATACAAGAGTTACTCTGCTCCCTGCTAGCTGATTCCTGCAGTGGTGTTTCCCTTGACTGACAGCTGCCTCTGCTGGTCAGGGTCTCTGTGGTTTTGAGCGCCGGTCCAATGGGGATCTGTACTGGTCTACTGGTCCTCATAAGTAGTCAGCATGGCCAACAGCTAGTCCCTGGTTATTAGAGCAATCTAGGCTGAGCATGCTTCCTCTGTTATCTGCTGTGTGTTTCTCTGACCCTTGCCTGTTCCCTCACTATCCTGTTTGCCCTATCTTATTGCCTGTTTTCATTTACTCGACTTGTCTGCCGATTTTGTATTTTTTGCTGCCCGCTGTTACCGCCCTGAATTGTTGACCTTGGATTTATTGTGTTTGTTTGTTTCTGGCTGTTCTGGGTTTAACCCTATTGAGTATAGGGAATGTGTTAGTGGTTGTCCGCAGTCGCTTGTCCCTGCCTACTGTGGCAAGTAGGCAGGGACATTGAGCGAGGTCAGCTTCACTGTCCATGTCTGGTCTGACTGGCTTTTTTTCCATACCCAATGCTGACAGTTACCCTTCTGGTTCCCCTGCCAGCTGTCAAGGAGCCCAACCACTCCTCACTTCTGGGATTAAGTTTGGGATAAGCCATTGCCCTCTCAGTCAATTAGTGGCCATAGTAGTGTCCTGCTTTAGCTGATGACTGGCTGATAGACCTGTGCCAACTTTGATTCTAAATGTGTGGTGCATCATAGACCAGGGTTCTGTGACACGGCAGTGGGGGAGCAAAAATTAATTGCTGGATTACCCCTTTAAATACATTCAAAGAAAAGTAAGATTGTACATCCCACACATGGGGACAGGGAGGTCACTGGTAGCTTTAAGGTATGTTCACACTCTCTGTCACTACTTTGAGCGGAGAGCCGCGGCAGCAAAGGAGCATGTGCTCTCCCATAGACAGGCTATGGGACACTGAGACAGATGGGATTCTGCAGGGGAATTCCACCTGATTTACTCAGTGTTAACATACCCTTACATAGAATCATTTTCAAATATGATCTGCAAGTTAATTTTACTTGATAGCAAATGTACCATTAGGACCGCAGCACCTGTATCTCCACGCTAGCGTCCGTCTATTGATGTAAAAATCTTAAAGCAATGTACGTGATGGTACATTTGTTTCGATATTCTGTATTCCTTAAAGCCTGAAGTGTTGAATTGGTCATGGTCTTTGTTAATAGGAAACTATTCTCAAACCAAGAATTGTAAATGATCTAACCTTTTTATTCTAAATCACCTGGTACCTTTCCTAGGATCGACTGAGCATTGACAGACTGAAGACATTTGAGGTATGTAGCATCCACTATGGATTAAGGATACTGTCAGATCATGTTTCTATTGTAATGGAACTTTGAGGAAAAGAGAAAGGACTTCCAATAAGGTAGACAATTAATATAATTCATATGAGATTAAAGCTGCTACATTTCATGACGGGGTCTTGAAAAGTAGGGTAACTTTCTTTGATGCAAGCAATAACTTAGCTAATAAAGTGATAGATGGAGATGCTTTTAAGGCATATTTGAGAGACTTGCCATGAAGGTTTCAAATTAAAGTTTAAAACTAAAACTAGAAGATTAAAGGTGAATATTGATCTAGAACAAAAATCAAAGACAGTGTTTAAGTGAGAGCAATTATTTATTTAACAAAACCGTATTTACCACTGAAAGGCATCTGGTGTTTTTAAAATATAATCCTAAAGAAAAAGTGCAACAAAAATAAAAAAATCTCTGGAGGGTGTGGGGGGTGCGGGTAAATAAAAAATAATGTATATTTACCTGTCCCTGTGCCCCTGTAGTTCTGCTTATACTGCTCTCACACAGCCACCAGATGTCATTTTCTCCCATCTTCCTGATACGTCACCGATAGAGATAAGCGAACCAGGTTCGGGTTCGAGTCAATCCGAACCTGAACGTTCGGCATTTGATTAGCGGGGGCTGCTGAACTTGGATAAAGCTCTAAGGTTGTCTGGAAAACATGGAAACAGCCAATGACTATATCCATGTTTTCCACATAGCCTTAGGGCTTTATCCAAGTTCAGCAGCCACCACTAATCAAATGCCAAAAGTTCGGGTTCGGATCAACTCGAGCATGTTTTAGGTTCGCTCATCTCTAGTCACCGACCGATGGACCCACCACAATCTATCTTGTCCCCTATCCTCTGAGAGTAAACCCCTTTAAAACAGTTAAAATTTTAGATAAGTTGTCTTAAAATTTAAAAAGTAGAAATCACCTTCTTCTGCATCTGACTTACATCTAATTTGCAAGCAGGTGTAAATCATGGCAAAAATATACACCAGCTCTAGGGCTGGGGTAGATTTCTAAAAATGCAGGAATTTATTGAAAGGCATGCACCTCATAATATATTTGGTTTGGGGTATAGGGGCAGGGACTGGTAAACAGATCCCCCCCTCCATATAATATACTTTTAGTGACCCCATAAAGTTCCTTAAAAAGTGTTTATATAACCACAAAGTGGATATTTCCTCACTGTGTTCATAAAGAATTTTTTATTTTAGTTATTAGAACCAGGTCTATTTCTGTCATTTGTCATTTGCTTTGCTGTTTCCTTTAAACTGAAAAGCAATCAACATGTCACGTTCAATAAGATAGGGCATCTATTATAATCGTTAACATTTTATAAGATTTTACTTTAGTACTGTACCACATGTTTCTAATGGAAAGACCTTGAATAAAGAGATCATATTATATGTTCAAGGAAACAAATAATATAAAATTGCATTAAATGCTTTAAATCAAAAACTTCAAATCTCAGGGGGAAAAAACTATCCATATACAGGATAATTTCATCAGCAAGGCTGTGGGAGGTTAAAGAGATTGTATCATGAAGAAAAGTAAGTCTAAACCCATGTATTATGTTTAGAGATGACCAAATCGTTTGGAAATTCACTTTGCAAAATTTACAAATTTTTACTGCAAATTCACCAAAACTCGCAAATCAAGCCTAAACGAACTGCACTAAAACATTTTCATTTCAGTGTTGCTTTTGTTAATGAAATATAAACTAAAAGATACTGCTTCTTACTAAATATGATGCTGATACTATTGGTTTACAATGTGAGATGTTAGTTAATGACTCAAGTATACTTTTTTGTTACTTCTTTTGTTACTTCTTGATAATCAATATTGTCAACAGGTTTTTTTTTTCCCCTCAGGGCATTTCATACTCCATCCCCAACCCCCACCCCCACCCCCCCCACCCCCCCCACACACAAACTTTCATCTGCCTTAAGCTATTTGTATTTGTTACTGTATGAGTCCGGATTGTGGGACTCCCATGTTTAAATTGTAAAAAATCTTATTAATAAAAAAACTAATGAAACAGAAATATAATCTAAAAGACTGGTGGCTTTAATGCTCTAATGCATCAGCCAATTATTTTAGTATATAGTAAATTTAGTATATAGTTACTTAATACAGCATATTTTCATTCTAACTTTGCTATTTTTTTGTTTACAATAGCAAAATGTCAGGATCATGCAGTAACCTGGTATAAACTGGGCCTGGTTTTTGCATTTATGTGACACTCCCGGCTGATGTTCTGCATCCGGCAATGCAGGAGTTAACCAGAGCCCTGCAAAGATCTTATTACTGCAGCTGAGCGGGTTTCTTGACTAACTTGTTTCTCTGCCTGTCTGGAGACTGGGAGATCAGAGCGCCAGTCCAATGAGGATCCGGACCGGGCTCTTGGTCAGCATAAACTAAGCTGAAGGAGCTTCTCAGAGCTGGCTATTAGGTTAATACCCTGGTCCCAGCTCTCCTGTGTCTATTCCTGCTATTCCCTTCCTAACTCCCTCTGCTTGCCTGACTTGCTATCCGACCTCCAGCCTGACCTTTGACTATCCAATAGTTTTCTGACTTTGCTCGTTTGGTTCTGACTTGTTTACTATGCGATATTGTGTTTGTCTGTCTCATTTTGTGTTCCACATACTCAGTATAGGCAACGTCTTCGTGGTTGTCTGCGGTCGCCTAGGGCCGATTGAGGCAAGTAGGTAGGTACAGACCTAGGGCCCACTGTCTTGTCCTGCCCATACCTCCCTGTCCTGACACAAAACTGAAAAGAAAATATACTGCAAAAATAAAAAAAAATGTCATTTATTATTTTCCGGCAATTGGGAATTACCTGCAAAGGGGAATTGACGGTAAATTTATTGTTATTACACAAATGGAAAAACAAAACATACAGTCCAAAAATACATATACATAAGAATGTAGATGAGAAAAAAAAATACCAAAAAATTGGGTCAATACTATAGTCCCCACTTTGGAGGGGAATGCAGGAGAGAGAAATAAGACATAAGGGGAGATTTACCAAACTGGAGTAAAGTAGAATTGTCTTAGTTGCCCCAAGCAAACAATCAGATTCCACCTTTCATTCCGCACAGATTCTTTGAAAAATGAAAGGTGAAATCTAATTGGTTGCTAGAGAAATTAGACAATTCTACTTTACACTTGTGGGTGCAAGTACTCTAAGGGGGAGAATCACTCATGCTTAGTTCAAACATGTTAAAACATAGGCTGTATCAATGTTTCACTGGCCACCCTAGGACGGCATCTAAACTTTTTAGCAGTGGAAAATCAAATGCAGTGTGTTCAGGTTCAGAGAACAATGCTAAACCCAAACAGTTTAACCCCTAGGCAACCCTGGACGTAACTGTACATCCAGGGCCGCCTACGGGTGTTCAGAGTGGGGCCGCACGGCGGCCGCGCTCTGAACCGCCGCAGTCCCGGGTGCCACATGTATTGATGGTCCTATCGCCGTGCCCGCTAATAAGGTAAATATGACAGCTGCATCCGATTACCTGATGCAGCCGTTCCCTGGTGTCTAGTGGGGTGGATCTCTCCTCCAGGACGTTGTCCCAGAGGAGCGATCCACACATCCGGCTCAGGCTGGGGTCTGTGCTGAATGGAGCTGATCCTGGCTCGGTACTCGGTTGCTTCCGGCTGCAGCAGCCGGAAGCAATCGAGTGCCTATCTCATTGATCTATGCTGTATATCTATACAGCATAGATCTCAATGAGAGATCAGAGTGCATATACTAAAAGTCCCCCAGGGGGCTTCTAGTACATGTGTAGAAGTTAAAAAAAAAAGTGTCATTAATAATAAAAAGCCCCCTCCCCTAATAAAAGTGTGAATCACCCCCCTTTTCCCATGTTATGAATAAAAATAAATAAACAAACATGTTTGGTATTGCCGCATGCGTAATTGCCCAAATTATTAATTAATCACATTGCTTATCTCGCATGGTAAATGGCACAAGCGCAAAAAAATCCCAAGTGCAAAATTGCGCATTTTTGGTCGCATTAAATCCAGAAAAATTGTAATAACAAGTGATCAAAAAGTCGTATATGCGCAATCAAGGTACCAATAGAAAGAAAACATCATGGCGCAAAAAAATTACATGTAACACAGCCCCATAGACCAAAGGATAAAAGCGTTATAAGCATGGGAATAGAGCAATTTTAAGGAACATATATTTGTTAACAATGGTTTGAATTTTTTACAAGCCATCAGATAATATAAAAGTTATACGTGTTACATATCGTTGTAATTGTAATGACTTGAGGAACATACCTAATAATTCAGTTTTACCCCAGGGTGAATGGCGTAAAAAAATACCCTCCAAATAAAAGAAATGTGTTGTTTTTTACAATTTTACCACACATTAAATTTTTTCCTGCTTTTTCAGTGTACTTTATGAAAAAATTCAGCCTGTCATTGCAAAGTACAATTAGTGGCGCAAAAAATAAGGGCTCATGTGGGTTTCTAGGTGAAAAAATGCTATGGCCTTTTAAGCACAAGGAGGAAAGAACGGAAATGCAAAAATTTAAATTGACCCGGTCCTTAAAAGGTTAACAGATCTGCTCAAAACTATTCATAACTTATTGCTTTTAAATGTGTATCAAAATAAAGTGATAGGGCTCTTATTGTGAGGTCAGTTTGTTCTTATTGCTTTAATACCGCACCAAGATTTCCTGTTTTTTACTATCTTGACTAGAGATGAGCGAGTACTAAAGTGCTCGGGTGCACGATACTCAAGACAAATTTTTCCCGATGCTCGGGTGCTCGTTTTGAGTAATGAACCCCATTGTAGTCAAAGGGAAATTCAAGTATTTTTGCAGGGGACCAAAGCTCTGTACAGGGAAGGTTGCCTGAAAACCTAGAAACCTCAGAAAATGATGGAAACAACACGGAAATGGGCAGGAAACAGCAGGGCCAGCATGCATGGATGCCTCTTGGGCTGGCTAATCGCAACATTACACAAAATTATGGGCAACAGTCGGGTGGTCGTATAGAGTATGTGTCTAACTGGTTCTGTTTTTTTTTTAAACGCACCCATTGCATAGGGTACTGAACAGTGAGGATAGGTATAGCTGAACTATAGAAATCAACCAACCAAGAGAATGTCAGCAACAGGACAAATTTACTACTGACAGCTACACTACAAGTCCAAGCCAGCAGCCAAGTCCGAGTAACTCATCCGAGTAACGAGCACCATTTAGTACCCTAATACTCGAACGAGTACCAAGCTCGGACGAGCATGCTTGCTCATCTCTAATCTTGACACATTACAGCTTTTTAAAGCCATTGTATGGCCATTAAACAGGATCCATTGATCTTAATGATTGTGTAATAAAGTAATCTTATCTATGTCAATTATAATACTATATCAAACAGAGCACTGTTTAGGAGATAAGGGCCAAAATAATTTTCTGGCTAAAACCTCTGACTCTCAATTATAAGTAAATGCTAGCTTCAATGCTCTTTGATTAAGTAGTCATGCCGCATCTTGAAAAGGTTTTGAGTGGATCACAAAGGCGTGTGGTTATTAGCTTCAACATGAAACAAAGTAACTCCATTTTTCTTCTTCTTCCTTTAAGAGGATTATTAATGTCCTTAGGAAATACTAAGCTTAATCCAGTTTGAAATAAGTTACGATTCTGTTTACCACCAAAAATAATTAGTTCAAACTTGACAATAGCACACACACATTTTTTCGATGTGTAAAAGCAGATGGAATTTAAGATGCATATAAATTAGTAACATGAATACACAAGGGTGGTCTCATTTTTAATAAGAAGATTAGTTTAGCAGGAAAATTGAGATATCTAACTTTGTGTCTCTTTGCTTACAATATATTTTGAGTGAATTTTATTACATGTATCCTTGTTCATTTTTACCATAGAGAACACCAACTATATCATGATTGCAAAAATATAATTGCCCTCATAAGATTACATAATCCGTTAGCACTTAAAGTGCCATTTTTGGGAAATGGTTATTCAAAATATTATTTGTTTACTTAGGAATATTGATTAAGTAAAGCTACATTACAGAATTGTGGGTCTAAAAAAAATTCTATTTCACTATGCTCTTCCCGGGTCTACTGCAAGATAGTCGGGTCCCCTGAAGAACGTTCCCACCATCCGCTTAGCCAATCACTGATTGAAGCGAGACAACGCTGTGGCCAGTTACTAGCTATGTGGTCTGTCACTGTCGAGAGAAGTCTGCCTCGGAAATGGCAGTAGATGCATTTAGCAGGGGACCTAAAGACTCAGCAGGAGGATTCCATGCCCTTTTTTGCGGTGAATTACCACTCAAGGACGTACAGTTATGTCCTGGAATGAAACGGGTGCAGGAGCTGTGCCTGTGCCATCAGGCGGTGATCCTGGCTCTCAGCCCTACAGGTGCTGCGATCAGGCTGATCACAGCACCTATAGTGTAGAATAGAGGGAACAACTTCCCTCTATTCTCATCGGGGCAGTGCATAAGCGATCGCACAGCCCCAATGATTGCTATGACGCCAGGAGGCTTTCCTGAAGCCCTTTTTGTCATAACTATGGTGGCTGATCAGGCTCAGCCTAAGGCTGTGCCTGGTCAGCTCTGCCTATTTTACAGGCACATTACAATGCAATGCAGATCTGCATTGCAATGTAATGTGCCTGTAATCAGGCAATCAAATAGTGATGTCTCAAAGGTGGGACAGTAGAATAAAGTATAACAGTATACAAAACACATATAAATAAATAAATACATATATAAATACAGTACACAACAACTAAAATCCCCATAGCCCCCAATGCAATAATAAATAATAATAGAAAAAAAATAACAAAACATAAAAAGTACACATTCAGTATTGCCGCGTGCATAATGATGCTGGCAATAAAATTATCACATAACTAAACCCGCACAGTGACCACAGGGGAAAAAAAAATCTGAAAATCACTAATTGTGTCATTTTTTCATGAAATGAGGGCATTTTTTACGCAAAAGTTGTACGAATATCGGCCAGATTTTACCATTAACCTAAAGTACAATATATCAAAACAATCTTAGAATTGCTAGGATAAGTTATGATATTATGGAGGTATAACCACATAAAATGAGACTGGTCAGATTTCAAAAATGGGCTTTGGTTCTCAAGGCACTATCTGGACTATATATTGTAGACTGGATTATTTGTTTACTGAAGATATAAAAATTCCTGATGAACCGTTTGTTTAAGGTTGTAATGTCACGTGTCTTGCTGACTAGGCCGGCTTTACGCCTTTAACGATTTATAAGTTTTGCCCCAGTCCTGGTCAGGTTGAATGATTAAGGCCATTCCAGTTTTGCCTTACCAGGACTCAAGCTGATTGTGGTGGTCTCTTTACTAAACCCCTCATGATCAATCAGCTGGATCATGCTGCAGTTGTTGGGAACCATCCATTACCCAGAGATGTCCGCTGTAACCCCTTCTCATCACACTGTCCTCAGACAGGGATGTCCACTCACACCCCTCTTTTTAGTGTGGTAATATTGGAATTTTATGGAAGATCATATTCCCTCATAATTAATTTGCAGATCCGCTTTCATTATACCAAAGGAGAAACAGATCTCAGGGAGACCAGCCAAAGATAACATTGCCGGCTGCTAGTTAAAGCGTTCCACACTGATGAGGGGCAACACCCCGAAACAGCTGTCTATAGATGATACCTGGCCTTGGTTTTTCCCTTGTCATTAAATTGACTTATAGGGCCACTTAATATGGTGGTTTTGGTGGTTTCCCTACAGGAGCCACCACTTGGCTGGGTCCTTCCCGGAGGGATATCTGGCTAGTCCTGTGTTTTGAGACTCCTTAATGAGGCTCCACAGGCTCTTTTTTTACATATTTATTATACCAGAGCAAATTACAATACAACAGCTGAGATGAGGTTGGTTGATTGGTTGCTGTGGACAAATTACATCATATTTGTTTTATACAAACTGATAAATCTGGGCCCATGTTTTTTTTTTTTAACCTCTTAAGGTCAAAGCCAATTTTCCTTTTTGCTCTTTTGCTTTTTCCACTTTATGTTTAGAAGCCCATAGCGCTTGCATTTTTTCACCTAGAGACTTATATGAGCACTTATTTTTTGTGAAACAAATTGTACTTTGCAATGACAGGCATTATTTTTCCATAAAATATGCTGCGAAACCGGAAAAAAATAATTTGCGCTGTCAAATTGAAAAAAAAAAATAATAATTTGGTTTTGATTTCGGAGAGTTTTGCATTCACGCCGTTCACCCTATGGTAAAACTGACTTGTTTTGCATGCTCCTCAAGTTGTTATGATTACAATGATATGTAACATGTATAACTTATATTATGTGATGGCTTTTAAAAAATTCAAACCATTGTTAACAAATATATGTTCCTTAAAATCGCTCCATTCCCAGGCTTATAACGCTTTTATCCTTTAGTCTATGGGGCTGTGTGAGGTGTAATTTTTTGCGCCATGATATATTCTTTCTATCGGTACCTTGATTGCGCATATGTGACTTTTTGATCACTTTTTATTACATTTTTTCTGGATTTGATGCGACCAAAAATGTGCAACTTAGCACTTTGGAATTTTTTTGCGCTGACACCATTTACCGTGCTATATCAGTAATGTGATTAATTTATAGTTCGGGCGATTACGTGCGTGGCGATACCAAATATGTTTATTTATTTGTTTATTTAATAATTTATATTTATAAAATAGGAAAAGGGGGGTGATTTGGACTTTTATTAGGGGAGGGGATTTTTTATTAATAAAAACACTTTTTTTACTTTTTTTTTTACATAAACTAGAAGCCCCCCTGGGGGACTTGTATATAGACAGCACTAATCTATCATAGAGATCAATGCTGTGTATATACACAGCAATGATCCATCAAATCGGTGATAGATTGATATGGCTTGCTGCAGGCCACAGCAATCTATTGCCGAGCCGGGGTCAGCGTCAGTGCGACCCTGAGGCCCGACACGGGCAGAAGAACAGAGAGATCCGTCCCACTAGACACCAGGGATGTTGTGCATAAAGCACTTCAATGCAGCTGTCAGGTTTGACAGCTGCATTGAAGTGCTTAATTAGCCGGCGCGGCAACGGGACCTGCACCGGCTAATAGAGGCACTGCCCGGCCAAAGATTGCAGCCGGGAGCGGTGCCGTTCAGAGCCGGGTCCCGGCGGGACCCCGCTCTGAACACCCCCCGCGGCACCATGACGTACCAGGTACGTCATGGGTCGCTAAGGGGTTAACCATGCAGATTTAAATATGTTGGTAACCTCTATCCACCTTCTTCACCAGGGAGACAAGGAAAAAGTTGCAAATAAGTCATGTGCCATAATTAGCAACTTTATAATGTTACAAAATGGACCCAAATCAAATAGTAATAGCCACATTGGCGGTAGTCATGCGAATCATTCATGCTTACTTTTTGCTTTATAAGAGCCTTTAACCATATTCAGGTTCGGAGAACACCATATAGAATCCTTCACCTATTGGGATTTATGTAAGTTGGCAAGCAGCACCATATGTTCACACTATAATTTCAAGGTCTAGAAGTCTGGTATGTTTAAAACTAATGAGTCATTGATTTACATCTGAGAAATCACTTAACGGGATGTGTTTTGTGCTAATTATTCAACAGTTTATTGGAAATGTGCTGTTTAGCTCCAAGACTCTCTTCCCATACTAATTATTACTAGCATTTTTCGAGAGAAATGATGTAGCGTTATTTTATGAATTCTCAATATGGCCGACAGAAATTCATGGAACTTTTGAGGCAGGATAAAATATGAGAAGTGCAACAGTTTTATGGAAATCAGATCCGAACGTGTGTAGGACGCCCAATTAACTATGCTACTTAATTTGTACAGATGTTATCTCTTAAGAATTATCTCATTGTCATTTAACTACTCAGTGAGCCTTATATAAAGACATTATTAGACAAAATAACAAAACAAATGGTTTCTTCATTTAAACAGACTTTGGAGCCATTTGCAAATGGTAATTAATGCAAAACTGTACATTTTTATTTGAACGAATTCTAAATGTGTTTTGTTGAAGAAGAATAAAAAAGCCCCATTTCCCCAGGTAAAAGTAAACCTTTCAGTAAAACAAAAAGGGACAGATATATTAACTCTGCCCTTGGTATACGCCATGGTAAAGGTGCACATATTTGTGCAAACCAACCATTTTTGCCCAGTCCCCCTGATTGTTAGCCCCCACTAGGAAGTATTCCTTTTGTAGGCAATTAAATCAGCAAGATATAGTGACCGGCACTTCCTAGTGTATATAGCTAGCTCCGAATGAACAGAGTCTGGTAAGTGTTTACTAGTGGTGCAATCTCCAATTCACAAAAGTCCATTCAGTCAAATATGAAGAAGTAGGAGAGCACTCACCAACATATATAAAACGTACAATATTTATTTCATTAGGCGATAAAATCCATAGGAAAACAGGCTAAGATGCCAGGCACATGCTTCAAATAGAGCGACAGCTGTTTCAAATAATCAAACCCTACTGCATATCTAATACATATCTGCTGGCGTTATACATCCATTTTTCTACCTTTACTGCATATGCCAGTGTTTGCTTAGCTACTGTTAACTAAAAATTGTCCCAGTGCAGTACATATGGCTTTGCGGGGAAAAAAAGGCTACGTATCTGCTGGAGTCATTCGTCAATTTTTCGAAATTGGCTTTCTGTCCATGCTAATGTATAGAAAAGAAGGTTCCTTGGTATTTTGGAAACCTAAATTTGACCATTTTGAAATTACCAATTAACAAAGAATTGTTCTCCCATAGACTATAATGGCATTTGATTTTCGATTAAATAGTCGAACTTTGCCGTCTGCTTGAATCGAATTTCGAATATTTCCCCTACTAGCTCATCTCTTAGCATGTTGTCCTATGGAATTTATCGCCTGATGGAATAAAGATTGCAAGATTTCCATATGTTGGTGAGTGCTCTCCTACTTTCTCTTCATATTTGACCTTATGTAGGCAATACTACTGTAGGTAATCTTCCTGGTAATTAGCTCCTCAGTAGGTATTATGCCCATGTAGTTTAGTCTCCCTGGTAAATAGGCAGGTAAACAGTGATATCACCCAAATGTCAGAGTGCTATGGGGGAGAATGACCATAGGCATAACAGAGACTGTTACCACAAGGGTTTTTGCTGGGAGGGGGGAGGAGGAGGGGCAAGGGCTCTTTTTTGGTCCCAATGGCTGTTTTTCAATGTTTTAATTGCTAATTGGTGTATTAAAGTATGTGTTAGTAGGTAAGCAGGTTTATAGTTTAGGTAAGTATTTCAAGTATATTATAGTTTTACAACATGATATAAAAAAATAATGAATGTATATTGAAAACTTGCTTTATATCACATATATTGTTGATTTAGGTTTTGAAAGTTATTAGTGATGAGCGAATACTGTTCGATCGAATAGATATTCAATCGAATAGTGAGATATTCGAATATTCGATATTCGTACGGATATCCCGCGAATATTTGCATATTCGCGGGATATCCGTACGAATATTTAATATTCGAATAGCTCACTATTCGCTCATCACTAAAAGTTATCACGACAGTGACTCTTTAAAGCTGCAGAAAAATAGAAGCTTGGGACATATTATCCTAATGGATTTTTGCCAATTTCTGCCATCATTTTTTTTCACATTTGATAAATGATACCAAGTATAAATTAATAATAAGATTATATCGTAATTTGAGGCACTGATTAACAATGACAGAGACTTGTTAGAAACCCTCATATATGCATCCAAGTTTAATGTCCTTAAGAGACTAAGATATCTGTTTGTATTTACCCATCTTGTACAGGAAAAGTGAAACTTGAACTAATATTCCATGTACAGCCACTGTAAACTATGTAAAAGTAAAACCAAAACAGAGTAACGGATGGCACTCACCAGGTGATGTCAAAGTGAAATCTCGGCTTTATTGAAGCATGTGAGGAACGGGGGAGGATGGAGTCGACTCCAGCCTCCCCCGCTCCTCACATGCCTCAATAAAGCCGAGATTTCACTTTGACATCACCTGGTGAGTGCCATCCGTTACTCTGTTTTGGTTCTACATAATTGACTGTCTTTTCATGGACTGAGTTTGATAGTTCCTAAGGGTTCTATATTAATGGTAAATGGAAAAAGTCAAAAGAGATAATGCAACCTTTTGTTGAAAGAGCACACTAGTGGGCAGTACTGTGCTGGAAAAGACTTCAGAAGAGAAGGATTTAGGGGTAGTGATTTCTGACAGCCTTAAAATGAGTCACCAGTGCAACCAGGCGGTGGGGAAAGCAAATCATATGCTGGGGTGTATAGCTAGAGGTATAACCAGTAGGAAGAAGCAGATTGTGATCCCGCTGTATAGAGCTCTGGTGAGGCCACATCTGGAATACTGTGTCCAGTTCCAATTTCCAAACTTTGTGCAAAACATGTAAGTGGTATATAAGTAAAAGAAGTAATATTGTTGATTACAGATAGATGTCCCAGTCCAAGATATACATATATACGTCATTAATGTTTCATGACATACATGTATGCCCTGGTGATCGAGTTGTCTCAGAATCAGAGCCTACCCGAGCCTAGATGGGAGCTATCAGTTACAGCTTCTCTTCTGTTGGCATAAAAAATAACAACAAAATTACTCATTTTTAAATTTTTCGAACAAATTTTATAAGAACAACCCTTACATAACCCCATCATCCAAAAATAAATAAATAAAAAATTAAAGCTGGCAACTAGAGGTGAGCAAAGTGTTCAAAAGTTTGTTTCAGAAGGTCCAAAGAAATCTTTGGCATAAAGTTATGTTTCATCCAAACTGAAACTTTGTTCTGTGTCATCGTGACTCCACAGGACCTGTCTGTTCAATCAGTAACTGAGGCAGGACATTGTTCTGGCCACACCCCCGACTCGAACCCGAACCTGGATCGCTCATCTCTAGCTAAAATGTATTGTGTATTTTTACAATTACATCATTTCATGACAATTTATCACAATATGTATACATTGTGTTTGCCTGTGTGTCTCGATGATTATTATGTAAATAAGGCCTTTTGATGGCTCTAATAGGATGTCATGATATAGTGTGGAATGATATGAACAATTCATTATACCCTCTATTAATTTTCCAAAATATGAATCACTATGACTCTCGGTGAATCATAACCCTGGAAAATAAATGTTATCTCCTCTGAAGGTTAGCATAAAGGTCACAATTCTATTCACTATTGATTAACCAAAACGTGTATCACTCTGATTCACAGCTATTCTAGCAACTGGCAAATCAAAGTTACTATCTTTCTCATTGTGAACGTTTTATCTTTGCTCATACTGAATCTACAGTTTTCGAAATGTTCTTAACCCAATTTGTCACTAGAGTGGGTTTGTCTTATTTAACTAAATTTTACACACTTTGATGTTTTCTAAATACTTCCTACTCACTTTTATTAATCATGGAACAAACCACCATTTAATAATTTATCAGAAAATGTAGAAATGAATATTTAAAGATATGGATGGCACTAAGCATTTCCTGCTGAAAACCCATTGTTAATGTGAAACTAAGTACAATAAGGCTCTTTTCTCAATATGTTTTAGTAATATCACGGTAGGCTTTGGGAGACTCACCGATCCCTTCACTATATAGGATGTCACAAACATAGTGCGGAAAGAGCCTTAAAGTGACTCTGTACCCACAAGCTGCCCACCCCAAACCACTTGAACCTTCAGATAGCTGCTTTTAATCCAAGATCTGCCCTGGGGTCCATTTGGCAGGTGATGCAGTTATTGTCCTGAAAAACAACTTTTAAACTTGCAGCTCTGTGCCCAACGGCTGTGGTCTAGAGTGTCTGTGTATTAGGTTGGCACAACCTCTCTGTCCCTCCTCCCCGCCCCCTTCATAATTAGGAATGCTCCAGGCAGTTTTTCTACTATTCATCACCTGTGTGAGCACAGCACATGGGCTAGATCATTAAGGCACCTGTGCAGTGTTCAGACAAGTGAGAAATAGGAGAATACCTGGATAAAGCATTCCTAATGATGAAGAGGGCGGGAAAGAGGGACAGAGAGGTTGTGCCAGCCTAATGCACAGACACTCTAGGCCACGCCAGTTTGACACAGGGCTGCAAGTTAAAAAGTTGTTTTTAAGGACAATAACTGCATCACCTGCCAAATGGACCCCAGGACAGATCATGAACTAAAGGCCACTATCCGAAGGTACAAGTGGTTTGGGGGGGACAGATTGTGGATACAGAGTCACTTTAAGTATATTATTAGTATTAAAGATAAACAAAGACACAGCTGGCCAGCACTAGTAATCAGTGGAATTAGGGTTTTTTCTCTACGGACCAGACAGGGAAGCCCTCTAGTAGAGTTTTTCCCCACCCGGCATGATGTATCACTATCATGCCAGGAGCGGGAAGCTGAGCAATTCGGCTGTGTCATTACAGTGTCGCTGAGATTCAGTTTCCCCATTCCCGGCATGATATTGATACATCATGCCAGGCGGGGAAACACTCCACTAGCCACCGTAAACATCCATAGCATCCGTAAAATATGAGATGTGGGAAAAAGCCCTAAGCTGGGAGTTGCTTGCGGACAATCTGCTAGGAATACGTATGCTGAATGGGGTGCTACGACATTTGGAGCAAATCTTCATGTGAATATTAAGTAGAAGATATGAATCCAAATGAGTGCTTGAATTTCTTCTACTGAATATTATTAGTATTGTCTGGTCTTGTAAAAGATATGATATTTAAAATAAATACACCACTAATCCCTACATAAAAATATGTCCCGGTGGCTCGGGCCATTTTTCAAATTGTCACCTGGTTCCTGCCATCTGTGCCCGTCTCCTGATATGCAAATAGGGCCTCTCTTTGCACTGGAGGTGAGCCTGGCGCCCCCAGTACACCATTTTTTTCATCATTGTTTGGAAAAATGTTACACGTAAAACCACAATGATACAGTTATTTGGCCAAAGCATAGGCTCATTGGCGGAAATCTTTGTTCATATGCAATCAAAATCTTGTCATTAGAGATGAGCAAGCCGAGCCTCCCGAACCCAAATTCATTCCAAACCTTGCAGAAAGTTCAGGTCACTACCAAACCGAACTTCTGCAAAGCTGAGCAGGCTGTCACTCTAGAGACAAGAGTGACAGCTCACTCAGCCAGTCACTGGCCACAGTGCCGTCCCATCTCTGTTAGCTTGTGACTGGTTGAGCAGGCTGTCACTCCTGAAATAGGAGGGACAGCCCACTTAGAAAATCACAAGCTGACTAGGATGGGACAGCACCTGGGGCCAGTGATTGGCAGAGCGGGCTCTCATTTGTCTCTAGAGTGACAGACCGCTCAGCCAATCACTGGCCCCAGGTGCTGTCCCATCCTAGTCAGCCAGTGATTGGCTAAGTGGGCTTTCACTCCTCAAACAAGAGTGACAGACTGGTCAGCTAATTACTGGCTTGCTAGGACAGGAGAGCACCAGCGGCCAGTGATTGACTAAGTGGGCTGTCACTCTAGAGACATTAGTAGTGACAGCCCACTTAGCCAATCACTGGCCGCGGGTGCTTTCCCATCCCAGTCAGCCTTTGACTGGCTGAGCTGACTGTCACTGGAGTAACAAAAATCAAACCACAGTGTCTAAAATCTAAACTAATGTATATTATGTTAGGTTAATTTATTTTTATATTAAAAGTCAGATAAAAAATGACAAAACCTAAATAAAAAATTGTTTTAGATTAACAAAGTTAAAAGTTATAAAAGAACATTTATGTCACAGATAACTATTTAACAATTTGGTGTATGGTCACCACCTCTTTTGAAACATTCTCACTGCCCTGCCGCAATGCAAGATGATCAATATATTCATGAGGGGAAAAAAAGGTAAAAAAAAAAAAGACCTCTTTTCTAGGTGGCATTTATTTGTGAACTGTCTACAATAAATTAGTTCAGTATCAAGGGTTACACTTTCTGCTATGCATGGTGTGTAATTATAGGTGCCAATTAAGGAGAGCATTTTTCTTCCACGTGGTTAGTATTGGTCAGCAGCATGAATATAAATGCTGATGTGTCTCTAGTTCATCATTTCACAATCTAATTACCGGTGAGCGGGGACTGAGATGAGAAGAACAAAATATTGAGTTCTGTATTGACTGACATACTATTTGCCTGTCATCAATGTACTGCAAAGATTAGACATCAATCCTCAAGGGAGTAAAGGTTTTTTTTATGCCTTGTCGTCTAATCAAATATTTTTTGTATTATTCATGTGTTTCAGAATTTTAATAAAGCTATGTGCAGCTCCTGATTACAAGCAAAACACCTAATATCCTTGAAAATATTAAGCTGTTAAACTTAATAAAAAAAAAACTTGCATCATATTTTTCACTATTGATATAACTGATCTACAACTATTATCTGTTATGTAGAAACAAATAAATTGGTTAATTAAGAAAAAAAAGGTAATTAAAGGGTTTGTGTAAGGTAGGGTACTCGAAAGACACATAGACAAGTGCAGCCCTAGACTGGCACCCGCCCAGCTATTCCTACCTACTTGCCACAAACAGTACTA
Source organism: Dendropsophus ebraccatus (assembly GCF_027789765.1). Taxonomy (NCBI): domain Eukaryota; kingdom Metazoa; phylum Chordata; class Amphibia; order Anura; family Hylidae; genus Dendropsophus; species Dendropsophus ebraccatus. The sequence goes on from NC_091464.1 coordinate 21,198,040, forward strand.
AGAATTACTGTGGACAACTGGTCGACAAACCTTACACTAGGATAAGTGCAACACCAAACAAAACAAGACAAAACAACCACAATAAGGAATGGCTAGGAAAACTAAGTCAGCAACAGCCAGGCAGTGAAGGTACAGAGTCAGAATCCAGAAAGTAAAGTCAGGGAACAAAATCCAAAAAGTCTAAGCAAAAAACAACAAATGGTCAGGAGAATGCTAAGTCAAAGCACAAGGCGCTATCACAGGCACTGGACTGAGACCAGGGGCTGGAATATATAGGAAAGAGGAACCTAGGTGCTGACAGCTAACTGGCTAGGTCAGCTGTCAGTCACCATCAAGGGTACACCTGATACCGATCTACCGGGGGTGGTGAGGCCCCGGCTGCGGCTACACACAAAAGAAAATATAAACATAGCAGGCTGGTTGCTGGGGCTCCTGACGTGGCTCCTGACAGTTTACCTATCCTTAAAGTAAACAGTGGTGTAAACAGTGGTGTAACTACCATAAAGGAAGACCTTGCAACTGCTATGGGTCCTGTGCACCAAGGGGCCCCCAGGTCTTGGCTGGCTTCTGGTCCTTTAACTGTGTTTTTGATGAACGCTCATAGTTGAAAGCTGGGGGCTCTGACTGACAGAGCAAGAAGCCATTGGCTTCCCACTGTGTCAGTCTGTCTTGTGACCAGAGGCAGCAATGTCCCTCCAGCCTCCATTAAATTTCTGGCTGTTAATGGTAGCTGGATATTTAGAGTGCAACCCTCATCAGTCTCTGTTCAGCATCCACTGTAGGTAGTAGCAGTTTGCCTTCATTTACTTTGTAGTGGTGGGGATGTATAACTGCAGATTAGCTCCCATTCAAGTGAATAGCAGCTGAGCTAAGCTTCAATTATAGTTTGCCACTGCTACACAGTTGCCACCCTGCTGATTGGTCTAGTTTTTTTTTTTTTTACCGTAGTTTGTTAGGACATAAAAGCTGAGCTGTGATTGGTTATTATGAGCAAATTACACACCTTTGCTTTACACAGGTTACATTTGGGCAAGTATTATATAAATATATATACTGTATATATATATATCACGTTGTTTTAGTGACAGCCTAACTGTTCTATAATAAACTACTGGTGACCTCTCGTAGACCTCAAGCAGAAAAGAACTCCAGTCAACATTGCCCTTTCTTAGCTCCTTGGAGCCATTATTTTTATTTTTCTAAAGGAAGAAAGACATAAGTAAGTGGCACCCTAGAAGTGGCATCATCTAAATGTAATGACAATCAAGACCAGAGGGAATCTGGATTCTTTGCTGGCAAAGGGGAAAAAAACAACAAAAAAGATTAGAAGATTAGAAGACTCATTTGGTGTCCAATTCTAGCTTGTCCTAGGGCTGTAACACACAAAAAAGCCAAGGGTGTTAATACCTTTCTAAGTTATCCACTTACTAAACTGTAAACTACCTCAATAATTCTGACCAACAACTACAGACCTATAGTGGCACCATGAAACCATGCAATGTCTGCACTATACACCATGCAACGTCTGCACAGATCATGATAAGATGATTTTCTTTTTAGCCTCCTAAGCAAATAGGAACATTCTAGTTTTTTTCAATGTTGGCATTTCTAGAACACATAGGGGTTATTTATCATTGTTGCAGCCGGGGCGTACGCCAGGGAGAAGGTGCAGATTCGCTCTTCTCCCTGGCGTATGCCTGCCATATCCCATGCTTGCAAGAAGGGGTGGGGTGGGGGGCAAGGTAGGGAGGAGACGTTGCCTCCTCCTGCCTCTCATTTATCATGATTTACACCTACATAAATCATTATTCAAATCTACATCTGCCGGAAAGCAGGTGTAAGTTTGGTACATCTGGAGCAAGGTCGGGTGCACGGCCATCCGATTTCAGTAAGAGGCATGTCCCCCTTTGTGAATTCGCCCGAGGCAAGGGGCGGGGCCTGATTTCAGACCGGCGTAATAAATGTCTCCCGTAATGTTTTTCGATTTTTCATCTATGTTCTGCATATACAATTTTGGGGTACATATAATATCATTCAATTGTTAATTTAATAAATGAGCGAAGCTATTAATTTTAATAAAATATATTTTATGCAAAAATGTGTGTTTACATTTATTTATGAACCTTTTTACTTTGTTTTTAATTCTGTCTATGGGCACCACTTTTCAAATTTCTTTTTTTTTTTTAAACAATATGATGTTTCTGTAGTTTATCACACAGTGCCACTGCATAGTAATATACACATTAGGGAATAATGTCATAATGTCAGCATACCCTAAGATGAATTTATTTGATACAGCCACGGGAACCTTTATAGAAGTCTTTCTTTATAGTGAAAACATGACTGGTAGCAAAGTTGCTGAAACCATCGATTGCCATAGCAAAGTCCTTCCCTACCATACAGCAATCACAGGGAATGCAGAACTGACAGGATTATCTATTGGGATGGAATGGGATCGGATTCCTCCCTCGCCCTCACAATTACAGCAGTAAATGGACTGTATAAAATAGTTGTGCTTTTGTGGCCAATCTCATGGTTACAGAGAAGTGCCCATGAAATCATGGCTGATTTAACCACAGAGCTGTGATAGCCCCTGCCTATCACAGATAAGAGTTGGTAAGTCCTTCCATCCTGAGCCTCATTTTGGTACTTTTGTTTATTCTTCCTAGCGCTTGCATTCTTTCACTTACAGACCAAGATGAGCCCTAATTTTTTGCGACACCAATTGTTCTTTGCAACGACACACTTAATTTTTCCATAAAATACGCTTTGAAAATGGGAAGAAAAATATTTGCACGATGAAATTAAAACAGAAGCAATTTTTTTTCCTTTTGGGAAGTTTTGTTTCTACGCCATTCGCCCTATAGTAAAATTTAAATGTTATCTCTTTTCCTCACATACATATGGTTGAAACAATATGCAACTTATAAAACTTTTATTTTATTTGACTGTTTTAAAAAAACCTAAACTTTTTAAAAAAATGTAATGTGATTATAATTACACTTTTACCAGCCTTATAACGCATAGATTTTTTGGTCTATGGGTTACTCTTTTATGCCATGATCTGCACTCGGTAGCTAGCTCCTGTATATGCAAATTTTTAATCACCTTTTATTACAATTTATTTCTGGATTTGATGTGACAAAAATATGCAATTTTGCATTTTGGCATTTTTCTGGGGGGGCTTTTGCCATTTACCATGCGAGATCAGGAATGCTGGGGGACTTCTAGGATCACTGTACTGATCTTCTGCACTGAAGCCAGAAGCACGGATCACCCCTCTGCATTTGCATCGCAGGGGGACAATTCCGACCACTAGACCACCATGGATAACATTTTATGGCCATTTAAATGCCACTGTCAGTTTTAACAGCCGCATTTAAATAGATAATTAGCTGGACGCAACATTTGGCCCACGCTGGCTAATAGCTGCCTGAATCTCTTTGCAACCCCCCAATACAAATGTGCATGTTAAATATTAATATAAAACTAATTGTGAACCAAGCCTGTTTTTGTATCACTCATTGGATATGTTCCCACTTCAGGATCATATTGAGTAAGGGTATGTGCACACTACAGACTATGCTCAGTGACTTCAAGCGGATTCTACACCACAGCCTCTGTAATGACCCAGACAGGTATTTATTGTCAGGCGTCCGGAGATATATTGTTGCCATCGGCAACCCTGGACTGTCTGTATTGGGACCTATGTATTTGCTTCTTTTTCCTAGCTCTCTTGTAGTGACATTATTTTTTGCCATATATCTATTTAATAAGTAGTTATGTATTAATCTCTAATGAAACAAGTGCTGAGCTTGATCAGTGCTCCTCCCCTGCAACCTATTAGACTCTGGTGATTGGCTAGGGGAAAACTAGCTCCACCCACCTTCTACCCAGAGGGCTGTGCGAGTCTTGTCAGTTGGCAGTTGGGGATCTGGCTCTGCCGAAGCCGCATCTGGCTCCCCTGCGTCACCTCAATAATCCTTTCAGACTTCATATTCAGCCTCCTAACCTGTTTCCAGTCAGCCATAAGGATCAATACGTGTTTTCTAAGTCTCAGCAGGACATTCTCTGTATTTATCAGTGCCTGCTGTCGGATTGGTGAGATGTTTGAGGGTCTCCCACTCAAGTCAGTATGTTTATGCGTCTTCCTCCTGCAAGTCAGTGAGTGTTGGCAGCATCATTTTCTTTCATTAATTAAAGTATCTTTTGACACATACCCTTATAAAGGCTGGAATCCACAAAGTCCCTGGAACAGGTCTATCCACGTTATCCTTGATATCCTCTTCACCAAGTGTGCTGATCAGTAGTGATGAGCGAATACTGTTCGATCGAATAGATATTCGATCGAATAGTAAAGTATTCGATCTATCAAATATTATCGAATAGTTTGCCGAATATTCGATAGATATTCGATAAGCGTTCAAATCCCCCAGCTTCAGGTTTTTACCTCCAAGTGGTCGAATAGATGTTTTTCAATAATCGAATACTTGTTCCCATTGACTTTAATAGGATCGAATATTCAAATATTTCACTATTCGCTCATCACTACTGATCAGGCCAACATATGTTTACTGTGAGATGCTTCTTATATTGGAGTGTACTTAGTTATCCTTCAAGTAAAGTACTTTCACCGCTACTGTGTGAAGACTTTTATTATAATTATTTCCCTGTGTGTATGCTGAGAGGAGAAGGGCCGCTGCACCCTCGGACTCCACCGTGACAGGAAGGTTACAGAAGTGAGCCCTAAGGCTGCACTACACCACCCAGCAACAGACCCTCAGCATATTACAGTACATCGCCCCCCCGCTTGAAGTTTCGCCCGTCCCATAGACATATCAATTATTTGGGCGGATGGCAGAATTCACCGGCAAATATTATTGAGTTAGGATGGGTGGAACCTCAAGCAGAGGCCACTCAGTAGAATCTGCTTAAAGTCTCTGCACGTATTCCGTAGTGTGCGCATACCCTCAAGGTGGCCGTCTCTTTACACAGACGGCCACTAATAATGATCATGATCCTTATTAGCTGCTGTCTATATAATGAGACAGTCATCTTCAACCACTATGTGGGAAAATAGGGGGAGATCTATCAAACATGTTGTAAGGGGAAACTGGCTCAGTTGCCCCTAGCAACCAATCAGATTCCACCTTCATTTTCCAAAGAGTCTGTGAGGAATGAGAAGTGGAATCTGATTGGTTGCCGGGGGTGACTGAGCCAGTTTCACTTTACACCATGTTTGATAAATCTTCCCCACAGTCTTTAAAATTACTAGGCCTAGAAATGATTCTACATTTTACACCAACTATAACAAATAGCAGCCTTAGGCTATATTCAGACAGTGTCATTTTGTGGCCTTCTTTTTGGACAGCCATTATTTCAACACCATATGATGACCAACATTTGATGTAATGCTGATGGCCGTCCAGCTGCAAAACAACAATGTGTGGACATAGCCTTAACAGGCATAACAAGCCTTAATACTTCATTTCCAAAATATATAATTAGTTATATTACTAAATATACAATTAGTTATAACAATTTATTTTGACTCAAATAAAAAGTCCTTGAACAGTTGTGTGTTACTATCTAGTAGAAACAACACAAAATAGACCATGCTATTGCTAGCAAAGATAGATAGACGGTAAAATCATAAAGACTGGTTGTTTAAATCGTATCAAGTACTAAGTAAAGTAATTGCCCAGTATATATGTCAGGAATCTGCAGGTAGGGAACAGTCAGGTAAGAGACGGGGAGGACACATACCATGATCCCTAAACTAGTCCCTGCCCTCTGTCCCTGCTTACTTGCCTCAGACAGCTCTAGGTGACTGCGGGCAACTAGGCGACAGTCTCTGACTGGAGATATGTAGAACACAGAACGAAGACTAGACAAAAATAAATAAATAAGGGATGGTAGGAAAGCGGAAGTCAAACAGAACAACCAGCATAGGTGCCAAAAGTCCAGAAAATAGTCCGGTCACGAAAGCCAAAGGTCAGGGGAGCCAGATAACAAAGGTAGTCAGGGAGCAGAAACTGATACACAGAAAAGATACACAGAAAAAACTCGAATCGAATGCTGAGCACACTAGACAGAACTAGTCTAGAACTAGCCACCATAGGGTTAAATGGTGGAGGGGGATAGGTTTATAGGAGGTCAGGGAGTCTGGTCCAGAAGGTGATTGGCCCAGAGACCCAGAACCAAGGTTGACAAGGTGAAGGATAAGTGGAGATGGCAGAGTGTCAATCAAAAGTAAAACAAAGGTTAAGTGGCCAGAGGCTTCTATGCTGGGAAGAGATGGATGTGGTAAGAAAATCAATTACTGAGGTAGAAGGAGTAGGGCAGTGTTCAGGCAGAGCTTAGATAAATGCAAAAACATATCGTAAAAACACAAAACATGACTACATGACCGTATACCACAAGCTGAGGGCTGCACCGAGCTCAAAACAGACACTGGCCGGAAAATAAGTTAGCATATTTGAAATATAAAACTTCAGTAGAAGTCACCAACTGTGAATATTTTCAGGTAAGGACTTGTTCCACTTTCATCCCCATTACCGATCAGGAAAATCTCAGTGAAATAAATTGCAGGCAGAGCATGAATTCTATTCCATGCAGAGGGTCACTGCATCATGATCATCTAGGGACCATTAAAAAAATATAAATATTGAAAATGTTGTATGCGTAAACAATTTACTAAATACTAATATTTACCCCCCAAATAAAGTGGCATACACATTTGAAGGCAACTGCGCTAATATTTCATTTCTTCAAAGTAAAACTTTATGCTAGGTGTTGGGAATGGATAAACTACTTTAGTTCAATTTTCGGTCATGTTACTATTAGTTTTAGTATTTTTTTTTATTTATGAAAGCTCTGAATGCAAGGACACAAGTTAGAATTTACCTGCAGTAGCCTGAACTGATAAACTGATCTAGACCTAAAGACTGGAATCCAGTTTGCCATTGGATCATTTCCAAGCAGAGGGATCCTAGGGGTCCAATGGGGGGGGGGGGGGGGGCAGCTAATAAAGATCATAAAACTCTCTATATAACAAGCCAGCCGCCTTCTCCTGACATGTTCTCAAAGTGGGAACATAGCCCATTATTGATGATGTATGGCCGTTTTAAGGATATGTTAACACATTGTCAAAATGACAGCCATTTATATTGGATGGCCATCATTAAAACAGCATATATCGGCCATTATTTGCCATTTAATGATGACCGCCTAATGAAAACAGCTCTAATTTTGATGATGTGTGCACATCACCTAAGACTATGTTCCCACTTTGGGAACATATCGGGGGGGATGAGACCATCCCCTTAAACAGACAACTGTTAATAAAACAACCATGTTCCTTATCAATGGCCGTCGATGTAACCAGATGTCCACCGTCCTCTGATATGTTAAGGGAACATAGCCTTACACTGATTAAAAAGGATGGTTCACAAAACTGGTGCCAGAAAGTGTCAGAGATTTTTAATTTGCTCCTATTAAAAAATCTCAAGTCTTTCAGTACTTACCAGCGGCTGTATGTCCTGCAGGAAGTGTTGTATTCTCTACAGTCTGACACAGTGCTCTCTGCTGCCACCTCTGTCCATGTCAGGAACTGTCCACAGCAGTAGCAAATCCCTATAGAAAACCTTACCTGCTCTCCAGACTGGAAAGAATACCACTTCCTACAGGACATGCTGTAGCTGATAAGTTCTTAAAGACTTGAGGTTTTTTAATAGAAGTAAATTAAAAATCCCTGGCACTTTCTGGCATTAAATAATTTGAAAGAAACAAAACAAAAAGGTGAACTACCCATTTAACCTCTAGGTGACCCATAACGTAACTATATGCCATGGAGCCGCTAGGGGCATTTAAAGGGGGGCTGCGCTAATAAAAATTCCCCTCCTCTAAAAAAAAATCTGAATCACCCACCTTTTCACATGGTAAACGGCGTTAGCACAAAAAAAAATTCAAAGTGCGAAATATACTCATATCAGTCATGGATATAATTGGATGTATTTGTTTACTTGCTTGATTAATCTGGTTAAAATATGTTTCATGGGTTTTAGTATGCAAAAAAGGAGTCCATGGAGCCTCAATTGCGAATCTCAAAACACGGGAATAGCCAGATATCCCTAGCCTGTTGTGTTGGGTTTTTGCGTATGCTTTTCATTTCTTTTTACAATATATCAATTTGTATCCATATCAGTAGTCAATTGAAAGTAATGAAGAAGACAATCATTACTGCAGTTGTTATACTGTTTTTCTATGATAAATGAAAATAAAACGTTTTTTTTTTTTTTTTTTTTTTTATAATAATTATAAGTGTGTTTATACAAAATAATATTTTTCCTACCATTTTTGGTTAGCACAAGTCTGTTTTGTACCCTTTCTCAATGAACAGAATTTAACCTATTCCTCTGACAGGGCTTTCTAAGTCAGACAAGTCTAACACCAGCTCAGCAGACAGCTGCAGAAATAATGATGTTCTTTCTACTCTGTTCTCTTCCCGTCTAGTTACACTACGGTGTTATTGAATATTCACTCTTCAAAGCCAAGTTCATTGTAGCAAATGTTCCTCCTGTGCTGGTGACTGTTGCTGAACCCTGTGAAGTAGAGGAAAGTGCAAGCAACTGGTGAGATGCACAAAGAGACACAGAGGAAACAGGTAATTTTTATAAAATAAGAAAGGAAACTTTTAATAGAGAGGTTAGCAGTAACAGTAGTAGATTAGGCACATCTGACTATAAACACTATGCTTACAAAAGAAAGAGAGCAAGAACTTCAACCTTTGAAGATCACCAGCATTTCAGATATAGATGTACCCTATGTATAGTAATAATGCCCTATGCCCTGCTGTGCCCCCATAGTAAATGTCCCCTGCCCGGCTGTGTCTGCTAAATAAGTGCCCCCTGCTATGCTTTGCCTTCATAGTAAATGCCCCCTGCCCAGCTGTGCCCCCATAGTAAATGTCCTCTGCCCTGATGTGCTGCAGCCATACGGTTATATGCGTTCCCGCTACACATACCCCATGTAGCAGGAACATACAGTATATAAATGTTCGTGGCTGTGAAGGGGTTTTAATGTGGGCAGGGCCGATCTCATTACTGTCCCCAAACCGGGAATGACCCAGGTTCCCACAGCTGCCTGTCATTAACCCCCTTAAATGGGGCATTTAAGGTAGTCAGTGACAGGACCCTGTGGGAGTGCCAATAACTTGTACTAGCAGGCAGGGGTAAACCACTTTCCTCCATCCTGTTGGAACAGCGATCTGTCCATAGAGTCTGCTCTCAGTCAGACTCTGTACAGATCGCTGAAAACACCATTGAAATCATTTGTATATGCAATCAGAGCATTGCATATATAAGTCCCCTAAGGGACTAATATATGCAATGCAAATTGTGTAGAAAAATAAAAAGTTTTAAAACATATTTTAAAAAACACTAATAAAAATGCCCCAATAAAGATTTATTACCCCCTTTCCCATTAAACAAATAACAACATTGAAATAAATACACTCTGTATACACTATGGCCGTGGTTCTCTGCGGCTGCACAAAATAATTGACAGGTCTATTTTGTGCAGCCACTATTCAGTGAACAGTGGCCGTACAAGATAGTCTGTACTCACAATGTAAAGTACAGCCGGGAGCCGTACTCTATTGTTTTCTTTGGCCAATTGGAGTGCCTGAACACCCCAATGTGCACCACCATTCCAATTAAAAGAAAGTGATGTTCACGCAGCCTATATTGCAGTATCGGCAGGGTGAACATCTGAGACAATGGTGTTGATGGACACGTCAAACACCGGCCGTGTCAAACAATGGTCGATGTTCATACATAATGTGAACATGGCCTAAAGGGGTATTCTGCTCAATCGTAACTTTTCTGATGTTGTTCTCAATGAAGAGACTAACAATTCATTCCTTACTTGTTATAATCTATTGTAGACATGTCACAGGTGAAGTGTTCGAGGGGGTGTACATCTCACCTAGGTTACTACATACGGTGAGATGGTAAGTCCAGGATGGATCTGTTGCTCAGCAGTGTTATGCTGCTGAGTTGTTATTTATTTTTACCGGGCCTGGATTTACATGGAATGGCAGGTAGGTTTTGGTAGTGGGACTTGCCATTCCCTCCCCCCGATCCACTTTGGGTGTTGTGATCAGGTGTGCTCTGATGAGCCTGGAAAAGGTAAAAGCTCTGCAGAGCTGCAGGTGGTTGCTCTCAGCCAGGAGTGATCAGCCAGTGTGTTTGGTGGAAGCTGCGAATGCAGCCACGTCTGTAGCCAGTGGCGTAGCTATAGGGGTCGCAGCGGTCGCCATGGCGACCAGGCCCCTACACTAGGGGGGCCCGCACGGCCCCCCTTGCCACTTGTCTCTGAGCATCCCGAGAAGCTGCGGCCGCGCAGCTTCTCAGGATGCAGAAATCGCTTTGATGTTCCACCCACACAGTGAGCGGGCGGAATATTAAAGAGATCAGAATACAGGAGCAGGACCTGTCAGCGTCCTCCTCCTGTATTCCCTCCCATATTCCCTCTTCATACCAGCAGCCTATGGGAGGCCGGGACGTGACCTCTCCGGCAGGCGTGATCATGTGACGTCATCACGCCTGCCGGAAGTCCCGTCCCTGCGGCTCGCAAGATGGAGCCCAAAGAGGAGGAAGAGAGCTGCTGCCTGCAGCCACACAGCGCAAATTAGGTGAGTATGATGTTTGAGGTTAGGGGCACCTCTGGGGGCATTATTAGTATATGGGGGCACCTCTGGGGGTATTATTAGTATATGGGGGCACCTCTGGGGGCATTATTAGTTCTTGGGGGCACCTCTAGGGGAATTATTAGTTCATGGGGGCACCTCTGGGGGCATTATTAGTATATGGGGGCACCTCTGGGGGCATTATTAGTTCATGGGGGCACCTCTGGGGGCATTATTAGTATTTGGGGGCACCTCTGGGGGCATTATTAGTTCATGGGGGCACCTCTGGGGGCATTATTAGTTCATGGGGGCACCTCTGGGGGCATTACTAGTTCATGGGGGCACCTCTGGGGGCATTATTAGTATATTGGGGCACCTCTGGGGGCATTATTAGTTCATGGGGGAACCTCTGGGGGCATTATTAGTTCATGGAGGCACCTCTGGGGGCATTATTAGTATATGGGGGCACCTCTGGGGGCATTATTAGCTCATGGGGGCACCTTTGGGGGCATTATTAGTATATGGGGGCACCTCTGGGGGCATTATTAGTATATTGGGGCACCTCTGGGGGCATTATTAGTTCATGGGGGCACCTCTGGGGGCATTATTAGTTCATGGGGGGCACCTCTGTGGGCATTATTAGTATATGGGGGCACCTCTGGGGGCATTATTAGTTCATGGGGGCACCTCTGGGGGCATTATTAGCTCATGGGGAACCTCTGGGGGCATTATTAGTTCATTGGGGGCACATCTGGGGGCATTATTAGCTCATGGGGGCACCTCTGGGGGCATTATTACTATATGGGGCACCTCTGGGGGCATTATTAGTATATGGGGGAACCTCTGGGGGCATTATTAGTTCATTGGGGGCACCTCTGGGGGAATTTTTAGCTCATGGGGGCACCTCTGGGGGCATAATAAGTATATGAGAGCACCTCTGGGGGCATTATTAGTATATGGGGGAACCTCTGGGGGCATTATTAGTTCATGGGGGCACCTCTGGGGGCATTATTAGTTCATGGGGGCACCTCTGGGGGCATTATTAGTTCATGGGGGCACCTCTGGGGGCATTATTAGTTCATGGGGGCACCTCTGGGGGACTTATTAGTATATGGGGGCACCTCTGGGGGCATTATTAGTTCATGAGGGCACCTCTGGGTGCATTATTTGTTCATGGGGCACCTCTGGGGGCATTATTAGTTTATGGGGGCACCTCTGGGGGCATTATTAGTATATGGGGTTACCTCTGGGCGCATTATTAGTTCATGGGGGCACCTCTGGGGGCATTATTAGTATATGGGGGCACCTCTGGGGGCATTATTAGTATATGGGGGCACCTCTGGGGGCATTATTAGTATATGGGGGCACCTCTGGGGGCATTATTAGTTCATGAGGGCAACCTCTGGGGGCATTATTAGTTCATGGGGGCACCTCTGGGGGCATTATTAGTATATGGGGCACCTCTGGGGGCATTATTAGTTCATGAGGGCAACCTCTGGGGGCATTATTAGTTCATGGAGGCACCTCTGGGGGCATTATTAGTATATGGGGGCACCTCTGGGGGCATTATTAGTTCATGAGGGCACCTCTGGGTGCATTATTTGTTCATGGGGCACCTCTGGGGGCATTATTAGTTTATGGGGGCACCTCTGGGGGCATTATTAGTATATGGGGTTACCTCTGGGCGCATTATTAGTTCATGGGGGCACCTCTGGGGGCATTATTAGTATATGGGGTTACCTCTGGGGGCATTATTAGTATATGGGGGCACCTCTGGGGGCATTATTAGTATATGGGGGCACCTCTGGGGGCATTATTAGTTCATGAGGGCAACCTCTGGGGGCATTATTAGTATATGGGGGGCACCTCTGGGGGCATTATTAGTTCATTAGGGCCACCTCTGGGGGCATTATTAGTATATGGGGGCCACCTCTGGGGGCATTATTAGTATATGGGGGCACCTCTGGGGGCATTATTAGTATATGGGGGCACCTCTGGGGACATTATTAGCTCATGGGGGAACCTCTGGGGGCATTATTAGCTCTTGGGGGCACAGCAGTGGATCCTACATACAGGGGGCACAGCAGGGGATCCTACATACAGGGGGCACAGCAGGGGATCCTACATACAGGGGGCATCCCACATTCCTACTCGCTTTACTGCACATAACACCAAACAGCGCAGTTACTATGGGAGCCTACAGGAGGGAGAAAGGAAAGGAAGTTGCTAGAAATGTGCGGAGCCTAAATTGTTTGTCTCGCAGGTTTTGAAAAGATGAAACATATCTGGAAGGAATCATCATTGAGGTCTGGGCCGGATGGAGAGGAAAAGGGAAAGTGACGCCTCAGATCAAAGAAGACGTCACCTGTGAGTCCCTGTATGACACTTTTCTTATTTTGTAGAACATCATTTAGTAGGGGCGCCCCGAGGTGACAGCTACTACATTATCTGTACTCAGAGATATTACTGTGTTATCTGTGGTGTTACATAGGACTGCAGGTGACATCTACATTATCTGTACTCGGAGATATCACTGTGTTATCTGTGCTGTTACATAGGACTGCAGGTGACTACTACATTATCTGTACTCAGAGGGATATCACTGTGTTATCTGTGGTGTTACATAGGACTGCAGGTGACATCTTTATTATCTGTACTCAGAGATATCACTGTGTTATCTGTGCTGTTACATAGGACTGCAGGTGACTACTACATTATCTGTACTCAGAGGGATATCACTGTGTTATCTGTGCTGTTACATAGGACTGCAGGTGACATCTACTACATGATCTGTAATCAGAGATATCACTGTGTTATTTGTGCTGTTACATAGGACTCCAGGTGAAATCTACTACATTATCTGTACTCAGAGATACCACTGTGTTATGTGGTGTTACATAGGACTGCAGGTGACTACTACATTATCTGTACTCAGAGGCATATCACTGTTATCTGTGGTGTTACATAGGACTGCAGGTGATATCAGGTGACTTCTCCAGGTTGCAGAAGTTCAAACTTCATCGTGCCCTGCTGACAGTTTATTATGGGAGTTGTAGTTTTGCAGCATGTGGCTCTTCAGGTTGCAGCACTACAACCCCCATCATTTCCAACTGGCAGTTTATGATGAGAGTTGTAGTTTTTCAGCTGGAGAGTCAAAGATTGGAATACAGTGATTAGACAATGACACAGTACAGTCCATTAATTACAGGGGGCAGTAGTGCAGTACATGAGGTGGAGGCAGTGGCAGTGCATTAGAACATGGTGGCACATTAGAGTAATTGGATATAAGGTTAGATAGGACTTTGCCTGATCGGGTGAGATGGGGGGCCCCAAGCTAACATTTTGCACCAGGGCCCATTAGCCTTTAGCTACGCCCCTGGCTGGAGCTAAGATACACCCTGCGGTATCCAGGGGAAAGACACTGTGTTATAGTGTCAGATAGGTGAGCTAACCTGTTAGTAAGCGCCCAGACGGGCAAGACCTTTTTGTTTGTTTTGTTCTTAAAAGCAGTGTTGCTGTATTTATGTTTGCTGGACTGTTTATGCTGCAAATAAACGCCAAGCTGTTATTTTATAAGTCCAAGTCTGATGTGAACTGTGTCCAAACACACCATCCCCAGGGAAAATCCCTACAATTGGTGCTGCGGAGCGGGCAAAACGGTTGCTAGGGGCAACGGTGTGCATCAACTTGGCTACAGCTGCTTATATCCTTGGGTGAAGGCTTCTGCTTCACTCCAAAAACAGACAAGCAACATGGAGGAAATGTTGTAGCAGTTAATGCAAGTGAGTCTGCAGCAGCAGCAGGCTAATATGCAACAGCAACAGGCTCTGACAGACGCTAACCTGCGCCATGAACAGACAATAGCTGCACATCAGCAAGCAATGGCTCAACAACAGAAACTTATTGAGCACCTGATAGCAAAGCAAGAGGCGCCTGCAGGCAGTAGTGGATTATAAAAGGGGCGTTTTGGGCGGCAGCCCAGGGCCCTGAGCTCCTGGGGGGCCCATGACCACCCAAAAAGACTTATACTTTCAATGGTGTACTGTCTACTGGCTACACTTCTGCCATGATTTGCAAAAAATCTATGTTTTTTTATGGCAATTTTGCACAAATCAGGACATCATGACATTATCTATCCTGTACTATGAACGCCAGGCTAGTGCTTCCATAGTTACAGTGGGGTGGGGGGGCCCAGGCTTCGTGAACAGCCCGGGGCCTATGGTAAAGTTAATCCACCCCTGCCTGCAGGTGCTAATCCACAGCCAGCGGCCGTAGCTGCTCCAGAGACTTTTTCTGTGAGAAGAGCTGTGCAGCGAGCGCTGCAAAAGATGACTGCTGATGAAGATGTTGAGGCCTACTTAACTGTCTTTGAGTGTGTGGCTGAGCGAGAGAAGTTACCATCCACTGAGAGGGCAGAGGTCATTGCTCCCTATTTAACAGGCGAACCTCAAAAGGCCTACCATGACCTCAGTGAGCAAGAGGTCATTCACCAGGAAGCCTTGTCACCTTGGTGCATGCCAGCCTGGTGACTGGGGACTTTGTGTCAAACAAACATATGAGTGTGGTATGCATACATGGTGGTACAAAGGTTTACCCTATTGTGCTGGCTAATGTCGGGACTGAACTAGGCGCTGTATGAAGTGGGTGTGGTTAAAAACCTTATGCATAATGTGATATTGGGGCATGATTTTCCATTGTTCTGGGCTCTATGGGGAAAACAACAATCCCCTGAAAGGAGTGAGGATACCCCTAAGTCTATTGAGTTACCCACGGTAAATGATAGAAATGTACAGGATGAAAATGATGCTTTTCCTTTGCAGGTCCTGGCTGGTGAGGAAGAGGCTCCTCCCACTGAGCAGAATGTTCCAGACTTAGAGGTGTCTAGGGATAATTTTGGTACTGCACAGTTGCAGGACCCCACTCTCAAAAATGCGAGAGAGCAGGTCACTGTTATGAATGGGGTACCTCAGGAGCCAGAAGCTGAAAAAAGATTTCCACATTTTTCTATGACTATGATCTCTACTATAGAGTCACTAAGATTAATGACGAGGTTGTGGAACAGCTTCTGGTTCCTAAGTCGTACCGGCGTCAGGTATTGGACATGGCCCATAATCATGTTCTTGGGGGACACTTGGGGACGGATAAAATGCAGGAGAGAGTCCTCCAGAGGTTTTATTGGCCTGCGATTCGTGCCCCACATGTCAGCTTAGCGCCCCAGTGTCGCATTTCCGCAGTCCATTGGTTTCGCTTCCCATCATAGAGGTACCTTTTGACGGCATTGCAATGGACTTAGTGGGGCCCATTGTAAAGTCGGCTAGGGGACACCAGTACATCTTAGTTGTCTTAGACTATGCGACCCGCTATCCTGAGGCCGTGCCCCTAAGAAACACTGCATCTAAGACAATTGCACGTGAGTTGTTTTATATGTTTTCCAGGGTGGGGATCCCCAAATAAATCTTGACCGACCAAGGTACCCCGTTTATGTCAAAGGTGATGGATCTAAGGATCTATGCAAACTGTTTAAAATCTCACACCTACGTACCTCTGTATATCATCCCCAGACAGACGGGTTAGTGGAGAGGTTTAATAAAACCCTGAAACATATGTTAAAAAAAGTAGTAGAAAAAGATGGTCGTGATTGGGATCACTTACTACCTTACCTGATGTTTGCTATTAGGGAAGTGCCCCAAGCCTCCACAGGGTTCTCTCCCTTCGAATTAGTCTATGGTCGTCACCCTAGGGGTTTGTTGGATATTGCAAAAGAGACATGGGAAAGTGAGTCCACCCCATACAAGAGTGTTATAGAGCATGTAGCACAAATGCAGGACCGTATAGCCACTGTAATGCCCCTAGTAAGGGAACACCTCCAGAGGGCGCAAGAGGGTCAAAGTAGAATTTACAATCATTCTGCAAGAATCAGGACATTCAGCCCCGGTGACCGGGTCCTCATACTTGTTCCCACTGTAGAAAGTAAATTCTTGGCGAAGTGGCAAGATCCCTATGAAATTGTAGAACAGATCAATGAGGTAAACTACAAGGTGCACCAACCAGGTAGAAGGAAGCCTTTCCAAGTTTATCACATAAACTTGATCAAACCCTGGAAAGACAGGGAATCCTTGGTGGAGACAAACACTGTTAATAATTTGTCACAACCAACCCCTCCGGTCAAGATTCAGGGTCACAGAAGCAGGAGGTTAAGGAATTTTTGCAGAAAAATAAAGACAAGTTTTCTGACCTTCCAGGGCGTACGCATTTCATTCACCATCACATTTAAACTGAGCCTAGAAGCAGAGTAAACCTCAAGCCCTATAGGATACCAGAAGCACGTAGGGAGGCGGTATCGTCCGTGGTAAAACGTATGCTTGACCTAGGAGTCATTGAGGTGTCACAGAGCGAGTGGTCCAGCCCGATTGTGTTAATCCCAAAGCCCAATGGAACTTGGAGGTTCTGTAATGATTTCAGAAAGTTAAATGAGATCTCCAAGTTCGATGCTTACCCCATGCCCAGGGTAGATGAGTTGATAGAAAGGATGGGTAATGCCAGGTACATAACCACCCTCGATCTCACAAAGAGCTACTGGCAGATCCCACTTACTCGTGAGGCTAAAGAGAAGACTGCATTCTCCACCCCTGATGGGCTCTTCCAATATGTAGTGATGCCATTCGGGTTACATGGAGCCCCTTCCACTTTTCATAGGTTGATGGACTTGATTCTGCGACCACATCGTGATTACTCCGCTGCCTACCTCGATGATGTGGTCATTTTTAGCCCTGATTGGGAAAGTCACCTCTGTAAGGTCCAGGCAGTGTTAGATGCCATAAGTGATACGGGGTTACCCATAAATGTGGAGACGTGTGCACTAGCCTTAGAAGAAGCCAAATACCTGGGCTACATTATTGGGAGAGGGTTAATCAAACCACAGCTAAAAAAAAATTAAGGCAATTCAGAATTGGCCTAAACCCCTCACAAAGAAACAGGTCAGAGCTTTCCTGGGTATTACGGGCTACTACCGTAGGTTTGTGCCGAACTTTGCCACAGTTGCAGTCCCGCTAACTGACCTCACAAAGGGAGGAAAGTCAGCAATGGTGACATGGACTCCAGAGGCTGAGAAGGCTTTTCAAAGCCTTAAGTCTTCCTTGTGCCAACAACCTGTGCTAGTTACCCCTGACTTTAGGCAAGAATTTCTGGTCCAGACAGATGCCTCTAACACAGGGTTAGGTGCCGTCCTCTCACAGGTCGTGAATGGTGAGGAGCACCCAGTGATGTACTTGAGTAGGAAGCTATACCTGGCCGAGAAAAACTACGCCATTGTGTAGCCAGAGTGTCTGGCAGTGAAGTGGGCCCTAGAGTCCCTGAGGTATTACTTGCTAGGTAGGAAAATGAAGCTAGTGACAGACCATGCCCCCCTAACATGGATGAAGCTTAACAAAGAGAAAAACGCAAGGGTGACTAGATGGTTTCTGTCCCTACAAAACTTCAATTTCACTGTGGAACACAGGCCAGGGAATTTACAGGTGAATGCAGACGCCTTATCACGGGTACACTGTCTGTGGGGACAAAATGCTCAGCCCTCCGGTCTGAAAAAGAGGGGGGGGGGATATGTAGACATGTCACAGGTGAAGTGTTCGAGGGGGTGTACATCTCACCTAGGTTACTACATACGGTGAGATGGTAAGTCCAGGATGGATCTGTTGCTCAGCAGTGTTATGCTGCTGAGTTGTTATTTATTTTTACCGGGCCTGGATTTACATGGAATGGCAGGTAGGTTTTGGTAGTGGGACTTGCCATTCCCTCCCCCCGATCCACTTTGGGTGTTGTGATCAGGTGTGCTCTGATGAGCCTGGAAAAGATAAAAGCTCTGCAGAGCTGCAGGTGGTTGCTTACAGCCAGGAGTGATCAGCCAGTGTGTTTGGTGGAAGCTGCGAATGCAGCCACGGCTGGAGCTAATATACACCCTGCGGTATCCAGGGGAAAGACGCTGTGTTATAGTGTCAGATAGGTGAGAAGACCTGTTAGTAAGCGCCCAGACGGGCAAGACCTTTTTGTTTGTTTTGTTCTTAAAAGCACAGTGTTGCTGTATTTATGTCCGATGTGAACTGTATCCAAACACACCATCCCCCGGGAAAATCCCTACACTATTCAGTCTCCCTTCCGCTAGTTCTGATTCTGCTGCTTTGTGCTGAAGACAAATCTGTGTGAGCTCCCCTTTTATGATCTGAACTCCCTAATCCCCCTCCCTTCCAAGACGGCTCATGTAAACAAGTCACTGACAGGCTGTATCTGGATGCTTACATTTTTGATGCCCGGTACGATTTCTTATATCTTTATAAGGTGAGATAACTTTTGGACATGCTTTGTAATCTAAGTTTTTGGAAAAGAAGTATTTGTATTAGTTTTTTTATGTACAGTATTACTTTAATTTTTTCCTTTCGCTCTTTAACCATTGCTATTCACACCCTCTCTGGCACTTCTTACACCTTTCTCCTCTTCTCTTCCCTGCCTCCTTGGCTTTTATCTTTGTTCTCAAGGTTCCTATTCTCTCTTCTACTCACCCATTATTTTTTCTACCCTTCAGGCTGTTATATTTGCTGACAGTGATTGATATGACATACAGCATATATTGTACAATATGTCCCCATTCAGTGTACCTTATAATGGTGCTAGTCTCTATTGTCCTTTATGTGTTTATGACATTTGTAGTTTAGTTGAATCATTCATTTATATAAAGGATTGATGTATGATTATATCACATAATAATTATATTTGCTAAAAATGCACACAAAAAAACTTTTGTTAAAAAGAATGGTCATCAAAGTCTTACTTGATCAGTGCAACATGCATAGTTAATACTAAAGCTGTGGTACCTCTCAATTCCTATAGGGAATGTATGCTCTGTTATCATGTCCAAGACCATACAAAGGGATAAAGAACAATTAGACTTAAAACCTCACACTGAGATTGGATGATGCCCTCCTCTTAGCCCTCTGGGAATCATGCCAACTGTCATTATTGTGCCCCCTGTAGCTATGCCACAGGATAAATGTGTAATCATCAGGTCAAAAAATGTACAACAGCATTTCTGAGCTATAGCATTTATAGAATAGGTCCTAGAAAATAATAACTGTATCAATGTGATCTACTGTAAGTGTGTGACTTGTTTCCTCTTGTACAGAATATAATATAATTGTTCTTAAAGGAGAATCCGTCAGAAATTAAAAAAAAAAAAATCCTGTGCCATCGGGGGGTTGTGGGGGAAACATAATAAAAAAAAATATACTTACCAGTCTCTGTACACCCGCAACAGTTGTATCACTGCACCCGCATCCCCACCGTTCTCATGCAGCTTCCATGGCTAATGTCATGACCAAGTTTGTGAATTGCCCGCTCAGCCAGTCAGTTATTGGGGTGGGACATCGTTACTGTTACTGATTGGCTGAGTGGGCAATTCATCAGCCCAGTCAGATAGTGATGTACCAGGAAGCCGGGGGGGGGGGGGGGGGGGGAATTAGTTCCAGCGGCGGTCAGATAGCTGCCAATACAGCGCTGCATTGGTAAAAGAAAGTATGCTTTCTTTATTATGTGTCCCCCTTCCTCTGCCTGCATTGCATATATTTTATTTTTGCCAAACTTCTCCTTTAAGTAGTCTAACCCTAAACCTTACTACTTAAAGGGTTTTTCCAATTTTACCTTAATTGTGCACAAGGTTCCGACCTCTGTGCCCCCGGAGATCTCTAGATCAGCTAGCCAGCTTCTTTGTTCTGAATGGACTGATCGAGGAATTCTCCATAGGGGAACAGAGGTTGGGCGCCATTTGATCCCCCCCGTGAGACAAGTAAAGTTACATCAGAAAATCCTTTTAATATTTTGGCTCTTACCTTTGTTAGTTAATGCTGTTTTTTATTTTTATTAATAAATTCTATGGAGTATGGGACACAATCTGGGGCTGCCTGCATTGACTAATGTCAGGATATGTGTAAGGAGCTATGCAGGATTACACAAACATAGTCGATTTTTTTCAGAAACAGCATCGATCTTGTCCTCCATTCGTGTTGGGTACTGCAGCTCAGTTCCATTGATTGAATCTCAGTTTGAATCTCATACCACACAAAAACTGAAAACAATAGTGGCACTTCCCCTGGAAGAAAGCAGATATGTTTTTCCAACACTGGATAGCCCCTTTAAGTGTCTATCAATTTGGTTTATTACATATTAGGACTGATGTTCAGTGAAATCATGAAAACTACTCCAGGGGATTACATCATTTCATATAAGTCTTAAGGGTAATTAATGATAGCTTTTTAAGTATTCTCATAATTGTTATTGCCACAGTGAATTATAATTTAAAAGCACAAATCAGCAAGATTCGGTGCAACTTCACAAATTTAATTAACTGTGGAGGTGTCTTAATTGTGTAGGGAATGACTCACTTTTCTCCCTTTGTACCTGTATGCACAATGAGTTATTCTCTAGACAGACAAGGTTTTTAGTTAATTCACAACCTGTATTCGGGCATGTTCACACAAGGCACATTTTCTGCCAGACATCCATCCTATAAAGATTCTGACTAGGTACATTCAAATAAATGAATGTGTTATGACTGTACCTACTAAGACCTTGGAACGGTCCTCGGTTTGTAAGGTTTTACAGAGACAGCACTTTTGGCCATGAGTTTGCATTGAGTGTTTTATTTTCATTTGTCTGAGCTCTGTCTGAACACTGTTCTACTTATTCTGCTCTGCTAATTGATTTCCCTCTGGTCACTTCACAGTTAACCTCTGTTTTGCTTAGGTGATTGACATCTGGTTTCTCCACTTACTCTTGTTGGATGCTGGACCTCTATTCCTATCATGTTCTTTACCTAACCCCTGACCTCTTCGGTCTGCTAACCATTCGCCAGCTATTAGTCTCCTTTAAAAGAGTGCCAACGTAACTGGTGTTCTCTCTGTCTGCTTATCCTGATGTGGTCTCTGTTACATGACTATTCTCTTGGATCCTGATTTTGTACCTTGCTGCCAGTTTGGTTGTAAACCCTGCCTGATGACTATCCCTTGTATGTAAGTTTGTCTTATCCGCATTTTGTGTTTCATGTTATCACAGGTTAGGGACTGTCCCCCAGTTACCTGCTGTCACCTATGGCTGTTCTAGGCAAATAGGCAAGGACAGTGGACGAGGACAAGTTCACGTTCCACTGTTTCTCTTCCCTGTCCCGCCCCTTCCCTGACCGAACTGTACTTCCAGTGTTGTGATAGAATGCATATAAATATACAGTGGTCCCTCAGGTTACACTATTAATTGGTTCCAGGTTGACCATTGTATGTTGAAAATATTGCATTGTAAGACTAAAACTCTATGAAAAACTGGTAATTGGTTCTCAAGGTCTTAAAATGTCATATCAAAATTTTTTTTTTTATAAAAATAAGGACTGGAGCATTTTCAAGGTGTCACACTGTTTGATAGAGAGGCACTACTAGACATCCAAGCACTGCATGCAATTCATTAATACTGGGGTTTTACCAGTAAAATGGTCAGTCATCTAGCTATTAACAAACGCCACAGATGCTGACTGTCTGTAGAATTGTATGTTGAGTCTAATCTCAAGTTAAAACAATCCAGAATGGACCACTGCATGTAAAAGATGTTGTATCTTGAGGCCATTGTAAGTTGAGGGGCCACTGTACTCTTAGGCCATGGAAGTGTTCTGCCTCAGAAACATTACTTTTAGGAGAAATATCTTTATAATATTGACTAGCTTGTTATGCCTCTAATTCTTGTGCATTCTTTTAAATAGATTTAGGCTATGTTCACACAATGTACATTTTCTATTAATCATGGCCGTTGTTGCAAATTGCAACACTGGCCGTGATTAATAAAAAATGTACGTTTCATTAAAGTCAGAGGAATTCAGGCCGGAGTGTACACACATAATATACACTCTGGTCGGAATTCCTAGCGGCCTCAAGAAAAACTGAAAGTGCTTGAAAAGAGCGACCCTTTAACAGTGACTGCCCTTTAAGATAAACTTTAACCCTTGATTCCACCTCCTTTATAAGCAACTCTAGTAATGTCTCTTTAACAGCGACTTTGGTACAGTCCCTTAAGCAGCAAATTTGGTGCCAACCTATAGGAGTGACCTATATACTGTCCCTTTAAGACCAGCTTATGTACTGTCCCTTAAAAAGCGACTTAAGTACCACCCTTTAACCCCTTAGAGACCCATTACGTACCTGGTACGTCATGGTGCCGCGGGGGGTGTTCAGAGCGGGGTCCCGACGGTACCCCGCTCTGAATGGCACCGATCCCGGCTGCAGATTGCCTCTATTAGCCGGCGCAGGTCCCGTTGCCGCGCCGGCTAATTAAGCACTTCAATGCAGCTGTCAAACCTGACAGCTGCATTGAACTGCTTTATGCACAACATCCCTGGTGTCTAGTGGGACGGATCTCCCCCGTTCCCCCTGGAGATCCGTTTTTCTGCCCGTGCCGGGCCTCAGCGTCGCAATGACGCTGATCCTGGCTCGGCAATAGATTGCTATGGCCTGCAGCAGGCCATAGCAATCTATCACCGATATGATGGATCATTGCTGTGTATATACACAGCATTGATCTCTATGAGAGATCAGTGCTTTGTATATACAAGTCCCCTAGGGGGGCTTCTAGTTTATGTAAAAAAAAAAGTAAAAAAGTGTTTTTATTAATAAAAAATCCCCTCCCCTAATAAAAGTCCAAATCACTCCCCTTTTCCCCTTTTATAAATATAAATTATTAAATAAACAAATAAATAAACATATTTGGTATTCCTGCGTGTATGCGCCCAAACTATTACTTAATCACATTCCTGATCTCGCACGGTAAATGATGTCAGCGCATGAAAATTCCAAAGTGCAAAGTTGCGCATTTTTGGTTGCATCAAATCAAGAGTCGTATATGCGCAATCAAGGTACCGATAGAAAGAACGCATCATGGCGCAAAAAATGACACCTCACACAGCCCCATAGACCAAAGGATAAAAGCGTTATAAGCCTGGGAATGGAGCAATTTTAAGGAACATATATTTGTTAACAATGGTTTGAATTTTTTAAAAGCCATCAGATAAAAGAAAAGTTATACATGTTATATATCATTGTAATCGTAACAACTTGTGAAACATAAATAACAAGTCATTTTTACCAGAGGGCGAACAGCGTAAATGCAAAACTCCCCGAAATCAAAACAATTATTATTTTTTTTTAATTTGACAGCACAAATGATTTTTTTCCGGTTTCGCAGCATATTTTATGGAAAAATAATGCCTGTCATTGCAAAGTACAATTGGTTTTGCAAAAAAATAAGGGCTCATGTGGGTCTCTAGGTGAAAAAATGCAAACGCTATGGACTTTTAAACATAAAATGGAAAAAGCAAAAACGAAAATTGGCTTTGACCTTAAGGGGTTAAAGAGCAACTGTAGTGCTGTCCCTTTAAGAGCAACTTTAATACTGTCCCTTTAAAAGCAACTTATGTCCGGTCCCTTTAAAAGTGACTTATATACTGTCCCTTTAAGAGTGACTTTGGTACTGTCGTTTTAACCTCTTAGGGACATATGCCGTAAGGGTACACCATACGTCCACAAGAGGAGTTCAGAGGGGGGCCGCTCCGTGACCCCGCTCTGAACCGCTGTATTCCCTGGGATCTAGTGGTGGGATCCCTAGTGGCGGGATGCGATCACGGAGGGGGTATCCCTTCATCTTACCGGGCAGAGCCTCAGTGTCGGAATGATGCTGATTCTGGCTCGGTATTCTATTGCAATGGTCTGCAGCAGGCCAAAGCAATAGAGCACCGATCTCATGGATCGGAGCTGTGTAATACAAGTACACTGATATCTATGGGAGATCAGTGTAGTTGTATTACAAGTCCCCCAGGGGGACTTCTAATTACTGTACAAATGTAAAAAAAAGTGTTTCTATAAATACAAAACCCCCTCCCCTAATAAAAGTCTGATTAACCCCCCCTTATAAATAAAAATAAATAAACATGTTTGGTATCGCCGCGTGCATAATTGCGCAAACTATTTATTTATCACATTCCTGATTTTGCACGGTAAACG
Source organism: Dendropsophus ebraccatus (assembly GCF_027789765.1). Lineage (NCBI taxonomy): Eukaryota > Metazoa > Chordata > Amphibia > Anura > Hylidae > Dendropsophus > Dendropsophus ebraccatus. The sequence goes on from NC_091464.1 coordinate 21,222,808, forward strand.
GTGTAAGCGCAAAGACCCGCCAAAGTGCAAAAATTGTGCATTTTTGGTAGCATCAAATACAGAAAAATTTAATAAAAAGCAATCAAAAAGTCGCCTATATGTAATCAAGGTACCGATAGAAAGAAAACATCATGGCGCTAAAAATGACACCTCAATCAGCCCCATAGACCAAAGAATAAAAGCGTTATAAGCCTGGTAATAGAGCAATTTTAAGGAACTTTTTTTTTCTGTAGAAGGTTTTATTTTTTTTAAAAGCCATCAAATAATTTAAGAATATGCATTACAATATAGTGCTTTGTCAAGCACTATAACAACTAAGTGACACATATGCCAACCACCCCCAGAAAGCTAAAAAGTGTCATTTCGGTCTCCATTATATTGATTTTAATAGGGCACAAGTGTCAAACTGTGGCCCTCCAGCTATTGCAAAACTACAATTCCCATCATGCCTTACATCAAAAGTTTTGGCTTTAGTTCTCCACGCGAGATGGGAACTGTAGTTTTACAACAGCTGGCGGGCTTTGAGTTTGACACCCCTTATGTAGGGGGTTTCCACTCTCCTCCTAGATTAGCACAGACATTTCATCTGTCTGGCATCTGTCATAGCTATACAGCGTAAGTATCTGTAAGTGAGTCCCTCAATGAAGAGCAAAAAGAGCTTTACCATATACAATATGTTTTCTCCCTTGCTGAAACCCACAAGCTATGCTATATAATGCATGAACAAATTTCATTTTCTATGATACAGTATGTTTTGCTAACAATGTATTTTAAACATGTTTCCAACTCCCTGGTGAATATTTTTTTTATATAGCAATTTAGAAAATTCTCAATGGAAATGAACAGTCAGACCAGGCAACTATTTCTATCATTTTAAATGCATAGTTGTAGCACAAGATCCCTATCTGCTCAGTCTTTTGTGGTAACATCACATCAGATTCAACATCACTGAATAATAATAATAGAGATTTTACCCTGAAGTGTACAATCTTTTTTTTTTTTTTTTTTAAATAGAGTTGGAAGACTTTGATGTTACCAAGAATTTACAGAATAAAGCATCATCTATGCTTTGAACAAACTGATCCTTCAGCTTAACAGGAAGCTGAAGACCGTCATTACTTTCTGCACTGCAACAAACAACTAGAAAGAAATCATACTAAAAATGTGGGAGAGAATGAATAAATAAAAATAAGAGTATTCTACTGTCAAGATTTCCTGAATTTATTTCAAATGACTGTTACAGAGGTTGACAGAAATATATGATTATAGGAAAACTCAAATAATATGACGACTGCAGAAACAGAGGGATATCGTTGTTTTACGGACATACTTTGGTGTTTATTTTATGCCTAATGAATAGTAAATATTGAAGGGCACACTTTAGCCCTAACATTTAAGTTATATTGTTACACCCCCCCCCCCCTTAGTCTTGCTCAATTTCATTGGTGGACCTAGGCGGGACTTAATGGCAGTTAGGCCCCATCTTCCAGCTTGGGAGAGGGGGCCCTGGTGCCATGAAGTCCCACTTAAGTGACATTGTCCACCAATTTTAGAGCAGAAAGAAGAACAGTTTTAGACTAGGTTCAGACTAAGTAAAAACAGTGGCCATATTTCATAACAACAATGTCATTTAATGAGAGTGGCTGATCACATTGAACTCTATGGTATGGTAAACACTCTGGCCGGGATTCCACACGGCTGCACAAAAAACTGACATGTCAATTTTGTGCCGCCGCTATTCATTGAATAGCGGCCGCACAAGACTGACAGAGCAGACAATATAAAGAACGGCTTTGACCGCACTTTAAATTGTCGGCTATGGTTAATTGGAACGCGCCCCCCCCCCCCCGTATGTATCCCCATTCTAATGAAAAAGAAATGAAGTTCATCCAGCCGGGTTGAACTTTACAGGGCAAAGGTCATCGAGAGCAAAAAGTAAGAATATTTTTGTCATATCAGCTATTCCTGCAATAGATATTTTTAACCAACATCTTAGGGACCATTCTTAAAGGAAATATTTGGGTGAAAAGTATGTACTGGGTTACATTTAATGTTGGGTCTGACACAGAGTTGTCTTGACACTTTGTGTCATTTCCTTGAATTATTTTCTTTTAGGGTGCGTTCACACCTACAGGATCCCCAGCAGATCTGCAGAAGATCCGCAGCAGATTTGATGGTGCAGATTCGATGCTGTGTTCAGTTATTTAAATGAAATCTGCTGCGGATCCGCAGCAGAAAATCAGCTGCGGATCCGGTAAGTGTGAACGTACCCTTAATGATATACCTAACCTCAACCACGTAAATAAATGCATTTCAACTTATATACAGTAATAATAATAATAATAATAATAATAATAATATTGATGATGATGATTTAGTAATTTATCTTTTGGAAATTTTTCAGCATAAATCATAAATTATTACTATAAATCTTTGTTGAGTGTGGGTCCTCATAGTATGCATGTGAGTTGCTGGACTCATAAGGTCCAATAGAGCATAAACTGTATATGACGGCATAAAAGACGACTAAATGTTTAAGATGATCTCCAACTTTTCCAGCTGAAATATAGAGTTTGGGATATACTCGCTGTGTAAGATTACTCCTCTTCCAACGCACACCAAATAAGAATCAATAAAAAACACAGACAGCATCAGAGGAAGAGAAGGAGGTACAGTATTACAAGGGCAGGCCAGACGGGTGAAAGATATGTGTTTTTCTGGCCACAGCGTCACTCTACCAGTTACTTTGCCCTTCATGTGGTTGTCTCATATGGGGGGATGCGGCTGTTTTTCAGGTCCCTTAACCGTATGCAGTGACCACAGATTCTCCAGTCCAGTTCCAAAGTCTTTCAGCACCCGCCCTAAAAGACGACACCTGGCGTATAAGACGACCACTGACTTTTGAGAAGATTTTCCTGGGTTAAAAAGTCTTATATGCAGAATAATAGGCTATATACCCATAACGGGAACATAGCAGGAAAAGATGGCCTTTCACCGCAATGTACTCTTAGTGGGAACATAGCTTCATATTTGTTGAACCCTCGTTGTTCTTAAAAATACCACCTTCAAGTAGAGAGTCATATATATATTTCTTGCACTTGGCTATTTACGCCATGAACTTTTCTTAACATCCCAGATAAACATCTTCAAATATATTTACAGAAACACAACAGAACCCAACCTGTGCTTCAGGTCAGCAGCATTGCAGTGAGCATACATTTCTTTTATATAGGAAGGATTACATCAATTAGGTTGGTAACTAACCTGATTACTCTTTAGGTCTCCTGTGCTCATTGAATTTAATTATCTTGTCTCCCTCAGCACCCCTCAGCTTAGTAATGGTGTCAATAGGCACAATAGGGGCTGAGAGTTTAATGGTATATGACTTCTGCTCTAACTAGAAAATAGAAGTTATCTGAATAACTGGGAGTGTAGTTGTGAATGTTATCATAAAAGCCCCTTATTCTGAAGAGCAAGCTAAATATAAATAGTCTTCTAGGCAAGGTTGGCATTTTTTTGGGGGGTGGGGGGTTAAAGTGACTCTGTACCCACAATCTGCCCCCCACAAACTGCTTGTACCTTCTTATAGCAGGTTTTCATCCAAGATCTGTCCTGGGGTCCGTTCGGCAGGTGATGCAGTTATTGTCCTTAAAAAACAACTTTTTAACTTGTAGCCCTGTGTCAAATTGGCGTGGCCCCAGAGAGTCTGTGCATTAGACTTGCAATGCCTTTCTGTCCCTCTTTCCCCCTCTTCACTATTCGAAATGCCCTTGGTAGCATTTTTCCTATTCCTCACCTGTGCCTTAACGATCCAGATCATGTGCAGTGTTCTAAAAAAGAATGAATAGAAGAAAAAAAACTGCCATGGGGCAGCCCTGCCGCGGTCAGGCAGGGGTTAACTGCAGCTAAATAAAAAATGAACAGTTAATACATCTTTCAACTGTTCCCGGCAGCCGCGCGTCTTCTGTCCCGTTCCTGGTGCAGGCAGTGTGACTTACACTGCCGGCGATGGAGGTCCCCGAAGCTCTCCCAGGCAGCTGAGCCTCTCACCAGAGAAGCTCGGGGATGCTCGGCTGCTGGGAGAGCTTCGGCAAAATGACAGAGGCTTCGGGAACTTCCGACCCCTCAGTCATTCTCCCAAGCTCTTCCGGCAGCCGAGCTTCTCCGATGAGATGCTCAACTGCTTGGGAGAGGTTCAGAGATCTCCGTTGCAGGCAGTGTACGTCACACTGCCTGCGCCAGGAACGGGACAAGAGACGTCCGGTTGCGATCATACCCGGCGTATAAGATGACCCCTGACTTCTAAGAAGATTTTTTGGGTTTAAAAAGTTGTCTAATATGGTATTTTTTTTTTTTTTTGTTTGGTTGGTAATTGAGGACATAAGTATAAATCAAGATGTAAACCCCTCGGTGACATGTCACTGGTAGTAGTTGTAAGCTGTTTAATACAGGTGACACTCTCTCCACCTTGCTATGTGGGTCACTAGTGCTACATACAATTTATGCAATTATGGCTTGATTGGTGTCTTCAATCACATAAGAGGAATTTCATGTTACATCAAAGGAAGTCTGTTTTACTAAGTTAGTGTGCAGCCATAATCAGTGCTGTGTAAATGGACACTTAAAGAGGTACTCTGGCAAAAAATGTTTTTCTTTTGAATCAACTGGTGTCCAAAAGTTATGGAGTTGTAATTTACTTCTATTTTAAAATCTCCAGTCTTCCAGTATTTATCAGCTGCTGTATGCCCTGCAGGAAGTGGTGTATTCTTTCAATCTGATACGGTGCTCTCTGCTGCCACTTCTGTTCATGACAGGAACTGTCCAGAGAAGGGGAGACCACTGTATCAGACTGAAAGAAGACATCACTTCCTGTAGGACATAAGGCAGCTGATAAGTATTGAAAGACTACAGATCTTAAAAGAGACATGAATCAAAAATCTATATAACTTTCTGACCAGTTCCCCTTTAATACAGGTTCCTGAACTTTGTGGGATTTAACCCCTTAAGGTCCAAGCCAATTTTCGTTTTTGCGCTTTTGCTTTTTCCATTTTATGTTTAAAAGTCCATAGCGCTTGCATTTTTTCACCTAGAGACGTATATGAGCGCTTATTTTTTGCGAAACCAATTGTACTTTGCAATTACAGGCATAATTTTTCCATAAAATATGTTGTGAAACCGGAAAAAAATCATTTGCGCTGTCAAATTGAAAAAAAAAACGAATTTGTTTTGATTTCGGGGAGTTTTGCATTTACGCCGTTCGCCCTATGGTAAAACTGACTTGTTATGCATGTTCCTCAAGTCGTTACGATTACTATGATATATAACATGTATAACTTATATTGTATCGGATGGCCTGTAAAAAATTCAAACCATTGTTAACAAATATATGTCACTTAAAATCGCTCCATTCCCAGGCTTATAGCGCTTTTATCCTTTGGTCTATGGGGCTGTGTGAGGTGTCAGTTTTTGCGCCATGATGTGATCTTTCTACCGGTACCTTGATTGCGCATATACGACTTTTTGATCGATTTTTATTACATTTTTTCTGGATTTGATGCGACCAAAAATGAGCAATTTTGCACTTTTGGGCACTTTGGGATTTTTGCGCTGACGACGTTTACCGTGCGAGATCAGGAATGTGATTAATTAATAGTTCGGGCGATTACGCGCGCGGCGATACTAAATATGTTTATTTATTTATTTATTAATTTATATTTATAAAATGGGAAAAGGGGGGTGATTTGGACTTTTATTAGGGGAGGGGATTTTTTTATTAATAAAAACACTTTTTTACTTTTTTTTTTACATACACTAGAAGCCCCCCTGGGGGGCTTGTATATACACAGCAATGATCTCTCATAGAGATCATTGCTGTGTATATACACAGCAAAGATCCATGAGATTGGTCATAGATTGCTATGGCCTGCTGCAGGCCATAGCAATCTACTGCCGAGCCGGGATCAGCGTCATTCCGACGCTGAGGCCCGGCACGGGCAGAAGAACGGATCTCCCCCCCGTGATCGCATCGCGGGGGGGGGAGATCCGACCCACTAGACACCAGGGATAGTGTGCATAAAGCACTTCAATGCAGCTGTCAGGTTTGACAGCTGCATTGAAGTGCTTAATTAGCCGGCGCGGCAACGGGACCCGCGCCGGCTAACAGAGGCACTGCCCGGCTGCACGTGTCAGCCGGGATCAGCGCCGTTCAGAGCGGGGTCCCGGCGGGACCCCGCTCTGAACACCCCCCGCGGCGCCATGACGTATTAGATACGTCATGGGTCGCTAAGGGGTTAAAGCCACAGGACCCAGGACTGGTTATAAGAAACATGTTGAGTAGTTTAAAAAAAACTGTCCGAAGAACCCCCTAAAAAAAGACTTCAATAAGGAAGTAAATGTTACTTCATTTTTTTTTTTCATGGATTTTTTTTCTCATTTGGTTGAGAGGGTTAAATGCTGTGTATATTGATTTTTTTTTATATTTCTTTTAAAGTTCACTTTGCATGAAAAAGGATAATAAAAAAATGTTTAAAATAAAAAAATGGACATGACTGGTATTGTTTAGAGATTAGCAAGTACTGAAATGCTCAGGTGCTCGATACTCAAGACAAATATTTCCCAATGCTCGGGTGCTCGTTTCAAGTAACGAACGCCATTGAAGTCAATAGGAAACTCAAGCATTTTTGCAGGGGACCAAAGCTCTGCACGGGGAAGGTTGCCTGAAATCCTGGAAACCTGAGAAAATGATGGGAACAAAATGGAAATGGACAGAAAACAGCAGGGGCATCAATGTATGGACACCTCTGGGGCTGGCTAATCGCAACATTTCGCCAAATTATGGGCAACAGCCGGGTGGTGATAGGTATAGCTGAACTACAGATCCCAGCCAGCCAAGAGAATGTCAGCAACAGGATAAATTGACTACTGACAGCTGCACTACAAGTCGAAGCCAGCAGCTAAGAGTAGCAATAAAAAAAAAAAGGTTTACAAATTTTTAAGCCCTTAGAAGGACTGTTGGGTCCTTTGTGTGGGATTCCTGCCTAACCGCACACTAATTCCCTGCCTAACACTCTCCCTGACAGACAGCGGCTCTCTCCCTAAGCTCATCCAGCCTGCATCTGAACCGAGCACCACGGGACCTGATTCTTATATGCTCAGGTCCTCTCATCTGGCCAGCCAATCGCTGCTATCGACATGTAGGGTTCCTACATGATTCTACGAGCTCCCAAAGCCTCTCCTGCATGATGATTGGCAAAAAAAATCCACCAAACATGCTGGAAGAGGAAGATGTCTCAAGTATTGCGAGATGCTCGTCTGAGTAACGAGCACCATCGAGTACCCTAATATTCAAACCAGTACCAAGCTCGGACGAGAATGCTCGCTCATCACTAGTATTATTACATAAGTAAAGACCCATAGCTATTTTCGCTTGTCCCTTCTGTCAAAAAATATGTAAACAGTAAAGAAAAATATAGTGTAGACCAGGGGTCCCCAAACTTTTCACAAAGGGGGCCAGTTCACTGTCCCTAAGACCGTCGGATGGCCGGACTATAAAAACTATAATCAAATCCCAGTGCAAAATGCCACAACGCCCCCCCCCCCCCCCCCCCAAAAAAAAAAAAGTAAAAGCATCCCTCTCTTTCCACCCTTCACCCAGCCCACACTCAACCCCTCACTCCCCCCTCAACCAGCCTTCCCTAACTCCCCCTTCACACCCTCAACCAGCCCCCTCACCCCATATACTAATAATGTATCCCTGCATTGTCCCCCATATAGTTATATTGTCCCCCTGCAATGTCCCCCGTATAGTAATAATGTCCCCCATATAGTTATGATGACCCCCATATAGTTATAATGACCCCCTGCAATGTCCCCCATATAGTAATAATGTCCCCCATATAGTTATATTGTCCCCTGCAATGTCCCCCATATAGTTATAATGCCCCCCTGCAATGTTCCCCATATAGTTATAATGATCCCCATATAGTTATAATGACCCCCTGCAATGTCCCCCATATAGTTATAATGACCCCCTGCAATGTCCCCCATATGGTTATATTGTCCCCCTGCAATGTCCCCCATATAGTTATATTGTCCCCCTGCAATGTCCCCCATATAGTTATATTGTCCCCCTGCAATGTCCCCCATATAGTTATTATGCATTGCTACAAAAAAAAAAATTATACTCACCTAATACTGTGTTCATCTCTTCTAGCCTCTTCAGCCGGTCAGTCGCCGGAGGGATCCCCCAGCAGGAGCAGCGACGTCATCACTGCCCCTGCCGGAGGATCCCTCAGAGATCATTTCCAGGTTACATCCCAGGCGGGGGGCTGGTGGTCCGTGCGGCGCGGAGGAGGCTGGCGGCAGGGATAACATCTAACACTGCTGCAGGATCTGCGGTCCGTTGCACCAGACCGCAGATCCTGGAGCAGGACCGCAGATCTCGGAGCAGTGTGAGATGTCAGCCCTGCCGCCAGCCTCCTCCGCACCGCACGGACCACCAGCCCCCCCGCCTGGGATGTAACGTGGACATGATCTCTGAGGGATCCTCCGGCAGGGGCAGTGATGACGTCGCTGTACCTGCTGGGGGATCCCTTCGGCGGGGATGGCGGCAGCAGTATGGATGCGGGGCAGGGGCTAGAGTGATCCGGAAGGGGGAACCCTTTTATTGGTGCTCAGTGAGAGCAGTCTTCTCACTGAGCACCAATGAAAGAGTTGTCCCTTCCGGAAGTGCGGCGGGGGCCGGATAAAAGGCCTTGGGGGGCCGCATGCGTCCCGCGGGCCGTAGTTTGGGGACCCCTGGTGTAGACTAATGTGCGGCCAATGAAACATCAACTCATCCATCAAAAAAGCCCTCTTAAAGGGGAACTCCAGCATAAATAAATAAATCAACTGGTGTCAGAAAGTTATACAGATTTGTAAATTCCTTAAATTTAAACATTTTCTAGTCTTCCATTGCTTATCTGCTGCTTTATGTCCTGCAGGAAGTGGTGTATTCTTTCCAGTCTGACACAGTGCTCTCTACTGCCACCTCTGTCCATGACAGGAACTGTCCAAAGAAGAAGAGGTTTTCTATGGGGATTTGCTGCTGCTCTGGACAGTGTCACTTGGATTCATAAGGTGCTAGGTCACTCGCCCTTTAATGGATGTTTTGTTATTAGTATAGATAAAATTCAGTTTGTATTTATGACTTATGCATTTTGTCGAGACCCCTCGGGATAATCCGAATGCATTTGTTAGATGTTGCACAAAAGCTTTTTGCTACATAACACAATATAGAAATTGTCTCTGACAAGTGGCTAATAATTTCAGATCCACTCTCCCCAATGCTGCAGTAAACAGTCTTTGACAGCATAACCAGTTCCTCAAATTTACAAGACAATGTGCCTTAGGCTAGACGATTATCAGAGACAAAGCAAATGTCACTGCTGTGCCACAGCTGAGAATACAGTTTTAAGTTAATTTTCTGAAGGCTTATTAAAGATTTGTGTGCATGGCCTATGCCTACTGCATATGCTTGATATGCTAGGGAAGGCTAATATCTACACTGCATGAAAGCAAAATGTACAGAAGGTAATATATTTATTGCTTCTTTGTTTATATAGTGTTTCTCAACTATCTTTTGTTTTAACAGGGTTCAAACTTTATATGAAATTAGTTAGACACATGGGGGGGCACGATGGGTATACCTGGAGTGTTCAGACCCGTACCAATTGGGAGAATGAGAGGCAGAGGACACGCTGCCCCGCTCTGTGTTAGAAAAAAAGGGTCAGACTCAGGCTATGTTCACACTCTGTGAGAGAGCGGCTGTTCCATGACCCCGACCGGGTCACGAAACGGCCGGTCTCTGCCCGGATTATCCCAGCCGGTACTCAAGAACCAGCCGGATGATCTTTCCGGCCAAAGGGTTCTGATGGGGGCGCATCAGCACGCGCCCGCTTCAGCACGCGCCCGCATCAGAACCTCCCATAGCACACAGTTATGCAAGCGGCCGGAGCCGCTCGCTTCACTTTGTGAAATGAAAGGGTTTCCTACGGCCGCAATTCATTAAATTGCGGCCGCAGAAAACTGACATGTCATTTATTTGCAGCGCCGCACGGGATCCCGGCCGGAGCATATACAATGTGTGTACGCTCCGGCCGGGATCCCATAGAAGCAGAGGCAGTGTTCCACAATGTGAAAAGTACTTCCGTTGTTGCCGATGGCAACAAGGGCCGTACTTTTACATAGTGTGAACATAGCCTCATAATGTAAATCTATGGAGCCTGACTCCCTGCTCATTCCTCTGAACACTTTTGACATGTCTTTATGACATATAAAACACAAAAGGTGCAACAGCAACCTACAGGTGCAAGTGCTTACTGTATATACTCCCCCCGGCGTACACACAATAAAATCCTGCTCTATGGACATTAAAATTAAGAATCTTAGCAAAGTGATTAATCAAACAGAGTGTACCATGTCACCACATAAAGGTGCCCTCAGAGACGTGGTCCTACTTTAGCATTCCTACACTAGCAATGGCCTCTCCTGGACAAAAATTAAGTATCCAATAGATCCAACTGATCTGTTTATAGCACCCACAATATATAGGTGGAGTGCAAGCTAAGATCCTCATTTTTAATGTCTATAGAGCAAGTTATTATTGTGGGTACGCCGGGGGGAGTATGAACAGTAAGCCCTTGCACCTGCAGGTTGCTGGTGCACCTTTTGTTCTTTGTCTGTAGTTTAGCCACATTTGACATGAAACCTACAGTGGGAACAGAAGCATTGGAGTGCTGCCGATTTCTGTTTTTTTTTTTGTTTTTTTTTTCATGTCTTTATGACATGTCAAAAGTTTTGGATCCAGCTTTTCCAGGCACCCAGAATGGAATGAGTTCCAAGGCAGCCGACTAACAAGCCAATGGCTAACCCTAATTAAGCGCTGCGCTAGTACTGTAAATTCACTCATCTCTAGTAGTAATATCTGGAGAAGTTTAGAGTCAAGTCAAAAACTTGAGCTCTTTGTTATGTTCCTCAAATCATTCCTGAATAATTTTTGCAGTATTGCATGGTGCATTTTTCTGGTGTAAAAGGCTGCTGCTATAGAGAATACAGATGCTAGTTAGAAGTATATTTGACTTGCAACAATTCAAAAAAAGAAAAACATGTGATTGATCCTACCAAGCCAACTACTTCCATTGCTCCGCACTGTATTTTTACACCTCCAGATGCCGCAAGCTGTGATACTTTATGTTTGGTTCAATGATATTACAATAGTTTTGATCTATCAGTATTTGACTGCAGAGGAAATATTGACTAGAGATGAGCGGACTTTTCAGATTTCTGGTTTGTGAGAACCAGAACGATCGGCATCGGTTTCCCGATGTCTCCTCGCTCCGTGCAGCGGGTGGATACCTCCTAAGGAACGCCTGGAAAACTATAATACAGCCAATGCCAATGGCTGTATCCCAGTTTTCCAGGCGCTCCTTAGGAGGTATCCACCCCCTGCACGGAGCGAGCAGACAGCGGGATTCCGACGCCGATCGTTCTGGTTCTCACGAATCAGAAATCCGAAAAGTCCGCTCATCTCTGATATTGACAGGTCCACGTACTGTATGTTTAAAACCTTATATGGGAAGGTAATTACTATTTCAGATGAATGTCACATGATTAATTTTGTATATAAACTTAACTCTGCTATATCTACATGGGACTCGAGTAATAACACAATTAGGTTTTTCTTCAAGGAAAATATAATTAGTTCATATTATCTAATTGCTGTCGTGACAGTTATGTGACAAACCTTGCCAACGCTGAATCATAATGTTCTGCTGCACAATATAATGTAGAGAAAGTGAATGTTAAAAAAAGAAATAAGAGCTGTAGAAGTCTGATACTCCCGGTTCTGGTTGTCAATCACAGCAGAGATTTCAGATTAAGCAAAATGTTTAGACTTTAGTTTGTCATTTAGTAGAAGTCATGGGGATATTACATATTTCTCTAAAACTGCAGTGACATTATTTTAAAGCTATTGACTAACTGAGAGGAATCATGGAACTCCCCAACTCTAAGTTGGGGGTTTGTCTAGTGAACGTAATTACATTCACTGGTTTGTATGGAAGACCAGCCAAATCACATGCAGCAGTGGCCTTAAAGTGGCATTTGTAAAAACTTTTGACATGCTGTTTAGATTGCACAGGGTTGATTCTTAGGCATAGATGCGTCGGTACACTGTCAAAATCTGGTGCCAGCATATCTGTGCATGGACATTTATTTTTATAGCCCAGACTTGGTAGCTTGTGACTATGCCTGTGTAATTTCTTGCACATATTCCAATATTTACCCAGATTCAAAAGTGCAGCAAACCATGCTTTTGACTCAAACTGCGCACTCAGCTCCTGGCCCATTGGACACGCCGACGGTGTCCCCAGTAACCGGCCCAGCCAGTTGCTGAGGGCAGGCCAACGGCGTCTTTAGCTGCTGGCTGGGTTGCTGAGGGCGTGATGGCATCATGGGATCCTGCTGTGTCCGGGGCTGAGCAGCACAGGCGTCCCGAGTTTTGTATGATTAACTGGCGGCCGGCACCGCGAGTGAGATTTTAATGTGTGTCCTGGAGCTGGAGTTTCAGCCCCAATCACGCCTGGGGCTGGGACTCCAGGCCCCATAAGTATCCTCCCATACCTGTGTTCCTTGCGTGTGCTAGAGACTTGTTCTGAAAGCGTTTCTTGACCTAGCGTTATTCCTGATTTGTATTCACTTGTTTCCTGACTTTTCTAAATATGAATTCTGAACAACCCTCTTGGATTACGTTTTGTACTGCTCTGACCGCTAGATGCCCACCCGGACCTCTGACAACCTTTATTTTTGTTTGTTTGTCTTGTCCGTGTTCTGTGTCTCACTTATCAGGACAGGGACTGTTGACCAGTTGTCGGCTGCCGCCTAGGGCAGTTGACGCAATCAGGCAGGGATAGTGGGGGGGTGCTAGCATCTCGTATTGTCTGTAATTAAATCTTGAAACTCTATCTTTGCATCTAGATCTAAGTCCTGAGACCCACTGTAATCCTAGGTTATATTCGGCAATACTTTCTATTACTGGTCTCGCATTCATCTGTGGTGTTGGACCCACAATATTGCTCAACTTTTGATATATCTAAACAACAAGTAAAAGCTTTTTACAAATGACATTGACACTTTAAAGCGGCCTATTACACTGAGCAACGAGCAGCAGACTGTCGCTGACATGACCGGAATCTTATAACTTATAGAAAGACCATGATTAAATGACATCGTGCTCATTGGTTGATCATGGCCTTTTAACATGTCCTATTAGACAAAAAAATTATTAGCCTGAACAGCCTGTAATCGGCCAATTAATGCAGATAATAGTTTCATGTAATAGGTCCTGTACTCGTCTACGTAATGAGGACTATTGATTACTGAAGGCTTGTGGTCCTATGTGGCAAAGTCTCTAATCTGTTCCCAGAGCCAGGAGTACAATAGAGCACAGTGAACCCTTAAGCCAAGTGTGTAAGGTCAATGTACCATTTCCTTCATCAAGACTCCTCTGGCTTCAGCAGTCTCTCTGGCTTCCTCAATCACCTCTGGTAGGCGTTGTCACTACCTCTGTCCTCTCAGTCACCAAACGGCAGAATAGATTTTTTTCTGCTGTTGGCTACGGAAAGAAGAAGAAGAAAAGTGATTAACTTTGGTAGGCTTTCTGTAATTTATGGATGATTGGTAACTAGATATGAGCAAATCGGGTTCGGGTCCATCCGAACCCGATCGTTCGGCATTTGATTAGCAGTGGCTGCTGAACTTGGATAAAGCTCTAAAGGTTGTCTGGAAAACATGGATACAGCCAATGACTATATCTGTTTTCCACATAGCCTTAGGGCTTTATCCAAGTTTAGCAGCCACTGCTAATCAAATGCCGAACGTTCAGGTTCGGATGGACTCTAACCCGAACACGGTTCGCTCATCTCTATTGGTAACCCTACTATGCAGCCATTTTAAGCAAACATTGTTCTGTGAGTTAAGTGAATCTAGTTAATTATGATTCGCTGCAAATTGTGCTGTCAATGCGCATAGTTCTGCTAAGCGAATTCCCACCGATTTGTTAAGCAAATTTGCAAAAAAAAATAAATAAAATGGTGGCTGCACATGCTGCCATAACCTCCTTCGCCCATCCAATTTTTACGTAGTTGGCCAATCAGCTGTGTTTGGAGGAGAGAGCAGGATGGCAGAAGGAAGAGCAGAGCAGGGAGAGACTAACAGAGTGATGTAGGGACAGAGAGGAAAGGAATGGCAAAAACTGGATGATTGACTGGCTGATTGACATTTTTTTTGAAATTGTGAATTTCAGATTTTTGACACTTTTAAAACAACATGCTTTAACAAATTTGCCCTTCTGTAATGGTCCCAGTATTGTAACTACTATAGTTTGGCTGTTTTAACAAAATTCATTAAGATTTAATTTGTGAATCTTATTGAGTTTGACCGAAAATTTGCAAAGTAAGCAAAACTAATTTTGTTCATCTCTAGTTCTGTGGATACAGTTGACTGCTTCTCTTACACAGGCCATTGTACCAGTGAAAGTAACCTCATAAGCCAACCAAAAACACTGCTCTAACATAACAATTTGTGTTCACACACAACTACATTCCAGACTTGGCAGGAATCCACCTGTTTTACTGTGAGCATAGAGACTTGGAAACATGAAGACATATCAGTATGTCTAGTAGAGATGGGTTATATGTAGTGATGAGCGAGCATGCTCGTCCGAGCTTGGTACTCGATCGAGTATTAGGGTACTCAATGGTACTCATTACTCGGAGGAGCATCTCGGGATACTCGAGAAAATCTCATCATCAGTTTCCTGTAAGTTTGGGCCCTATTTCTCAGCCAATAAACATGTAGGAGACTCTTTGGGTCCCACGTGATCGCAGGATGTACCATACATGTCGATAGCAGTGGTTGGTTGGCCAGATCAGATGACCCTGCCATATAAAACTCAGCGCCGGCAGTACTCGCTTCAGACGCATGCTGTGAGAGATTAGAGACAGAGCTGCTGCTTCTCAGGGAGAGTGTCAGTGTAGGATTTAGTGTTCCAGTAGGCAGGGAATACTAGCAATACAAACAAACAGCCCTTTTCAGGGCTTCAAATGGTTTTTTAATCGTATTACTACAGACTGCTGGCTGGGACTTGCAGTGCTGCTACCACGATTTAACCAGCACACTGTGGTGATTGGCTGCTGGCAGAAAGGAGAAATAAGTTGTTGAATACAGACCCCTAAGAAGTGCTTAGTGTACTCTTTTTGTATCTAGGTCCAGCCAGTACCAGATAGTACCGTACAGCCCCCCGAAACTAGTGGGTACTACACTGTATTGCTGGGATTTGTAGTACACCTTTATAGAACTTCACTGTTAATTGGACCGGGGTATCACAGCGTGAATCTAGGTCCAGCCAGTACCAGATAGTACTGTACAGCCCCCCCTAAACTAGTGGGTACTACACTGTATTGCTGGGATTTGTAGTACACCTTTATAAAACTTCACTGCTTATTGGACGGGGGTATCACAGTGTTTATCTAGGTCCAGCCAGTACCAGCCAGTACCAAACTATGCAGGTCACGCAGTCAGTGGATGATGAGAGTGGGGACTTGCAAGCTGGGTTGGAAGAGGTGTCTGATGATGACGATGAGACCCGGTTGTCAGACAGTGAGGTTGTTGTCATGGATGTAACTCAAAGTCAGGGGAAGAGTGAGGAAATGGAGGAAGAGCTGGTGAATGAGGATGAGGTGACTGACCCGAGCTGGGTGGATAAGCCTAGTGAAGACAGTGCTTCTGAGGGGGAGGAAAGTTCACCCGCAGGACCGGTTAGAAGAGGAAGAGGGGTGGGCAGAGGGAGAAGGAGGGGCAGAGCGAGTAGATCAGCAACTGTTTCACGGAGTCAAACTCCCGTGGCCACGGTTAGATGTTCCCAAGTCTGGAGGTTTTTTAAAGAAATTGCGGATGACCAACGAACTGTAGTGTGCAACGTGTGCCACGCCAGGATCAGCAGGGGAGCCACCACTACCAGCCTAACCACTACCAGAATGCGCAGGCATATGAGTGCTAAACACCCCACTTAGTGCAACCAAGGCCGTTCAGTGACTGCAAGTCGCACACCTGCTCCTTCCCCTGTGTCACGTGCTGGCTCTGTTAGTCCCCCCAGCCAGGCCCCAGGCACAAGGGCCTCCCACGCTACACGCACCCCTTCACCTCCACTATGCTCCACACCCTCCAGCAAGGTGTCCAAGCGCAGCATTCAACTGTCCCTTGCATCCATGTTGGCTACTGCTGGGCCTTAACTGGCATCCATGTTGACTACTGCTGTGCCTGCCCTTGCCTCCATGTTGGCTACTGCTGGGCATTTACTGGCATCCATGTTGACTATTGGTGTGCCTGCCCTTGTCTCCTTGTTGCTGGGCCTTAACTGGTATCCATGTTGACTACTGGTGTGCCTGCCATTGCCTCCTTGTTGCTGGGCCTTTACTGGCATCCATGTTGACTACTGGTGTGCCTGCCCTTGCCTCCTTGTTGCTGGGCCTTAACTGGCATCGATGTTAAGTACTGCTGGGCCTTTACTGGCATCCATGTTGACTACTGCTGGGCCTTAACTGGCATCCATGTTGACTACTGCTGTGCCTGCCCTTACCTTCCTTGTCTTGTCCATTTCAAACCATATTATCTGTGGCTGTCATCTTATCTTACAGGTGTCCTATTCCATTCTTTCACCAGTACCTTCTACCTTTTTTCAATGTTGTAGCTGTTTTTAAGACAGGATTGAACACAGCAGTAATGGACATCCATGTTTACTACTGCTGTGCCTGCCCTTGCCTCCATGTTGGCTATTGCTGAGCCTTCACTGGCATCCATGTTGACTTCTGCTGGGCCTTTACTGGCATCCATGTTGACTTCTGCTGGGCCTTTACTCTCATCCATATTGACTACTGGTGTGCCTGCCCATGCCTCCATGTTGGCTACTGCTGGGCCTTAACTGGCATCCATGTTGACTACTGGTGTGTCTGCCCTTGCCTCCATGTTGGCTTCTGCTGGGCCTTAACTGGCATCCCGGGTTCGTGTGTAATTAGCAGTGAGCTTAGTTGTGTGTGACAAGGGGCGGAACCTGGTGGCGGCTCTGCAACTCGGCAGCCTCACACATGTACCATGCCTGGCCCACGTCTTCAACCTAGTGTTGCTTAAAACTTACCCCAATGTAAGCTGACTTGCTCACCAAGGTGCACCGCATCTGTGCGCATTTCCGCAAGTCAACCAGTTAAACTAACCCCTACAGTCAAATTCAAGGTCAAATTTAAACTCAAAACAACAGTGGGGGGAGAAGTGGGGAGTCACATGATGCAGGGAATGTTACCCAAACTGCTAGAGTCAAATTCATAGTCAAATTCAATTTACCTTCCTTGTCTTGTCCATTTCGTACCATATTATTTGTGGATGTCATCTTATCTTAGGGGTGTCCTCTGCCATCCTTTCACCAGTACCTTCTACCTTTTTTCAAAGTTGTAGCCGTTTTGAAGGCAGGATTGACCAGGTCTTTTTAATAGACACTTGCCCTCTCTTAGAGACTCTTTAAAGGATTGAAAGTGTATTCATTTGTTCAAATCAAATTCCGGGGCCTCTTAAGAAGACTGTATTGTTATTC
Organism: Dendropsophus ebraccatus; assembly: GCF_027789765.1. NCBI lineage: Eukaryota > Metazoa > Chordata > Amphibia > Anura > Hylidae > Dendropsophus > Dendropsophus ebraccatus. The sequence goes on from NC_091464.1 coordinate 21,240,488, forward strand.
TTTGTTCCTACCTCCAAAGATATGCCTCTCACGCACAACTGCGAAATCTAGCCATAATTGTATTGTCCACCTTGGTCTGGGTCTGTGGTGTCAGGCTAAGTTTTTGGGTGGTCCATATGCTACCGGTGTTTGAATGGTTCCATGTGTTCTCACCGCCATGCTGTGTCAAGCTAAATTTTGGGTTGGTTCAAATGCTAACTCTGCTTTATTGAAACTCTGTGTTCTCACTGTCATGCTGTGTAAGGCCTAATTTTTGGGAGGCTCACTTGCTACCTCACTTTTAATGGTTTTCTTTGTCCTCACTGCCATGCTCTGATGTCACACTACGTCTGCGGAGGAGCGGGACTGGTTGCCAGGGGACCGCCGATCCTCGCCAACCAGCCAGCTGTTTTATTTTATTTATTCTTTTGTCTAGCCGTGGCCGGGGCCTCACTATCCCCCGGTTGAGAGGCATCAGGTATACCCTTGATGGTGACTGACAGCTGGCCTAGCCAGTTAACTGTCAGCAGCTAGGTTTGTGTCAACTAAAAATCCCTGCCCATGGACTCACTTCAATTTTTGGGTGGGCTCACTTGCTTCCTCATTTACTTTTAATAGTTCTCTGTGTGCTCCATGGCATGCAGTGTCTGGCCTAATTTTTAGGAGGCTCACTTGCTTCCGCTTCTACCTTGTTTACCGCCATGCTGTGTCAGGCTGAAATTTTTAGCTGGTTCATGATATGCTACCTCTGTTTTAATGGTTCCCTGTGTTCTTACTGCCATGCTGTGTCAGGCTGAGTTTTTGGGTGGTCCATATGCCTACCTCTGTTTTAACCAGGCTGTTGCACAGAATTAGGCATGATGGTGCCATTAGGCAGCCTCAGAGGCATGCATACAAGCTGCCCCTGCTGTTTCCTGTCCATTTCTGTTGTGTTTCCTTCAATTTCTGAGGTTGACAGGTTTTCACACGACCTTCTCTCTACCGAACTTGAGTCTCCTGCAAAAAAGCTTGAGTCTCCCATTGACTTCAATGGGGTTTGTTACTTGAAACGAGCACTCAAGTATCGGGAAATACTCGTCTCGAGTAACGAGCACGAGAGCATTTTAGTACTAGCTCATCACTAGTTATATGTCACACATACAAACTGTACACTACATTCAGTAGTTAAGCAACACAGTCACCAACTGCCTTCTGGGTGTATTACAGCAGTTAGTGCAGAAATCTAGATTGGAGCTAAAGGTATCCTCTTAAAGAAGCATTTGTGACAACTAACTGATGAGAACTAGGTTCTAGAGTTGGCGTAAATAGTTGTTTGCTTACAAAGGACAGTTTTACGGACAGGATGATCGTCACTGAAGCCTTCTAAGAAGAAAGACAAACTGAGAAGAAAGATTACGGTGTGTGCATGAAGCCCCAAATGCTCTGAACCCACTAATTAGCATATCAGCAATGAACGGAAAACACGAGTATACCGGACCCCACCGGAATAAGAAGAACAGCCCAGGAATCCTGAGGTAAATAGAGGCTGGCTCATATCAGCAGGTTCACTGACCTGAACCTGCTGATAGTGCCGCTTTAACAAATTCGCCCTTCTGTAATAGTCCCAGTATTAAAGCTACTATAGTTATGGCTGTAAAAATTGCGATGCTCGCAAAAAGAATTTCCGGCAGCTTCGCTCATCTCTAACATTTACACAGAGAGGTTTATCTGACAGATCACTGAAGCCAAAGCCAGGAACAGACTATAAACAAAGAACAGGTAATAAAAGAAAGACTGAGATTTTTCCTCTTCTCAAATCCATTCCTGGCTTTGGCTTCCAAACACTGTCAGATACATAAATCTCTCTATGTAAACACACAGTAATACTAACCAATAAAGTAAATGTGTTAGTTTCTATTCTTTGTCTAACTCTTTTGGCTCTAGTATATTGAAGGTTTGTATCCAATATGATTCCCTTTTAGTTAGTAGTTTCTTAAAGGGGTACTCCAGCGGGGGGCACTTTTTCGCTGGGATCGGGGAGAAGGTGGCTGGGGAAAGACGTCCACTCACCTCCCCGGTTCCAGCGGCGGGTGCCGCATCGCGGCGCTTCGGTGCCCAGTTCCCGGCCGCTTCTGGGTGTCTGACGCGGGCCCGAGACGTGACGTCTCAGGTCCGCTCAGCCACTCAGTGAAGGAGGCAGGATCCATTTCAAGTCCGCTCAGATCCCGCCTCTGTCACTGAGTGGCTGAGCGGACCTACGACGTCACGTCTTGGGCCCGCGTCAGACACCCGGAAGCGCCCGCGATGCGGGACCCGCCGCTGGAACCGGAAAGGTGAGTGGACGTCTTTTCCCTCAGCCACCTCCTCGGTCCCAGCGAAAAAGTGCCCCCGCTGGAGTACCCCTTTAATGTCCCCCCCGCATCGTGGTAATTTTATTTGTTCAAAAACTTTTGGAACTTTCCAAAGCTTACAGTTTATTTTTGTTGCTTGTTATTTCTTTTCTTTACTTTATGAAGTGTGTATATAATTAATTGCAAATCTGTCACCCTCTGACTGCCTGCAAAACTGGCAGCGACACTAATCATACAAAGGGACTGTGAGGTGTGTCAGTGTTAGAGCCCAGAAAACTCAAAGCCCCGCCTCCTTGACACTATTCACAGCTTGAATTAAATTTTTTATGAAACTAAAAACATTGACACAGACAACAAGGATATGTGCTCAATGCTTATATTGACATCTGTGGTGCCACCAGCTTGGTAGGTGTCGGGGGTAGATTCGCTTTAAATGAAGACATTTTTATTCATATTTGTACATGAGAATTGTGGGATATTACATTGGAATTCACACTTATTTTAACATAATTTTAAAAATGTTGTAATATTCATAAGAATAAATGCATATAACTATGTAAAACGTTACAAAAATCTTTGACTTCTCCAAATAAGCTCTTTTTTCTCATCCTCTACATTTGCTTCAAGCACAATGGATTTGGGGCATGTTAGTTGGAATGCAGAGGAAAAGTAATCTGAATCCAATAAAACCATATTCTTACATGATTCTTCACATATGCACAAAGGCAAATACCGGTAAGCCCAAGGCTAGTATAATGGAGGGAAATAATACTAGAACATTCCACAGTACTTAATATATATATTCTTTTATATTTATGACATTCGCTGTTGAATTTTTCCCAGTAACCTAAAAATGTTGAAATGACTGCTTTACAGACTAAAGATAGGTGTAGAGGTAAAATTGATGTTAAAATCAATATATTATGGATTAAACCTAGATGTAGATGTACATTGAAACCAATCGCAATGCATTTTTTTTTTTTTTTTTAGCATTTTAGACTTGAACTACTTCAAGGACAAAATAGACACAATTCGTCAGGAGATCATCTCCCATTCCCCAGGTAATATTAATCCTATTCCTTCTCACTGTTCCTCCTCATCCCTATCAGCCTTTGAGCCAGTGACAGAGGAGGAAGTCTCCAGACTCCTCTCCTCCTCTCGCCCCACCACCTGCCCTAGTGACCCTATTCCCTCACACCTTGTCCAGTCTCTCTCTCCTGTTGTCACTACTTACCTTACTAAAATCTTCAACCTCTCCCTCTCCTCTGGCATCTTCCACTCGACTTTCAAACACTCCACCATCACTCCATTACTTAAAAAACCCTCTCTAGACCCCTCCTGTGCTGCCAACCTGTCTCTAATCTCCCTTTTATCTCTATACTCTTGGAACGTCTGGTCTATTCCCGCCTAACCCGCTACCTCTCTGAAAACTCTCTTCTTGACCCCCTTCAGTCTGGTTTCCGTCCTCACCACTCTACAGAAACTGCCCTGACTAAAGTCTCTAACGATCTCCTCACCGCCAAATCTAAAGGTAACCATGCACTTCTCATTCTCCTGGACCTATCTGCAGCTTTTGACACTGTAGACCACCAGCTCCTCCTCTCCACGCTCCGCTCTATCGGCCTCAAGGACTCTGCTCTTTCCTGGTTTTCCTCCTATCTCTCTGACCGCTCCTTTAGCGTATCACTTTCTGGCTCCACCTCATCTTCTCTCCCCCTTACAGTCGGGGTTCCTCAGGGATCAGTCCTGTGTCCTCTCCTTTTCTCACTTTACACTTTACCCATCGGACAAATCATCAGCAAGTTTGGTTTTCAGTACCATCTCTATGCTGATGATACCCAGCTGTATACCTCCTCCCGTGATATCACCCCCGCACTTCTACAGAACACCAGTAACTGTCTGTCTGCCGTCTCTAACGCTATGTCCTCCCTATTCTTAAGACTCAACCTTGCTAAGACTGAGCTTCTTGTCTTCCCTCCCTCTGCTAAACACCCTCCACCTGATATCTCCATCTCTGTCTGTGGTGCAACCATAACCCCTACACAACAAGCCCGCTGCCTTGGGGTTATATTTGACTCGGATCTGTCCTTCACTCCTCATATTAAATCTCTTTTACGTTCCTGTCATCTGCATCTAAAAAAAGGCTCACCTCCAATACCCAAAGCTTCAAACGTGCCCTCAAAACACATCTGTTCAAGCAGGCTTACCAGGTTCCCTAATTTTGACTACTACCCTAAAACCAACCCCCCCCCCCCCCCCACACACACACACACACCAAGCATTTAAGCACTTAGACCTGTGTATGCAGGCATTGGCTGGTGACAGGCTCACCCACCCTTACCTGCACTGCTTTATTTATAATGATGGCCGGACCACAAGAACAATGATGCACTTTCACTGGAACAGTAAAGGGCAGACAGCTCCACTCCAACTCAGACGCCAGCCAGGTGGAGGTGCAGTTACTGGTATGGGCTGGTATCATCAAAGATGTACTTGTGGGCACTTTTTGGGTTGAGGATGGAGTGAATATCAGCTACTCTTCAAGCAGTGGTACAGGCAGAAGTCAGTATTGTTCAAGAAAAACATGATTTTCATGCAGGACAATGCTCCATCACATGCATCCTAATACTCCACAGCGTAGCTGGTCAGTAAAGGTCTAAAAGAAGAAAAAATAATGGCCCCCTTGTTCACCTGATTTGCACCCTATAGAGAACCTCTGGTCCCTCATTAAGTGTGGGATCGACAAGGATAGAAAACAGTTCACCTCTCTGAGAAGTGTCTGGGAAGCTTTGGTGGCTGCTGCACGTAAACATATCAAGCAACTGACAGAATCTATATTGGTCACTGATTTGTTTTTGGTTTGGTATTGGTCTATATTGGTCACTGATTGGGTGTGAATATTAGAAATGTTTATTCCTAAATTTTCTGTTGCTATATTGGTTTATGTGGTAATAAGAAGCAAGTGAGATGGGTATATATATTTTTTTTCTGCCACACTGGTAGCTGATAGAAATCCAGGAAGTAAAAAAAAAAATGCCCCCCTGTGACAATTAACATTGTCTCCTGCTCCTTCTGCTATCCCCCCCCCCCCCCCTTAGGAGACAAATCTTCCATGCCTCTGTCTCACATTGTGTGGGTTTGCTGAGCACAGGCTAATGATGCAGACAGCGGGCAGGGCGTGATCTCACAGGAGGCTTGGCTGGATCCCCCAATCCCCTGAGTGATCCACCATCTCTGACCGGCCAGAATCAGGTGCAGCACTAATTTTACTGATTGTGATGGGTGGGGGACTGTAATGATCAGTTGAGGGAAAAATTGCATTCTGGTAACTGCTCAATCGGGAAGGACAAAAGCACAATAAATAACAACCCCCCCCCCCAAACAAATGCATTTTTGGTAGTTTCAAAACTGGGTTAGACAGGTAAGTAGGGCTACATGCTTCTGCAGAAGTTTCTTTTTTTTAAACTTCTATCTGGAGTTCCCCTTTAAGGGGGAAATCTAGATGAACCCCTTAGGGCGATAATTGGCCGAACCTGCCCAATTCAGCAGATTATCGCTCCTTGTAATAGAGTAAAAGATCAGCCAATGAAATGATCATCAACTGATCATTTCTTTGGGGCCTGACCTTAAATCATCCTGGTGGCTGACGATTGTTAAAACAGTAAATACTTCACCTGTCCATGCTCCTGCTCTTCTGTACTCTGTATGCGTCTCAGCACCACACGCTGTGGCCGCGGCCAGTGACTGGCTAAGCAGCCTGTCAGCTCAGAAAGGCCCCTTTGAAGAGGTGCCAGGACGAATACAGAGCACAGGAGCATAGACAGGAGAAGTATTTAGTGTTTGGGCAAGTTCAAATGATTTTTAACTATGTTCGTGCAGCCCTTGCTAAGTGATTATTGGGCCGTGTAATAGGCCCAGTAAATGAGCACCGACCTAGCAGATTCTGCACTCATAACAATGACCTTAGACTCATAACAATGACCTTAAGCAAAGAATGTATAAGTTGGCAAAAAGGAATTAACAGCACATTTCAGTCTACTTTTATTTTTTACTTTATACAAATACTAAAGCACATTCTATTAGCTATTAACAAAATTTTCTAATAAAATGTAGCGGCAACACCTTGTCAACAATGATATTGAGAGCAATGGAATGAATTTTATTTTGATGAAGATTGTATTAGAATAGATTCCAGTAATCTAATTTAGAAAATGTAGCTCTCCTTATTTGAACATGGCAACCACTAAATGGTGTTGGGTGTGATTAATCATCCAGAAAACCCATATTTGCTAAAGGCACCTGATTTAGAACTAAAGGTTCAAGAAGAAATTTCTACTGTGTGTTACTAAACTGACAAAAGCATGCAAAATGGCTGCAGGTGAAAAATATAAATGTAATGTAAATCATAATGCATAGGAAAAAAAATCAGGTTAGGCAATCTATGACTATTATTGTTCAAGGGTAACCAGAATGGATATATTTACATTATTATTGAAATATCATGGGATTATTACTTTCAAATAAATTGTAGGTCAAGGTAAGCATTTCCCTGAAGAATATAATTTACGTAATACACAAGGTCACCCCCCCCCTTCCACAAAAAAAAAAAGACATCAAACGTTCAACAAATAATCACTTTTAGGAGTGTATGAAGTAATAATTATTCAGAGGTAATTTATAAATGTAATGCAAAGTGTCCAGAACATACACGTTCTGTACGTTTTACTTTATTCTTTAATCCAAATTTATATTGTCTTAATGCTGTCTTTACTTAATTTTTCAATCCAATTTTGTGTTGTCTTAATGTTGTCTTTACTTTATTTTTCAATCCGATTTTGTATTGTCTTAATGTTGTCTTAATTGTAGTTTAAGGCTATGTTCACACTATGTAAATCTACGGCCGTAGTTCTCGCCGCAGAACCACGGCCGTAGATTTGCGGTGTGGACATAGCCTCAGTTTCAATGGGATCCGGGGGGAGCGTGCACACATCGTATACGTTCCGGACGGATCCCATGAGGCGCCGCAAAAAACTGACAGGTCCATTATTTGCGGCTGGAACTTAGTGAGTTCCGGCCGCAGAGGGACCTGTCAGTTCACACAGTGAAGCAAGTGGCTCCGGCCGCTTACAATGGAATAAACTTGCATATTCGTTTCATCAACATAAATAACAAATTGTCCAGAACTGTAATTATCTTCGAGAGATGTAAACTGTACACTAAATATTTAGAATCTCTTCTTGAAGGGCACATACTGGCCCAGATTTATCAAAGGGTGTAAACTGCCCACAGCAACCAATCACAGCTCAGCTTTGACTAGAGATGAAAGCTGAGCTGTAATTGGTTCCTATGGATAGTTTACACCAGTCTATATTTTACACCCTTTGATAAATCTCCCCCTATGTGTAATTTTTTTCCCTTCAAAATAATGACTCTTCCTACACTTCTCAACAGTCAAATTGTAACACTAAGAAGCAAAAGTCATGGAATTAAGGAAATCACATTATTAAAAGACATGTTTCTGATATGCAAATGAGGAAAACATTTTAAAAATATTCAAAACATATTTTATTCAGTATCATGTATGAGCACTAGAGATAAGCGAACCTCGAGCATGCTCGAGTCCATCCGAGCCCGAACTTTCGGCATTTGATTAGCGGTGGCTGCTGAAGTTGGATAAAGCCCTAAGGCTATGTGGAAAACATGGATATAGTCATTGGCTGTATCCATGTTTTGTGGACAACGTTAGAGCTTTATCCAAGTCCAGCAGCCCCCGCTAATCAAATGCCAATCGTTCAGGTTCGGATGGACTCGAACCCGAACCCGGTTCGCTCATCTCTAACGAGCACCAAGTGCAGACACCCATGCACTTACATGTTTTGTTATCAGGGGTTTAACTAGAAATGGCTGGACCCCATAGCAAACTCCCGCCACGTCACTCATATACCGGAGCATGCAAAGGTGGGAATGGCCTCTTGTGGCCCTAGGCACAGTGCTGCCTTCAGCCACAAGAGTGATTGGCAGAGCAGGGGGCCAATGGCTTCCAACTCTGTCATCACAGAAGCGCATTTAACTACAAGTGCTTGTCAGGAGCACTTGCAGTTAAAGGGACATTAGCACCGCTCATGAGGCCAGCTCGGCTACCAGGTACTGCAAATGATGATGGATTAGGAGGCCAAGTGTATTGCAGGAGTTGGCAACTGGACCTCCTGATGTGGCAGGCTCCATAGCAGCTGCCATGGTGGTAGTTACAACCATGTTTTCAGCTACTGTACATTATGCCAACCCACACTACAGTCTAATGTTTATGTTTTAAAAATGAAATTTGCATTTTTAAATGGACTGTATACAGTAGTTCTTCTATTTTAGTTCCATTTGATGCTATTTATGCTAGTGTTCCTAATTTTGCTAGAGCTTTTGTTGTGGCACCATACAACATCTATGCAGAAAGCTTGGTTGTGTTACCATATCTGAGCAAGATATTTGGTTAGGTAATGAAATGCACTTGAAGCTTAGATATGGTACTGATTTTATGTAATATACTCATCTCTAAATAATCCCTGCTGCATTTGTATAAACTGCCCTTATAAGCACAGAGACAGGACTGAATGTATTTCTAGAATTGTAAAAAAAAAAAAAGGATTTAGGGTACGTTCACACTTACCGGATCCGGAGCTGATTTTCTGCAGCGGATCCGCAGCAGATTTCATTTAAATAACTGAACACGGCATCAAATCTGCACCATCAAATCTGCTGTGGATCCTGTAGGTGTGAACGCACCCTAAACCATTTTTTTGTCACTAACCTAATTACTTAGTAAAGACTCCATCTGTAATACATTACATTCTAGAACAAACTGATTACAATAATAGTTGGACAATTAGGCTAAGTTCGCACAATGTGAAAATTCATTAAACAACGGCTATAGTTGCAGTTTTTTTTTAACTACGGACGCTATTTAATGAATTGGCAGATCATATTGAAGTCTATTTGAGTCTAAAATAACTGACGTTATTTAGCTGTCGGCCTCCCCTTAGTGCAATGACTGGTATTTGTACATTATTTTAGTTTGGGATTACTAATTGAACTTTGGGTGTGTGATGGAAAAGTCCATTGAATTTAATAGTAAAGACGGAGAAAGAACGGTGACAAAAGGAAAACTGTGTGTGAACAACTAATAAAAAATGTCTGCTGTTTGCAAAAGATGTCCGAAAATAATGATCATGTTTATTATTTTGACGTCCGTGGCAAAAACGTCTGTTATTCAATACACTGTGTGCAGTGGACATCCGTCTTCTTATTGGCTTCAATGCATTGCTATTGTAGTCAGTTAAATAGCGGGAAAAATGGACGTTTTTTTTTTTTTTTATGAAAATCGTCCGCCTTTCCAATATTTTTGACGTTGTGTGAACATGGCCATACACTTAATCTGGTACATATAGAACTGTGGAAATGAATGCTATCTGTAGAGAATTAGTATACTAAACTAAATCCAAGGATAAAAAGTATAAAGACTGCGGCACTCACCAGTCCAGAAGTAGTTAATTAAACAGGTAATAAGGTGCTACAGGCAACAGCTGTTTTGCTATGTTCACATAGCTTCTCCCAAGCCAAACTGTAGACATGTACAGCGGGAGTTGGTCAGAACATCGGATGGTGCCCGGGGTAAGGTACAGTCCATGCAAAAGAGAGTTTCCAGCACTCACCAAATCTTCTGAAAAGGGTATTTATTTGCATGTATACACAAGTAGTAGGCTCCGCAACTGTACACATGGCCAGATACTGTAGCTGATCTGCCAGATCCCCTTATAAGACATTAAGGGTTATCTTACCCTTATGACCTTTCCATGTTTTATAATTTAAAAGTTGCTCTTTTATGGTTCTTACAGAAAGGTTTGAAACAGCTTTACTTTTTTCTGGATTTATTTATTTATTTTTTTAACTATATTTTTTATATCTACATCTTTTTCTTAGATATGTTGTAGCTAGTCCAAGACAACTGTGTACTTTGTTTCTCACTGAATGTCCTAGAAAAGACATTTACACTTTATTAGTGACTTATTAGTGTCATAATTAGAAAAGGCAGAGTACACTACACACTACTGCTTTTGATGGATTAGACTTGCAATAAGATAGATTATCCACAGCCCCACTAGACAAGCAGCAGACTAAATAGGTGTCTTTGATATCACACACTGATTGCACAAAGTAGATTAACTCTCCAACTCTTTGCATATGCTTATAGTGTGGGCCCAAAATGCCATTATTGGAAAAGGGAATGTGAGAAGGCTAACAAATGACTGTGATTATGTGCAATATAGTAAGTATATTTTTTAAATAGAATTGGCATTTAAATGTCACTTAATTTAATCTGCCAAAAAGGGGTGGGTGCCTCATTACTGTTACTTTTTGCTTAGTTAAGATGAAATATAAAACCTGCACCACCAGCGATGTTTCCTAGTTTAACATAGTAATGTATGAAAACACTATAAAATCAATATAACAACAATAATTATAATAACAATATTTATGAAACATTTGGACATGCATGTAATACCTTCGCGAGAAAAAGTTATTGGGATTAACAGGATTTCAGCATTGACTACTAAAAATTATCTGATTATCCCAGTCACAATTATAGATAAATGTGCTCTAACCAAACTAATAACATACAGAAAGATGGACCACCAAAGATGTCATTTATTGAGGGCGTTGAGAGAACTTTCACAGTGCAAGGGTAAAATTTAAGTGAATCTTTGAGTGATCCAAAAGCTATTTGGCGTAGGATGTTTCAATTAATGGAATACAATTGGGAATATGAGCTTCATGGGTTCTTTGCCCATTAAAGGACAACTCCGGCAAAAAAAAAATATATATCGGCAATTAAAACACATTATGAACTTATATAAACTTGTAATGTGTCTTAATTGCTAGTCTGTCCCCCTTTTCTATGCCCCCCCCTCTGCACCCCACCCAAAAGCTTTAAAATATATACTTACGTAATCCCTGTTGACCAGGAACATTTGCCCGCCCCCATCTTGTGTCAACGGCGTCATCTGCAGCATCATCACTGTTCATGACTGATAGCTTGCTTAGCTCCAATTGGCTGAGCAAACTGTCAGCAAACTTGTCTGAGGAGTGACAGCCCATTTATCCAATCACTGGCTGCAGTGCTTTCCCGTGCTCTCAGTCATCGATTGGCTTAGAGGACTGTGACTCCCAAGACAAAATTGTCTCGAAATTGGTGGACGCAGTCATCGGTGGACACCAGAGATGCCATGGACACTAGAGGAGCATGGAGAGGTAAGTAGAACATGTTTATTATGTTCTCCAGCAGAGCAGCATTATATTAAAAATTCCTAACGGTGGATAGCCCCTTTAAAGGTGTTATCCAGTATAAGAGCTGTTATCCCAAGATAGATAACATTTTATTATAGTGTAATCACTAATAATACTGGCTTCACCAGCGTTTGAGTGCTTTATGGTTCAGGGAAGAAAAAGAGTGCTGCACCTCACACCTATGGCTGATACTAGTACCTCTCGGCTGCATAAAAAAACATCAGAATTCTGTATGTGAATTGATCAAGCCACACTGCCCCATGTACCTCGTGCAGGTATCTGATACACATGGGTCCCTACACTAAGTCCACACTGTGCCAGTCAGCGACCACCACCCCGCAGGCGTGCACAGTTAGGGAAGGGAGGCCATGGAACGGCCCTGCAATCCCCATGCCGCAGGACCAGACCCAAAAATGCCACACCAAAACCCACCCAGTTTGAGTGCTTTATCCCTGACAGGAAAAAGAAAAACTACAGCATGTGTATTGTCTCCAGCTCCCTGGCGCTTCCTTTTCTCCATAGACAAGACATCATCCTCCCATGTCATTGGAGGCTTGGCTGGATCTAGTCTTTGTGCTCTACCCCATCCCTCTGAATGATATACAGATGTGTGGAGAAAAGAATACTTTCAGGAGTGGGTTGCATTGATAAAGAGAGTGGGAGTGGCATATTAAAAGTATGAGTATCAAAGAGTAAGAAAATTCAAAAAAAATTGCAGTCATAAGACATCAAGTAGAGTATTATACTGTATAAACACTGTATGACAAATGCATGCAGGCACAACATCAAGATATTAAGCAGCATTATACACTCTTCAACATTGAGGCTATGTTGACACTTTGTATATTTTTGTAAAACTACGGCCGTTGTTGCCGATTGCAAGAACGGCAGTGATTAATACAAAAATTTACGTTACATTGAGGCCTATGGAATCCCGGCCAGAGTGTATAAACATGGTATACACTCCGGCCAGGATCTCTAGCGGCGCCGCGAGAAACTGACATGTCAGTTTTCTGCAGCTGCTAGAAAACCCTGTCAGTGCACACTATGGAGAGAGTGGCTCCGGCCATACGCTCCATTGTGTGCAGTGGAGAGTTCTCATGCGGGTACGCACGGATGCACCCGCATCAGAACTCAGCGGCGCTAAAGATCGTCTAGCTGGTACTGCACTTCCAGCCAGGATGATCTTTCCTGAAACTGGCCGTTCCGTGACCCGGCTGGGTCACGGAACGGCTGGTCTCTTACGAGGTCTGAACATGGCCTGAAATTGCAACACAAAGCACAAAAAGATGGGGAATTATGGAAAATGCAGGATCAATAGGATCTAAATGCACAAGCCAGGTAGGAAAGCAACAGAAAGGTAACCAGTAGCACTCACCAGTCTTCAGGCAGTACGTATCTTTATTTCAGGGTGACATCAAACAGGTTGGTGTGGGGCAGGGGGAGACAGATCCAGCAGATGCTGTGCCCTCAGGCTACAGCCGTTTCGTGAGTAAACTTCCCGCTTTCTCAAGCCCAATAGGCCAATAAGGATCTTAAGCATTCACAAATCATGAAAAAATTGAAACAAAGTATTTAACCCTTAGGCGACCCTGGATGTACCTGTACGTCCAGGGCTGCCTCCATGTGATCAGATCGGGGCCGCGCGGCGGCCATGCTCTGACCCGCCATGGTCCCGGGTGCCGCTCGTAGTCCGGGATGGCGGCTATTAGCGGGCACGGTCCGATTGCCGTGCCCGCTAATTCAGTAATCGGATGCAGCTGTCAAAGTTGACAGCTGCATCCGATTACTTGATGCAGCCGTTCCCTGGTGTCTAGTGGGGAGGATCGCTCCTCCAGGACGTTGTCCCGGAGGAGCGATCCACACATCTTACCCCGTCCGGGGTCTGCGCCGTAATGCCGCTGATCCCAGCTCGGCACTCGATTGCTTCCGGCTGCAGCAGCCGGAAGCAATCGATGTGCCTATCTCATCGATCTATGCAGCATAGATCTGTATGAGAGATCAGTGCACTTATCCTAGAAGTCCCCCAGGGGGGCTTCTAGTATAAGTGTAAAAGTACACATAAAAGTGTTGTTATTTATAAAAAAAAAAAAAAAACCCTTCCCCTGTCATAGCATATTCCAGTTCTGGTCTCAAATGTTCCTGAGAGTGGAAGGTATGAGGGGGATCAAGTTGCCTAGAACTGTTCAATTTGTGATAATGGGAGATACGGGTGGTATTACAGCAAAGGGGAAAGATATGAAGGTAATTCTTAGATTATTCTTCTATGCTAAGCTGGTGCTAGTGCGCAATTGGATAGCAAGGGAACCATCGCACCTTAGGGAATGGGAGAGATGTGTTACTCTTTATGAAAGATATTATGATTAAAAAGGGTTCGTTTTTTTTTTTTCTTTCCTAACCCCTATTTCCTTTTTGCTTTCCCCTAGGCGGACGATGTGGGGAGGGGGGTGGGATGGGGTAAGGTGGTATTTTTGTGAAGTTAAGAGATATGATTGGTTATTTTGGTGTCTTTTTGGATTATTTTTGTTACTCTTTCTTCTTTTTAAGATTATGTAAGTATTGTATTGGGATATATATTGTAAAAAATGTAAATAAAAGTTAATATAAAAAAAAGCCCCCTCCCCTAATAAAAGTTTGAATCACCCCCCTTTTCCCATGTTATAAATAAAAACAAATAAATTGAAAAAATAAATAAACATGTTTGTATCGCCGCGTGCGTAATCGACCAAACTATTAATTAATCACATTCCTGATCTCCGACGGTAAATGGCGTAAGTGCAAAAAAATCCCAAAGTGCAAAATTGCGCATTTTTGGTCGGATCAAATCCAGAAAAATTGTAATAAAAAAGCGATCAAAAAGTCGCATATGTCGCAGTGCAGTCAAGGTACCGATAGAAAGAACACTTCATGGTGCAAAAAATAACACCTGACACAGCCCCATAGACCAAAGGATAAAAGCGGTATAAGCCTGGGAATGGAGTGATTTTTAGGAACATATATTTGTTAACAATGGTTTGAATTTTTTACAGGCCATCAGATACTATGAAAGTTATGTTACATATCGTTGTAATCATAACGACTTGAGGAACATGCATAACAAGTGAGTTTTACCCCATGGCGAACGGCGTAAAAACGAAAAAACCCCAAATAAAAGAAATGCGTTTTTCTTTTTCAATTTCACTAAACTTTCTGGTTTCGCAGTGTACTTTATGAAAAAATTCAGCCTGTCATTGCAAAGTACAATTAGTGACGCAAAAAATAAGGGCTCATGTGGGTTTCTAGGCAAAAAAATGCAAGTGATATGACCTTTTAAGCACAAGGAGGAAAAAACGAAAAAGCAAAAATTGAAATTGGCCCGGTCCTCTAAGAGTTAAAACATCTCTATTTATTCTGTTTTGAGCGTGAGCACTAGTGGTAAGCGAATCGCTCATCTAAAGAAAGCGAAGCACTTCGTTTGATCTGCGCTCCTCTCATCAAGCCGTCGGCCTGTCAGCACTGCTCTGCTCCCTGCCGCTCCACTCTGGGTGCCGGGAAAAAGCCAGATCCAATCCTAAGAAACTGGAAGAAGTTGGATCCAGCTTTCCTCGGCATCCTGGAAGGAGTGGCAGGGAGCGGAGCAGCAGTGTCAGGCTGGTGGCTTGATGAGTGGAGCGCAGATAAAACGAAGCAAAGTGTGAGATTCGCTCATCTTTAGTGAGCACCATGTGCAGAAAAACATGAATTTACACACATTTATAACACTTTGCGCCCATTTCAGCAAGAATACCCTGTATGGCATTGATGCATGTTATATGGGCATGCCCCATGATTAACACCTCATACTGTAGTGATTTATAATATGGAGTTGAATTTATTCTATACACTACATTACACTAAATGACACTAAATTATTAGTTTCTTTCTTCTTTCTTTTTTTTTTAATCTTGGCAATGGGAGGCAATTTTGTTTCTACCTTTAAATTTATACCACTTCAATGAATTTTAAAGTGTACCTATCGTTATAACCTAAATCAACAGTAGATATGATAAGCAAGTTTGCAATATACATTCTTTTTTCTTTTCTTTTGTTTTTTTTTTAGTTATGCTGGAAAATATAAGACTGAATGACTGTCAGGACAAGGGAGGCAGGGACAAGACACAACAGTGAGCCCTAATGCTGAATCCACCAACTGTCCCTACCTACTTGCCTCAAACGGCCCCAGGCGGCCGTGAACAACCACAAAGTTGCACACAGAACAAGACAGACAAACAAACACAATAGCGGATAGTCAAACAAGCAGGGTCAGATCCAAACGGGCAGTGTAGTACAGAATCAAGTAAAAATCGGATAGTCAAAAAGTCAAGCAAGAGGTCAGGTAACAAAGTCGAGCAAGCAGAGGGATAAGGTACGGGGATCGCAGGAATAGACAGGGGGAGCTGAAATCAGAAGATGAACCTAAATAGCCAGCAGGGAAAAACTGGCTTCAGCTTTCTTTTTTGCTGACCAAGAGCCCGGTCCGAATCTTCATTGGACCGGCGCTCTGATCTCCCAGGCTCAAGACAGGCAGAGGAAACAGTCCATCACACAGATTAATCAGCTGCAATAATCAAGCCCAGCAGCTCCTCAGCTTAACTCCTGCATTGCCAGGAAAATGAGAAGCAAGCGGGTGTGTCACACAAAAGCAACAACAGGCCCAGTTCACACCAGGTTACTGCACATTCCTGACAATGACTAAAAATAAATAAATAAAATTGTATATTGCAAACTTGCTTTATATCATATCTACTGTTGATTTAGAATTAGAAAGTTAAAACGACAGGTACACTTTATGTGCTTTTGTTTCCATGTCTGCTTGTGTAAAACAATGGTACATGTCTTTTTAGTACCTTTTCTATACAGATAGCATGCCAAAATGATCTTTTTTTTTTAATCAGAAAGTTGAACAGTATGCACTCTAAGAAAAGGCTTTGATTTCCTGGGGTTCCAGTGAAGTTTGCTTTAAATTCTCAATCGCATCTGTATTAAATTTAAATTTCTCACACATTAAAAAGCCCGAAAATGTCACAATTTCATAAATGATTTAAAAGCAAATGCAGTATTAATGGTATAGCTCCCATCACTCCTTCCTTTATTTTGTAAGAAGCCAGTGCTTTAATTAATGACTTTTGGAATTGATCTTGCAACCCTTTGGCTCCATAAGAGAAACTAACTGCTGTGCTAAAGGAAGTCCTCAGATAGTTTTGCTACTAAGAAATTCCTGAGCGGACCTTTTTCCATTTATATCTTTTCATGTTCACCTTGACATACTGTGAAATTTCCCCTCTACTTGTAAATTTATGCAGGGCCAGAATAAAAGTAACAGCCTATTGCTCCCGTCATAGCACGTCTGTTCTTAACTACTTTCAAATTAAGACCTGCAAATATTCACAAAAACTGTGAGGGTAGTTTTACTAAGTTCCACTAACACTTATCCAACTTATTCTACTATCTATGATCCCTAACCCTTTTGGTGAGCATTGCCCTTATAGACATCTTTATTTTGCTACCATTTAGTTCTAATTCATTGTGCTTTAAGGCTGCATTCCCACGTTCCGTGATCCTGAAGGATCACGGACGTCGAATGCATGTACCGGAGTCCCCCGCGCTTGGACAGCATCTGTAATTAGATGCTGGGAGCGGGGGAGACTGTATTCATAAGCGCCGCGCTGTAATGAATCAGCCGCGCGGTGCTGTTACTACAGCGAGGCGCTTATGAATACAGTCTCCCCCGCTCCCAGCATCTAATTACAGATGCTGTCCGGGCGCGGGGGACTCCAGTACATGCATTCAATGTCCGTGATCAGTCAGGATCACGGAACATGGGAATGCAGCCTTAGTGTTTTTGACAGTCAGCATTATAATTCATGCAATTAAAAGCATTGAAACCTAGCAGATTGCATCACGAGTCAATAGTCCTAGGCATTTAACCCCTTAGTGGTCCCTCATATTCTTTCCTATGGAAGCTGGGTTATCGCTGCACATGTAACTGGCTCACAAGATGAGCCTGTTCCACATATTGCATGTGATAGCTGTATATTATAACTTAGCGCCCAGTCACACTGCAGAAAATAGGCAGAAATTCAAAACGGAATCCCCGCCCCGAACTCCACCTGCCTCAGTGTCTCAACGTTATGTATAGGGTGCAGAGAGCAGAGGCGCAATATACATAACATTGAGACACTGAGACAGACAGATCTATGAGCTGAGACCGCAGCAGTCATTCTGCTCTGACTTTCTGCCTGTTTTCCACAGTGTGAACAGTCCCTAACAAACACCTTCAACTACCATGATTGGACTTCGGTCTGACCCCAATAGTTTAACCCCTTAAATGCAGCAATAAAAATCAGTTGTGAAACTACTGTAAGGGTCCCAATCATCTGTCCTGTGATATAATCATGGGGTGCTGATCGATCACCATGAAAGCGGAAGGCCTTCCATATACTGATAAAATATCACAGGCAGCTTTTACTAGCAGACTGCCAAGACCACAGATCATTGCAATAGAGTAGTATTGCATTGATTGGTGTAAGCAGGAAAATAAATGGTTATAAAAGCCCCCTAGGAGGACTTTAGAAGTTAAAAAAAGTTTAAATATATATATATATATATATATATATATATATATATATATATATATATGTGTAAACACAAGGTAATTAACATTAGAATACACCTCCTTTTTCCACTTGTTAATACAAAATAACAACAACAAAAAAACATGTTTAACATCGCTGTATAATCAGCTAAACTATTAATTTATAAAAGTATTGAGGCTATGTTCACACAGCGTAAAAGACCGGCCTTTCCGTGACCCGGCCGGGTCACAGAACAGCTGGTCTCTGCAAAGATCATCCCAGGTGGTGCTGTAGTACCGTCTGGATGATCTTTCCAGCCGCAGTGTTCATCAGCACGCGCCCGCATCAGAACTCCTGACAGCACACAATGAAGCAATCTTTCTCCTTTGTGTGAACTGACAGGGTTTCTACGGCCGCAATTCACTGAATTGCGGCTGCAGAAAACTGACATGTCAGTTCTTTGCGGCACCGCGAAGGATCCCGGTCAGAGCGTATACGACGTGTATACGCTCCGGCCGGGATCCCATAAAAGAACATGCGGTGTGTTCACTCGTACAAAGTACGGCCGCTGTTGCAGGTGGCAACAGCGGCTATACTTTTACGTAGTGTGAACATAGCCTGATACCGCAAAACAATGTCAAAATTGTCATATCACATGTGAGAAAAACACTGCATAAGGCCCCCTTCACATCTCTGTGGGCGTCCCATGCCTGCCACATCAAATAAAACAAGTAAACTCAAGGCATACAAAATACAAAATCTCTTTACACCATTCTCTATTAATAGTCTACGCTGCACTATATGAGCAAAATAATATTATTTAGAGATGAGCAAAGCAGCTGGAAATTCATTTTGCGAGCTTTGCAAATTTTGGGTCAAATGTATTAATATTTACAAATCAAATCTTATTGAATTTCAATAAAACAGCAAAACTACAGAAGATATAGTACTGGAACTATTGCAGAAGGACGAATTTGTTAACGCATGCTCTTGTAAAAGTGTCAAAAATTGGAAATACACATAAAAAAAAAGTCAATGAGCCAGTAAATCAGCCAATCTAATGAAACCCAACTTGTATAACACAGTAGGAGTGGAGTGCGACCACTGATTATGTAAAGTGCACACTCAATTCACTGATCCCAGTAAATTGGTTTAACTCAATAGGAGTTTACAAAAGTGTACAGGGCCCAGTGAGTTAATAATATGGATTGTGTTTTCATTGGTTCCAGTGAAATCCTATAGACAGTTGGTAAACTGGACACTTGGTTAGCAGCTACAACAAATCATCACCCACATTTAGCCCTCCTATCCTCTCCTCTCTGTCCCTCTATCGCTCTGTTAGTCTCTCCCTGCTCTGCTGTAACTGCCTGCTTCCATCCTGCTCTCTCCTCCACACACAGCAGACTGGCCAACTCTATTAACGAACCGCCTTATATAGAGGGGGAGGTGCTGACATCACAGAGGGGCCTGCAGCTGATTTGCCGGACACTGGGGATTATGGTTAAATCCTTTCTTCTGCCCAGTAATGCTCTAGACAGCATGTGCAGCCACCATTTTGTTTCTTAACAAATTGGCGGGAATTCACTTGGCAGAACAAAGCAAATTGACGGCCTTATTCACAGTGAATTGTTATTTGCCGTATTTGCCTCCCTCATCTCTAATAATAATAATAAAAATAATAATAATTATTATTATTATTACTAAAATAGACATAGTATGCTGATAGCATGAATTAAAAATAAGATGGTTTATTTAACTAAAATTAACAATTCAAGGTATAGCGATTTAACAATTGCATTGAGTGATTTGAAATAAGATGTACAGTGTGAAGTAGCTGAATGAGCAAAATAAGTCACTCTAGTGACGGAAATATAATCATTAGACTATTGAGGGAGCTCAAGTTAACATAAACATATTGATAAAATGAATTGATCTTAAGTAATTGATTCCAGATTTCTAATAAGATAAAAGTTTAACACAGGCAACAAGAAGTGTCAGCATTTGTAAAACAGTGACTATCAAAGCCCTGATCAATAACGGGATTTACAGATGATTTACTTTAAACAAATCGGAATAGTATTTAGACTGGGACAAATAAACTGTGAATTGGTCACAAATGGAAACACTGGAAGAGTATACTCTGGTTTGTTGTGTCGTGTCTTCATTTGTAGATGACTGCATGAGGGTATACAACAAGAAAGCAAAAGGATGTTCATTTAGAGGGATTTATGTAACTTCTTGCGATGGCTGTAAGTGATGAAGCTGTAACGGAATTTTCCAGATGGTAGAAGTGTTGCGACAATTCTAATCTTACATCACCATAAGCATGCAAGGTCCAATGGGTATGAAAGTATAAAATTGGCACAGGGAATAAAATCAAGAATATAAACAATTCAAAACACCTAGCTATACCAGTGTAATAAGGTACATACTAAATAAGGTTGCTGTATCTAAAAACATTAACTTAGTTTTCGGATTTGATCTTCTGAAGAAAGTTGGAAAATCCAAAAGGCTTCATAGCACAAAACATATTTGTATCAGTTACTAACTGTGAATTTATTTATTTTTTATATGTTTCAGAACCCAGAATGTAAATATGGAAACTGCTATTATACACTTAATTTTGTACATTCTATGGGCTGGGCGGCAATGCACCTAGGATTTCACTGCATTGATCGCTTTAACTGGCAGCCGGCAGTGTTATCGTTTGGCTGGTCTCCTTGAGATCAGCGATCTGTTTCTCAAATAGGAATCAGCAAAACAAGAGTCCGAGGACCCTCGGTTGCGAGTCTTAAAACAGGAATCAGTCATTGAATTTGAAACAAATTTGAAGGGCTGATTCTAAATAAACCTCCTAAATTGAGGTTTTGTTCATCAGGAGTATAACAATTGTTATATTTAACCAACCCTTTATTTCATTGTCCTGTATGTATTGTGTTGGGCTGCCCTTCATTAAAAAGTACTAAATTCCCCATTGTGACTTGCCCCTCAAAAACTTCTTGGCTTATGGGTTACTTATGCTCAGGGGTGTAGAGAACGATCACTAGCCTTGAGGCAATTGCTTGGATTGGGCCTTCTTCCAATCTATGAAGATATGCTATCTCTGTTATGGCAGGAGTAGTGGATCTGCTGAACCGCCGCAAGCAATGGCATAAGCCGCACCAGGGAGCTGAGTCTAAGGAGCAGCTGGTCTTCACCAGTGCCCATCGCAAGGTGAGTTGGATTTGCTGTGGGAGGCAACCCCCACGTCGCTACCCCTGGCTTGGCTTGCTAACGGTGACTGGCAAGAAGCACATAGGCAGGAAGGCTGGCAGGACTACCGCAGTACTCACAGCTGGAACCAGGACAGCAGTCACCAGCTGAAACCACAGGTAGCATGGACGGTGCAGGAACCACTTGTAGCAGAAACATGGCAGAAACCATGGGTAGCACACATAGGGCAGGAACCAAGGGGAGGAACCAGTGTTTGGGTACAGTAACCAAATAGGGACGTACTGTCACTTTAAATCTGTGGAAGCCGTCCTGGGAGGCGGGACGCCCGCACCAGCCAGGAGGACACCATAAGGGAGTGTGGAGTAGTGAGGTGCCCAGTCGCAAATTAGTATGCACATAGGGGGGGATTAATCAAACATGGTGTAAAGTGAACCTGGCTCAGTTGCCCCTAGCAACCAATCAGATTCCACTTTTCATTCCTCACACACTCTTTGGAAAATGAAAGGTGGAATATGATTGGTTGCTAGGGGCAACTGAGCAAGGTTCATTTTACACCATGTTTGATAAATCTCCCCTATAATGTATAAATATGGTGAGATAAGCTGGAGCTTGAAGTAAAGCTCAGGACAAATCAGTAGGCATCTGAATGTGAGCCCCGGTAGACTTATGTACCTGTGTGTATCTAGAGCTGGAGGACCAGAAGCTGTTATGCTAATCTTTCCTCAGCCATAGCTATAAAATTACCCAAACCAATCTATATAACAAAGAGTTAAAAATATTTAGTGTTAACCCTTGTTGGTGAAGAGTATACCCATACAAGTATTTCTGTGCAAACCTCATTAGCGCTGAATTTCTATCAGGTCAGGCATAAGCAGTCAACCTTAAAAAGATGAGGGGGTGTCTCTGGGCCCCTCTGATTTATGGACCCAGTTGCAGCTGCACCCTCTGTGACCTCTATAGCTACAGTGCTGCCCATGCTTAAGGTCCAGTCAAAAGAATGTGGGCAACATAAGACAACGACTCTAAGCACACAAGTAATAACTTTCTACAACAATTGATAGCTCACACCAAAGCATAATAAAAAATTCAAACATTATTGAAAAATCCTATAGCAAACATAAAAACATAACTTAACTAAAATAAAAAATCATTATAATCACAGATTTGCGCAGATGACATAGATGGGCCACAGAGATTACCGGAACATGATTAAAGAATTAAAGGGGAACTCCGGATAAGAAAAACTTGTTTTATATTAAAAGTACATTAAAAGTTATATAGATGTGTCTATACAATGTATTACTGTATCTGTACGGTTCTGCCACACTGGTAGCTGATAGAAATCCAGGAAGTGAAGAAATATGGCCTCTGTGCAGATCCACATTGTCTCCTGCCCCCACTGCTATCCCACCTTAGGAGACAAATCTTCCATGCTTCTGTCTCTCATTGTGTGTGTTTGCTAGGAACAGGCTGATGATGCAGAGAGGGGGCAGGGCGTGATTCACAATCTCAGAATGGCCAGAAGCAGGTGTTCCAGTTTCGCTGAAAATGATGCAGTAACACAATTAGATAATGCTAAACAGCAGAGAGGATAAGAGCCGGCACTGCCAATCCCACCTGAACAAAAAACAAGGCATAAACAGTATATCCCATGTAAGATAATATCGGATAAAGTCCTTTTTGTGGGAATTAACTTCAAAGATAAAAGATGCTTGATCATAATATGTGCGTGGAGACGAAAAGAAAAAAAAAGAAAACATTTATTTAAAAAGTTCTTTGCTTTATTCCAATATCAGCATCACAGGTAGAGAATACAGCAAGCTGTGTGGTGTTACAGGTAAAGAATACAGTGTGCTGTGTGCTGTTACAGGTAGAGGCCAGGTTCAGACTATGTAACTGTGCGGCTGTATTTGCGGCTGTAATTGTGCGGCGGTATTTTTGGTGGTTCTAGCGTACGCTGGAAAGTATAGGATATACGGCTGCACAGTGCACACTATGTATGAATCTACGGCCCGATCGTAAACGGACCCGTAAAAAATGAACAAGACCATTGTTTGCGGCTGGACATGCGGCCGAGGATTGACAGGCGGTCCGTAAGGAGTACTTCAAAAATAGCCGGCAATGATGCCGAATGCCGATGCCTCTAATAGTTAATATATTAAATTAATAAAACACATTTTCTTTGTAATAAAGTCCATTTCGTTGGTCAATAATTTAATTCTAACGAATCCATCATTTTGCAATTAAATATACTGTTAAAATAAATAGATATATAAATATATGTATATTTATATATATATTTATTTTTTGACAGTATATTTAATTGCACAATGATGGATTCGTTAGAATTAAATTATTGACCAACGAAACTGAATTTATTTCATCGAAAATGTGTTTTGTTAATTAAATATTAATTAGTACAGGAAGCTCCATAAGCCGTTAATTCATATTGCCGGCAAAAGAGCATTCTGTACTAATCATCACTTTACTTTAATGAAAACATCAAATGTTTCTTCTAATTATGTTATCACAATAGCATTATTAGAAAAAACATTTAGAATTATATGTGCGCTCAGCTGATTGGCTGATCGGCTCAGCGCACATATAATTAGCGGGTCCGCAGCACAGTGATTTCATTGTGCTGCGGACCAGCGAAGAGGCAACATCGGGGTGAGTATAGAGCTCTCCCCACCCCCTCCCCAGCACTGCACCCCTCCCAGCAAGGAAGGGGGGGTCAGTTGACCCCTTCCTTGCTGGGATGGGTGCAGTCTGACATCAGTCTGGCCCCCAAGGGGTTAAGGGGGATGCAATACATCCTCCCTTAACCCCTTGGGGGCCAGACTGTAAGCAGCGATCTGTAAAGATGCTGCATACTGTAAGGTGCACAACACCGCTCACAATGATGGGTGTTGTGCTCCTGTTTGTGTGTTTTTTGTGTGTTTCTCCCTTTTTGTTTTTCAGATATCGGTATCCTGTGGATTACGTCGGATTACGTGGACTACATCGATGACCAGCGTTTTTTTAATGTTTTTTTTTTTATAAAATGGTCAATGAGGGGTGTGGGGGTGTTTTTATTTGAATAAAATTTTTTTTTAACTTGTGTCTTGTCTGTATTTCTTTACTTTATAGACTTAGTAGTGGAAGCCGTCTAATAGACGGAATCCATTACTAAGTTGGGGCCTAGAGTTAGCCGGTATAAAATGGCTAACACTAACCCCCTATTATTACTCCAGTACCCAATGCCACCAGGGGTACTGGGAAGAGCCGGGTGCCAGTGGTCCCGGAGCGTCAAAATTGGCGCTCCTGGACCGGGCGGCAGCAGGCTGGTAAGATTTAGGCTGGGGAGGGCCTAAACCAATGGCTCTTCCCACCCTGGTGTTACCAGGCTGCTGTCGTTTGGTTTTTAACCCGGCTGGTTATAAAAATAGGGGGGACCCTATGCGTTTTTTTTTAAAATAAATAAATAATTTAAAAAAAATGCATAGGGTCCCCCCTACTTTTATAACTAGCCAGGTTAAAAACCAAACGACAGCAGCCTGGTAACACCAGGGTGGGAAGAGCCATTGGTTTAGGCCCTCCCCAGCCTAAATCTTACCAGCCTGCTGCCGCCCGGTCCAGGAGCGCCAATTTTGACGCTCTGGGACCACTGGCACCCGGCTCTTCCCAGTACCCCTGGTGGCATTGGGTACTAGGGTAATAATAGGGGGTTAGTGTTAGCCATTTTATACCGGCTAACACTAGGCCCCGACTTAGTAATGGATTCAGTCTATTAGACGGCTTCCACTACTAAGTCTATAAAGTAAAGAAATAAAGACAAGACACAAGTTAAAAATTTTTTTTATTCAAATAAAAACACCCCCACACCCCTCATTGACCATTTTATAAAAAAAAAACATTAAAAAAACGCTGGTCATCGACGTAGTCCACGTAATCCGACGTAATCCACAGGATACCGATATCTGAAAAACAAAAAGGGAGAAACACACAAAAAACACACAAACAGGAGCACAACACCCATCATTGTGAGCGGTGTTGTGCACCTTACAGTATGCAGCATCTTTACAGATCGCTGCTTACAGTCTGGCCCCCAAGGGGTTAAGGGAGGATGTATTGCATCCCCCTTAACCCCTTGGGGGCCAGACTGATGTCAGACTGCACCCATCCCAGCAAGGAAGGGGTTAACTGACCCCCCCCTTCCTTGCTGGGAGGGGTGCAGTGCTGGGGAGGGGGTGGGGAGAGCTCTATACTCACCCCGATGTGTCCTCTTCGCTGGTCAGCAGCACAATGAAGTCACTGTGCTGCGGACCCGCTAATTATACGTGCGCTCAGCCGCTCAGCCGATCAGCCAATCAGCTGAGCGCACATATAATTCTAAATGTTTCTTCTAATATTGCTATTGTGATAACATAATTAGAAGAAACATTTGATGTTTTCATTAAAGTAAAGTGATGATTAGTACAGAAAGCTCTTTTGCCGGCAATATGAATTAACAGTTTATGGAGCTTCCTGTACTAATTAATATTTAATTAATAAAACCCCTTTTTTTATGAAATAAATTCAGTTTCGTTGGTCAATAATTTAATTCTAACGAATCCATCATTGTGCAATTAAATATACTGTCAAAAAATAAATATATATATAAATATACATTTATTTATATATATATATATATTTATTTTAACAGTATATTTAATTGCAAAATGATGGATTAGTTTAAATTTAATTATTGAACAACAAAAGGCACTTTATTACAACGAAAATGTGTTTTATTATTTTAATAGATTAACCATGAGAGACATCGGCATTAGTGCAGAGGATCGCAAACCCCGGTAATAGCAATTCATGTAAACTGTGTTCTCTGCTTTCCCAGATGCATCCAGAGGTGTTTGCATCACTTTCTTAAGATTTTATTTGTTATTTTTAGTTGAACCAGATTTCAAAGTAAATGACCGTATGTTTTGAGCCGCATGTCTATTTTTTCCCACGGCTGGAGTTTCATCCGCACGTTTACAGCCGCATAAAAAATACAGCCGCACAGTTACATAGTGTGAACCTAGCCAGAGAATACAGCGTGCTGTGTGGTGTTACAGGTAGAGAGTAGAGCGTGCTGTGTGGTGTTACAGGTAGAGAATACAGCGTGCTGTGTGGTGTTACAGGTAGATAATACAGCGTGCTGTGTGGTGTTACAAGTAGAGAATAAAATAAGAAAATAAAGGTCCCTCACCTGTGCAAGGCCAAGTGGCGGTGGGAGATTCAAACACCTTTATGGAATAACATGGTTGAGAA
Organism: Dendropsophus ebraccatus; assembly: GCF_027789765.1. Taxonomy (NCBI): domain Eukaryota; kingdom Metazoa; phylum Chordata; class Amphibia; order Anura; family Hylidae; genus Dendropsophus; species Dendropsophus ebraccatus. The sequence continues at coordinate 21,267,225 of NC_091464.1, forward strand.
TCTGAAATCTGGGTGTCAGGGCCCCAGGGAACAAAGAGACAAAGGACAAGTGGGTCCTATGGTTAACAACCCCCACACTGTCCCTACCTGCTTGCAGTGCAGGTCCTAAATGACCGTCCGCAACTGGGCGGCGTTCCTTATGCTGCAGTATGTGCAAACACAGACAAGACACAGTACAGACGAACAAGGTACAATAACAGTAGACAAGGCAAAGTCACAAAAACACACAGAAGGACAGGACCAAGAAACAGCAAGGAATGGAGAACCAAGCGAATGGAGGACGAAAGCCAGAGATGCAACAAGGAAAAAAGAGAAACAAAAAGCCAGAGACAGTAGCAGGAAGACCTAAGGACTAAGCAAGGTAAACTGAACCAAAAGACAAAGAAAGACAAGAAACAAGCAAAGGGATCAGGTAACCAGGAATACAGACAATATGACAAAAGGCTGGATCTAGCTGAACAGACTACAGTAGCTGGACAAAGCTATCAAGAGCCCAGAGTGAAGGGAGAGACCAAGGTATAAGGGAACAGAAGTCCCAGTCTCCAAGCTGATAGGCTGAGCAGGAGAAACACAAGAGAATCACAGAAAGCCAGAGGTGAGGAGACCTGTCAATCACAACACAGCAGAGGCAATTAATAAGAAAGCCACAGCAAAGGAAAGGGCAGGGAGAACTAAGAAAACATGGACTGGATCACAGAAGACATAAGCAAAAGACCAGAACAAAACCAGGCACGGACTTAATGCCAAAAGCGCAGTCTTTGACGCAGAGGTTGGATCTTCACCGCAGAGGGTGGCACTGATGCCTTTTCAGGCACGATCATGACACTGGTTCACTGAGTCCTTCACATAGGTTGATGCTATATAAGATTTTATTTTGGCTATATAGATCCCCCAAAGATTTGGCAAGGTATAATAAGGGAGGGCATTTTTTTTCTGTAAGAAATGCCAGAAAAAAAAATGCGGATATGAGTCCTCTGGTTTGGTCATGCCCGCAAATACGTGAGTTCTGGGATGAAGTGTGTCGGATTGTGTGTCGTTTAATTAAGAAGAAGGTAACTCCCACCATAGATAATACTGAAATGGTTCTGGGTGGGCTCTTTGAGGATTGGGGGGTAAACTCCTTTATTAATAGGGTTCTGAATTGTGTAAAAGTCTTGATTGTTTGGAAATGGATTGAGGATCGTCAACCCGCTGTCTGGAAATGGAAGGATTTAGCATCCAAAGTGGAGAATTATGAGGGATTGCTGGCTAAAAAGTCACAAAAAGCTTGGGGGCGGCATTTGAGAATTTGGAAATATTGGTTGGAGGGCTTGGAGTAGTTTTTTGTTTTTTTGTTTTTTGCCCACTGTCGGGGGCGGGGGGGGGGGTAATGTTTCTTTTTTTTAAATGTCTGTTTACATGTGGATAGTATTAACATTACATTTGATTGAAAAAAATAAAAAAAAGTACAGTAAACAGCCCATGGCAATGTACCTGGTGGAACATTTGCTTTAACAACAGTGGTCAGTCACACAATTTTACGGTAACATTGTGCTTCTTCCGTTTATAAACATAGAATGATGTTTTATGCTTTTAGGCTCTATTTACACTTCTCTTCTTAATGATTTTTAAATGGTATTTTTTAACAAACTAATCTAAATGAACCCTGACAGATCCCATTAACTCCGAATGGAGTTTGTTAGGTTTTCGAGTTTTGTTATTGCTTTTGGCACGGATGGTACTGCAGACTACTCTCTACTCACTGTCAAAAACACTGTCTATATATAACTGCCATAATATGATATATTCAAATTGTTTTAAATTTATATCCATGTGAGTTATATGTTTAGGCAAACTGAAAACCTGGCTACAGTAGTGCTGGTAGTAAGCTTATTTTCATGTAAATGTGACCTATTTGCATTAGTTATACATGTTTTGGTGGCGAGCTAAAATTTTGCACCTAAATATATTTTTAGTACATTCTCAGTAGCTCGAATAAATGAAACACATTTACAGATTTTCAGAAATTTAGTCAGGTTGCATTTATACCTTGTTCATTTCCACTTTATGTATACTAAGATGTGAAATAGATAATAAGACACCTCCAAACTATGGAGCGGGACCCTCTGTGTTCAGCTTTTTTAAAAGAATAGACTTTACATTAAATCAACTGTTTGCTAAATAAATATGCAATTCCTGATGGTCATACAAGAGAAGATCTACTCAGGGTAAGGGCCCGGTCACACTGAGCAAAAGCTGAATCCGTGCTGAAAATTCCACCGTTAAAATAGCTGCAGAGCCCATTTTGGAAATTCCGCTCTGCAATTCACATAGTTGACTTGATGTTCTGTAAGGTGTGGGATAGGCAACCGGCACACACATCCCTTGTTGCTGTTATGGGTAAAAGGGGTATTTTATTAGAGTTTTAGAGAGGGATGAACTGCTTCTGTGGTGAAAGTCTATCATGAGTGGACGAATGGTGCTATTGTGAATAAGAAATGTGGAAACTGTGAAAGACTATTTGATATTGATATAAGAGGGGATGTGTCACAACACTGCAAGTACTGTTCTGTCAGAGATGGGACGGTATGGACACAAACAGTAAACCCTAAACTTACCATGAACAGCCCTAGGTAACTGCGAGCAACTGGACGACAGTCCCTGATTTACAATAAAGTGATGACACAAAACACAGTAAAAAAAAACTTACATACAGTATAGGGGAAGTCAGCAAGCCAGGGTTAAACCAAATGGGTAGGAAATTACACAATCATAGTCCAAACAGTAATCAGGTAACGATAGCCGAGGTCAGGGAAGCCAGATAATAACTATTGGTCAGGTAACGATAGCCGAGGTCAGGGGCGCCAGATAATAACGATTGGTCAGGTAACGATAGCCGAGGTTAGGGAAGCCAGATAATATCGATTGGTCAGGTAACAATGGACAAGGTCAGGGAATCCAGATAATAACGTTTGGTCAGGTAACGATAGACGAGGTCAGGGAAGCCAGATAATATTGATTGGTCAGGTAACAATAGACAAGGTCAGGGAAGCCAGATAATAACGTTTGGTCAGGTAACGATAGATGAGGTCAGGGAAGCCAGATAATGATTGGTCAGGTAACGATAGACGAGGTCAGGGAAGCCAGATAATATCGATTGGTCAGGTAACGATAGACAAGGTCAGGGAAGCCAGATAATAACGTTTGGTCAGGTAACGATAGACGAGGTCAGGGAAGCCAGATAATATTGATTGGTCAGGTAACAATAGACAAGGTCAGGGAAGCCAGATAATAACGTTTGGTCAGGTAACGATAGATGAGGTCAGGGAAGCCAGATAATATCGATTGGTCAGGTAACGATAGACAAGGTCAGGGAAGCCAGATAATGATTGGTCAGGTAACGATAGACGAGGTCAGGGAAGCCAGATAATAACGATTGGTCAGGTAACGATAGATGAGGTGTCAGGACTGGCAAGCACAGACAGGACAGAGACAGTGGGCCCTGGATCTGAACCCACCCACTGACCCTACCTACTTGCCTCGGTCGACCCTAAATGGTCGCGGACAACCACGAAGACGTTCCCTATGCTGCGTAAGTGAAACACAGAATAAGACGGACAGACAAACACAATATGGAATAGTAAAACAATCCAGGTCAAACCACACGGGCAACGCAGTACACAATCAGTAACACAAGGGATAGTCAAAAGTCAGGCGGAGGTCAGAACACGAGTAAGTCAGGCAGAAAGGAATTAGGACGGGGTTCGCAGGAATAGGACAAGGGGAGCTGGGATCAGAATAAACCTAATAACCAGCGATTAGAGGCTGGTTCTGACTTGCTATTATACTGGATCAGGAGCCCGGACCAAAGGTTGATTGGTCCGGCCTCCTGAATCCAGACGAATCCAGACAATCCAGACAATTCAGCTGCACTACTGCAGGCTGAGTGGCAGAGCGATCCGTCACTCAGCCTGCATTGAAGCTGCTCAGCTGAGTGCCGGCCGGCAGTCACGTGACCATGTCATTTCTGGTTGTCAGGGGCGCCGTCGTGTCTCCGTGATGTCACTCGTCTCCGGCGGGTGGAGCGACGGCACGCTCCTGAGCCGGCCGCCGGAGCCGAGCTGGACACAGACGTCGCTGGAGCCCGGAAAGGTAAGTTCCTGATATGAGGTCAGGGAGGCCAAATAACAAAACAGAAAACAGCACAGGGAATACCAAGCATGGCTAGTTAAACTAATCTTACAACCAGCAAGGGTTAATAGACCAAGTGGAAGTTATATAGGAGCTCAAGGGTCTGATTTAGAATGTGATTGGACCAGACCCATAATCTCCAACCAAAGGCACCTGTATTTTTGCATACTGTCTGGAAGAGAGACATTCTAGAGGGAGATTCAAATCTGCAATCTTCTCATAGGGGGAGATTTATCAAACATGGTGTAAAGTGAAACTGGCTCAGTTTCCCCTAGCAACCAATCAGATTCCATCTTTTATTTCCCAAATAGTCTGTGAGGAATGAAAGTTGAAATCTGATTGGTTGCTAGGGGCAACTGAGCCAGTTTTACTTTACACCATGTTTGATAAATCTCCCCCAAAGAGTCTGCTTTAAGATCACAACAACACCGATAAATGTTGTGCAATGTCATGGCATTGACCAATGCATGTAATTTAATCATTGCATGTAATAGTCCCCTGGGGGGACTTACAATGTAAAACAAAATAAAAATAAATAAATAAAAGGTTTTGTAGGTGGAAAAAAGTGCTATGGCTTTGAGAAGGCGAGGAGGAAAAGAGAAAACACAAAAATTAAAAATGGGCTGGTTGTTAAGGTCAAAATAAGCAGTGTTATTAAGGGGTTAAGGAACAAATAGGCCTGATCATTAATCATTATAACATGAATATTAGAGCAATTTGAGCTCCCAAATTTACCAGCAAAAATGTATTATTTTTAAAAAGTTGTGTGTGATTGAACAACTTTAAACCTACGATCTTCCTAATGCCGTAAATGCCTGCAGTACTGTTAGCAGAGCCACATATTTCTTTGGAACAAAATTACAGACACTCAGTCCTCTATGGAAAAGCAGTTTAACCAGCAAATTCCACTTTAAATTAATCCCTCTTGGTACACGGTTAACCTATAGAGATATACAGGATAATTAAACATAAATTCAAGGATTAACAATCCTAACAATGTGAATGAATGGTCAAATTTGCCAAGAGCTACAAATAATAAAAATGGACCCCCTGGAGGATTATCAAGAGCATAATTATAAGCAGAGAACGACTAATTAATGGAAAGGTCAAATAATTATGAACAGTTCAGACGAATTTTGCATACTGTGTTTTATGGAACAGAATTACAGCAATTATGGTGTTTTTCTATTATAGATATTGGTAGGGTATTACTTGGTGTTCTTTATAAATATAAACTTTCCTTTTTGTGTACCATTTATTTTGTTAAAGAATAGTCACATGAAAATGTTCATACATGCTGATATTAAAAGTAACCATTGAGCTTACAAAAATATTACAAAAAGATTTGTAAGGGATGTAAGCTTTGGAAGGGATAAGATACTTAAGGTTCTGATTTCACTTAGACCACCCGCGAATGTCTTTTTCAACAGCTGTTGTCAATTTAAAAAAAAAATGTCAGCCTGTCAATCATTTAATTTCCGCCATGGACAGTAGTGAACGTTGGTGGATCAGCGGTGTAGTACCAATTTTCTCCCAGTGGACTGCAGTGGACAAAGATAAATGATCACCCAGTAAGGTATTTAAATTCACTGTGACTTCCTGTAATGCACACCCAAAACCCAGTGACTTGGTATAATGCAAACCCAGCACCCAGTGACTTGGTTTAATGAACAACAGTCACTCAGTTACTTGGTATACTCGAAAATGGATTCTCTGCTCTCCCAGAAAACCACCCACAATCCACCCTACTCTCCTGTCTGTCCCTATCTCTCTGTATTTCTCTCCCTGCTCTAACTGCCTGCTGCAACCTGCTCTCCACTATACACAGCCGACTGGCCGCCTCCAGGAAGCCAATCACCTTATATGGGGGGGAGGAGGTGCTGACATCACAGTGGGGTTCGCAGCTGATTGGAAGGGTGCAGGTGATTATAGATAATACCTTGCTACCGCCAAAAGACAGTTCTGTATGTTAACATGTTCAGCCTCCATGTTTAGCAAATTTGAAGGGCAAATCTGGCGAATTCGTAGATCAGTACAAAGCAAATTTAATGCCCAATTTTCTGTGGATTAAATTAGTCAGATTTGCATCGCTCATCTCTAATTATAACCAAAAAAAATAATGATCATGCTCAGTTGTTTAAACTTGCTTTAGGCTATGTTCCCACTTCGGGAACATAGAGGGCAATAAAGGCTGTCTTGTTATATAGATATAATTATGTTCGGGGCTGTTTATAATAAGAGATGCCTGCTTTCCCTTGATATGTTTCCAAAAAGGAAACATAACCATAATGAAAAACTGTTTTTTTTTTTACCCCACTTGTTCACACATTGCTTTATTGTCACTTAAAAATTACAGCTGTATTTTAATATTCTTTTCTGTGTGGGAACATAGCCTCATGGTCAATGGGGTAAATGGAGGCCCTAATGCTAGTGGAAGCAAAGTTGAATAGGCTAACAATGGCCCAACGTTTTCATTGCTGCAGAACCCGTAGACAATGTAAACAGAAAGTAGCCAGTCTGAAGATGTGCCAAATCTATTGCAGCGGCAAAAATCATTTTATGCCAAATTGAGATTGACTTAAAGGGAATCTGTCAGTTGTAATTCATGTTTCTAACTGCTGACACTGTTAAATAGGTCAAGGAGACACACTGTGCTTTTCATATATCCGTCTGTCATTCAAGTATGTAGACAAATTCGTTTATTCTCTAGTACAAGGAAATAAAGGGGCTTGTCCAAGCTCCTGAATAGCAGCAAGCTGGGATGTCTTTTCTCTCCCCCCTCCTTGATTCATTAACATCTAGAAGTCCCAAGCTGGTTCAAGTATGGGAGGAGGGAGTAAGGAGGTGTTACAGGGAAAGTCCTTTTTACTCTTCTTAAAATATAATAAAAGCATGTTCTAGATTCTGGAACTACAGGCAGCTATATGAAAGGTACCAAGTGTCTCCTTGATCTAACAGCTATCTCACAGTGTCATCAGTTTGGAGCGTGAATTGAAGCTGACATATTCCCTTTAAAACCTAAGACTAAATTTTGGTACCTGGCCCCTTTCTTGTTAAGTCACAACCTTTGTCCCTTTGACGTGTTAGCCATAACAAAGGTCTAAAATGCATACGAAAGGATATGCACAGTAGTTCTCACACTACTTAGGCAAAGTAGTGCAATGATTGCAAAGTATTGAATATGGATGAGCGAACTTTTGAAAAGTTCGGTTCGGTTCGATCCGGCGAACTTTTGTGAAGTTCAGATTCGGCCGAACCGAACATAAAACGAACCTTGCAATAACGGCTAAATAATTGCAGCTACAATAGTAGGAGTCTGATAGGGTATAGTTTTGTTTAGTTGCAGTTGCTATTACAATGAAAAAAGTGGAAAAAATCAAAGTGCAAAAATAGTGAAAAAAATTAGCCAAGGTGTAAGTGATTACACGGGACATAGGACACAAAGTTCCTTGGACCCAGTAGGGTGGAAAACAGACATTTGACAGTGGAACCAGCAGCAGTAATAGTACTGTATTGGATCTAGTGTGGAGGAGGGGGAGGAGGAGGCAGTAGCACTTGATTGCAAACAGCCCAGTATGGTTGAAAAGAGACTATTGGAGGAGGCGGCACCACTTGATTGCACCAAGCCCAGTATGATTGAGAACAGACTATTTGAGGAGGAGGAGGAGGAGGCAGTACCTGATTGCACCCAGGCCAGTATGATTGCGAACAGACCATTCATGGAGGAGGATGTTTAGCCTTGGAGTGGTATTCTGGAATTCTGGAATTCTTTGCTGATGATGTTGTTCACTGCACTTTTAAGAACACGGATGAGTGGGATGATGTCGTTGATGCCTGCTCACAGAGTTGCCTCCTCAAAAGGGATCAACAATTGGCACAACATGTTTGAAGAAACCTGTGCACTATGAGGTTTATCACATGTGCCATACAAAGTGTATGACTCCCTGCTGCACTGCAGAGAAAAGGTTCTTCCTTTTGTGGGCTACAACACTTCCCACCGTTAGTTGACTTTGGCTCAGCCGTTCATATATCTCCTACATGATGGTCCGGAGAAGCTCCTGCCCACTGTGGCTTTGTTCACCCAGCCTCACAAAATAGAGGACAGCCTGAAAGCGCTGGGCCTGACATGGTTGGTAAGACACCGGGGCAGGTTGGACTGCAGTCAAAGCGGTGGATGGTTGCAAGCTGGTGGAGGCAGAACTTTTGCAGAACTGGCCCCCTAAATCACCGGGGAAGTGATAGTGGCAAGAATGGGCAACTTTCTGGTGGTCTTCTGGGGGAATGTTGACCCAATGGGCAGTAACACACATGTACTGCCCTTGCCCATAATTAAAGGACCAGACATCAGCACTGGGGTGCACGGTCTTGGACACCAAGATACCCAATGAGTCGCCAACTGTGCAGTGATGGGGCAGCCGATGGGACAGCTGATGGGACTTTTTTTGGACTTTTTTTGTTTCTCTGACAGTGATGGGACTTTTTTTTTGGACTTTTTTGTTTCTCAGACAGTGATGGGACTTTTTTTTTACTTTTTAAAAAACATTTTGTTGTTGTGGCTAAACGGGGTTCTCCTATTTTTTTAACCTGATTGTAAAGATATGAACTGATTTTCCCTTAATAAATTCGATAAGCTTGAACACTGAAGTTGCTTTCATGTGTCTTGGTTAATATTTACAGACAGCTGTCACATTACATTTTTGATTAGGCAGCACCCAGGTATTTGGGTGGGTTCACACTACGGAATTCTCACGGATAAACTCCGCAGAATTCCGTTGGCTGTCTGCCTTTCCGCCGGCTCCATAGACACCATTCTATGGGCCGGCGTATTCCGCTATCCGCCGAAAGTAGTGACATGTCACTTCTTTCGGCGGATAGCGGAATACGCCGGCCCATAGAATGGTGTCTATGGAGCCGGTGGAAAGGCGCGCGGCCGTGCGCATGGACATACTGCGGAATTCCGCAGACATTATCCGCGAGAATTCCTCAGTATGAACCCACCCTATCTGAGGAGACTAATTTAAGGTCTCACCCTAACAGGGGTGACGTCACACATCTTGATATTCACAGAAAACCAGGATACAAGTGATTATAGGAATAATAATCCCTTGTATGCTGGTCTATTCTGTGAAAAAAGTAACAAACGTTCTCAAAGTTCGGTTCGGCGCCAAACCGAACTTTTTCCAAAGTTCGTAACAAAACTGGTTCGTAACGGTTCGGTTCGCTCAACCCTGGTATTGAATGATTGACAGTCTGATAGACATTTTTTAAAAAAATTATATTTTTCCAGTTTTGACACAGCAAAAGCTGTGGAAAAGATAGCTACTTTGTAATAGCCCCACTGTTGTAGCTACTATAGTTTGCCTGTTTAAAAAAAAAAATGTTTGTATGTGATTTGCGAATATTAGCAAATTCGAATGAATATTCACAAACTTTGTGAAACAAATTTCCAAGTGGTTCATTCATCTCTAGACAACAAAAGGTGTGAGAGCTGTTTTGCATTTCCTTTCATCCTAGAAATCCCACTAGAGCAGGAATGGCCTTTATGTCTCCACACCAGAAATCACTAAACCCTAAGCACTGAGTCCTCAACTTGTAGGCACACTTTGTAGACTTTCTCAACCTTTCCTGCACATAGCACATGCTAAGCCATTTCCAGCTAGGTTAGGTTCACACTATATAAAAATGATGGCCATCTTTCATGACAGCGGCGATCATTGGGCAAATAACGTCCGTTTTTTTTGTATTTACAGACGTTATTTGCACAGTGACAGCCAGTTGTCACTGGGCACGGCCATAATTTTTACATAGTGTGAAACTTATCTCATAGTGGAGTATAGAGATGATCGAACAGCGGAAAATCTTAGGTTCTATAGAACTCGAACCTTGTCAAATCTTCTGCATTTGATTCCTGATGCCTTCCCGATCCGTGGGGAAGGAGGAGACTGCCCGGGTACCACCTGGAATTCTGGGATACAGCCTATTACCTAGGCTGAATCCTGGAATTCCAGGCTGTCCCCAGGCTGTCTCCTCCTTCCCAACAGACAGGGAAGGCATCGGGAATCAAATGCAGAAGGTTCGACAAGGTTCGAGTTCTATAGAACCTAAGATTTTTCACTGTTGGATCATCTATAGTGGAGTACCAGTTAGCATACATTTCTTATCTGTACCAAATAAATGTGAACACAGTGTGCCAAAACGCCATACTTACACACAGTAAATCCTGTTATTATTACAATATGTTGCGGGATGTAAATAAAGTGCATACTTTATTTTTATGTGCTGCCTTGAATTGTTTTTCTGTGGATTAACTACAATGGATTGTAAACCAGACATGGGGAGACATATACACAGTTGGGATCTTGCCGTGAAGCCACCTAAAGTGGTGACCTCAGGCGGTGCCCTCTGCTATTGGAATTAGGGGGTTGCAAGGTTGCACCAGCACCCGGTACAACCACTAAGTGCTGCCCTTAATTCTTTAACTGTAAGAACTCATAGGGGGCACTCACAGTTCAATGCTTTATGCTTCCTTTCATATGGTTGTTTACTACTATGTATAGTTCTAAACTTGAATTGATTTGATTGTCTTAGTTTTTTGTCTTCATAGCACAATATTTTGCCTCTTAAAATTACTTTCCTAGTCTCCCGAAATAAAAGTGGATTATTAACATGTTCTGCATAATTTAATTCATAATCCCTCCACTATACTTTAACGGTTCCAAAACAAAATCTATTTTTCCTTAAAAAAAGTAAGAAACCTCCAGGCATTTCTATTTCTATATGCCAAAAGCCTTTTTATAGTAATACTTACTGGTTGATAGTGAGACATGATAATCGCTTTCATTTAAAAAGTTTTAACTCTGTTTCAGATATTACTAGTAACCAATATAAAGTCTATTCTAGGCATCACAAGACAAGTTGGTGGTTGATAAATACTTTTTACCTAAGGTTATAAAACATTCAAATAAATATATATAAAGTCTGTTCAAAAAGAATTTATTACAAAAGGTAATAGGTTTTACCCCTGCTCAGCCAATCAGCGACTGTGGTCGTATCCCTGAGAGGTGATAGTGAAGACAGATAAACTGAAGCTGTAAGTATACTTTCCAGATCTCCCCACCCCAACAACAGAGCACATTCTGGTCTCAAGGGGAGCAACACTAGCAGTTAAATCCGTCACTATGATTGACAGTGTGAGGAGCCATTGGCTTCCCACCTTACCAAACACTCTTGTGGCTGGAGATTGCCTGTAATTCACTCAGAGAATGTGCCCCCATGAGTCACTTAAAAAAAATGTCCCCTGTGAGTCACTGGATGTGACTGCACTGTATGAGGTGATATTGGTCTTTGTAGGGGGAGCTTTTTCTTAAGAAACTTTTTATTTATTACGGACATTTTATTTCCTTTGGTATTTCATGGAATTGTTAATGTAAGGCTATGTTCTCACTAGAGGAATGGGCCGGAATTTATCGGTAAAAGATCTATTGATCTTGATCATTATTTGTGGCTGTCATTTTTAATAGACGGCCATCTTTTCCTGATAAAATCTCGTCATGGGAATTTAACCTTAACTTGAGGTCTTATCTATCTATCTATCTATCTATCTATCTATCTATCTATCTATCCACCTACAGTATCTATCAAGCTAATATGCATTAAATATCAATGTAAGGCAATATTTTAGCAACTTCGAACATTTGGGTTGCAGTAAATGTGATCTATATTCTTCTCATATCCTTCCTGAGAATGAAAACAATTTCTACATACATAGAGGATAAACTGAGGTCAAATAGGCAGTTCTAGAAGGCAGCTTTGCTAGCAAGGATACATACAGTAGTTGGTGATTACCACATAAAGCTTCTATCCAAAAGGCACAAGGAAAGAAAAAGTATTTCAACAGTGAGCAAAATGCAGGGCTTGCAAAAAGATATCAGTAGTGAATGATTGTATTATAGTATCACAAAGCTGCCAAGTACTGATTCGTCATTGACGATGCATGGCATATGACTCAGAGAAATAATTACTGTTAGCTTTAGGATGAACTTATGAAAAGCAAAATGACAATCAGGGAAGGACATTGAAAGCAATGGCCCTTTGTGCAAAAATTGTGTAAGCACACACATCATATAGCAAACGCACTTTGCACACACACCAAGTCTTTGCATTACATTCAGCTATTGCTGAAATTATTTGAAATACTCTGTTTTGTGTAGCTTTTTAGCATATTGAGACAAAGCATATAGCTATACATTACTTGGGCAACACAACAAAGACAAACCCAAATTCTTTTAGAACTTGTCATTATTTTTTTTTCTTCAGAAAAATTACACAATACTGCAATCCCCCCCCCCTTTTTTAAATTATTTATTTATTTTATTCTCATCTTCTTTTCTCATCTCATCAAAGGGAAGCTGTCACATAGAACTACAATATGCAACTGCTGCCATGGTACTTCTGTAAGGTATAAGGCTGTTGGTACTCTTATTTAGTTTAAAGTGTCAGTTTTCTTCTTCTTCTTATTATTATTATTATTATTTTTTTTTTTTTTTTTTTTTTTGGCAGAAATCAATAGTCCAGGTGATTTTAAGAAACATTGTAATTGGGTTTATTAGGCATATATGCCATTATCTGCATTCAAAAAGACTTTCCCCAGGTCCCTCCCCTCCCTCCTGTCTCTCATTCACTGCTCATTATCAGGGAATCTCGTCTCTTTTACATCAGTCGTGCCCTGTGTAATCTATAGAGAGGGGAGGAGGGAGGAGGGAGAGGCAGCAGAGAGCAGAGAACAAAGGATTAAACAGTGGGAGCTGTGTGAAAGACACTATTCAGAGGTCAGAGAGGTCAGTGCTGACTTAAAAGGAGATAGCCTGGTGATGTAGCTGTAAATGTACTTTTTGTTGTCCTGTTTTGGTGCCTCATCTCCCTCCACCCCTCCTCTCTCCATAGAAAACAATGAAGACAGGGGGGAGAGCTTCAAACTGCTTTTTCATGATAAAAATGCATTTTTCGGCTGATAAACCCAACTACAAAGTTTCCTAAAATCACCTGTACTAAAAAAATTTTAAATGACAGTGACACTTTAATGAAAATTGTTTTTGTTTGCCAGTTGGGGAAAAGAGGAGTGACCAGAGAACTAAAGTGCCCCAGGCTACAACACCTCTGTCTGCCCGCTTACAGCGTCCTCTCCTTGCTCTCCAGCCTCTCCCCCTTTGTTTTCCAACTCATGCCCCATCTTGAATGCATTGAGTGAAAGTGAAGAGCAGGAGAAGAACAAGCTCTATCACTGTCACCTTGTGATAAAAATTAAAAATCATTGGTTGTTAAAGGGAATCTGTCAGCACCTGACAGAGGTGCTGACAGTGTAAGGAAGGTCTGTGTTATCTAGTGCCGTCTCATACCTCTATTTTCCCGATCGGTCCCATACTTTCTGTAATTTATCTTCATAACTGTCAAAGAGGGGGACTGGTGATGGCTTCGTGCTGCACTTTGGCCCGCCTCACCACTCCCCCTCCCAGCTTGTATTGAATATTCATGGAGCCCATCCCCCGGCCTCCTGGCGCGTCATCTGTAGCTTCCTGGTTCCTGGTTCTGGTGTAGTGCACACACGCTCTTGTGGCGTGAATCGCGCATGCGCCGTAGTGCGTCGGAGGCTAAAGCCTATGCCCTCAATGGCTCCGAAGCACTACGGCACATACGCGAATCACGCCACGGGAGCGTGCACACCCTACACCAGAACCAGGAATCAGGAAGCTACAGATGATGCGCAAGGAGGCCAGGGGACGGGCTCCATGAATATTCAATACAAGCTGGGAGGGGGAGTGGTGAGGCGGGCCAAAGTGCGTCACTCCCCCTCTTTGACAGTTATGAAGATAAATTACAGAAAGTACGGGACCGATCGGGAAAATAGAGGTATGAGACGGCACTAGATAAAACAGACCTTCCATACACTGTCAGCACCTCAGACCAAGAATAGGTGCTGACAGATTCCCTTTAATAGATCAACAGCTACACTTCTAATATATTGGCAACTAAAATGTATAAGAAGATGACAAACATAATTTAGATACATACTCCGAAGTATGAAGTCAATGCAAATAAAAATCTAATGGCCGATTTGAGGAATTCCTCCCAAAATAAGTTTGGAGAGACTATCTCTCAAATGTACTTTCAGCCTCAAAGAGAGGGCAGATTTATTGTATCGGTTCCTTTAAACTAGTTTACTGGAATAAATACATTGAAATCATAGCACTTGGGGCAAACACCATACTGTATTTCTGAAACCTTTGCATTTTTTCTGACACATATGTGTCAGGAAAAGTGTGAGCACAACTTGTTTACTTAAGATTTCTGACGCTTTTCTAGCAAAAGAGATGTTATAAAATAATATCAGGTCCAACATAGTGTTGTTTCCACTCAAAAGATTCATCAACAGTGCTTGTGCCCTCTTGTTATGGCACAATGACTGGCACACTATTCATGCACCAGTAATTATCTTGCCTAGTTGCTTCCAAGAACTAGGGTTATCTCATATACTACTACTGAATATTAAAGTGAATATACTTGTTTGCTTACGTGTTTGTTCACTACCTGGTCGACGATGGCGATAAGATCCTGATGGCGTGGTCCATTTTTCAAAATGCTGCCCAGTTCTCGCGATCAATGTTAATTTCTTCATGTACACCGGCCCACCCTTTGCAATGGTGGCAGGCCCAGAACCCCTAGTGTAAAGATATCTCCTCCGTGACCAGACTTTAAGAGATAGGGAATTTATTTTTTTATTAAAAGTAAATTAAAAGTTATATAGATGTGTCTATATAATGTATTACCATATGTGTGAGGTTCTGCCACACTGGTAGTTGATTGACATTCAGGAAGTGAAGAAAAACGGCCTCTGTGCCAATCCACATTGTCTCCTACTCCCACTGCTCACCCCCTCAGGAGACAGAGGCATGGAATCTCTGTCTCCTGAGGGGGAGAGCAGTAGGAGCAGGAGTTGAGTTTGTTTGCTGAGCACAGGCTAATGATGCCGGCAGGGGCAGGGCGTGATCTCACAAGAAGCTTGGCTGGATCTTGTCCCCTACCCTCTGAGTGATTCACCATCTCTGACCGGCCTTTCCACCCTACACCTAAGCAGACAAAGAGTGACAGAAGCAGCTGCTGTAACTTCACTGATCAGGCAAAAGTCTGCAGTGAAATTAGGGCTGTGTTCACACACGATGGAGAGTCATTGCAATACTGCAGCATTTTCACAAAAATGATGCAGTAATACAATAAATGATGCTGAACAGCAGAGAGGATCAGAGCTGTCACTGCCAATCCCACCTGGACAAAAATTGAGACATAAACAGTATATCCCATGTAACATAATATTGAATAAAGTTCTTACTGTGGGACTCAACCTCAAAGATAAAAAAATGCTTGATCATAATATGTGTGAAATGAAAAAAATTTAAGTAAATTCAAAAAGGTATTTACTTTATACCAATATCAGCATTACAAGTAGAGAATACAATGTGCTGTGTGGTGTTACAGGTAGAGAATACAGTGCTGTGTGGTGTTACAGGTAGAGAATACAGTGTGCTATGTGGTGTTACATGTAGAGAATACAGTGTGCTGTGTGGTGTTACATGTAGAGAATACAGGGTGCTGTGTGGTGTTACAGGGAGAAAATACAGCATGCTGTGTGGTGTTACAGGTAGAGAATACAGTGTGCTGTGTGGTGTTACAGGTAGAGAATACAGCGTGCTGTGTGGTGTTACAGGTAGAGAATACAGTGTGCTGTGTGGTGTTACAGGGAAAGAATACAGTGTGCTGTGTGGTGTTACAGGTAGAGAATACAGCATTCTGTGTGGTGTTACAGGTAGAGAATACAGCATGCTGTGTGGTGTTACAGGTAGAGAATACAGTGTGCTGTGTGGTGTTACAGGTAGAGTATATAGTGTCCTGTGTAGGGGGGACCACAATGAAATGTTAAAGTACTGCAAATAATTCAGTAACACAATGAAACTGCAATATGTGAACACAGCCTAGATGTTCTGCAACAGTTTTGGGCGGGAAATGGACAGGGTGGAGGACAGTGATGAACAGCTGAGGGAAAGCATTGCATTCTGGAACCTGTAGTACTGTGTGCAACTGCTCAATCAGGAAATACAGCCACAAAATACAGAACGAAGCCCCCCCAAACAAATTTTTGGTAGTTTCAAAACTGGATTATACAGGTAAGCAATGCTAAATGCTTCTGCTTAACCCTTTGAGGACCAGGCCCAAAATGACCAAGTGGACTGCCAAATTTTGATCTTTGCGCTTTCGTTTTTCCCTCCTCCCCTTCTAAGAGCTCCAGCACTTTCATTTTTCTATCTACAAGCCATGTAAGTGCTTGTTTTTTACAGGAATAGTTGTACTTTGTAATGGCGTCTTTCATTTCCAAATATATTATTTATGAAGATATAAATAGGTGAAATCGTAAAAAAGAATGCAATATCATAACGTTTGGGGGTTCCTGTGTCTACGTAATGCACTATATGGTAAAAGCGACATGATACTATTATTCTATAGGTCAGTCCGAACACAACCATATGCAGGTTTACGCAGATTCTCTAATCCTTTTTTTTGGCAATAAATTATAAATAAAATAGCCCTATTGTGACGCTTATAATAGTTTTATTTTTTCACCCAACTATACGCCCTGGGTCGTCTAAGGGTTAAAGTTTTTTTTTTTTATGTCTACTGGGAGCTCCCCTTTAATTCTAATGGAGGTGCATTACTGAGGGGAGGGGGTATCATTACACTAAGGGCACCTGGCCAGCCTCCAGTGCATACACATAAAGGAACTGGCACTGAATGTAAGAACCTGGCGGCAATTTGAAAAATGGAGGGCACCGCCGGGATCTCTGCGTCGGTGCTGACTGGTGTGTGGAGGGGTAAAATTAATTGAACTGATACATTCCCTTTAACATGTTAAAACATTTAAAAAATGGACCATCAGGTCTTTACTAACAGTTCCCCCCAAAAAATACATTTCCTGATAGAAGTTTCTAATGCACAAATAATAAAAATCTTCCAGAAATGTCTTCCTACTCATTAATGTTTTAGTATTTTTAGCTATTATAGTCTTAAATGCATTCAGTAAGCACTACGGCACTACTAATAGTCATGTAGCACAAAAGGATGTTGGATCTTTCATTTTTTAAATAAAACCTGGTATCACACTGTTGTCTTTTTGACCTTGTAAATCTACGGAGATTACTTCCCTACCTAGTCATTTTAGCCCATTTGTCTGTGGTCAGTTTCCTTTTAAAATTTCTTTGTTCCAAATCCCTCCCTGTAGTGTATTTCTCTTGTTTCTTTTATTAGTTACATACCTTTGATATCACGCTAACTGACATTATGTTCGACTTGGCAAATTTTCGTAGGCTAGACGTGTTCCACAGCGTTAAATAAATGACTGCATAGAGAATCACAGCTATGTAATCTCCAGTATTCCTTGTTTAAATGGATGGGAGCTGCCAAATATAGGTTATGTATAGAGATGAGCGAACCGGGTTCAGGTTCGAGTCGATCCGAACCCGAACGTTCGGTATTTGATTAGCTGAGGCTGCTGAACTTGGATAAAGCTCTAAGGTTGTCTGGAAAACATGGATACAGCCAATGACTACATCCATGTTTTCCACATAGCCTTAGGGCTTTATCCAACTTCAGCAGCCACTGCTAATCAAATACCAAAGG
Organism: Dendropsophus ebraccatus; assembly: GCF_027789765.1. Classification (NCBI taxonomy): domain Eukaryota; kingdom Metazoa; phylum Chordata; class Amphibia; order Anura; family Hylidae; genus Dendropsophus; species Dendropsophus ebraccatus. Next base: position 21,285,117 of record NC_091464.1, read on the forward strand.
TTCAGGTTCGGATGAACTCGAGCATGCTTGCGGTTCGCTCATCTCTAGTTATGTACAAGACTGAAGATCTGTCTAGAATGTAGAAATGGGCATATTAAACAAACCTAGGGGGTCCTGGATACTTGGGATGGTACTTATGTTTGTGTGTGTATATGGTTGGGGGGGTCCTCTGTACTAGATACAGTGATGTCTGATCACTGGGGATACTATCTACAAAGGGAGACCAAGCTACTAGGCACACTACCTATATGTGTAATATCCTATAAGAAGAAATTAGCGGCACTCACCACCTTGTAGCAGTTCCATCGTTCCTTTATTGAAAAAAAAACAAGACAAAATATTGCAGGTGAGACGCCAGTCTTAGCCAAACTGTGTTGCCGGTTATAGCTGTCTCACGCCCCTTCCGGCGCTTCTACAGAGGTCTGTAGAAGAGCCAGAAGGGGTGTAAAATTCATGTGGTTTTGGTTGCTAAAATAGAAGGGGAGAGAAGGGGAGGTGGAGTAGGCATTTATGCTAAGGATAGTCTGAAATCAGCTGTAATAAAAAAAAATTGAGACTTTGTAAATTACCTTGATTTGAAAGATTCCCCCCTTTCCCCCCGCTGGACAACCCCTTTTACCAAATGTCATGGGGGATATTGTAGTTTTAGTTCACGTACACAAGGAACAATCCTTGTGTACGTACACATAAAAGCAAAAAAATACATAAATAAATAAAAGAATCCCTTACTGCCTCAACAACCAGAGGAGATAATATTCAAAATTTAATATTTACTAATAGGGATCAGGTGTCTGATGTTAGGGTGGGAGAAAACATTTAGTTCCAGTGACCACCAGTTTTAATGGTTTGACATACAAAATGACCATGAACAATCCTATACTACAACCACAGTATTACAGTATTACAATTTAGAAAAATTAATTTCAAGGAATTGAGGGATTATTTAAATAACATGTGGGATAAAACATCAGGAGCGAGTACTCAATAGGCAGTATGTAAAAAAGCTATACTAAAAAGGTAACTAGACTACATGTATAGGACAGCCCTATACTGTACAGGACATTATACACAAGAAACATAAAAAAAACAGCAATTAGAGTACAGCAGTCACTAACTCCTCACTCATCTATTACTGTATAGTGCCCCCCATCCCAGCACTGTAACAAATGGGAGATGGTGGTGCACTGACTGTACTACTACTACTACTGTACTATATATGCACTCCAGCAGTTTTATACTGTACTATACTCTACTGTATGTGAAGCCTCCCCAGTGCTAAACTCACCAGGCACAACACACCATCCACGTTCGCATAAATGTTCAGATACTGAGTTATTCAAAACGGGGGGCCCAAAAAGTGTTTGAGAACCGAGCAAGAGTTTGAGAACCAAAGCAAACAAATACAGTTTGAGTTCCAAGCAGTTTGAGAACCAAGCCGTTCGAGAACCGAGGTACCACTGTTTACTGTATGTTCCTGCACTGATAAGGCTGTAAATGTGGGCGATCTCGCACACATTAGTGTAGGTGAGGCCGGAAATAATTACATTAATCCCTCCATTAACTTCTCAAACGCCGCAATGCGTAGTTATCACAGCCTTAAAGGAAGCCAGTGACAGGTTAAACACCTGTCACTGACTGATCAGGACCCCTGAAGCCATGCCGATCACTTGTACCGACAGGCGGGGGTAGCCACTTACCTCCATCCTGTCAGATCTGCGATCTGTAGATAGAGTCTGCTCTCAGGCAGACTCTGTGTACAGATTGCCTGTTGTACTGCTATGGCATAGCATAGATCAGTATATGCAATCTAATGATTGCTTGTTCAACTGTAAAGGAAAAGTGTAAAAAAAAAAATTGTAAAAATAAAAAATAAAAACTATTTAAAAAATATTTATTCCATTGAATTTAATAGTAAAAACGATGAAAAAAGAAAAACTGTGTGTGAACTAAAAAACAACGTCCGCCGTTTGCAAAAGACGTCCAAACATAATTGTCATGTTATTATTTATTTATTTATCTCTTATAAAGATTATTATTGACAATTTTGGAATAAAGTAACAAAGCATTTTCATTGCTGTATTAGTACATGCTTATAACACGAGAGGCACCAAAAGAAAGGGTGCAAAAACTCACAAATAAGCGTGACTTAAAGAAAGTTCGTAACTGAGTTAGGAATATCCAAATCCAGAAAACAAACAGGTTTGTTTGCTGTGATCCTGGCGTCTGTCCCCACAGCTCTATCATGGTATGGACATGGATACTTGTGAATAAAAGCACTATTTTCCATACTGCAGTGGTGAGTGCCGCAACTTCTTATTTTCTTATGTTATGAGACATGATGATATGATATATGTTATGTTATGATATATATATATATATATATTTTTTTTTTTTTTTTCAAACCCACTTGTACCAGAAAGATATATAGATTTGTAATTTACTTCTATTTAAAAATCTCAAGTTTTCCAGTACCTATCAGCTGCTGTATGTCCTGCAGAAAGTGGTGTTTTCTCTCCAGTCTGACACAGTGCTCTCTGCTGCCACCTCTGTCCGTCAGGAACTGTCCAGAGCAGGAGAGGTTTTCTATGGGGATCGCTACTGCTCTGGATAGTTCCTGTCATGGAGAGAGGTGGCAGCAGAGAGCACTGTGTAAGACTGGAAAGTATACACCACTTCCTGTAGGACATGCAGCAGCTGATAAGTACTGGAAGACTTGAGATTTTCAAATATAAGTAAATTACAAATCTATATAACTTCATGACACCAGTTGATTTGAAAGAGGGAAAAAATTCACTGGAGAACAACTTTAAGTGGAAATAGTATATATTAGCATGTCATTTCTGGCTGACAGCTGAAAAATGGCAAACAGCTGAAAAATGGCAAACAGTACAATAGGTAACAAAGTTATTTGCTTTTTCCTTCCATCCTTTTGACAGCAGTAAAACAGTGACTGGAAGGAAGCTGACAAGAGCTGGGATAATAATACTGGAAAACAGTGTTTAATTGAGAGGTGCTAAGTCTATATGCTTTAGCACACTGTACAGCATTGACATATCTTCCAAAACTGAAAATAATGCTGTTTTATCAACCTGCCTACCTAACGTGTTATTTATAACAATAAAAATAACTTGATGCAATAACACAGGTAATGCCATGACTTTCACCTCTAGAGATGAGCGAACTAGACGGAAATTCGCTTTGTGAGCGTCTCAAATTTTCGATCAAACTCATTAAGATTCATGAATCAAATCTTTCATTAAAACAGCCAACTCTGTAGTAGCTATAATACTAGGACTACTACAGAAGGGCAAATTTGTTAAAGCAAGTTGTTGTAAAAGTGTAAAAAAAAAAAATCGGAAAATCACAATAAAAAAAAAAGTTAATCAGCCAGTGAATCCAATATCCACCACTCTTCTCCTCTCTGTCCCTATATCCCTCTGTTAGTCTGTCTCTGCTCTGCTGTAACTGCCTGCTGCCATCCTGCTCTCTCCTCCACACACAGCCGACTGCCCCTTCCATTACCGAACCTTCTTATATAGTAGCCGCCATTTTAGAAACCAGGAAGTGTTCTAGGCGGGAAAAGAGCTTTCCCATGATGCCGGAACACATCCAATCAGCAGGGATGTTGAAATAGCCCACCCCCTGTGTGACGTCGGTATTGCTTTAGGAGGAGCGGTCACATGACCGCACAACGCAGTCTGCAGAGAAAGAGGAAGAAAACTGTTAACAGTGCACAGAGCTCATCAGTGACAAAACGCTGCTGCTGCTGCTGCACTGAGAAGATATTGTACAAAAGCAAAGACAAAAACATTATTAGGAAAGCGGAGAGGAGAAACATATAGTGAGAGAGAGAAAAATAGGGTGAAAGATAGGTAGATAGATTAGGCATAGGAGAGCAAAGGGTGCACAGAACAAAAACGTGCTATACAAATATACAAGTACTATAGTTGGACCCTTGGAAGAGTGTATATGATATAGGTGTTTTCCTGAGGCACAAATATATACCTTGTGCATGTGTGTAGAATAAAACTCTAAAAAAAAAAGTGCTATACAGATATACAAGTACTATATAGTTGGACCCTTTTTCCTGCATAGACCCTGTAATGGTGAATTTCCTGCATAGACCCTGTAATGGTGAATATTGAAGTCTAAAAAAAAAAATTGACTTTGAGATATTGAAAAGATAATGATGTTACTGACATGTAGAGCCCTAAATTAAACTAAATAAACTACCCCATATCATATAGAGGCTTTAAACTATGAAATCCGAAGAAATCCAAAATTCGGTCGAACCGAACTTTAAAAAAAAATCCAAAAGTCCGGTCGGAACGAACTTTTGAAAAGTTTGCTCATCTCTAGTTTTGACATTACAGAGGGGCCTGTAGCTGATTGGATGGCCATTTTCCATTTTATCCCCAAACCCACCCACTCCCACCCACCCTGGACAGAGGAGAAAAAAAAAATATTTATTTATTATAGTCCCTAACAAAAGAATAGAACAGAGATATCCCAATTCTACCCATAAAGGCAAGATAATTTATTCAGGGTCCCATTTTCCCCAGAAACATCGGTGCTTAAGAACCCCATCTTTTTCAACCGTATTTATCCATTCTTGCACTGAGGGAGGAGTCGGGGAGATCCAATTTCTAAGAATCACTAACCTCGCATAAAACATCAACCTTACAATAAGTATCTCATATTTTTTAACCCTACAAGAGTCACCAAGGATCAGAGTTAGCGGATCTCTGGGAACACTATAGTTCAACCTATGGTCTAATATTCCGCATACCTCTCCCCAGTAACCACAGATAATCCCGCACGACCACAGCATGTGGATTAAGTCAGCATCCTCCTGCTCACATTTCGGGCACAAAGATTTTTCTGAGAAACCCATTTTCCCCAACTGTTTAGGGGAGTAATAAGCGCCATGCAAGATCTTAAACTGGATAAATTTATGAGCTTCACTCAGTGAAACCCTATTTAGGTTCCTAAGAATCTGCTCCCGACTACCTTCTTCTATCTCTCCCAGGTAGTTGCTCCATCTGGACCAGCATCTATCTGTAGTCTTGCATGGAGCCGCCAAAGCCAGGGACTTATATACATATGAAAGGGACTTCTTACATGCCGAATCGACGACCAATCTATTAAACAGTGCCGAACTTAAAATTGTAAACCTTTGCTCCTCTCCAGTGTGAATTTTGGCAAACTCTAATTGTTTAGAATAAAACCAGTGATTCGTTTCCAGACCATAGGTCTCCCCAAGTCTATCGAACTTTATAAGTGAACCGTTTACACAAATCTGACCCACCCTCGTGACCCCCTTCTTAATCCAAAAATGTCTACTGGATATCTCCAAGAACTGCTGCAAAAAGGAATTGTTCCAAAGCGGAGTGAATTGTGTACTACCCACAATCCCACATTTATCTTTAATGTATACCCACACCTTCATAATAAGTGTACAAAATGAAAAACGTTTAAATCTCCCTTCCAACAGATTCCCTGATTCTAGGAGCTCAAACCAGTTATCATGTTTACTCAAAAACAATAAATGTGCAAAAAGCTCGTTACTTTCCCCTTTAAGAATACGTGCAAAATAACTCGCAACAGAATAAAGTCGGAGATTCGGCATGTTGAAGCCCCCCCTACTGCCTGGAGCGGCAAAGGCAGAATATTTCAGTTTAACCCTCTTCCTGCCCCAGATAAGACCACCAAGTTTCACCTCTATCCGGATCCATGCATTGCTGATCCAAATTGGAGCAGCACCAAAAAGAAAAAGGATCTGAGGCAGTACCACTAACTTTATAATTGCGGCTCTGTCCACGATAGCGATTGGCAACTTCGTCCATACCTTAATATGTTTCTCCAGGTTACGTTCAAAAGGTGTTAAATTAGATCAAGCAAATTTCCCCGGATCTCTGGTTATCTGAACCCCTAAATATTCCAGTGAATCAGACAATTTCAGAATCCTAACTTTCCCCAGAGGAGAGGTAATTTCTTCGTAATTTCAGAGGGAAAACATAGGATTTCCCCCAATTTATCTCCAGTCCTGAAAAAACACCATATTTCTCGAGTGCAGAGACAACACCTGGCAAGACCTTCACCGGTTCTCTCATAAACAACAAAATATCATCCGCATACAATAGAATTTTGTTAGCGGTACCCAATAGGCCAAAGCCTTGAAATTCCAAGTGACGTCTCGCCCACTCTGCCAAAGGCTCCATATAAACTGCAGACAATAACGGGGAAAGAGGACACCCCTGACGAGTTCCTCTAGACAGATCAAAAGAACGGGAAAGAGAACCATTAATAACTAATCTCGCTGACGGACTTAGGTACAAAAGTTTAACCCACTCCAAAAAGCATCCACCCAAACCCATCTTTTCCATTACTGACCATAAAAAGCCCCACTTCACCCTGTCAAACGCTTTAGTAGCATCAAGAGACAGGATGGAGCGGGGCCCAGGACAGTCCGCCTGAATAGCAGAAAATACCTTATGGATGTTATTATGGACCGTTTTATTTGGCATAAAGCCACCTTGCTCCTCCCCTACAAGTGTAGTTACCACAGCTTTTAATCTCAAGGCAAGGATTTTAGCAAGTATCTTAACGTCCGTATTCAGAAGGGATATAGGACGGTAGGATGCAATCTCAGTGGGATCCTTCCCCTTCTTTTTAATTAACACTATATGGGCTTCTCTCATCGTCTGTGGTAGCACCCCCTCCTAAAGGATTCATTTAAAACTTTGAGCAGAATGGGCAAAACGACACCGGAAAAATTTCTATAAAACTGAAAAGGGAGTCTATCGGACCCAGGAGAAGAATTACCTTCAAAAGTACTAAGAGACTCATTGAGTTCCGCCAGGGTAATGTCCCCACACAAGATGTCTTTCTGCTCCTGGGTCAACCCTGGTAAATCAAACTTACTCAAGAATAATGATTGTTCCTCGGTACTAGCTGGAGCCTCAGAGGTGTATAATGAGGAGAAAAAGGAAACAATTTCCTCTTCTATCTCCGCATCCACATTAGTTACCATCCCACCCTGGGTTTTAATGGCAGGAATAGAGGTCCTTTCCTGGGAACCCTTAAGGAGATTTGCAAGAATTTTATTTGGTTTACCTCCCACTATAAACTTTCTTTGCCCCTGGAAAAACTTTTTTTGTTGTGCTTTTACCCTTAAAATAGCTTCATATTTATTTTGGGCTTCACGTAACGCTGTCCAGGACTCGTGGGTGTCACATTGCTCATACATTACTTTTTCAACCTCCACTTCGTCAATTGCTTCCTGCTCTTTATTCCTCCAGTCCTTCTTTTTCGCCAAAATATCCTTAAGGAAACCCCCCCGCATATATGCCTTCATGGCATCCCAAGCAATTGTAATCGAAGTGGAGGATTTATTAACCGACCAAAACCATGATAGCTCCCTGCAAAACTCTTCATCCTTATTTAGAACTATAAATAAATGCTGCCTCATCTTAAATGGGCCGAAGGCCCGAGATGAGTGAATCAACCTTATTTCTAAAGAAACCGGGGAGTGATCAGATACTGATCTAGGTTCTAGCTTAATTTTTTTAATAAAGGGCACAGAGTTTTTGTCGCAGATCACTAGATCTATCCTGGAAGCGGCCTGGTGAGACGCACTAAAACAAGTGAAACCCCTCATAGAGGGGTAAAACTTATGCCATGCCTCGACCCAACCCGCCTCAGAGTAAAACCTCTTGAGAGGGGTTGGGCCAAGGCCCCACCCGGAACTCCTCCCTCTACGGTCTATTAAGTCATCCCATACACAGTTATAGTCTCCCATTGAATAGAAAGCAGCATATTCCTTGTTACACGTAAATCCAACTAGGGCTTCTAAGATAACAAAATAACAAATACCCCACTTAACTTGCCATAAAGAAAAACATAACGACCTTCAGAGTCAATTTTCTTACAAAGAAGATCAAAATCAACCATTTTATGCACATAAACTGAAACACCAGAGGAATAGGATGACAGAGTGGAATGAAATTCATATTTAGCCCAACTTTTGCTAACAATTTCAGCATCCTTAGGTATATGAGTCTCAACCAGAGCAACTATTGCAGGCAGATGTCTCACTATTACCCCCATAATTGCATGTTTCTTAACCCTGTCAGCCATGCCTCTGATGTTCCAGGTCAAAATTCTAACAACAGACATTCAGCAAAAAAACAAGAAGGGAAACCCCCCCCCCTCCTCCATCTAGGCCCCTCCTCCCCCCCTCCATTGTTGCCAAATACACAGCAACTCATCCTATACCAATTCCACCCCGCCCCCCCCCCCCCAAGAGGACACACACTAAACATTAAGGATTCATAATCCCTGATGAAAGAAAAGAGCAAAACCATTATCATTCTATGCCCTCTGCCTCCATCCAATCATTCGCCTCAACAGAAGAGGCAAAGAAGTGGATGGAGTTTGTATACACAACCCGAAGAAGGGCAGGGAACAGCAAAGAAAAAGAGAGACCAGCATTAAACAAACGTTTTTTAACCTCCTTAAAGGAGGCTCTCTTAGCCTGCGTGCCCCTGGAAAAATCGGGATAAAAAGAGATTTTAGAACCATTCCAAGAGATGTCACCCTTTGCTCTTGCCAGTTTCAGTAAAGCATCCCTATCCAAAGAGCAAAGTATTTTAATTAACATCGTTCGTGGAAAACTCCCCACGGGGGGTTTCTTTCTTGGAATCCTATGGGCTCTTTCAAGCCCAAAAAGAGGGGAAAAAGAGTCTGCTCCAAATAGGTCAATCAACCATTTCTGGCAAAAAGCAACTGGGGATTCACCCTCCTCCCCCTCTGGTACGCCCACTATACGAACATTGGATAGGCGAGACCGATCCTCCAGGTCATTCAGCTTGTCCTTAAGCCCCATATTATCTTTCTTTAGAATGTTTATCTCTTCATGAACCTCGACCACAGAGCTCTCCAGCGGGGAAATTTGCTTTTCCATCATAGCCATTTTGTCACAGATGTTAGAAAGGTCTTGACGTACCAACATTATATCAGATGATACTGTCCCCATCTGAGTAGTTAATAATAGTATAGCCTGGCTACATTTGGAGACTTCTGATAAAATTTCCTTTAAAACTGTCGGATCAGAGCCAGCTCTCTGTCTCATCTCTAGTTTTGACATCACAGAGGGGCCTGTAGTTGATTGGATGGCCGCTAGGAATTATGTTTAATCCCTTTCTCCCACCCAGTGATGCTCCAGACAGCATGTGCCGTCGCCATTTAGTTTTTTTGCAAATTTCCTTAATGAATCGGCGGGAATATGCTTCGCAGAACAAAGCAAACTGACAGCGTGATTCACCATTTTTTTACCTCAGCTGCATCTGTACCTGTTTACTTGTTAATCTTAGCACAAGTAACCGTTTTAGAATTTATACATTCAGAGAACTAGAGGACAATATAGTCAGCCCTCCTGTGTGGAATTGTAATATTAGACAATTAAACAGCAGCATAATCAGTATTACATTATGATAGTCTAAGAATATAAAAGATGTGAATATAGATAATGCTGTCTCAAGATTGAAATTCCACCCTCTGGAGCTCACTTTGGCCACCGGAGCAATGACTCCCATTGAATGATAATTCCTTTTTTCATAGTCTGAAAGAAGCCTCGGTTTCCAAGCCTATCAATCTTTTCATCTTTTTCATTTGTATAAAAGATATAATTGCAAAATTATAGAAGTGACTAAAAAGAAATATTTCGTAAATGTTTCATTTCTTTTTGGCAATGCATAATATAGACTCATACTATGTATGCATATTATTGGAGTAGGGAGGTAGCCACACTGTAGTCACACTGTATACGGTAATTAGCCGCCATACTGTATGTCCCACTGTTGTTAGGCTCCTATACTGTATACCTCCCTCCTCCCAAATCTGTAGTTCTTCCCCCATAATGTATACAGTACATTCCTCCTCTGCAGGTAGCCCCCACACTTTATAACCCCCCTGTAGTTGGCCCACCTACCCTTAACCCCCCTATATTTAATGTTCCCTACTGGGCATTTTCTTATAACTCATGCCTCCCCTGCAGCTTGTGTTGAGCAGGTGTGGAAGAAGCATAACAAGTCTGACACTGATTGGCTGATGCTCAGTACCAAGTGTCAGAGATCTGGTCAGCTGATTGTAACGAGAGCTTATTTTTAGAGTAGGGCTTATATTTCATCTTTCTTTTTGCTCAAAACATGGCGAGTCAAGTTGATACTAAAAAGTTCTATTTGAGTTTCATCTGACCACATGACCTTCTCCCATGCCTCCTCTGGATTATCCAGTAGGTAATTGGCAAACTTCAAATGGGCCTGGGCATGTGCTGACGTGAGCATGGGGACCTCGCGTGCCCTACAGAGCTTTAATCCGTGATGGGGTAGTGTGTTACTAATTTTTATATTTGAGACTGTGGTCCCAGGTCTTTTCAAGTCATTAATCAGGTCCTCCTGTGTATTTTTTGGCTGATTCCTGACCTTTTCAGGAATTATTTTTATTTCACAAGGCACATCCTTGCATTAGGCCCCAGAACAAGGAAGATAGACGTTCATCTTGTGTTTCTTCAATTTTCCAATAATTGTGCCAACAGTTATTGCCTTCGAACTAAGCTGCTTTCCTATAGTTCTGTAGCCAATCCCAGCCTTATGCAGATGGGCAATTTTGTCCCTGGTGTCCTTTGGTCTTGGCCATGGTGAAGAGGTTGTAGTATGTATCTATGTATGTATGTATGTATGTATGTATGTATGTATGTATGCATGTATGTATGATTGATTGAGTCTGTAGACAGGTGTTTATATATGCATATGTGTGTGTGTATATATATATATATATATATATATATATATATATATATATATATATATATTATATTATATATATCTATATCAGGTTCAAATAGGTTAAATTAATACAGGTAATGAGTGCTGACTAGGAGCAATTTCCTAAAGAAAGAAAAAAAAATAACAGTCTGTCTGTTACATGTTGAATTTTCGCTGGTTAGTAGGTGATAAAACAACCCCAAAATTTCAAAAATACCTTTTATTTCAGTTTCACTTTACAAATATTGAGACCTCATATGGGTCTGTAGATGAAAAAATTAAATAGCTATGGCTTTTTAAACACAAGGATAATTATTATTATTTTTTTAAAGTGGCTCAGTCATTATGGGATAAAATAAATATAAGGCCCTAAAGCCCACGGGGTGTTCCGCAGTGTGGCAAAAGTCCAGGTAATTCCAGCCTATTAAAAGTTAAATAGTGTTCACGGATGCAAGTGGGTACAAACGGGTAAATAAAAGGACTGGGCTGAACTTACCTGGGCTTTTACCTAAGTACATACAGAGAATGGAGCTTGAACCAATATAAAAACACACAAAACTTAGTGGGAACGAGGAAGAAAATTTGTAGTCTACAGCTCACATGTCCCTCTCATAAAGGTTTCTTAATAGAACGTCCACGTTCACATGCTGTGTGAAGTACGAGAAGTCTCTTTTTCTAGCGATGGAGCTTGAACTACATGGCTTCTCTCTCTTTGGGGGCTGAGAGTGGTGGGCTTCTGCAGTTCAACTCCTTATGGAGTGAATTGGGGTTTAATAGCATAGTCCTATAAAAGCTGGTCAGCAAGTATGACCAATCCCAGCTCTCCCTTCATGTTACCGTAGGCGTCTAAGAAATGAAAGCTGAGATTTACCGTTTTTGCAGTTATGAGCAAACACGACACATCTTTGATTGATAAATCTGTGCCATTGTGTCTACACTTTGTGTGAACCAACGTATATGTATATATTTTATTTTTTTATTATTTTTTGTCTTGAATTTTTACGATGCACTTTGCTGACAAATGAATGTAGTTAGGAAAGCACATAGAACAGGAAAAAAATGCAATAAAAATATGCTTCATAAAATTTTGATGCTTAGAAACAAGCTAGGGGGAAATTTGTGCTTTCATAGAAAGCAATACAAGATTAGACCACAGGAACCACAAAAAAAGGGCATTTAATATTTATAAAGCAGTACACAAAAACATGTTTTTATTTATATTTTTTTTTAAATGTGCATTACTTAGAGTAGAAAGCACAAAGACTGATGCACAACTGGATATTAACAAAATAACAAAATTACCAACAGGTAATAACAGCGGCACAATGCATTGTACTTACAGTATGTAAGATTTTTTTTTAAATCAAGGTAAATATAATTCTTTATCGTTCACAATTCAGACACCAATTAAATGCAATATTTTCCGATGTAGATTATTTGTTATTCATTTATTCTCTTTCCCTCTTTTGTGAATGGGAATGCTTGGACTACAAATAGAAATGGGGATTGATATCAGTTTTTATAAAATGAAACGTTTTTATAAAATGGAACAATAAGCTCTTGGGTGATCAGCAGTTTCCCTCCAAATATAATGAGAAAATCTGTGTAACCAAAATTTTTTCAGATCGTGAGAACGTTCCCTGCAGATACTAAGGTTACTAAGACTCAAAACTTTATTCACATCTTAACCCTTTCAAGTAAGCCATACGGCTATATACGTTCTTGCTGACAATACCCCCTGCAGCAGGAATGTATATACACGTTCTTGACTGTGATAGGGTTGTAATGTGTGCAGGGGCGTTTAAATTTGATTGGTCCTGCACACATCAGTGTCCCTGAAGCCGGAGGTAATGACCCTCAAAGGGTTATCCAGCACTACAAAAACATGGCCACTTTTGCACCACTCTTGTCTCCAGTTCAGGTGTGGTTTGCAATTAAGCTTCATTTACTTCAGTGGAACTGAGGTTCAAACCTACACCCACACTGGAGACAAGAGTGGGGCAAAAGTCGCCATGTTTTTGTAGGGATAACCCCTTTAAGGAAGTCATTGACAAGTGGAGCACCTGTCACTGACGGATCGGGACCCCCACGGCATGGTGGTGACATCCTGGATTGGTGCACTACTTATTTATCACAGGCTCCGTTCAACACTATGGGCCCTTGCACACTGAGGAAATCACATGGATACGTTGGCAGAATATGTTGCTCACTTGTTAATTCAATTATTTGGGACATTGGAATCCTCCCAACCATAGAATGAAGTCTATGGGACGGCCAGATGTTTAAGCGAGAGCATGCATGGAATCCGCTGGAGCTTATCTGAGTGATTTCCTCAGAGTGTCCTTTGATGGGGCCCTTTGATAGGATGCTTTCCATACCTGCAGTACTCTTTGGCTGAACCCAAGCAGCACCTTCTCTGCTGCTGAGATCACACACCCTAGCAGAGCATGTGCTGGACTCACCTCCCGCATTTTACTGGCAGCACTTAGGAAGAGGAAGCAGAGATCTTCTTTAATCAAACTACTATGAAGACTGCAGTGAGTTGGGGGCTAAGAGCATAAAATGTTATATGTATCTCCGCTGTTTCAACAGTTTGGGGGGAAGAGTCAGGTGAAGCAGGAAGTGACAGGACCAAGAGCTTCTGATAAATGTTTGTTGTGAATATGCTGAGCTAACTGCAATGAGCAGAGAGACATTGTCACCTACTGTGATTACAATTCAGATCTATTCACTTTCACAGCCAGGTGGCTGGTAGCGCCAATGTGCAGGTACAAAAGAGTGAAGAGGCAAAAAGGGGTTCATCAGCATTGATTGGACCTTTTCTGATTATAAAGTAAAGGCATATCTGAGTGATATGCCATCCCTTTATGAGTTAGTAATACCCATTAAAGGGTATTGAATCCGCATGGTCCATTGTATGCACTGACAGGGTTTTCTGCTATCGCTATTCAATGAATGGCGGCCGCAGAAAACTGACATGTCAGTTTCTCGTGGCGCCACTAGGGATCCTGGCCGGAGTGTATACTATGTGTATACACTCCGTCCGGGATTCCTTCAGCCTTCGACACAACGTAAGTTCAGCACTAATCATGGCTGTTGCTACAATGGCCGTGATTAGTAGGGAATTTACGTTGCTGGAGTGCATATACAGTGCATATACAGTACAGTAGTAGTACAGTCAGTGCAGGCCCGTATCTGCCATGAGGCGAGGTGAAGTGTTCGCCTCAGGCGGCAGATAACACAGCCCTTGAGGGGGCGGCATCAGCGTCCTGTGTCCTTATCATTACAACTAGTTACGGCTCAGTGCCCGGCTGTGTTTCCTGTCAGTTGCCTCATGAGAAGCGCTGAGGAGGCACTGGAAGCCTCGTATTCACAGGTATTCACATCACATAAAGCATAGATATAGTGTCTCCTGCTGTTAACCCCTTTAATAATGCAGAGTTATTATACTGTGCATCACTTACACACTGTAGAAAAGAAAAAGTTAACAGCAGCGGGGACACTATATTATGTCTTCTCTGCACTGCCAACCTCCGAGCTGACCTCAGCATAGTGCAAGAGCAGGAGAAGAGGCATAAAAGTCATGTTCTGCTCTGCTGTTAACTCTTTCTGTATTGCAGAATGGAAGTGATGCACAGTAATACTCTACATTCTGCAGTACTGAAAGAGTTAACAGAGCAGCCCGTTTTATGGCTCTTCTCTGGCTCCTGATGTCAGAGGTCAGAGGTTATCTATAGTGGTGTCCCATACACACTGCGATGCTGCACTGTGCCTGTCCTGGATCTTCTCTCCCTGACTATTGCTCTGAGGTCCCTGCAGTTTAGACTGCTGTCAGGTCACAGGATAGGATACTCAGCTGAGGCGCTTTGTCAGTTCTCGCCTCAGGCAGCAAAAAAGCTAGAATCGGCCCTGAGTCAGTGCACCACCATCTCCCATCCTGTACAGTGCTATATAAGACTGCTGGAGTGCATATACAGCACAGTAGTAGTACAGTCAGTTCACCACCATCTCCTATCCTGTACTGTATAATAATGCTGGAGTGCATATACAGTACAGTAGTAGTACAGTCCGTGCACCACCATCTCCCATCCTGTACTGTATAAGACTGCTGGAGTGCATATACAGTACAGTAGTTGGACAGTGCACCACCATCCTTTACAGTACTGTATAAGACTGCTGGAGTGCATATACAGTACAGTAGTAGTACAGTCCGTACACCACATCTCCCATCCTGTACTGTATAAGACTGCTGGAGTGCATATATAGTACAGTAGTAGTACAGTCAGTGCACCACCATCCTTTACAGTACTGTATAAGACTGCTGGAGTGCATATACAGTACAGTCAGGGCCGCCGATAGGGCAGTACAACTGGTACTGCCGTATGGGGCCCGGACCCTAAGAGACATGGGGGGGGGGGCGCCGGCCCAACGTCCGCCGCCCCCCCCGTCCGCTACGCTAGGGGGGCCCGCACGGGGGCATTATTAGTATATGGGGGCACCTCTGGGGGCATTATTAGTTCATGGGGGGCACCTCTGGGGGCATTATTAGTATATGGGGGCACCTCTGGGGGCATTATTAGTGTATGGGGGCACCTCTGGGGGCATTATTAGTGTATGGGGGCACCTCTGGGGGCATTATTAGTGTATGGGGGCACCTCTGGGAGCATTATTAGTGTATGGGGGCACCTCTGGGGGCATTATTAGTATATGGGGGCACCTCTGGGGGCATTATTATCTCATGGGGGCACCTTTTGGGGCATTATTAGTTCATGGGGGCACCTCTGGGGGCATTATTAGTATATGGGGGCACCTCTGGGGGCATTATTAGTTCATGGGGGCAGCTCTGGGGGCATTATTAGTATATGGGGGCACCTCTGGGGGCATTATTAGTATATGGGGGCACCTCTGGGGGCATTATTAGTATATGGGGGCACCTCTGGGGGCATTATTAGTTCATGGGGCACCTCTGGGGGCATTATTAGTATATGGGGGCACCTCTGGGGGCATCATTAGCTCATGGCGGCACCTCTGGGGGCATTATTAGTATATGGGGGCACCTCTGGGGGCATTATTAGTATATGGGGGCACCTCTGGGGGCATTATTAGCTCATGGGGGCACCTCTGGGGGCATTATTAGTTCATGGGGGCATCTCTGGGGGCATTATTAGTGTATGGGGGTACCTCTAGGGGCATTATTAGTTCATGGGGGCCACCTCTGGGGGCATTATTAGTTCATGGGGGCACCTCTGGGGGCATTATAAGCTCATGAGGGTACAGCAGGGAATCCTACATACAGGGGGTACAGCAGGGGATCCTACATACAGGGGGCATCCCACATTCCTACTCGCTTTACTGCACATAACACCAAACAGCGCAGTTACTATGGGAGCCTACAGGAGGGAGAAAGGAAAGGAAGTTGCTAGAAATGTGCGGAGCCTAAATTGTTTGTCTCGCAGGTTTTGAAAAGATGAAACATATCTGGATGGAATCATCATGGAGGTCTGGGCCAGATGGAGAGGAAAAGGGAAAGTGACGCCTCAGATCAAAGAAGACGTCACCTGTGAGTCACTGTATGACACTTTTCTTATTTTGTAGAACATCATTTAATAGGGGCGCCCCGAGGTGACAGCTACTACATTATCTGTGCTCAGAGATATCACTGTGTTATCTGTGGTGTTACATAGGACTACAGGTGACATCTACATTATTTATACTCAGAGATACACTGTGTTATCTGTGGTGTTACATAGGACTGCAGGTGACAACTACATTATCTGTACTCAGAGGGATATCACTGTGTTATCTGTGCTGTTACATAGGACTGCAGGTGACATCTACTACATCATATATACTCAGAGATATCACTGTGTTATCTGTGCTGTTACATAGGACTGCAGGTGACATCTACATTATCTGTACTCAGAGGGATATCACTGTGTTATCTGTGCTGTTACATAGGACTGCAGGTGACTACTACATTATCTGTACTCAGAGGGATATCACTGTGTTATCTGTGCTGTTACATAGGACTGCAGGTGACATCTACTACATGATCTATACTCAGAGATATCACTGTGTTATCTGTGCTGTTACATAGGACTGCAGGTGAAATCTACTACATTATCTGTACTCAGAGATACCACTGTGTTATGTGGTGTTACATAGGACTGCAGGTGATATCAGGTGATTTCTTCAGGTTGCAGAAGTTCAAACTTCATCGTGCCCTGGTGTGCTGGTGTCTGTATGTGTGTATACATGTGTGCTGGTGTCTGTATACATGTGTGCTGGTGTCTGTATGTGTGTATACATGTGTGCTGGTGTCTGTATACATGTGTGCTGGTGTCTGTATACATGTGTGCTGGTGTCTGTGTGTGAGATCAATTCTAGAGAACTGGCTCATATATCCCATTTTCCCCAGTGTCTTAAAATGTAACCTCTGTTATACAGTTATAAAATTGTGGAACCTAAATGTGAACAAGGTGCAATTCAAATAGACACTTACTTGTATAGCTGTCTCTTGTGCTCTGTATGCAGTGCATTATATTCACCCTTGCAACGTACAATTTATAGCGTGTCTACAAGCCCAGCGGGGCTCATTATGATGGAGACTAAAACTTATACAAGAGTGGGGTAGGGGTTCCCCTGTATTCAGAATGCTGTTGAGTGCTAGGCAATGCCCCGTTTGGGGTTATTGAATTTCGAGGGTCTATGCAGAGCAGGATAAAGACACTTCTGCTGCACAAACAGGATCTCCCAGAAAGCGCTCTCACCGCCATGTATTCGCTATCACTGTCTTGGGTGAGCTAAACTAGTCTGCCTGGGGGGGTGTGTGATTTGTATATGCTCACTAACATGGAACAGCCTCATTATATTAGCCTTATCAACATATTCTATGTTAGTGAGCATACCGGGGGGGGGGGGTATTGGTGAACATATACAAATCAAACAGCCCCCCAGACCCTCGAAATTCAATAACCCCAAACGGGGCATTGCCTAGTACTCAACAGCATTCTGAATACAGGGGAACCCCTACCCCACTCTTGTATAGGTTTTAGTCTCCATCATAATGAGCCCCGCTGGGCTTGTAGACGCGCTATAAATTGTACGTTGCAGGGGTGAATATAATGCACTGCATACAGAGCACAAGAGGCAGCTATACAAGTAAGTGTCTGTATGGTGACATTTAAATTGCACCTTGTTCACATTTAGTTTCTACAATTTTATAACTATATAACAGAGGTTACATTTTAAGCCACTGGGGAAAATGGGGTATATGAACCAGTTCTCTAGAATTGATCTGAACCAAATTATACCTCCCAGCAAGGCGTGGGTCGAACACACATTTTTTTTTTTTTTTATTAATGTGGGGGGCCCAGACACTTTGGTTGTATGGGGCCCCGAAATTCCTGATGGCGGCCCTGAGTACAGTAGTACTAAAGTCAGTGCACCACCATTTTCAATCCTTTACTGTTGTGGGGGGCATTATACAGTAAAAGATGAGTAAAGAGTTGGAGCAGTACATTACTATAATTGCTCTATTTCTTGTAGTAAATGTACTGTACACTACTGTTTTGTCCTGTAATGCAGTAAATAAACTGGTCACTATTCAATGTAATAAATGAGTATTGTAGGTAATTATTGGTGGGTTCTGGAACCAATCAAACACATTTACATTATATCATATGGGAAAGCACTAATTGGTTCTCAGACTGCTTTCCTGAACCAAAGAGGTACTGTATCACTGTATTTTTTAAAGGTTACACAGGATTAGAAAAATTGAGCCTTGCTTGTCTAATGGTTGAGTGTGGTACTGCACTGCAGCTCCATTTAATTAAGTGTAGATTAGGAGCTCCAGTACCAATCATACTCTATGGGAATTTGGCACTGAAAAAAGTATCAGAGTTTCCTAGTCCTGTAAAACCCCAACTTACCCTGACCTCTTACCTGATTTCCTGTTCTAGTGCATGTCAGGATTTTTTTCTGAATAAGCTGTAATGCGTGTACAACATTTCTACCATTTCTGGCCATTATATAACTTGCTTATGTCGCCCCCCCCCCCCCCCCCCCCCCCCCCCCCCCCCCCCCCCCCCACAAAGTTCTGCTTTGCAGGCCCCATTGCTAAATATTTAGTTGTTGATGGGCAAGGAAGTAGAGCCTACAGTATGATGACTCCTATACACTGCATATGTACATTGTAAGGCTATGTTCACACTGCGTATGATTCCGGCCACATTTCGTACGCCGCCGTACATGTGCGGCTGAAACTATGGGTGTGGGAAAAATAGACATGCAGCCGGATGCGTACGAACCGCAAACATACGCCCGTAGTACAGTTATGCTTCCCTAGCTTGTTTCGAAGCGATCTGAGGCAGGTCATTTACTTGGAAATCTTCACCCAGCCCTGTAAACCACACAGAACCTTTTGGATCAAAAAATCTAGTTCAATTTGGCTGAAATAAGTACTTCGTACGGGACCGCATGGAAATCCACGGCCGTGAGTTTCAACATTTCCGTCCTCAAACAATGGTCTTGTTCATTTATCACGGCACCATATACGATCCGGCCGTAAGCTCATACGTAGTGTGCACTGTGCGGGCGTATATCGTATACTTTCAAGCGAACGCATCAACTTCAAAACTACGTGCGTATATTCGGGGTTCGCACTACGACCGGAATCATACGCAGTGTGAACATAGCCTAAGAGGGGTTTCCGCAAACCTATAGCTTTATTGCACACTGAAGAGTAGTGCTGAGCATTCTAAGCTCTGAATCATGCACTAGGGTGAGATATAATACAGTAATTTTGTTCATTGTCTTTGCAATCTATCTACCTCTGGTTCTTTTTTAACCACTTAAACTCCCCACTCTAAAGACATGTATGATCATAATTTAGCCTAATCCCTTAGTAAGAAAAAGCAGAAAAGGAGCCTGTTAAAGAGAGAATAAGAAACTCTTCTCTTATAACATACATTACAGAGTTGATTATAATGTTTCCTGTGACCACATGTAAAAATAAAGTTTGGTTAAAAAATTAAAAACCAAGGCCCAGATCTATAAAACTGTATAAAATAGAAGCGGGCACAGCAACTGCCAGGACCTGAGCCGTGCTCGGATCTCGGCAGCAAACACCATAGATGCTGCAGTCAGTGCAACTGCAGCATCTATAGGGAGAATTCTCCTTCTGTTCACCATAGGGGTTCTGGGAAATGATAGAGTTTCAATGGTAGCTTTGACAAGTGGATATTGGCCAAAATGTACCACTATCCTAAACTACCATATATCAAGAAAAACAATGTCAGAATCACTTGGATAAGTTAAAGCTTCACAGAGCTATAATCACAAAGTGGTCAAATTTGAAAGATTGACCCTGGCCCTTAAAGAGAACCTATCTACCTACTGTCCCTAATGTGTCTCTATAAGAGTCCCTAAATCTAACTATAAAGATACAGACTGCTTTTGCCGTCTGTATCTAATACTTTTCCTGATCCATTGTTCCCTGGCTGTGTCGGCAGGCGCCGCCATCTTGATGACCAAGATGTCGGTGCCCCCCCGGAATAGCCAGGAAACAGAGGATTGGGTAAAGTATTAAATACAGACTTCCTTTGTAGTCTGTATCCAATACTTTACCCTATAGTGAGATTTAAACAGGCTCGCTTCTGCCATGAGGCGGAATGAGCCTTCCGCCTCAGGCGGCAGATTTTGCGGTCCGGCAGGGGGTGGCATTATGTCCCTCCTGCTGTCATTTTTGTTAAGTATCGTTTAACAAAAATAACAGCGGCCGCTGTCTCCACATCCTGTCAGGTCCCGCGACGTCACCCTGCAGCTGTCATCGACCTCCAGGCTGTGGTGAGTGCCCGGAGTCGGTGGGGAAGCGCTGTGGCGATCTGGTTGTGAGAGGCCGCCGGGGGGTTGTTGTGGTTTGATGCAGTGCCGGTGGCCCCGCGCGACACTCACCACAGCCTGGAGGCCCATGACAGCTGCAGGGTGACGTCACGGGACCCGACGGGAGACAGCGGAGAGCGCGGGACAGGTGAGCGGCTGGCTGGGGGGGGGGCACGATGCCAGCCATCACTCCGGGGGCGCCCTGGATTTATAGTGAGATTAAGGGACACTTATAGAGGCACATTAGTGACCCAGTAATACACAGCGATCACAGTGTATTAACAGATCAGCGGGAAAAGGATCATGGTATCCTATCCCGCCATTCTGCATTCTGGGAAGTTCCTGCTCTTTTCAATAGTGTAGGCGCGAGACAGGAAAGTAAAAAGTGGATAATTCAATCTAATTAGGGGGATTTTTTTTTTTTTTTCCGTCCATGATTGGATCTCTTTAAGGACAAAATTAGCCCATCCCTGACAGGGTTAATCAGCTCATGTTTATTTTGGACTAAGCAAAGACAGATTTGATCTTGTTTTGTCTTTTTCTAAATACAACTTTAGAACATAACAGTATACAGTATATCATTGAAATGTTCACCTTAATCTAAATTGTAACACAAAATTTACAGTTCATATTTAACAGGTTGCTGTCGGCATACTGTAATGAATTCATCAAGATAAATAAGTTTGCAGTTTCTAAAGTTGTCACATCATGTATTATCATCAATAACCTGTGAGAATGGTGGCTTAGAATATCCTTACATTAAAATACATGTGTGTGCCGTTCTCTTGTTTATCTATTTATTTTTTAGTTTTAAGTGACTCTTTCAGGTGTCTTTGCCACAACTAAATTCTTCCAATTATGCACGGGTTTTGTATATTTTTGGGGTAGTTGGCACTGTAGGCGGCCTCTTTTTTTTAACCCCTTTCCTAATTTTGTTTTTGCACTTCCGTTTTTTCTTCCTCATTTTTAAATTAAAAGGCCATAGCGCTTGCATTTTTTTCACCTATAGACCACATCAGCTCTTATTTTTTACACCACTAATTGTACTTTGCAAAGACAGGCTGAATTTTTGCATAAAGTACGCTACAAAAACTGAAAAAAAATTAATGTGTGGTGAAACTGAAAAAAACACCATGCATTTTTTTTTTATTTGGGAAAGTTTTGTGTTTACGATGTTTGCCCTAGGGTAAAACTGACTTGTTATACATGTTCCTCAAGTTGTTATGATTGCAACGATATGTAACTTGTGTAACTTTTATTTTATTTGATGGCTTTTAAAAAATTAAAATCTTTAAAAAAAAATAAATGTTCCTTAAAATTGCTCTACTTCCATGCTTATAGCGCTTTTATCCCTTGGTCTATGGGGTTCTCTATCGGTACTTTGATTGTGCATATACGACTTTTTGATCACTTTTTATTACAATTTTTCTGGACTTGATGCAACCAAAAATGATCTATGCAGTATATCTATACTAGATAGGCATTCTATTGCTTTTGGCTGCTGCAGCCGAAAGCAATAGAATGTTGAGCTGGGATGAGCGCCATTACGGCACAGACCTGGCCGGGTGAAGATGCAGGGATCGCTCCTCCGCGACCACGTAGCAGGGGGTCGACCCCCCCCACTAGACACCAGGGAAGGGGAAAAGCAGCATTTTAAATGCAGCTGTCAACTTTGACAGCTGCCTTTAAATGGCTAATTAGCGGGCACGGCAATCAAACCATGTCCACCAATTGCCGTGGGCCCTGGCTGCAGATAGAATCTGGGATTGCGGGGGTCCAGAGCGGGGTTGCCGCCCGACCCCTCTCTGAACGCCCTCACCCGCATGAGGACGTATAGTTATGCCCGCATGTGGGAAGCAGTTACATTTGCCCAAAGACAACGATCAACTCATGATCGACTCTTCGGCTGATCGTTGTCTTTATTACAAGGAGCAATATTGGCCTGATTCTGCGGATTATCACTCAATGTAATAGGGCCCTTAAAAAGGCAAAGTATTTTCCCCTCTGCCCAACCCAGGCTATGAATGTAAGATAATGGTAATGAATACTATGTACACATAGCTGCTTGCCTGGGGCTGATGCAGAACACTTTTCACAGAGTGGGGTTGCAAAAAAAAAAACCTCCATACAAGGACCACATATTACCATAGTCACTGGCTAATACCATCATACTGTTATAAAATATAAAACACTATACTCAGCCCAATCATCAACAATACCACCAAACAAGGCAGAGAAAAAAAATACCACCACATCATTTTCACTTAAAAGACCATGTTGTGGTGATCCCAGTTCTACACAGGATCTTCCAACCATGAAAGTGTTAACAGTGCAGTTACAGCCACTCACAGGGGATGTCTTTCTGGAGTTGTCCTCTTTCTTTCTCTATCTGGCCCAGATGCTTCTAAAGACTCCTTCCAACCATGGCTCAAATCTGCCAAACATATTAGGGAGCCTTTACACAGAGATTTATCTGACAGGTTTTTTAGTCAAAGCCAGGAATGTATTAAAAAAGAGAAGAAATCTCAGCCTTTCCTTTATGACCTGTTCCTTGTTTAAAGCCTGTTCCTGGCTTTGGCTTCAAAAATGTGTCAGATAAATCTCTCTATGTAAAGGCACCCTTAGGTGCTGCAATTTTCAAGCATATTGCTGTTACGGCTGCGGCGGCGTCCCGTGCTCCGGGCCGCCGCCGCGACCTCTCCATGCAGCTGCCGGGGTCCATGTGCAGGGACCTGGTGCTGCTACTAGTTCAGCCACGGGGGGCGCCTTACCTCGCCCCGCTCCTGTCACCCGCTGTGCCGGCCGGCGCGTGCGTCCCCGCCTCCTAGGGCGCGCGCGCGCCGCCTGTCTCAGATTTAGAGGGGCAGTGCGCTCCTAATTGGATGAATGTTAATCACTCCACTATAAGTTCCAGCCATGCCCCCTTCCAGGGGTTGGAGCCTCTACATGCTTCCCATAGCGTTTGGCCCAGCTCCCTGTTGTTCCTGATTCCTGTCCGCTACCTGGTCCCTAGTCCTTGTTCCTGGTTCCTGCTCCTCTGTTACACTATTGCTCCTATATTCAGCCTGTCAACTGCGGTTACGCCTACAGACCTCTGCCAGCACCATCTCCTGCCTACTGTTCCTGCCACGCCTCGCCTGCCGTCACTAGCAACCAAGCCAGGGCTCTGGTGAAAACCAGCGGCCCCTTAGACTCCGCTCCCTGGTGAGGTTAGTGCCATCGCTAGTGACGGTCCAGTGGATCCACTACTCCAGGCGTTACAGTAGGCTCCAACCATGGATCCCGGCGAGGTGCCTGATATCCGCGACATAGCCCGAGTGGTCAAATCCAGCAACAGTCGCAGCAGATCCAGCAACTCACTGCCGCCTTACAGCAGCATCCCACAGGTCCCGCTGTGGGACCGAGATGACCCTGCTGCTGACAAACTCCGAACCTTCCTGGCCGAGTTTTGCTCCGTCTTTGAGGAACCTGCCCGTGCCTCTTCAGCTGAGACTGCTCTCCTCAACCTCTCTCAAGGGAGCTCCTCTGTTGGTGACTACGCCATCCAGTTCCGCACCCTGGCGACAGAATTAGACTGGAATGAGGCCACTCTAATAGCCACCTTCAAGAAGGGCCTGTCCAGTCGGGTGAGAGACGTGCTTTCCGCCCGAGACCTACCTACCTCCCTGAACGAACTCATCCTACTGGCCACCAGGGTCGATACTCGTTTTTCTGAGAGAGAGGAGGAGGTCTGGCATGAACGGCGACTAAGCCTGTCCCGTCGCCATCACCAGCTGGCGCCGGTCTTCCAGAATCCTGACGTTCCGGTGTCCCAGTCGACTCCTGAGATTCCTATGCAGGTGGAACGGGCTCACCTGACACCTGATGAAAGAATTCGTCGTTTGGAGCTGAATCTCTGCCTCTATTGCGGTGGCTCGGATCACTTTCGGCTGAGATGTCCCCAACGTCCTCAAGAGTCTGGGAAACGCCAGCACCTAGGTCCGGTGGGAGAGGTCTCCCTAAGTGTGAATGCCACCTCTCCAAGGTTGTCTGTGCCAGTCTCCATCCAGACGCCCTCAGGACAAACTCACCAGACTACTGCCTTTCTCGATTCTGGATCAGCAGGCAGTTTTATTGCAGCTACATTGATCCAAAAATGGCGGCTACCCGTGACCAAACTAGCCAGACCCCTGACTATCTCCTCGGTCACGGGCGAGATTCTTACTGACCATGTGCACTACCAGACCGCACCTCTAGTCCTCCAGGTGGGCACTTCACATCAGGAAAATATCTCCTTCTACGTCCTGCCCCATTCTTCTTCCACCATCCTCCTGGGACTCCCTTGGCTGCGATTACATGCCCCCAAGCTGGA
Organism: Dendropsophus ebraccatus; assembly: GCF_027789765.1. NCBI lineage: Eukaryota > Metazoa > Chordata > Amphibia > Anura > Hylidae > Dendropsophus > Dendropsophus ebraccatus. The sequence goes on from NC_091464.1 coordinate 21,310,176, forward strand.
CTGGAGAACCGGGGAGATTCTTAGTTGGGGTCAGGACTGTTCCAACCAGTGTCTGAGGTCACCTCAGCCCAAGTACTCTATGTTGTCACCCGACCCCGCCAAGCCTCTATCCGGCCTACCGGCGGAATACCAGGACTTGCCTGATGCCTTCTCTGCCACGGAGGTGGACTCTCTACCACCTCATTGGGCGTACGATTGTCCCATAGACCTCCTTCCTGGAACTTCTTCTCCACAAGGTCGGGTGTACCCTCTCTATGTACTCGAGACTGAGGCCATGTCCTCTTACATCCGGGAGAACTTACAGAAGGGTTTCATCCGCAAATCCACATCCCCTCGCCACATAGGGATGGACTTCTTCACTGATTTGCCTCCATCTGCAGGCAAGAAAGAGGGGGAGGCCAAAGGGGGGGGGGGGTACTGTTACGGCCGCGGCGGCGGCCCGTGCTCCGGGCCGCCGCCGCCGCGACCTCTCCATGCAGCTGCCGGGGTCCATGTGCAGGGACCTGGCGCTGCTACTAGTTCGGCCCCGGGGGGCGCCTTACCTCGCCCCGCTCCTGTCACCCGCTGTGCCGGTGCGCTCATCCCCGCCTCCTAGGGCGCGCGCCGGCTGTCTCAGATTTAAAGGGGCAGTGCGCTCCTAATTGGCTGAATGTTAATCACTCCCCTATAAGTTCCAGCCATGCCCCCTTCCAGGGGTTGGAGCCTCTACATGCTTCCCATAGCGTTTGGCCCAGCTCCCTGTTGTTCCTGATTCCTGTCCGCTACCTGGTCCCTAGTCCTTGTTCCTGGTTCCTGCTCCTCTGTTACACTATTGCTCCTGTGTTCAGCCTGTCACCTGCGGTTACGCCTACAGACCTCTGCCAGCACCATCTCCTGCCTACTGCTCCTGCCACGCCTCGCCTCGCCTGCCGTCACTAGCAACCAAGCCAGGGGTAGTGACCTGGGGGTCGCCTGCCGCAGCAAGTCCATCCCGCCTTGCGGCGGGCTCTGGTGAAAACCAGCGGCCCCTTAGACTCCGCTCCCTGGTGAGGTTAGTGCCATCGCTAGTGACGGTCCAGTGGATCCACTACTCCAGGCGTTACAATTGCACACCTTTTCCTTGCTTTCAGTGCCTCCATGAATGCCTCCCTTTGTGCGAGTAGATAGGTCCCCAGTAAGTAGGTAATTTCGCTAAAAGCTAGATGTCCCCAGTGGGTTCTTCATTTCCAAAAAATAGGTACAAACCCCAAATAGATATTTCCACCCATAGGTTCCCTCATTAGTGGATTATTGCCACAGCTATGTAGATGCCCCTAGAAGGTAGATAATTCCCCCTTAAGAAGTAGATGTCCACAGTACATACTGACTAGACATATCCAGACATGTCCAGTCCAGACAGACAGGAGTATCTTTTCCTTTGCATACATTAAAGGGAACCTGTCACCCGGGAGAGCGGAGCCGAACCAAGCCCACCACTTAATAGACACTCCACCCTCGATACTTACCCCTTCCTGCAGGTCGCGCTCCAGATACCAGTCCTGTTGTTAGGAAAATGCTGCCGCTATCAGCATAGAGCACCGGAAAATGTACATACAAGACTGCTGGTTACTGCTGGACATGCTGCTATACAATACATTTTACTTTCTTTTTTCTTTTAGAGGCACATAATTGGGTGAGAACAGATATTGTGGCTCTATGAGGATTCTGTCTGGGACAACTGCCAGCCACTGTCCCTATTTAGTGTTAATGATGCGTTTTTGCATTGAATTCAACAATCATGATAAAGTTGTATAAAATAAGGCACCCCCACCCTAAAATAAGGTAACCCTCGAAAATAAGGCCGACTCCCCACAACTCACCTAATCCCTTTGTTGACCTTCACTGCTGACATTATGGTTCATGGCCCCCACATCCTGCCGCACATCCAGGTGCACACCAGAGGTCACCTGACGCATGTTCCGCCACATGATCCTTGTCTCGCTGCTGCGCTTCTGCTTCAATCTTACACAAAGGACATTGGTAAGTATGATGGGGGGAGAGCTGCGGAAAGAGCCAACGGGAAGCTGGGTAGAGAGCCGGGGTAGAGACCAAGCGGAGAGCTAGGGGGAGATCCGGGTAAAGACACAAGCGTAGAGTCGGAGGGAGACCATGCAAAGAGCCGGGGGAAGAGCCAGGGGGAGAGAAATAAGACATACCGAGAAAATAAGACATGGTGCCTCTTTGGAAGCAGAAATTTATATAAGGAACGGTCTTATTTTACCACAACAATTTGTACTAAAAAAAAGTGTTAAAATTGTGGCAAAAACACTTCATTAAACGCCACAGCCCAAAGGTCGGTTTCTATGTGCTACAGCCCACCCACATGCACAAAATTCAAACCTGGCATGATGTAAACATCTTTTCACATACAGTAAAAATAATGATTCATTAAAAACTGTACATCCTTGAGCCCAACATCTCCCCCTCTATCCTTAATGCTCAGGCGGGGGGGGGGGGGGGGGGGGGGACTGAAAAGGACAGAGACTGAAAAAAATAAAAGTCAATTTAAGTCATTTCCTTGCACTTGATAACTACCAATGGGAGCTGTTATGGTATAGAATAATGCTATGACCTACTTGAGCAATATTCCCATGTCTGGCAATTCAGTGGATACATACTGTAATCATTTCCTTTCAGATACTGCTCATTTTTAGATTTTCTATCATATCTAAATTGCAATGCTATTATTTTTTTATCAAATTGATGCAAAATATATGAGAATTGCAGAGCTTGTCAGGTTTCCTCTATATAGATATGTCAATGTACTTTTCTGAAGCCGTTTTAGAAACTAAAGAAGATTCAAATTAATTCATCTTATCATAATAACAACCGGTTTTCAACCAATAAACAATGAACAATTGCTATAACTGTTCTCCCCATATTATTGCTGGAATGTGTATAATTTCTATTTATCTGCCAGTAAATGAATTATTTTAACATTTTGATGTTAATGTGGCAGCATATAACTTGCTCTTCAAAAAACTAAATTATTACTTGGGGGCAGCAATTGAACAGTGGCACCTGGTGGACAAATTAAAAAACTTATAGCCATGTACCTTCTGAATGACACATTTATTTGAATATATACTGTATATATATATATATATATATATATATATATATATATATATATATATATATTTAGTTTTGACCCAAGCAAAGCTAACCAAACAAGTCATAGGCTTGCTCTTCATTATTACTGCCATTGTAGTCCTCACTGTTCCATAGACTTCCTCTAACAGCTGGTGTCCTGTTCAGGGGGCATTAGTAGAATGTATACTTGGCTACATGGTTTACATGGTTAAAGGGACATTATTAATAGCTGCAGGGGCTTTATTATTGTCTACAGGGGGAATACCTGGCTGCATGGGGCAAATTTGATTACAGGGGTCATGCTTGGCTACAGGAGCATTAATGTTGGCTATAGGGGGCACATCTGACTACTTTGGGAAAACCTGGCTACAGGGGCATTATTAACCCCTTCAAGAGATAGGTCATTCGTGCAAGGATGTCAGGGCCAAATTAATGCAATGTCCCTCCCCGCCTTCTAAGAGCCATAACGCTTTTATTTTTCCACCTAGAGGGCTGGTTGGGGAGTTTATTTTTGTGCCATGATCTGTAGTTTTTATTAATGCCATATTGGTGTAACAGAAAAATGTTGATAGTTTTTTATTAATTTTTTTCTTATATATAATTTTAAAAAATCAGGGTTCACCGTGTCTACAGGGTTCACCGTGCAAGAACAATAATGTTATACTTTATTAAATCGGACAATTCTACACACTACGTTTATTAATTTTATTTAATTTTTTTCTATTTTTATAAAGGGAAAAGGGGTATTTTAAACTTTTATGGGGGGTATAAGGTTTTTTTTTAAACTTTAAAAAAAACTCTCTTTTTTCACTTTAAAACATGCAATCAATAGATTGCATATATTGATCTATGCTATGCCATAGATCAATTTACTTCTATTAAAAATGTCAAGTCTTCCAGTTCTTATCAGCTGCAGGAAGTGGTGTATTCTTTCCAGTCTGACACAATGCTCTCTGCTACCACCTCTGTCCATGTCAGGAACTGTCCAGAGCAGCAGCAAATCCCCATAGAAAACCTTTCCTTCTCTAGACAGTTCCTGACATTGACAGAGGTGGCAGCAGAGCCCACTGTGTCATACTGGAAAAAATACACCACTTTCTGTATTACATACAGCCGCTGATAAGTACTGGCAAATTTTAGTGGAAAACCCCTTTAAGTAAATCAAAGGAAGTGAAAGGGGTAGGGACACATGTACTGTTATTGGGGAAGTCTATTAGCTCTGTTAATTGGTTTAGAATGTATCGTCTCTAAATTAAAGTTGTCAATGTGTACATCTGTGTTTTTATAGGCAGCATGTAAGTGATCCCTCAGTGAGCGGATCATTTTCTTTCAAGAAAGATTTTAACAGTAAATTAGTAGTGAATGATCAGTGCAGGAAACAGGTTAAGGAGGCAGAAGTAGTGGGCCATGACTGATGAAATAGTACATATTGTTGGTGTGGTGTCCTACCACTTGTTTTACTACTATATACACCCTTCGTAAAAGCCTGTACTTGTACTTGTGGGGTGATGAAGGTAGTACTAAGTTTCACCACTAGATGTAGATATGGTAGACGTGTTTATTCAGATGCAGTACAGCTGAAATGTGTAAAGGGTTATTGTTTATTTGTATGTCACATGAGTTTGTGAACCAACAGCAATCTGTTCTTCTTCTCTCCTATCACCTCTCTACTTCTTCTATGGCACTTTTCACCCACACAGTGCACTTTAGTTACGCTAAGGAAGGAAAAGCCCTTTGAGAGAGGACAAGTCTGAGACAACCTCAACAAACGCTGTGGACTAGGAGAATAACAGAGCAGGACGGTATCCACAAAAGTCATAGAAGCTAGGAACTGATGCAGATAGAGCAAAGTTCCGCAAAGCCTAGGAACTCTATATCGCAGCATGGTTGTCAGCAGGGAACCCTCTGCATTTTGCTTACTCTAGGTAACAAGGTCTGGGGCCTGTGTCACTCTCTAGGATGGTTCAGCCAAATCTAGTGGGCATAAGGTGATGTCAAGACTAACAAAAGGTCAATACACGGTTACAGGTGTTCTTCTTCTTTTAAGGATTCTTCTACCTTATCCTCACACATCCCAGGAGAGCACAGTACTACTTGGGTTGAGACTCTCATGACATCCTCCTATCTGCTTCTCTGCTTCTCTGTATGACTTATCCAGCTAACCAGTTGGTACACTGTATTCCTGACGCAGATTAGGTTGCTGTATTGCCTAGTATTTGTCTATCAAGTGTTATCAAGTGTATTATCCAGTGCTTCATCAAGAGAAACATCATAATAGTGTATCCTCCTCCAGCAAGACCTTTGTAGTAAAACCCAACTTATTCATTATAAAGAGACTCTGTGATCTTTAGCCTTACACCGACACGGTACACACCGCAACCTTGGGACACTTCCCCTTTCTGTGGGTGGCAGATCCGATAGTCTGGGAGGGTCATTATACCACTCAGGTCATCTGTGATTACACTAACCCAAGGGACCCAGTAGCAGCCCGGCAGGACCCTGACCACAGGGGAAAAAGGTACAACCAGCCTTGTAAAATAAAAGCAGGCGTGTCATCACACCTGTGTGCCCCACCGGCACTGGCGTCATGAAGTAACACCCCAAGGTGCGGCTGTATCTCGCCCAACCACCACCGGAATGGAGTCACACTTTACCATTTAGCAAGTGACCAGCCAATCCTCTGACACAACAACATCACCCCCGGAGACTCACACCACATTGGTATATGTGACAAAAGCATATAATCCTATAGCCATATAAAAATATTTTACTATTAAAAACAAACCTCCTTTATGGATATATTTTGGAACGAATCAGCATTTTAACCCCTGGTAATGAAATGTGGTTTGTAATTTACACTTTAAGGCTATGTTCACACTACGTAAGTTTCTGGCCGTAGCGCGTTCCGTGAATAAGCGGCCAGAGATTTACATAGTTTGCGTACAATGGAAAGTATACGATCTATGGCTGCACAGTTCACACTACGTAAGAACTTACGCCCGGATCGTATGCGGCGCCATAAAAAATGAACCATTGTTTCAGGACGGAAATGTTGTAACTTACGCCCATAGCGTAACATGCGGTCCCGTACGTGGTCATTTCTTAATTTTTGCACTTTGATTTGCCGATCCAAAAGGTTCTGTGGGGTGTCCGGGGCTAGCCGAAGATATCCCAGTAAAAGACCAATGTCAGATCGCTACGTACGGCGCTCGGGAAGCATAAGTAGACTACGGGCGTAAGTTCGCGGACCGTACGTAGCCGGCCGCAACTTACGTAAATCCCCTGCTGGAGTCTCACACGTATATGTCCGGCCGCGTATATATAAGTAGTGTGAACATAGCCTAAATCTTTTGAACGTATGTAGTTAAACTATAGACAAATTGTTTAATAAATGAAGTGTTACCTTAACTCCAAATACTATTGTTGACGGATGCAGATGAGAAACTTAAAGGAATCTAAAAGCAACACTTCTTTTTAACACAATTACATTACGTTCTACTTTGCCAAAAACAATTTAATCAATGAAGCCATTAACATTGCAAGAGATAATTCTGCAGCATATGGAGTCAAATAGCACTGCAGTCATCTATCTTTTAGAAGATTATTACTGCCAATGAAAAGATTATACCTGCTTGTGGTTATGTCCATTAGTCTTTTGTAGGAGCGTGTGCTGTGGTTTCTTATCACATCCTCATCAGCTAACATTTTCAAAAGTTTAAGGTGTCTACATTTAAGATATGGAGGATTTTTTATGCCCAATCTGTTAGTAGGAGACTACAAATGAGATAAAGGTTAAAATTCAAATAACCAAACTATTTTATGCAATGTGATTTCATCTACCAAACTCATTGTGAAATTTGTAAAGCTCAGTTCAAAACTGCACTGTGATTTCTATTTGAAATGAAAGCCTCCACACTGCAGGATCTGTTGCACATCAGCAGTCAACATACTGTAGATTGGGGTCTTTTAAGTTCCACGGAGGTGTCCCCTGTTTAACCCTTTCAAGACCATGGGTCAATGCCCAAGTCGTTTTTGAGTTCAGCCTATGGTTACATAATGATCCCATAAGCTGAAGTCCCTAGCTTTGTCTCTTCTCTTCTGTTCCCTGCCGCTGTTAGAAGCTTGTAAAAGCGGCAGGGGAGAGAGGGGAGGGGGCAGACTCTCAGCCTTACCGGCCTTACGGCTACATGCACACGGAGCAAAAGTAGCGGAATTGTCCGCCGCTGAATGTCGCCAGCCTCCCTGTCATAATGACAGTCTATGGGAGGCTCGCACGCCCCCTCTTTTCACTCTGAAGAATGAACATGTTCATTCCGCCACTTTTGCTTCTTGTGCACGTAGCCTTCCTCCCTCCACTCCCCGCCAGCCTCTTTGTGCTCCAGTAGGCTCAAACACAGTAGAATATTACCAAAATAAACTCAAAATTTTGAGTGAAAATGAAACAATGTGCAAAAGAAAGTCATAAATAATGAGCATGTTTAATATTTTCATGTTTATACTCAAATAAGGCCCTTATTCTATACTTTGCGTGCATTGCTGGTCAATTTCCACTTGACTTTAACCCCTTCACGTATATATGTACCCCGTGCAGTAGGAATGTATATATATATATATATATATATATATATATATATATATATATATATGTTCCCGACTGAGGGGCTGTAGATATGTGCGGGACCGCTATGCTATGGCATAGCATAGATCAGTATATGCAATCTATTGATTGCATTTTTACAGTGAAATAAAAATGTTAAAAAAAGTGTAATAAAAAAGTTTTTAAAAGTATTAAAACAACTCTTATAAACCCCTCCCCCAATAACATTTTAACCCCTTAAGGACCGGGCCTAAAATGGCCTCAAGGACAGAGACAAATTTTATGAATATGACCTGTGTCACTTTATTCATTAATAACTTCGGGATGCTTTTACCTGTCCGGCTGATTCTGAGACTGTTTTCTCGTGACATATTGTACATCACATTTCTGGTAAATTGGAGTCGATACTTATAACAAATCTTTATGAAAAACAAAACAAAATAACATAAAAAATAGTTAAAAAATGCATTTTTCCAGCTTTGAAACTCTTCTGCTTATACAGAAAATGGTTATGCCACATAAATTATATATTAAATAGCATTAGCAACATGTCTACTTTATGTTGGCAGCATTTATTAAACTATCTTTCTTTTTTTTAGACAATAGAAAGCTTAAATCATTAGCAGCAATTTTCCAAATTTTCAGTAAAATTTCAAAATCAGATATTTTTAGGGACCTGTTCAGGTTTAAAGTGTATTTGAGGGGACTGTATGTTAGAAAGCCCCACAAAGCACCCCATTTCTGAAACTGAGCCCCCCAAACTCTGCAAAAGCACATCCAGAAAGTTTTTTATGGAGTCACAGAAATAAAAGCTAAGTGCGTAAGAAATTTGAAAGTTTAAATTTTCTGTGCAGAGATTTTATTGTAATACAATATTTTTCATAATTGTAAACCTATTACCAGATAAATGCACCCCAATATTGATTGCCCCATTTTCTGCAGTAGAAATACCCCATATGTGGCCCTATTGCGCTATTTGACGCAACCACAAGCCTCAGATATAAAGGAGCGCCTAGTGAATTTCAATACCTCCATTATATTTGGTCATTTTTGATTGTACCACTTCAGGTTGGCAGAGGCTCTGGGGTGCCAAAACCTAAAAAACACCCCTAAAGGGACACCATTTACAAAACTACACCCCTCGAGGAATGTAACAAGGGGTGCGGTGAGGATCTGGACCCCACAGGTGCTTCACAGATTTTCAGAGCAATATGGCATGAAAAAAGAAAAAAAATGTTTTTTTACACTAAAACATTGTTCTAGCCTTCAATTTCTCATTTTCACAAAGGGATAAAAGGAATAACAACCCAAAAAACTTGTAGCGCAGTTTCTCCCGAGTACGGAAATACCCCACATGTGGACATAGAGTGCCAAGATGCGCAGGACAAGACTCCAAAGGTCTGGGACATTATTATACGGGGATTGGTGTATGGGGGGTATGTAAATGTGATGTAGTGTAGTGGTGTAGTGTAAAACTTTATTTCAAGTAGTGTAATGTGTAATGTGGGGTAGTGTAGTGTAATGTAGTGTTTTATACGTGTTTTTCACAGTAAGGGAGGAAAAAAAACCTACGCCAAAAAAGGAGATGCTGATAAATGCCGCACTTATGTGCGGTACTTATCAGCAGACAGTGGGGGTAGGATATAGAAAAAAAAGGGGGGGAAAGGGGCAAAAAAAAAACTATGCCAAAAAAGAGGAGTTGCTGATCAGCGGCGCACTTACGTGCGATGCTGATCAGCACTCAGTGGTGGAAAGGCGCTAAAAAAAAAAAAAATGGGAAAAAAAAAAATACCTCTTCACCCCAAAGCCACTGAATAGTGTATTATATACACTAATCAGCCGTTAGGGGGCAGTACAAGGTACCTGGCCGAAGATCGACGAAAAAAGCCGACGGGAGCTGAGGGAAGCCGAGGACGCCGCGGGACCGCAGATCTTCCGTCCGGACGCCGGGATCCGGTGAGTATGGTGCTCACACACCACACACACCTTCTCTGCACCTCTCAGCTACCTAGCTGAGGGGTGCAGAGAAAAGTAATAATATTTATTTTTACTGTGATCGCCGCCATTGGCCGGCCGGGTCTGGCCGGCCAATAGCGGCGATCTGGGGGGTGGCACCGTGGCCTCCTTCTCTGTACACACTAATGATGATTGGTGCTGTCTCGGACAGCACCAATCACCATTGAATTCCGGGTCCCCGGGTCACCGATGACCCGGGAACCGGAAAATCACTGTAGTTGGCTGATTTGAATAAATCAGCCAATTACAGCGATCGTCAGCATGGGGGGTGTAATCCACCCCCCGTGCTGACAAGCAATGATGGCCTGCTGTATGTTACAGCAGCCGTCATTACCCGATCACCGTGTGTTTACACACAGCGATCGGGTAAACCGCAGGCGTAAATGTACGCCTGTTTGCGTTAAGGCACGGGTTTTGGGGGCGTACACTTACGCCCGCGGTCGTTAAGGAGTTAATATACCTCCTTGCCCATTATAAAAATAAAAAATGTATATTTTTTAAATTAATTAACATATTATAATTGTAGCGTGTGGAATTGTCTGATCATTTAAAATTGTTCCCGCAGGGTAAACGGCGTAAACGGGAGAAAAAAAAACAAAAAAACATCAGGATTGCTGTTTTTTAAAATTATACATCAGAAAAAAATTAATAACAAGCGATCAAAATGTTTGTTATACAAATATGATATTAATAAAAATTAGGGATCATGGCGCAAAAAATTACACCCCAACCAGCCCTGTATGTGGAAAAATATAAGCGCTATGGCTCTTCGAAGATGGGGAGGAACATTGCATTAATTTTACCCGGACATCCGGGCATCAATGGTCTCGGTCTTGAAGGGGTTAATAGAGTGCATTATCACTTTTAAAATGTGGCCATATTTTTACCCAAAAATTACAGCTGTATTTTGGGATCATGTGTTTTCCCATAGCCTTACATGGTTTCCCCCGATAAAATCGTGGGGAGCCAATCTATAGTCATGGAGGCCCAAGCCCTGAAGATGTGTAAAATATATAGAGTTAGGGATTATGCCTATGTTAAAACTAGACAGACCTGCTCCTCTGTGGGCTTTTTTAAGCCTAATTACAAGTTAGAAAAATTCCTGATCCTGGAAAGTAGCTATTGTGAGCGAACCGGGTTCGGGTTCGAGTCCACCCGAACCCGAACAATCGGCATTTGATTAGCAGTGGCTGCTGAACTTGGTTAAAGCTCTAAGGTTGTCTGGAAAATATAGATACAGCCAATGACTATATCGTTGATTTCCACATAGCCTTAGGGCTTTATCCAACTTCAGCAGCCACCACTAATCAAATGCCGAAAGTTCGGGTTCGGATGGACTCTAGCATGCTCGAGGTTCGCTCATCTCTAGTAGCTATCCATGTAAATTTCCTCTTCAGGGCTATGTGTAATCCAAGAATGTACATATAGAAAATAAAATGAATACTGCAAATAAAAAAGTGTTATACAGCTGCAATCATGAAAAAATAGCATTTTAGAATTTGAGAATTCTTTGGCCAAAATTGGCCAATAAATAATTTTTTTAAATACTTTTTATTAGTTTTAGTTTATATTTTTTTTAATTCAGTAAGTCACAATAGATACAGTTATACCGCACAATGGGTATATCACCTAACAATGCAAAAATCCATACAAAGCTATAAGGCTCTGTCCCTCTTTGGAATACAGAAGTATGAATTCAGTTTTGAATACCAGCACTTGTGCTGTGTACATAGAGAATGATTAATCAGGTTCTGTTAAGGGCTTCCTGCTCACTCAGGACAATAGGACTCACAGTGGATTTGCAATAGAACTAACAGAGTCTGATTAATTATTCCCACAGAGCTTGGTATTCTGCCAATTGTGCAATGTTTGCTGTCTGTCTGAAAATATCTATGACAAATAGGCCATAGAAACCAATAAAGCCTCATTCAGAAAATGTACAGTTCTGGTAGTGACCTGAGATTCACAAATCATACAGTAAAACTGTTTAAATATAGCCAATGAACTGACAAAAATCACAGGTACTTATTTATATAGAATTAAAAAACAACACTGGAGACCTTGAATTATGCATAGGTTCACACTGGAGCAAAGGTGCTGATGAAAGCGAAGATATGATGATGGTAGAGAGGATGTAAATGTTCAGCCCCGTGAATGGAGAAAATGCTGATTTTGAAGCAAGAAATTTAGAGCATAAGTCACCCCTAAATGTTATTATTATTTGTTTGTTCTTATTGCATAAGGTTAGGTTCACACACAGTAATTTTGCTCAGTATTTTGGTCAGTGTTTTGCAACCAAAACCAGGAGTGGATTGAAAATACAGAAAGGTTTTGTTCATACACTGTTGAAATTTAGTGGATGGCCGCCATTTAATGGAAGATGACAGCCTTTATTTTTTTTAAATAACAATTAATTGTCATTAAATGGCGGCCATCTACTAAATTTCAACAGTGTGTGAACAGAGCTTTTCTGTGTTTTCAATCCACTCCTGGTTTTGGTTGCAAAATACTGAACAAAATAGTGAGCAAAAATACTGTGTGTGAACCTAGTTTTAAAAAAATAATTGTGTAACAATTTGATTTTCTTAATGTACTAATTCAATCAGATAAAATTCTGCACACTAAATAGTAGATTCCTAGTATTTGACCAAGGATAAAAAAAAATGGCATTAAAGCATAACTGTCATTTCAGGGCCATTTTTTTAAAAACATTAAATATCCACAGTTCAAGCGATTTTAAGAAACTCTGTAATAGGTTTTATAAACCAAAAGATGTTCCTTCTGGACTGAAAAAGCCAGTCCCAGCCTCCCCCCTCACTGCAGAAGAAGCAGGATTTCTGTCTCCATTATGTGGCTATGGAGAGGGGAGGGGCTGTTAGGAATGACTGAGCACGGAGCAGTCCTACACAGCACAACACCCTGCAATCTTCTCTCAGTAAGTTCATAGATAAGCACTGACCTTTCTGACCCCTGAATCCTGCGGTTTAGGTGCCCAGACAGTCTACAAACAGCTGACCTTCTTGTCACCTCTTCCTGCTCCCTCATCTCCCTCAGCCCCTCCCCCCTTCATAGGCACAGAATGGAGAGAGCAGAACCCGTCTTCACTGGCTTCTCTGTAATAAAGACGTTTTTGCCTGATAATGCACAGATAAGAAGTCAGGGGGGGAGGCTGGGAGATTGCTTCTTGAGTACAGAAGGAGGCTTTTTTGGCTGATAAAACCTATTACAGAGTTTCTTAAAATCGCTTATACTACTGATTTCTGTAATAAATAAAAATATATATTGTCAGGAAAATAACTACTAATTTTGCAAGCTTTCCCACCTAAAAAGAATGGAGAGATCTCTCGATTTTATTGTAGGTTGGTGGTGTTATTTATTTATTTTTTTATAACTTTGCTATTGTTGAGGTCATATTTAGTGCCACAGTTTAACATGGCAAAAACCTTTATAACAACAGTCACTAATTGACTTGGAAATTAGTATATCTACTATAAGAGCAGGCATCATTTTATATGGCACTCTACACAGTTGGCCTCCATCACACTAAGTAAGGAACCTGTTGCTAAAAATTAGAATTTCCCCACTGCACACATATGAGAATAAAATTACAAAGATGAAGCTTTGAATCTTTAAACATTTTGCTAAACTCAACATTCTCTAGGTTTTCTAATCCCTACTCTAAATTGTGTGTCTTATAGGAAAAACAAAGGAAGCAAATTGTACAGTTCCAATTAATTTAGCAAAATTCCACAGGTAGGAGGTTTTGTTTCAGCTACTATTATTCTCCTCATTTGCCCAATGACACTGTAACATGCACAAATGATTCTTACAAATGAAACATTTCAGGCTGGTTTATTGCATTAATTATATTACAATAAAGGGAATACCAATGGGAATGCCACAGAAAGCAAGGACTGATATAAATAAAAGCATAAAAATAATGACAAGTTTTATTAAGAGCGATGTCATAAAAACGCTCAGGGAGTTCTTGTTAGTTCATTTCGACCTTGCACTTTTTTTCTTGTAGAACTACAATAAGAGATTTAGCAACTCTTGCTTGCTTTGCAGAATGTATAGTTTAAGATTAATACTTAGAAAAGATTGCCAGAGGGTATGGGTTAACTCAACAAAGATTCTTCAAAAAGTCACACAAAGGAATACATTTGTCCTATATATTTGTATAAAAAGATTTATGTTTGGAACATTTTTTTTTATTTTTTATAATGATTGTCATTAATAATAATTAAAAAAAAATCCAGAAATCTCAGATGATGAGCCTTTGTGGTTGCTCTTGTACTGTTTCATTGTACTTATTTAAAACAAAAAAAAGAAAAGAAAAGAAATCCACTACTCTCTTGGGTTAATAGATGTTAGTGCCACCCCCCCCCTAATATTATAAATACTGCATCAGCCACAAAATGTAATGCACCATTTCTTCCACATTTTACATTAAAATTAAAGACATGAAAACTATGGGGGGATACGTAAGGAATAAAGTGGTCAAAAAAGTGTTAAACCAAGATATATTTCATATTCTAGAATAGTGTTGAATGAGCATGCTCAGTTTAGCATAGTGCTCGATTGAGCATCGGGCTGCATAACCCTTTCACGACCTGGGGTCATTGATCCCTTGCCTCCCTCCCCCAGCCGGCCTCCTAGCCAGGAAACCGTAAACCTGAGGCTTCCGGTTTCCATGGCTACCATCGGGGCTCAGTAATCACTTCCCAGAGCTCCGATGGACAGCGGACAGAGAATTCTCCCTCTGTAGAGGGAGAATTCTCTGTCAAAAGCCCTATAGATGCTGCAGTCATGCTGACCACAGTATCTATAGGGTTAACTCTCAGCACCGAAACGCAGCTCCAGTGCTGAAAGTTGCGGCGGGTCTCCGTCTAGCAATATGCCTATAATAAATGATGGCTGAACCATCATTCTGGCATCAATTTTATCTCCCACTTGCCGAAGTAATGCATTGCTTTTTTTTTTTTTTTTTTCATTCAAATTTTTATATATTTCATCACTTGAAGTAAAGTGTAAATGAAATATACAAAAATTAGATTAAAAAAAATGCAATACGTTATTGCATTAGAGCTCCGGCTGTATACCAGAAATTGCTTGTTTACCATTGGAGTTCTAATGTGTTTTGCAATAAGGTAGTGCGTTTTTTTTCTTTTCATTCTAATTTTTGTATATATTATTTACACATCCCATCAAGGGGCAAAATATACAAACATTTGAATGAAAAAAAAAAAAATGGAATAGGTTAGCTGTAGAAATGTCTGCAGCTGATCCCAATAATCTGGATAGGACTTGCAGAAATCCTTTGGCTTGCTTAAAAGCAACCACAATTACGTTAATAGAGCTGATTTTTAGTTTCAGACATTTCTACAATGCATGCTGTTTGAATGCCTTCAAATAGTTCCTAAACAGCTAAATAAATTGGGGGAAAGGGTGTCAGGACTAGCAATACGGACAGGACAAGAGACAGTGGGCCCTAATCTAAATCCACCCACTGACCCTGCCTGCTTGCCTCAATAGACCCTAGGCAGTCGCGGACAACCACGAAGACGATCCCTACGCTACGTACGTGAAACACTGAACAAGACGGACAAACACAACACAATAAAGAGGAGTAAACAAGCGGGGTCAAACCACACGAGCAACGCAGTACAGAATCGGCAATACAAAGAATAGTCACAAGTCAGGCGGAGGTCAGAATAACAGTAGGTCGAGCAGGAAGGAATTAGGACGGGGTCCGCAGGAGTAGACACGGGAAGCTGGGACCAGGGATTAACCTAATAGCCAGCGATATGCAACTGGCACTGACTTCACTTTATACTGGATCAGGAGCCCGGACCAAAGACTGATTGGTCCGGCCTCCTGAATCCAGCCACATTGCAGCTGGTGCACTGCAGGCTGAGTGGCAGAGAGATCCGTCACTCAGCCTGAGTACAACAGCACTCAGCTGCTCGGCCAGGCGACGCTTACTGACGCGAGACCTGCGGCTCCCTTGGTTATTAGCGACGCCGTCGGGTCTCCGTAACGTCACCCGGCCCTGCCGAGGAGGGCGGCGCTGCGCTCCAGCCGGGCCAGACGACGCTGGAGCGCGGTCAGGTAAGTTGCTGACAAAGGGATTAACTATCTACTAGCGGCATCCTGGGGGAAGGGGGTTAACCATCTACTAGGGGCATCCTGGGGGAAGGGGGTATCTATGTACTAGGGGCATTCTGGGAGGGAGGGGGGCGGTTACATCCTGGGTGGGTGGGTGGGGGGGTTAAAGTGTACCTGTCATTATGTTTCCCCACCTTGCTTCTGACAAAACACAGTGATCACTGAACTCAAGGAGAACAGCGAAAAAAATTCCAATGAAGTACTCAATCAAGAGTCTCCACTGATGCCCCCAAAGATTTAAATATGCAAAACAAGAGTCCGTGGAGCCTCAGTTACGAGTCTCAAAACACGGGATAGCCAGATATCTCTAGCCTGTTGCCAACGGGGTACCTCCATGATGGGGAGAGCACCACACCACCCTGATAAATAACCCCTTAAGTCCCACTCGGTTGCGAGTATTGGAACATAGACAGGGAAACAACAGGGTGGCCCCTTTTGTCAATGTCTAACTCAAGGTGCAAGTATTGCAATCATGACAAGGGCTTGCAAAGGCAGGCTTCCACCCACAGACAGCCGTTTCGGGGTTTTTGCCCCTCGTCAGTGTAAGGTAGGATTCTGGCTAGTTGGGGCAATGAAAAATCAACCAACAAAACACAGTGATCACTGAACTCAAGGAGAACAGCAAAAAAAATTCCAATGAAGTACTCAATCAAGAGTCTCCACTGATGCCCCCAAAAATTTAAATATGCAAAACAAGAGTCCGTGGAGCCTCAGTTACGAGTCTCAAAACACGGGATAGCCAGATATCTCTAGCCTGTTGCCAACGGGGTACCTCCATGATGGGGAGAGCACCACACCACCTTGATAAATAACCCCTTAAGTCCCACTCGGTTGCGAGTATTGGAACATAGACAGGGAAACAACAGGGTGGCCCCTTTTGTCAATGTCTAACTCAAGGTGCGAGTATTGCGATCATGACAAGGGCTTGCAAAGGCAGGCTTCCACCCACAGACAGCCGTTTCGGGGTTTTTGCCCCTCGTCAGTGTGGATTAGGATTCTGGCTAGTTGGGGCAATGAAAAATCAACCAACAAAACACAGTGATCACTGAACTCAAGGAGAACAGCGAAAAAAATTCCAATGAAGTACTCAATCAAGAGTCTCCACTGATGCCCCCAAAAATTTAAATATGCAAAACAAGAGTCCGTGGAGCCTCAGTTACGAGTCTCAAAACACGGGATAGCCAGATATCTCTAGCCTGTTGCCAACGGGGTACCTCCATGATGGGGAGAGCACCACACCACCCTGATAAATAACCCCTTAAGTCCCACTCGGTTGCGAGTATTGGAACATAGACAGGGAAACAACAGGGTGGCCCCTTTTGTCAATGTCTAACTCAAGGTGCGAGTATTGCGATCATGACAAGGGCTTGCAAAGGCAGGCTTCCACCCACAGACAGCCGTTTCGGGGTTTTTGCCCCTCGTCAGTGTGGGGTAGGATTCTGGCTAGTTGGGGCAATGAAAAATCAACCAACAAAACACAGTGATCACTGAACTCAAGGAGAACAGCGAAAAAAATTCCAATGAAGTACTCAATCAAGAGTCTCCACTGATGCCCCCAAAAATTTAAATATGCAAAACAAGAGTCCGTGGAGCCTTAGTTACGAGTCTCTCCCCATCATGGAGGTACCCCGTTGGCAACAGGCTAGAGATATCTGGCTATCCCGTGTTTTGAGACTCGTAACTGAGGCTCCACGGACTCTTGTTTTGCATATTTAAATTTTTGGGGGCATCAGTGGAGACTCTTGATTGAGTACTTCATTGGAATTTTTTTCGCTGTTCTCCTTGAGTTCAGTGATCACTGTGTTTTGTTGGTTGATTTTTCATTGCCCCAACTAGCCAGAATCCTACCCCACACTGACGAGGGGCAAAAACCCCGAAACGGCTGTCTGTGGGTGGAAGCCTGCCTTTGCAAGCCCTTGTCATGATCGCAATACTCGCACCTTGAGTTAGACATTGACAAAAGGGGCCACCCTGTTGTTTCCCTGTCTATGTTCCAATACTCGCAACCGAGTGGGACTTAAGGGGTTATTTATCAGGGTGGTGTGGTGCTCTCCCCATCATGGAGGTACCCCGTTGGCAACAGGCTAGAGATATCTGGCTATCCCGTGTTTTGAGACTCGTAACTGAGGCTCCACGGACTCTTGTTTTGCATATTTAAATTTTTGGGGGCATCAGTGGAGACTCTTGATTGAGTACTTCATTGGAATTTTTTTCGCTGTTCTCCTTGAGTTCAGTGATCACTGTGTTTTGTTGGTTGATTTTTCATTGCCCCAACTAGCCAGAATCCTACCCCACACTGACGAGGGGCAAAAACCCCGAAACGGCTGTCTGTGGGTGGAAGCCTGCCTTTGCAAGCCCTTGTCATGATCGCAATACTCGCACCTTGAGTTAGACATTGACAAAAGGGGCCACCCTGTTGTTTCCCTGTCTATGTTCCAATACTCGCAACCGAGTGGGACTTAGGGGTTATTTATCAGGGTGGTGTGGTGCTCTCCCCATCATGGAGGTACCCTGTTGGCAACAGGCTAGAGATATCTGGCTATCCCGTGTTTTGAGACTCGTAACTGAGGCTCCACGGACTCTTGTTTTGCATATTTAAATTTTTGGGGGCATCAGTGGAGACTCTTGATTGAGTACTTCATTGGAATTTTTTTCGCTGTTCTCCTTGAGTTCAGTGATCACTGTGTTTTGTTGGTTGATTTTTCATTGCCCCAACTAGCCAGAATCCTACCCCACACTGACGAGGGGCAAAAACCCCGAAACGGCTGTCTGTGGGTGGAAGCCTGCCTTTGCAAGCCCTTGTCATGATCGCAATACTCGCACCTTGAGTTAGACATTGACAAAAGGGGCCACCCTGTTGTTTCGCTGTCTATGTTCCAATACTCGCAACCGAGTGGGACTTAAGGGGTTATTTATCAGGGTGGTGTGGTGCTCTCCCCATCATGGAGGTACCCCGTTGGCAACAGGCTAGAGATATCTGGCTATCCCGTGTTTTGAGACTCGTAACTGAGGCTCCACGGACTCTTGTTTTGCATATTTAAATTTTTGGGGGCATCAGTGGAGACTCTTGATTGAGTACTTCATTGGAATTTTTTTCGCTGTTCCCCTTGAGTTCAGTGATCACTGTGTTTTGTTGGTTGATTTTTCATTGCCCCAACTAGCCAGAATCCTACCCCACACTGATGAGGGGCAAAAACCCCGAAACGGCTGTCTGTGGGTGGAAGCCTGCCTTTGCAAGCCCTTGTCATGATCGCAATACTCGCACCTTGAGTTAGACATTGACAAAAGGGGCCACCCTGTTGTTTCCCTGTCTATGTTCCAATACTCGCAACCGAGTGGGACTTAAGGGGTTATTTATCAGGGTGGTGTGGTGCTCTCCCCATCATGGAGGTACCCCGTTGGCAACAGGCTAGAGATATCTGGCTATCCCGTGTTTTGAGACTCGTAACTGAGGCTCCACGGACTCTTGTTTTGCATACCCACCTTGCTTCTGAACAGAACTGACCCAGCTTTGTCGCTTCCATAGAAGAAAACAGTGTTGCCTTCGATTAGGAGCATAATTCCTCCCGGGACTGTGCTTGTAATCCAAATCACTCTTAAACCAAAATTTTCCCATAAGAAATCATTGAAATGCAGAATATTGGTTCCCCACCCCAAAAATAATGATTTTTTTTATTCTGAATAACATGTAAAACTATTGAAACATTCAGAAACAGCTGAATATGTCATATTATAAGTTACTGTACAGTATAGCAATCAGTATGTGGAGTATAATGTATAGTAAGTGCATAAACCTGATAACACAGCAGCAGTTTGCAGATACAGGATGAAACAGCAGATCCCCATAATGCAGTAGGGTAGAACAACAGGCTAGACTAGGGCTAGAATAGAGAAGCAGGGCTGCTGTCAGAGGTCTATGTGGTCACATGACAGCAACTGGGAAGGGGGTGTGTTCAGCATGGAACAATAAGGAAGTGAGAATCACAGAGCTGTGCAGGAGGACTGTGACAGAAACTTCTCTATACAGCAGTGTAAATGGCTGAGTGTAAGTGCAGGCACATTATAGCAGCAGTGTGTATAGCTGAGTGAAAGTGCAGGCACATTATAGCAGGAATGAGGAGGATAAGAAAAACAAGGGCTGATAGAGACTGCAGGGAGCATGAAGGAAGGCTCAGGGCAGATGTGAGCACATACAGGCAGCAATTTCATCTGGGGAGAGATGAGTTACAGATATGAAGAGATTACCTTCACAGTCTTGTGCCCTGAAATAAGCCCCAGCCTAAAGTGGATCTACCATGATTTGGAAGGTGAGAGAGACTTCCTGGGTCAGAGTACAGTGCTGTAGACCCCGCTATACAGACCATGCCCATCCCTCACCCACCCCTCCCACCCAGTACAGGGAGCTCTTAAACCAAAGCAATGCTCTTAAACCATTTTGAAAAACTGTGAGCTCTTCTTGCAAAAAGCTCTCAATCCAAGTTATTCTTAAAGCAAGGTACCACTGTACCTGGACTACTCCAAGAAGAAAATAAAGAAAAGAAAAAAAATAATGAAAGGATTAATGAGAGGTCTTGGGGGAGGTTTATTCATATAAAGTTTTTTTTTTTTTTTAAACTTGTGTTTTTTCTTCTTACTTACATGTGGCTTAGTAGTAGCTGACATCTGTAACTCAGCTGGGGCTTAGTGTTAGCTATAAAATGGCTAACATTAACCCCCTCCCTTTTTGGCCTGGGTGCCAACCCACAATATACCACTGTTCACACCACACAATTCCATCCATGGACTGAACTGCTCCGTACCGTATGTGTGACATTGTGCTGGGACCTGTAGTGGAGACTTACCATATCCCTTCGCCTGTATGTTTTAAGATTAGTCAAGACATCACCTGTGAGTCACCAGATATAACAAACTTAAAAATATTTATTTGATCCTGGTTTGTACTCCTCATTTTAGAGGGAACAGTGTCTAAAATTTGGTCCAAGCTGAATTTTTGCACCAGGACCAATGGGCTTTTGGACACGTCCCTGTGGCTATCACATAAAAAGATATTATATAAGGTGCCCATGCTTGGTTGGCACCATGTTACAGATTAGGAGCTTTAAGTTATATCTCATCTCTGCCATTCTTTTGCTATTGACTCAGGAATAATTTTTTGGGGGAGTGTTGCCAATTGTTTTTTTTTGTTTTTTTTAATTGTTGTTTGACTCTTTGAATTGTTTTGTCTTAAAAACATAATCAGTAAATTTTGTTAAAAAAAATAAACTGCTATTTTTAAACTAACATGGCTATGCTTCTCGTTAGCAACAACTCATTGTGCTCCTTCCTGAGAAGTGATCCTGGATATTAATCCTCATATTTAAATGCATTTTGTTATTCATTTATAGCAAGCAATCACTGTTAATTCTTTAAAGCTCCCCCCTCCCCCTGTTCTTCCAATAAATGCCACTGTGTGGTTGATTAGTTTAATACAAGCCAGGGTTGTAGTAAATGTAATTCTGCTCACTCTCACAATATGCACAGCAGGAGATAGAAGATGTAGAGTCATTTTGCTGCTTATTTTGTTATTCAATAACATAGCTGGAATATGTTAAATATTATCGGGAATGGAAATAACAATCTAAAGCGTACAGCATTTAACTGCTTCAACATCACTGCAGCTAATGGTCCTAAAAGCAGTATTTGGAATTAATGGCTTTGATAGAACGTTATCTGTTGATTGTATTAGTCTAATCAAAAATTTTGGTGTTTGAAGAAGCTTGTGTGTTGGACAAAATAAAATATCAGAGTGTTAATTTTTTCCCCCCAAGAAGCAACTCCACCTGGGCTATTAGCAATTCAACTCTATTAACCCCTTGATCCCCTGTGCCATACTAGTACAGTTAAGAAAACAGAAAAAATACTTCGGGAGCGGCAAGTCTCTGATCAAAAAAGATTCTAAATACACTTAAAAACAAAAATGTAGACACATAGGGGGACATTTATTAAGTCCGGCGTTTTCTGCGCCAGACTTAAATATGTCCCCGCAGCTCTGCCATTACGGAGATTTATGTAGTGGCGGACTGCCTCTACATAAAGCCCGTGCGCTGGTGCGCACAGCAGGAAACTTACGCCAGCTGAGGGCTGGAGTAGGTTTCCTGCGTATTTTTTAGCTAAACTAATGGTGAATAGGGCGGACTCTGAGTCCGCGCCCCCGTTCGGCCCCCTCCCTGCCTCCTCCCCGCCCTCCTGGCGTACCCGGCCGAAAGTGCTGATTTGCGAATTTTTTTTTTTAAATGCTGAAAAAACTGATTTCGCCACTTGATACATGTCCCCCTTACACTTGGTAAGTGGCGGACCTTCACCACTCACTCAATACAACGCCTAGTATTAGCTCATAGTAAGGTTAGCCGGGATCGCTACACCCTCCGGATCCTTAGAACAGGACTTACACTATTTGATCAAAATGTATGCCAAGAAAATCTGTTACATTTTAGCAACCACGGCTGCCCAGTAAATAGAAGCAAACTCCACTTACTGTGTAGTGTGGGCGTAAAACAACTGATTAGCATGGGTGCCATCACCCTGCTGATCAGTAACTGAGATATCCTGTGGATAGCCCATCGGTACATGATGCGTGGAAAACCCCTTTATGCTTTGCACTGGAATACTGGGTCAATATGTAATCAACATCTGAATTAATAGTAGTAGTTCATTGTCCAATAGTAGAACCCACATAATGTGCTAAGGAAATAGTCCAATATTCAACACCAACGTTAACTTGATATAATCTTCTTGTATTTGTTTGGTTTTCTATAGGTGCTTCAATTTCTTCCACACTCCAAAAACTGGTGTGAATGATGACAGTCTGTGTAGAGTATTGCAGAATATGCTGGCACTATATTAGCAACAAAAGTACAGAATGTATATGTTGCCATGTGCAGATATGAACGACTACTAAAATGCTTGAATGATCGTTACTTGAGTCGAATATTTTCTAATGCTCGAGTGATCGATTCGAGTAATGAACCCCATTAAAATCAATGGGAAATTCAAGCATTTTTTAAGGGGTCTCCTATTTGGCAGAGGGAAGGGTGTATTGGGCACCTGAAAACCCTTTGAAAGTAATAGAAACACCACAGAAATGAAACTGGCACAGCAGGGCGAGCATGATGGATGCATCTGAGACTCCCTGGTTGCTGTATTAAAAGAACTTTTAGATGAGAGGGAACAATATTGTAGGCCAGCCTGTGCTGCAGGACTACATTACAGCTGTGCCCAGAACCAACAAACTATTACTGCCAGGTAAGGGGCCACAGAGCTACTGCCACAACATTTCCTGGCAAACCTCCTGGCATCACTCCTGCAACACCTACTGGCCTTACCCTTACAACATGTCCTGGTATTAGACCCACAACACCTCCTGGCACTACTCCCGCAACACCTCCTGGCACTACTCCCGCAACACCTCCTGGCATTACTCCTGTAACACCTCCTGACATTACTCCAACAACACCTCCTGGCATTACCCTTAACCACTTAACGACAAAGGGCGTATAGGTACGCCCTATTGCCGGTAAGGGCGTTCAGAGCGGGGCCGCATGGCGGTCCCGGGTGCCGCTTGTAGCCCGGGACCGTAGGTATTAGTGGGCACGGTCCGATCGCTGTGCCCGCTAATACAGTAATTACCGGATCCAGCGTCTCACTGGTGTCTAGTGGCGGAGATCGCTCCTCCGGGATGTTATCCCGGAGGAGCGATCTCCGTTTCTGAAGCCGTCCGGGGACCGCTCCAAGATGGCGCCGTCCCCGCCTCGGCACTCGTTTACTTCCGGCTGCAGCAGCCGAAAGCAAACGAGTGCCGATCTCATGGATCTCTGTAGCATATCTATGCTGCAGAGATCTCAATGAGAGATCAAAGTGTATATACTAGAAGTCCCCTAGGGGACTGTTGTTGTCAATAAAAAGCCCCCTCCCCTAATAAAAGTCTGAATCACCCCCCTTTTCCCAGGTTATAAATAAAAGTAAACAAATAAATAAATAAACAAACATGTTTGCTATCGCCGCGTGCGTAATCGCCCGAACTATTAATTAATCACATTCCTGATCTCGTACGGTGAACGGCGTAAGCGCAAAAAAATCCCAAAGTGCAAAATTGCGCATTTTTGGTCGCATCAAATCCAGAGAAATTGTAATAAAAAGCAATCAAAAAGTCGCATATGCGCAATCAAGGTACCGATAGAAAGAACACATCATGGCTTAAAGAATGACACCTGAAACAGCCCCATAGACCAAAGGATAAAAGCGCTATAAGCCTGGGAATGGAGCAGTTTTAAGTGACGTATATTTGTTGACAATGGTTTGAATTTTTTACAGACCATCAGATACAATATATGTTATACATGTTATATATCGTTTTAATCGTAACGACTTGAGGAACATGCATAACAAGTCAATTTTACCCCAGGGCGAATGGCGTAAAAACACATTTCCCCCAAATAAACAAAATGCGTTTTTTTTTTTCAATTTCACCACACTTTGAATTTTTTTCTGGTTTCGCAGTGTACTTTATGCAAAAATTCAGCCTGTCTTTGCAAAGAACAATTAGTGACGCAAAAAATAAGGGCTCATGTGGGTTTCTAGGTGGAAAAATGCAAGTGCTATGGCCTTTGATGCACAAGGAGGAAAAAACGAAAACGCAAAAATCGAAATTGGCTCTGTCCTTAAGGGGTTAAAACACCTCCTTGTATTAGTCCTGGAACATCCCCTGGCATCACCCCTATAACAACAACTGATTTTACCTTTTAATAACAACTGATTTTACCTTTTAATACTGACATAGATCTATAAATCTTAATAAAACAGGAGGAGATGGCCCTGATCTAGACCTTTGTCTATTAGTTCAGAGTCACATATACAGTATTGGAGCTAAGCACAGGAGAGGACAACACTTGTTGGGTTGCAGAAGTAACTCCAGGAGGTGTTGCAGGAGTAACGCCAGGAGGTGTTGCAGAAGTAACGAGATGAGATATTGTAGGAGTAATGCCAGAAGGTGTTGCAGGAGTTTTACTAGGAGGTGTTCAGAAGTATAACCAGGAGATGTAGAAATAATGCCAAGAGATATTGTGGGAGTAATGCGAGAAGGTATTGTAAGGAGATGTTTGGGAGTATAAAGAGGAGATGTTGAAGGACTAATTCCAGGAGATATTGTAAGAGTAATGTTTGGAGGTGTTGTAAGGGTAATGCCAGGAGGTGTTTAGAAGTATAACCAGTAGGTGTTGTATGAATAATAATAACAACAGGTGTTGTAGGAGTGATGCCAGGAGGTGTTCAGGAGTATAACCAGGAGGAGTTGCAGTGGTAATACCAGGAGGTGATCAAGAGTAGTACCAGGTGGTATTGAAGGAATAATGGCAAGAGGTGTTGTAGAAGAAACACCAGGAGGTGCTCAAGAGTTATACCAGGAGTTGTTGTAGGAATGATGGCCAGAGGTGTTGTAGGAGTAACACCATGAGGTGTTCAGATGTATAACCAGAAGGAGTTGCAGGAGTAATACCAGGAGGTGTTGTAAAAGTAATACCAGGAAGTGTTCAGGAGTATAATAGGAGGCGTTGCAGGAGTTATGTTAGGAGGTGTTGTAAGTGTAATGCCAGGAGATGTTGCAGGAGTAATTCCAGGAATTGTTGCAGGGTGTCAAGGAAAAGCTGGATCCAATTCTGGCAAAAATGGAGAAGTTTCCCAGGACTTGATCCAGCTTTTCTCGAAATCCTGGGAGGAGTGGCAGGTGGTGAAGCAGCGGTCAAAAGCTTAATGAGCGGAGCACTGATCAAACAAAGCCCTTTGTTTCGCTTAGATGAGCGATTCACTCATCTTTACCAGGAAGTGTTGTAGGAATAAAGCCAAGAGATGTTGTAGTAGTAATAATACCAGAAGGTATTGTAAGAATAATACCAGGAGGTGTTCAGTAGTATTACCAGGAGGTGCTGCAGGAGTAATACCAGGAGGTGTTCTAGGAGGAATGTTATGAGAAGTTGTAGGGGTAATGCCAGGAGGTGTTGCAGGAGTAATACCTGGTGGTGTTCTAGGAGGAATGTTATGAGAAGTTGTAGGGGTAATGCCAGGAGGTGTTGCAGGAGTATTAACAGGAAGTTTTGCAGGAGTAATGCCAGGAGGTGTTGCAGGAGTAATGCCAGGAGGTGTTGCAGGAGTAATGCCAGGAGGTGTTGCAGGAGTAATGCCAGGAGGTGTTGCAGAAGTAATTCCAGGAGGTGTTGTGGGAGTAGCTTTGTGGCCCCTGACCTGGCAATAATAGTTTGGTTCTGGGCACAACTCTTAAATAGTCCTGCAGCACAATATTGCCCCCTCTCATCCAAAAGTGTGGTGTTTCCATCACTTTCTGAGGTTTTCAGGTACAACAGACACCTTCCCTCTGCCAATCAGGAGGCCCCTGTAAAAAATGCTTTACCTTCCATTGACTTTAGTAGGGTTTGTCACTTGAATCATGCACTCGAGCATTTGAAACTACTCGACTCGAGTAATGAGCATTCGAGCATTTTAGTACTCGCTCATCTCTATCTGAACATCATTTTGCTTTCAGTGCAAACAATATCCGTGTATTACTGTCTTTGTTTAACCTTGCTTTGATGTCAAAAAAGACTTTTTGTCGATCTCTATACGATTGCTGGTAAACAGTGGGATGATTTTATTGTGGAATCATTTTCAAAAGGTTTTTTCTGTCTTCTGATGCGATTGTGCCTGAATAATAACTAGTGCTCACTGTTCCTCATGTGATGTTTTCATCTGCAGCTCGCCTACTCTATGCATTAATATGCATTTGATAACGAGACTCTGTGGTGTGTCCATAGAAACCCTCGCTAAAACACTCATACTAATTAGATTTGTTTTGATTTGGATGTTTTCCTGGCACTTTGCCTCCCTATTTTCCAGCCATATTTAACCTATTCATAGCTGGGGAGGGAGTTGCTCAGAGATCCACATATTTGAACAAAAGGAAGCAATAGTTGTAAACACTCATACTAATTAGATTTGTCTTGATTTGGATGCTTTCCTGGCATTTTTCTTCTCTACATTCCAACAATATTTCATCTATACTATGAGTGGAGATGCAACAGAGATCCTCATATTTGACCAAAAGAACCCATAGATATAACATGAATATCACTTCAAAAGAAATGTATTCTTTTTACTGTCAGACATACAAATAATAATAATAATAATAATAATAATAATAATAATAATAATAATAATAATAATAGTGGTATGTTTATTTTACTAATTTATATCTATTATTATATCTTTTTACATATTTTTCTATCTATATTATTTACAATTTTAAATGACTATGTTCATTCAATACAGTGACATTTAAAGAGCGATAGGTAACTTAGTGGCACATAATAGGTTAAATAATTTCTCTTTCAACAGCTGTTGTCATTTATCTTGTTTTACTCCTTGTTATATAGGTTATATAATCTTTGAGGGGGTGAATTAGATATGTGGCATCCTATGACATGAAATTAGGAAGCCAATCTTGTTCAGTAGGATCAGAAATGATTATGAAGATGATATATGGCTTGAAACACACATGACATTTTAGTACAGTTTATTTAATACAGTTTTTTTTTTTTTGCGCTATAGTGGATCCATTCTGTAGACAGGGGATGACATTTCCTTCCGTACATTTATGGCATATCCACCAAATTTGCTATAAATGTCTGGTAGACTTAAATGTCCCACCTCTGGGACCCACAACCAACATGTCAAGAACAAGGTCTGCTGGCATGCCTGCTTGTGGTATCCCGAGGAGGCTGGAAAGCAAAACATAATAGCAACTGTATAAACATCGTAGTACCTGTTTCTATTACTTTCCAAGTTAGGGAAACAGTGTAGTTTGCTGTTCTAAGTTTAGAACAAACACTGAAATGAAGCAAAAATGAAACTGAGGGTTTGAGGGGGAAAAGGTCTTTTAAAGAGACAATCATACTTTTGAAAATTTGCTAAAATTGCTTAAACATAACAAAGAAAAAGACATGGAGAAGCCATCAGGAAACCTGACCTCAATCCTGCAAGAGATTTATCGTCAGAGCTGAAAAATTGTGTGCAAGCATATAGGCCTTCAAACATGACTCAAACAAGTGTGGTAAGGAAGTTTGGGCCAACATTTCAGCAACTTATAGTGGGAAATTTGCGAAGGGCTGGCCTTAAGGTAGATGGCACCCTGTTGGAAATATAGTGGTAAAGTCCCTGTATAGTATAGGCCCCTCATTTGCAGCCCTTAAAAAGCATTGATCCTGCTGGTCAACCCTCATGTAGTATCAGGCTCCACCCTGTGTAACACTCATATAGAATAGTCCGCCCCCCCGTGCAGCCCCCCACATGAAATCAGCCCTTCTACCTCATGCATCCCCTATATATGGTATTAGCCACTCCATGCAACCACCATAGAGTATCAGTAACCCAGGTGCAACCCTGTATAATATTATCCCCCCCCCCATTTCAAATCCCATATAGTGTTAGGCTCCCTTGCAAAATAAATATATATATATATCACTCAAAATTACCTGGCTCCATCCTCCTCCAGCATCCTGTTTTCTTTCCATCTCTTTGCCTCTCTACTCTGTTGCACAGTGATGTCCGTAAGAGAGTGCTGGAGCATAGCTGCCACTTATGACAACAGGCATAACCCTGCCTGTGGCCACAAGTGATTGACAGTGCAAGGAGCCCATGGCTTGTTGCACTGTCAATCAGGGTGCCCTATTTAACTAGAAGTATATCATTAGAGGGGGTCAGGGCAACAAGGTGTTGAAGCCCCCATGTGATCCATGGGGTAATGGGCTCTATACAATTGCATAAGTTGTACACCCCTAAGGCTGGCCCTGAGCTTATTGAATGATTCACAAAACATTTGATCAAAGTTATACAATTTAAAAACAATGCTACAAAATACTAACCTTGTGTAAGCACATTTCTGACTCACAGTAAAATGTGATAAAATAAATAAAAGCTGAAATAAATTACTGCCTCCTGTATTATTCCTATACTGCTCATTTTTGTAAATATACTGTACTGGGGATTCTTAGGGAATTTGTGCTAGGATTAAAGGAGTTTCCAGGAGAAGGTAAACAGGAGCTGAGGGGGTCAGCAGGGGAAAGCGATTCGGTTAGTATAGCTTGTTTTCATTTTTATGCAACAATATATGATTTTTATTATCTGCTGGAAAACTGATTTGTTATGCGTTTGGCAAAGGTGTATGGAAACTTATGCCTTGAACTGTAATAGTTGTTAGACTTAGATTTGATCTGTTATAATTACTGCCTGGAGCTGTGAAGAAATTCATATCACTTAGAGAAAATTATACTGTTTTTCACCTCCCTTTGTAATACCTACAGATTCATTTGTTTCCTGATGGACATGCTTTTTTTTTTAACCACACTTTGTAATTTCAGTATGACTGACCATTGCACTGGACATACAGGAACTGAGAGAGCTACTAAGGTACTACAAAGACACATAGGGAAGATCACATGTCAGACTTAAAGCGTAACTGTCATTTCAGGGCCATTTTTCTGAAAACATTAAATATCAACAGTACAAGCGATTTTAAGAAACTCTGTAATAGGTTTTATGTACTAAAAAAGTTTCCTTCTGTACTGAAAAAGCAATCTCCCAGCCTCCCCCCTCACATTAAATGAAGTAGGATTTCTGTCTCCATTATGTGGCTATGGAGAGGGGAGGGGCTGTTAGGAGTGACTGAGCACGGAGCAGTCCTGCAAAGCACAACACCCTGCAATCTTCTCTCAGTAAATTCATAGATAAGCACTGACCTTTCTGACACCTGAATCCAGCGTTTTAGGTGCCCAGAGAGTCTACAAACAGCTGACCTTCATGTCACCTCTTCCTGCTCCCTCATCTCCCTCAGCCCCTCCACCCTTCATAAGGATAGAATGGAGAGAGCAGAACCCGTCTTCACTGGCTTCTCTGTAATGAAGACGTGTTTGCCTGATAATGCACAGATAAGAAGTCAGGGGGGGAGGCTGGGAGATTGCTTCTTGAGTACAGAAGGAGGCTTTTTTGGCTGATAAAACCTATTACAGAGTTTCTTAAAATCGCTTATACTACTGATTTCTGCAATTAAAAAAAAACCCTCCTGTTCTGGCTGTCAGATTTATAATGAGGCACTCACCTCTTCAGTGGCTGAGCACAGTGGTATAGCTACCATGGAGGCAGACCATGCAGCTGTTATGGGGCCTGGGCCACAGGGGGGCCTCACTGGCGATGCGTGGCCTGCCTCTATATACTGCAACACTGGTAGTCCTTCCAACACACAGAGCAGCCAGGGACTCCCACCCTAGACACACGGAGATGAGAATGGCCTACAGCCCCCGCCCCCTGAACTGAGTTGCCTGAAGCCACCCCCCCCACACACACACACACACACACACTAACACACTGTCCAAGAGTCGCTCGCAATTGCCACCTCCCTGGACACAGGGTCCGGGAGCTACCCGCAGGGACTCCAGGTGGCCTGCTGGCCCTTACCCCCCCACTCAAGGGCACAGTTCCTCAGATCCTCATCCGAACAGCACCACTGCAGTGTGGGACTGTGCCAGGCCAGGTAAGTATGTTGGGGGCTCCATACAGATTTTTGCTATGGGACCCTATGAATACCAATTACACCCCTGTGCTTTGTGCCGCACTATGAAATCAATACCAGCTGACTAGTGTACTGTAAGTAGTAGTAAATCTGGTGGGAGCTTAGGTTACAGCTTTTTAATGGCAAATCCCGCCTTCTTTTTTAAAACTTACATGGCTAATGTAAATAGGGAAACATTAAAAATTTATAGCAATTTTTTCTTACCAAATAAAATTATTCCAGACAGATTCTCATTTCTTATTCACTCTACATCCTTGGATCAATGGCCCTTCTCACTATATACTAACTAAAACTTGTAATGAGAATAAAAAGGTGCTAACAGTCGAAACAGGATTGGAAGATATGCACAATGTTACTGTTATGGAATTTCATTAAAATGTTCAATGCAGAATTACTGTGTTGCTTTTAGAAAAAAATAAACTTGGTGGAGCAAAAATATTCCAGGAACTTAGTGAAGTAGATTTTTATGTGTTTGATTATTCAAATATTCTCATCTGTCTGGATGTGTGGTATTTAATCATTTCCAATATGTAATGGTTTTCTTAAAATAAGTTAACTTTAGTAGTGAAATGTAATTGGACAAAAGTATTTAGGGGTGGGTTCACACATAGCGAAATTGCAGCGGATTTCATGCTGCGATTCCCGCTTTGTCAATTTCAATAGGTGTACAGACTCGCAACAGAATTTACATCCCGCTGGGAGTATATAAACGCTGTGGCCCTTAACTTGCCACGGCCCAGTGAATACTTTACCAGTCTGTGCTCCAGCCTGCTTCTAGGGCTCCCTGATGTCCCGCTCAGTGTCCCGTCGCAGCCAATGATTGCCTGGGTGGGGCGCTAGGGAACCGGGAGTCACAGAAGCAAGCTGGAGTGATCCTTTAGTTGCCCATCCTTGGGAAATTTTTCTTATAAATAAACTGAGCTTTAATGAATTACTCCATGAAAAACACTAATATGAGTCTGCATTTCTCTAATTTGATTCATACAACAACTGAGTCAAGCTACAAGGTTTATGGGCATGCCTAAAGCTCTAGAGCCACAGTAGTTACACTCCAGAAGAACTATTTTAGTGCCTTAACCAATGTAACTTCATTTACCTTGTTTTCCCCCAAAATAAGACAGTGTTTTTTTATTAATTTTTGCTCTCAAAGATGTGCAAGACCAAGAATTAACATGTAACATGCACAGCAGAGACAGAATGCACAGTATGGAAGCTTCCAGCAACTATGGGGAGCTCACCACAGAACACGCGTACAGCAGAGCAGGGACAGCGTACAGTATGGCAGGAGGGGACAGGATAACGGCAGACTTTGTGCAGCTCTACATCTGGCGGTAGGGGACAACGAGGATGGCGGCAGGCAATGGGCCTCTTGATGCCTTGCATGCACATTTGCAAGTGATGCTGCGGAAGGGAACATCGGGGTTGGTGGCAGGTGACGGTCTTCATGTCCTGCATTCAGCTGCTCTGCAACAGATGGTAAAGGTAGGGGACAATGTTGCTAGGCTTAAAAGAACCACAGCTGCATGCCCAGGTGTTCTATTCGGTGGGCATGCTTACAAACAAAAACTTGCTTTTGGTGGAGGCCTTATATTTAGCAATTTAGCAAAACTTCTACTAGGTCTTGTTTTCAGTGAATGTCTAATTTTCAAGGAAACAGGGTAGCAGTTGATAGTTTTCTCTGTTCTTACACTTAAGAGTTCATTTGGCCTTTGAAACACTCTAAGCATTTGTAACTTCCATGCACAAGCCCTATTAAGAAGAATAGGGCTTATGCACAAAACACACAGATGCTTTGGACGTTTCCACGACAACACAAACTTCTAATGACAGCAGTGTTTGCACACAGAAATTTAGAATATTGAAACATGACAGGTATGCTTAAATGATCCAACTTTTAGCTTTGTAAGTTTTTAACATCTGATTTTGGAAGCTTTTCTGCTGTATTGCTGAATATTGCCTGTTGAATTCTCTGATCCAGTTCTCAAATATTTCCTTCAGTCTGTGAGCATTCTGTTGATCATTTGTTGTTTGCACTCACTTGCTCTAAGCCATTCTGCAAGACTACTATTCCCATCGGTAAATGACATCTAATAGTATATTGTCATTTCTTTTCGCCTCTGACATTTGATGTAAGATTGTTTGCTGCTGATTGGACTCACAATTCTGCCTACCATAAGTCCTGGGGGTAGCTAAGTACTAGGAGCAGTTGGCAGGACCGAGAAAAGGCATCTGTTTAAGTCTTATTCTTCAAACTTCATCAACATTTTTACAAACACATTTGCAGTAAGTGTTTTGCTGATATTTCTGTGAAGCAATATCAGCTCCATTTACCTATATATGATTGTTTTTGTAGCAAGCACATTGAGATAGTATTACATAGGTAGTGATAGACCACTAGACACCAATGTGACAGGTCATTGAGGTCATTACAAAAAACTTTTGACGTGTCAAAAGTTTTAATCAGTCTGAATGTTCAGACCCGTATCAATTGGGAGAACAAGCGTGGAGAAGATGAGCTAGAGTTAGAAAAAAGAGCCGTGTTCCATAGAGCTCCATTATAAGTCTGACACTTTTTACTAACTCAGAGCGAAGAGAGGACGTGCTCGATGACATGTCTCATGATCCGGACCAATGTCTCTATGATATTGTAAAAAGTTTTTTTGTAATGGCAGTGACCATTAAGGTATCGCATTTAGGTGGTTAGATGGCTGACATCAGCATGTCCATTGATGTCAATCATCAGCAGTAAGTACAGGTCCTCACATTTTACCACCCCCACATGTATGGTGTAGAACATTAAGGGGTTAACATTGAATAAGTGGGTAGAATAAAGAGCTAAAAATCATTCAATTTACTAGAGATGAAAAAATTTACAGTAAAAATAAAGCAAAACAATTAGCTAGCTTATCTTGGCTAGCTTCAACTTATCAGCCGTCTGCTTTTGAAGTCCACGCAGCTCCGCGTCGCTCCTCCCCCAGTGCCTGGAAAACCTGGATCCAGTCCTGGGAAATTTCTCCCAGTTTTCCCGGACTGGATTGAACTTTTCCTGTCAACCAGAGTAGAGCTGCACAGAGTGGCGCAGACTGCAAAGGCAGCAGTAAGTTGACTGCCAAGCTAATGAACCAATTTTCTTTGTTTTTACAGTAAATTTTCTCTTCTCTTCTTATTTCTATGGCATTTTCTCCAATGTTTTATTGGAGTCTTGTTTTATTTGAAACTTTTGTAATAACCCTATCAGTGTTTATTACACAGATCAGTGTGAGCTATGGAATATTATGATTCTATATTAATGTCAAAGGTAAGCAATAAGAGTAAATTAGGATTTATAAATTCATTTATATACCATCCCTTAATTCATGGAATTTTTCCAACAACTCACTATGTAAACATTAACCTAAATGCCAACACTTTCACCTCTAGAAAATTGCAAGAGCATCTACTGCGTCTACAGACTTATGTACTTGGTAGTGAGTCAAATTATATGCCCCTGCAGGCAATATGTTAATACAAGCTGCACACTGGAGAGCCATGGTTTCCATCATTAAGTTTAAATATTTAAAAATTCTTAAGAAAGCTTGCCTTCACAGCGAGAACCTTCGGGTACCGGGTGGATAATCATTTATCTTGTTTCCACCTCGCTACTATAATGTAATCAGAGTTGTGTACATGCTCTCTCTGTCATGAGTTATTTTTCTTTAATACATGTTTACTTACACCAGCTGGGTCTGATCTTTAGAGGTGCAACTTGAGACACAGTTAAAAAAAAAAAAAGCTAAGATTCCTAGGAGCAATACATTAGGGCATTAGGTGTTCAGTGATGCAATAGTTAAAAAAGCTGCTTACTAAGGCTATGTTCACACTACTCCACACTACTCCACCAGACTCCTGTTAGACTGATGATTGTGAGATCCATTAGCCTGAGGAAAGTCCGGGAAGGGCCGAAAGCTTGCTTTATATTTATGGTCTCCACTGCATAGTATTTCATATTGGTCGGAGTATACACTATATGTCTATCACTGTAAAATAAACTATCACTTCTGCATAATATCGAGTGCCGTGGATTTCTCTACGCCCTACTTATTGGAACGGCCGTTCCGTGAAAATATCATCCTGGCTGCTACTGCATTACCGGCCTAATGATCTTTCCGGCCGCAGTGTTCTGATGCGGGCGCATCAGCGCGCTCCCGCATCAGAACTCCCCACAGCACACAATGAAGCAAGCGATTGGAGCCGCTCACTTCATTGTGTGAACTGACAGGTCTTTCTGTGACCGCAATTCACTGAATTGCGGCCACAGAAAACTGACATGTCATCCTATGGGATCCTATGGGATCCCGGCCGGAGCGTATACTATGTGTATACTCCCCCCCCCCTCCCGGGATCCTATAGCAGATAAGGCAGTGTTCCACACCATACAAAGTACGGCCGTTGTTGCCGATGGCAACAATGGCCGTACTTTTACGTAGTGTGAACATAGCCTTACTGTACATACATGAAATAGTATCAAACAGAAGGATCTGCTATATTTGATGTATTGCCTGAGTAAGGAGATAGTATACATAACACATAAGTATGATCTCAACCAGGGGTACTCAACAACTTTTAGTGAAGGTCCACTTACCGGGATCTATTGTCAGGTGAAGGTCCGAGCTGAACATCAGTAGTAAATGTGTTGCTTTGTTAACTTTTCACAAACATTGTTGAACTATTTACATACAGAATTGATGCATATTAGTGGAAAAACTGGCATTTTTTCTCTCTCACCAGTCCTTATATAGTGCCCCTGTGCGCTCCCCCAGTAGAATATAGTCCCCCTGTGCACTCCCCCAATAGTATATAACCCCCCCGTGTGTTCTCCCAATAGTATATAGCCCCCTGTGCGCTCCCCCAGTAGTGTATAGTTCCCCTGTGCACTCCCCTAGTAGCATATAGCCCCTCTGTGCACTCCCCCAGTAGTATATAGCCCCTCTTCTGGCTCCCCCAGTAGTATATAGCCCCCTGTGTGCTCCCACAGTAGTATATCACCCGCTGTGCGCTCCCACAGTAGTTTATAGCCCCCCTGTGTACTCCCGCAGTAGTATATAGACCCCTGTGCGCTCCCCTAGTAGTAAATAGCCCCCCTGTGCACTCCCCCAGTAGTAAATAGCCCCCCTGTGCGCTCCTTCAGTAGTAAATAGCCCCCCTGTGCATTCCTCAGTAGTATATATCCCCCTGTGCACTTCCCCTCCCATATGGCCCCCCTGTGCACTCCTCAGTAGTATACAGCCCCCCCTGTGCGCTTCCCCTCCCATATGGACCCCCTCTGCACTCCCCAGTAGTATATAGCCCCCCTGTGCACTCCCCCAGTAGTATATAGACCCCCTGTTTGATCCCCAGTAGTATATAGACCCCCTGTGCGCCCCATCCCATATAGCATATAACTTAAAAAATAAACTTATGCTCACCTGCGTCTCCTCTTCTCTTCCCATCATGTGGCCACACTACAGCGGTCACAAGAAGCCGCTCTCCCCTTGTCCTGGTGCCGGCGCTTGAGTGGCGTCACTCGAGCGCCGGCACCAGAGACAGAGAGCGGCCTCTTGTGACCGCTACGGCCACAAGAGTGGCTGACAGGGAGAGAGCCGATGGCTCCCTCTCTGTTAGTGCTGCTGCTCTAGTTACGGGCGCTCATAGTTACTGTGCAGAGCGCAGCGGGGGGGGGGGGGGCGGCATGGATGGGTAAGTAGATTACTTACCCATCCCGATGGTGCTCCCCCCTGACAGGCTGTCAGCCGGAGCCCTGTGATACCGCACTGGTCGCACATAGAAAAAGCCAGCCTGCTTGGGGGCGGCAATTAAACCAGTGGACCTGGTGCAGATGCACCATTTGCCCTCTAGTTAAAGCGGCCCTGCCTCCACCCAGCTGTATGGCATCGCGGTGCCGCTGACGCGGCCACATGATTCTTTGCCCACTTACGGTCAGTGAGTTAGGCATTGGGAAAGGGGAGCAGCGCAGCTCAGTATACAACTATACTGAGCTGCAGCAGGGGTCTGGACAACTGGCCTTCGCGTTCCGCCAGTTGAAGACCCCTGATCTTGTCTGAACTGCCCTTCTCCATCATGGCAGCGTCTTAGTCTGTGACGATCCTGATTGAGCCTGCGCCGCTGTTTGCTGGTTACTGCACGGCGCATGCGCTCTGGAGCATGGCCGTCACGTGACATTGGTCCAGGTCATGTGACTAGATTGGCGGCGTCTCCTGAGCGTGTGCGGTGTGCGTGTGCAAGGTCGCCTCCAGGCTCATCATTCTCCATGTGGGTTCTCTAAAGGCGCTATGTATGTATTACCTGGTGCTGCTTAGACTTTTTTTTGGACATGGAGAACACTCTGGTGTTGATTTTTAATATAACCTATAACGACCAACTGACCTGCCCAGGTCACTACCAACAAATTCCTAAACAAAAGAGGGCTAATCCTGTATTAAACCATAAACATCCTTTATTATTACAAAAAAAATTAAAATCACGACATGGAGTAAAATTATGCACATGAGAGGTACCATCCAGATGCACTGTAACATATAGGTATAAGCAGTGTGGCTATGTAAAATCTAGTAAGATCTAAAGTAGCCTATACAGAAATACACACAATGTTGTGTGATGTTACATATGTTAGAGTGCATCTGGATGGTACCTCTCATGTGCATAATTTTACTCCATGTCGTGATTTATTTATTTTTGTACTAATAAAGGATGTTTATGGTTTAATACAGGATTAGCCCTCTTTTGTTTAGGAATTTGTTGATTTTTAATATAGGCCTAGCGGCATTAGTATCAGCCATAGATGGGATGTGCAGCCGTTCCTTTCTCTCCAGTTTCCGTGTTTTACAGTTCTCCCTCTCTGAACAGCTCGCACTCCTTTATAAGACCCACATGACCTAAATTAGCAGGATATGCCTGTGCTCACATGTCAGTATCTTATATCTTCCCCACTCTGTGAGAGCAGCAGTGGTAAGTGTAATACCATATCCATACTTGTGTCGTTTGGGGGCAGCCTCCCCCGCCGGTGGTGCTGGCCGGGTTCTGGTGGGGCTTTTTGGGTCTGGTCCTGTGACATGGGGGTTGCAGGGCCATTCCATGGCCCGCCTTCCCTGCACGTGCATGCTTTGCGGGGGCGGTGGTCACTGCCCGACACGGTGTGGAGTTAGCGTAGGGACCCGTGTGAACCAGAGGACCTGCACGTTGGTATACGGGGCTATTATGGCTTGATCAAATCATATACAGACACTTGTGTTGATTTAATATAGGCCAAGCGGCATTAGTATCAGCCATAGATGGGATGTGCAGCCGTTCCTTTCTCTCCAGTTTCTGTGTTAGACTTTTTATTGGACTGTATTCAGACAAGAGTAAGACAAGATACCAAAAAAGCACAAAAACAAGGGTAAACAAAGATCGTCCGCCGTATCTTGTGGATAGAAAATGGTGCAGAACCCTGAACAGGTGCCGAAGTTACATATATTCTCTGAGACTTTCTGGTGGATTCTACCTTTCTATTTTACTATCTATATTATAAAATAATCCTGAGATCTTGCATTCTTGCATTCTGGTCACTAGGCCTCATATTAAGCTAAAACCTCCTGTTCTGTACAGATCTATTTCAAGTAGTGGCCTTCTTATCAACTTAGAAGCACTGTGAAATGTTAGGTTATGTGCACACTATGGAATTCTCACGGATAATGGTTTCCACAGCCCGCCCCTGCTCACGGCCGTGCACATCTCAGCCTATGCCATAGACTCCATTCTATGCACAGACCGTTTACACCCTCCTCCCAAAGAATGAACAGGTTAATTCTTTGGGCATACAGCGTAATCTGCCTGTGCATAAAATGGAGTCTATGGCACAGGCTGAGATGCACTCACCCTTGAGTGGGGCCGAGTTTTCTGCGAGAATTTCATAGTGTGGACATACACTAATATAGGATTTTCACAATAGCTGTTGCTTACAGCCCAATCTTTCTATTGTTGTGACCTCTTATAGCAAAAACTCCTATTCAAAGAATAGGGTCTGCTTCAGACCATTATATCTCCATGGATTTTGCTGCTAACTGATGTCAAAAACTGCTCTGGCAAGATGGCTGCCCATTGCAATGTAAAAAAGGACATGTTTCAGTATCTGACTATAATCAGTAAAACAAGTCTAGTTGACAAATTCACAAAAAAGTTTACCTTGTACAGTACATACAACCAATTTTGGCCATAGAGACCAAAGAAATTAAAAAGGTTTTAACTTGTATCCTTCATGTTATTATATGATATTATTGTATCCTTCATGATATTATAGAGTCAACACATAAGGGAAGTGCAATGTGCTTGATACAGTTATGGTGAGTTTAGACAGACAGATTTATCTGACAGATTCTTAAGCCAAAACCAGGAATGGACTATAAACAGAGAACAGGTCATAAAAGAAAGACTGAGATTTCTCCTCTTTTCAAATCCATTTCTGACTTTGGCTTTCAAAATTGGTCAGATAACTCTCTCTATGTAAACGCACCATAAGGCTATGTTCACACTACGTAAAACTACGGCCGTTGTTGCCGATGGCAACAAGACCGTAGTTTTTGTGCAGCAGAACACAGCCTATTAAGCTATGGGATCCCGGCCGGAGCGTACACACATCGTATACGCTCCAGCCGGGATCCCATACGGGGCCACAAAAAACAGACATGTCAGTCTGCAGAAAGACCTGTCAGTTCACACAGGCCGCTCCGGCCGCTCGCTTCACTGTGGGCTATGGTAAGCTCTGTTGCGGGCGCGCACTGATGCGCCTGCATCAGAGCTCTGTGGCCGGACAGATCATCCGGCCGGTACTTAAGCACCAGCCAAGATGATCCGGCCAGAGACCGGCCGTTCCGTGACCCGGCCGGGGTCGTGGAACGGCCGGTCTCTTACTGTTTGTGAACATAGCCTAAGGCTGTGCCAACATGCAAGCAGAGTAAAAGAACCCATAAAATTTCTAACTTTTCCTGACTCTGAATAGATCTAAGAAGGCAAAGATTCTGATATTATAAAATTACAAAGCATTTCTTTTTTTTAATAATAAGCTAAGAGAAATGTAATTTTTAGGCACTGGAAAATCCCTTTAAGGTTTTACTTTTGTCATAGTAATTAGCCGATTGAAAATGACAGCTGAATGTTCAGATATCTTAGCAGAATGGCGCTTCTATGCCTTAATAAATTACTTATAAAATGAAAAGAGAATGGATGAATATCAAACTGCACAATATTTAGCCTAATATTACAATGTTATCCTGTAATCTGGTTTTCTAAGACTTTTTTGGCTACTAATCAAACTGAATTATTGTCCAGGGGATAGATTTCAATGTACATCTTACAGGTTAACAAGCACCACTATGCTCCTTTTTTCACCCTAAATTCATAATGCTCATGTACTTTTCACCTTCAAATTTACTTCATTTTTTAGGTCTGTTTCACAGGATGTTTTTTTTTTTCTTGTTTCCTTTCTAGCCCAGCTTGTATTTCTAACACTTCATTGGCATTCTGAAACACGTTCTGTAAGGTTATGTCTTCAAGGTTAAAATTCTGATGGTAAGCGAGATTCTAAATCGGAAGATTTCCTTTGAAGTCTCTCTTTATTTTTTTACAACTCATTGGGGAAGTAGCAAGGCAATGAGCTAGTGCCTGGAATATTGACATTACAACTTGGTTCATGAACTGATGTCAAGTGTAATTTTTGCATAGAATTGTTAGAACAAGTGCCAATTTTTTTTCTTTTTCTTTTTTTTTATGTAACGGACAATAAAAAAGAAAGTTCGGAATACAGCATAATTATTCTGTGTCTTTCAAAACCTTCTTTGTGTGATGTTATAGGACATCTGATAATGCTGAAATAATTTTTATTTTTTATGTTTGGTGACATTACTTCACCTTCAGCTTGTCCGAACACGCTTTCAAAGCAATAATAATTGATAACTTTAGTTGAGAACTGTAAAGACTAGTAGATGGTAATGAACATAGCAGGCGAAATCTGCACATAAATATATAAGCAATGCACTTGCCTTTGGCGGTATAAACTAATATTTGTTACTTAACCGATTCTAGACCGGGCTAATTTTCATATTTGCGTTTACCCATAGCACTTGCATTTTTAAACCTACAGACCCACATGAGCCCTTATTTTTCTTGCATCACTAATTTTACTTTGCAATGACAGGCTGAATTTTTGCATAAAATATGCTGCGAAACCAGAAAAAAATTATATGTGCGACAAAATTGAAAGAAAAAACGCAATTCTTTTTTTTGGGGGGCTTCTTTTTTATGTCTTGTGTCCTATGGAAAAACTGACTTGTTATATATGTTCCTCATGTCGTTATGATTACTATGATACATAACATGTATAACTTTTATTTGATTTGATGGCCTGTAAAAAATTCCAACCATTGTTAACAAATAAATGTTCCTTAAAATCGCTCCATTCCCAGGCTTATAGCGCTTTTATCCTTTGGTCTATGGGGCTGTGTGAGGTTTAATTTTTTGTGCCATGATGTGTTTTTTCTATCGGTACCTTGATGGCGCATATGCGACTTTTTGATTGCTTTTTATTACAATTTTTCTGGATTTGATGCGACCCAAAATGTGCAATTTTTTTCACTTTGGGATTTGTTGCGCTTACACCGTTTACCGTACGAGATCTGGAATAAGATAAATTAATATTTTGGGCGATTACGCACGCGGCGATACCAAATGTGTTTATTTATTTATTTTTATTTATAAAATGGGAAAAGGGGGGTGATTCTGACTTTATTAGGGGAGGCTTTTTATTAACATCACTTTTTTTTTTTTTTTTTTACTCATATACTAGAACCCCCCCTGGGGGACTTCTAGTATAAGCACACTGATCTCTCATTGAGATCTATGCTGTATAGTTATACAGCATAGATCGAGGAGATCAGCGTTCTATTGCTTTTGGCTGCTGCAGCCAAAGACAATAGAATGCCGAGCCGGGATCAGCGCCTTTACGGCACAGACCCCGGCAGGCACCAGACACAGAGATCGCTCCTCTGTGACAACATCACGGAGGAGCGATATCCCCACTAGACACCAGGGAATCTGCTGCAGTAAGTCTTCAGATGCAGCTGTCAACTTCTACAGCTGCATCTGAAAACTTAATTAGCGGGCATGGCGATTGGACCATGCCAGCAAATAGCCGCGGTCCCGGGCTACATGCCGCACCCAGGACCTGGGCAGTTCAGAGCTCTGAACTCCCTAATCTGCGCGCGGACGTACAGTTACGTCCTCGTGTGGGAAGGGGTTAGATA
Organism: Dendropsophus ebraccatus; assembly: GCF_027789765.1. NCBI lineage: Eukaryota > Metazoa > Chordata > Amphibia > Anura > Hylidae > Dendropsophus > Dendropsophus ebraccatus. The sequence goes on from NC_091464.1 coordinate 21,352,027, forward strand.
AAAACTAATTCACAAAAAAACAGCCTAAGTTGCATCTTATAAGTTGAAACATCTTATCTTTTTTTTTTTTTTTTTAATTCTTAAAGAAATTGGTTCTGTGTGAAGAGTATGGTAAGGAGGCCCTGTTACAGATTTTGCATGGGGACCCAGAAGTTTCAATTAAACCTCTGCTCCAATGTGATGCTAGAGCTATTGAAAATTATTGGGCAATGTGCCAAGGTAAAAATTAGAAATGGCTGAATCTTTTAAAAATTGAGTCACAATGTTTTCAAATTTTTACTGCAAAATTTGCAAACTTTGAGAACGGAACCTTAAAGGGGTACTCCAGCGTGGGGGCACTTTTGCGCTGGGATGGAGGATGAGGTGGCCGAGGGAAAAGACATCCACTCACCTCCCCGGTTTCAGCGGCGGGTCCCGCATCGCAGCGCTCCGGTGCCCGATTGCCGGCCGCTTCCGGGTATCTGACACGGGCCCGAGATGTGATCTCTCAGGTCCGCTCAGCCAGTCAGTGAAGGAGGCCGGACCCGCCGCTGGAACCGGGGAGGTGAGTGGATGTCTTTTTCCTCGGCCACCTCGTCCCCCGTCCCAGCGCAAAAGTGCCCCCACGCTGGAGTACCCCTTAAATGAAACTATACTCACCTGTCCTTGCTCCCTGGGTATCCTCTTCCACGTCTTCAGCCACCTCCAGCCCCCTCAGGCAATCATTGACTAAGGGACAAAGCTGCAGCCAGTGGTTTGTAGAGCAGTTGTCACTCCTGTGTTTTAAGAGTAACAGCCCGCTCAGCCAATCACTGGCCATGATGTTTTTCCTCAGTCAGCAATTGCTTGACTGAGCTGAAGGCAGCTGAAGACACGGAAGAGGACACCAGGGAAGGACACACAGGTGAATAAACACAGGTAAGTGAACCTTGAGCATTCTCTGGTTCATATAAACTGGAGCGTGCAGCATTTGATTACCAGTGGCTGAAGAAGTTGGATGCAGCCCTTAGGCTGCTTGGAAAACAGAAATGCAGCCATAGGCTTTCAAAAGATGTGGTTGGTAATCCTACAGTTTCTGAATGTAAACATGTCTGGGAACCTCACATATCTATCCTAAAATAGAAAGAAAGAAAGAAATAACAGAAATAATTAGGAATGAGCAAAGCTAATTTTTGTGTGCTTTGTATTACAAATTTGTACAAAAAAACTCTCATCTCTGCAGTGACTGGCTAAGATGGGACAGCGATGCAGCCAGTGATTGGTTGAGCAGGCTTTTAATCTCCAGACAAGAGTGACAGTCTGCTCAGCCAATCACTGGCTGTGGCGCTGTTCCATCTTAAGCAGTTATTGGCTGAGGGATCTGGAGGCACGTGGACACAGAAGAGGAGTGCAGACAAGTAAGTAGTGCACCAAAAGTGCACTAAAGCAGCTAAACAATTATTTAGCTGTTTTAGCACAGTTAGGGGAAGGTTCGCAAGTTCATGGCAAAACAATTGGCAAACCAAACTCTTTCAAAACTTTGCTCATGTCTAGAAATAATAGAAGAGTAAACTAGTGTAAACTAGTGCCGGACGAGACTCTACTTTGCTCCATACTTGTTCTGGGCTTGCTCATGTCTTTCGCAGTCTTCTTCCTCCTTCTGCTAAAGTGACACCTTTGGCCACTAGGGTGCTTAGGAGTAGTGATAATTGAATATCGGGAAATCTTAGGTTCAATCGAACTCGAACCTTGTTGAACCTTCCGCATTTCATTCCTGATGCCTTTCGGTTCCATGGGGAAGGAGGAGACAGCCCGGGTACCGCCTGGAATTCTGGGTTACCCTGGCTGTCTTCTCCTTCCCCACAGAATGGGAAGCCATCTGCAATAAAATTTGGAAGGTTCAACAAGGTTTGAGTTCTATCCTTTGATTTCCCGATGTTCGATCATCTCTACTTAGGGAAAAAAAGTGAAAAAAGGCTTGTAGTTCCAAAATGGTAACTCATTTTCACCATTCATTCATTGTCTTCATCCTTTGGTATGTAACCTAATACTTTATTCAAGTCAGGATGGATCCCTCTTTTCTTTTAATCGGATAAGTATTGGAAGCTGTTTTTCTAAAAAGAGATAAGCCTACATTAACCCCTTAGCACCCCATGACGTACCTGGTACCTCATGGCGGTGCGAGGGGAGTTCAGAGAGGGGTCCCGCCAGGACCCCGCTCTGAACAACGTTGCTCCCGGGTGTTATCTGTAGCCGGGGAGTGCCTCTATTAGCCAGCACGGGTCCTGTTGCCACGTCGGCTAATTAAGCATTTCAATACAGCTGTCAAACCTGACAGCTGTATTAAAATGCTTTATAACTCATCTCCCTGGTGTCTAGTAGGACGGATCCGTTCTTCTGGCAGGGCCGGGCCTTAGCGTCGCAATGTTGCTGATCCCGGCTCGGCAATACATTACTCTGGCCTGCAGCAGGCCAGAGCAATGAGATCAATTCTGTGTATATAGAACTCCCCCAGGGGGACTTCTAGTTAATGAAAAAAAAAAGTGTTTTAATTAATAGAAAATCCCCTCCCCTAAAAAGTCCAAATCACCCCCCTTTTCCCATTTTATAAATATAAATAAACAAATGAACAAACATATTTGGTATCGACTTGGTGTTATCGCCCGAACTAATAAATTATCACATTCCTGATCTTGCACGGTAAACAGCTTAAGCGCAAAAAAATTCCAAAGTGATATAATATAAAGTGATCAAAAAGTCGCATATGTGCAAACAAGGTACTAATTGAAAGTAAAAATAATGGCGCAAAAAAATGACACCTCAAACAGCCCCACAAACAAAAAAATAAAATTGTTATAAGGATGGGAATAAAGCAATTTTAAACACGTTTATTATTTATTCAAAGGTTTAAATTTTTTAAAAGCCATCAAATAATATAAAAGTTATGCAAGTTGCATATCGTTGTAATCATACTGATGTGAGGAACATAGATAACATGTCAGTTGTTTTTTTGTTTTTTTTTTCATATTGCCTGCGCAAATGATTTTTTATCGGTTTGGCAGCATACTTTATGAAAAAATAATGCCGTTCATAGCAAAGTACAATTAGTTTTGCAAAAAATAAGGGGCGCATATGGGTCTATAGGTAAATAAAAAATGCAAGCGCTATGGCCTTTTAAACATATAGTGGACAAAGCAAAAGTGCAAAAAACGAAAATTGACTTTGAACTTAAGGGGTTAAATTATCCAAGAAATTATTGTCATATGACCTTATTAGCTATTTGACCTCTCCTTAGGCATACATGGCTGCATGCATCATTCTATATGGCTTAATCCATTATATCCAGGATACATCAATGAATGCTTTCAGAATTTAGATGTTTCTGAATTCTCAGCAGTGAAGTCTCTGTGTTGGACATAAAACCAAGGAAGATAGGTATTTATAATATAAGAATGACTGCAGATATATTAAACCCAAAATGACTGTACACATCAATAAGAGCTGTAGCCTACTGGTGATGTTAAAAAAAGCAACAATACTTAATGACTTTACACAAAAGATAATTTTGTTACAGAGCGGGGTGATATTATTCTTCTTGATCAGTTTTTGGTAGTCATCCTACTAGTACTACAAAATAATCAGCTCTGCCTATTCATCTTCTAGGCTCATCATTTCCCATGTGCAAAGTCTGATAAATCATCTTTATTCCAATAACTATAATGCAATTTACCGTTTGCTTCTAGGAAAAGATTACTATTATATACAAACATACATACACATATAATAGACAAACATTCTCTAAGTCAAATAACTCTCCGAAATGCTATTTAAATATGATTAGATGGATCTAAAATAATTACTCTTACGTAACATCTCTCAGGCCAAGTTCTTCTCTCAATATCTCCGCTGTCATTTAGATGGTAAATTTCTATGCAATAATCGAGTAGCCGCTTAAGGTTTTTTTTTTTTTTTTTTCCCTTTTTTTTTTATTGAACCCAATAATCTGAAAAATGCTTTAGGATGAGCAAGGGTTTCAATTTTGAAACCCTTGTCATAAAGTGAAATTAATATCTATAATATTATATTTTATTCACTGGGTATTTAACTTGAATAATATGTTCTTTATCTAGAGAGAGTGAGAACGTTTATGATAGAGTCTGAAGTACTATGGTGCAGTTGTAATATACTAAAGAAATTAAAAGAGGATTACAAATAAACCTCACCATACACTATAGGGGGGGGAGGGTATCACTGTCTTGTGTTGTATTTTTGTAAGCCTAAGGTAGTCAGTTGACTGTTGTGTAGTGGTGCAAGCAAAAAAAAATTATTTATTAATTATTTTTATGCTTTTTTTGCCTGATCGGCTGCACCTTTTTTTTTATTCATGCATGGTGTGAACCAGGTAGGGAACACTGGACCAGATAGACTCCGGTACAACAAGCGGGCTCAGGTATCTGTATCTCCAGGTGGGTGGTCATCAAAGAGGTGGTAACAGTGGGCCAAATAGACTCCGCAGTAGGGATGGTCCGAACTGAGTTCGGTTCGGGTTCGTACGAACCCGAACCCTCGGTAATGATTCCTGCTGTCTGGATCCAGCATGAGGACCGCCTGGAAAACTGGGATACAGCCATAGCCATAGGCTGTATCCCAGTTTTCCAGGCATTACTTCCGCTGGATCCGCCCGCTCCACGGGCTATACCTACTTCACAGTTAAGGTTGATGAAATTTATTGTAAACAATGTATTTCAGCCCTCTGCGTACTAGGGCGCCTTTTTCAAGCTCCCTTCCTGGTTCACACCGTGCATCTTGTTACACCCCCTTTGTTGGGGTTCTTCGGCCGGAGCAGCGGTACCTTCTCCACTAACATGTTTAATAGAGTTGTGCCTAGAAAATAGCCTCGTCCTTCACTATTGATAAGCTCCCCTTCCTTATCCTACTACACCAGGAGGCGCCCCTGTCCCTTTTCCTTTTCTCCCTTTTTGTATTCATGCAGTAGGTTTCACACAATTAACATGCGTTTGTTTTTTCTTTTACGATATTTAAATAAATGTTTGTATAAACCACCTTGGAGCTGGTGAAAATCCTAATCATGGTTTCTGCATAGTGCTTAAAATATAACTTTTAATGTATCTCAATAAATAAAAGACACCACCTTCGTGATTCCTTCACCCAAACAAAGAAGCAACACATTATTCGAAGGGAAGACAGTGGCTTGATGGACCATGTGAAGGTACTTACCATTAACTCCTTCCCTCCCGGGACAATATTCGTTTTCTATTTTTCCTCCTCGTGTTTAAAAGGCCTTAGTACTTGCATTTTTTCACCTACAGACACACATGAACCATTATTTTTGCACCACTAATTGTCTTTGTAATGAAAGATTTAACCCCTTCCGCCAATATGACGTCCAGGGACGTCATGAAAAGCAGTGCCATTCTGCAACACGATATCCCTGGACGTCATGCTTTCTCTGCTTACCCCAGCTGTCCGTATCTGAGATTGTGTGACACAGCCTCCTCCTGCTGCCACTGCCCGGCGGGGTGCCGCACTTCCCCCGGGCAGTTAACCCCAAAGATGCCACGGTCATTGCGTATATGGGGAGATCTGATGCCTCCCGCTGATCGGGCAGCAGGAGGAGTCTGTGGCACATTGCTCCTGCCGCCACTGCTGATATCCTCCCCCGGCCTCTCTCCCTCCCTCTCCGACCCCATGCTGCTCCCCCCACCCCTGTCCAGCTTCCTCTCCCCATGCGCTACGCCCCCCCCTCAATCCTGCTTCCTCCCCCTCATCCTGCTTGTCCCACATGCTCTCCACCCCCCCTCCCCCGATCGGCTTCTCCCCCATGCGCTCCAGCCCCCCCCCTTCCCCGATCGGCTTCTCCCCCATGTGCTCCGCCCCCCCTCTTGCTCCTGCTCCGGCTCCCCAGTTGCCCCTGTCCGCCCCCCCAGTTCCATCTCCCTCCCAAGGCTCACCCCCGCCTGACTCCAACTTCCCCCAGTGATTAACGATCAGGTCCTTAGGCATAGCCTTAGGCTATGTTCACACAACGTTTTTTTCAGCTCCGTTTAAAATGACGTCCGTTATTTTGAGTCTAAAATAACAGACGTTTTTCGAAGCTTGGAATCCCCATGACGAGTGTTTGCACATTATTCTAGTGTGGGGTTACTAATTGCCCTTTGGTTGTGGCTTAATTGAAAAGTCCATTGAATTTAATAGTAAAACGGAGAAAGATTGGTGACAATAGAAGAACTGTGTGTGAAGAACGTTTTGCAAAAAACGTCCAAAAATAATGTTCATGTTCATTATTTTGACGTCCGCGGCAAAAACGTCAGTTTTTCAATGCATTGTGTGCATAGGACATCCGTCTTTTCATTGACTTCAATGTAATTGCATTGAAGTCAGTTAAATTGCTGCGAAACAAACTTTTTTTTAAATAGCTAAATCGGACGTTTTTTCTCCATTTTTGACGTTGTGTGCACATAGCCTCATCGTGTTGACCAGACGAATAACGATAACATGTCATATGTAACGTATAGTAAACTGCATACAAAAAATGGTGAAAAACTGCTGCTAAATTGTGTTTTTTATGCGTACCACCTTATAAAAAAATTTAACTAAATATTGATCAGGGTGTCTCATGTCCCCCCGAATGGTACCGATGGAAATGTCAAATATTTTGGACCCCAAGGCCTCTGTGACATGATATAATGGCTAAAAAACCTGAAATAAGAAAAGACCCCAAAATTCACCAGGTCTCTGTCATGTCTGTGGCCTGTGGTTGAGTCAGGTGACGCACTGCAGCCACATTTGGGGGATTGCTAGAAACATTGGAATAAGGGGAATAGATATTGAGTTCCAATTCTCAGTTAGTATTTGCTGTGTTTGAGGAAAAAAATGGATTAAAATGCAATATCTGCCAAAAAAATGAAATTTTTTAATTTCCCCTCCAACTTGCTTAAATTTCTGTGAAATACCTAAAGGTTTAATACACTCATGAAATGTTACTTTGAATACTTTGAGGGGTGCAGTTTTTTCATTGTAGAGATTTATGGGAGTAACTAACAGAACTGGTGCCTACAAAAATCAGGATTTGAAATTTTCCTGAAAATGTGAAAAATCACAGCAAAATTTTGAAGTCCTCTTACATCCTAACAAGAAAATGGACGTTCACCAAATGACGTCACCATAAAATAGACATGTTGTAGATGTTGCAGTAATAATTAGTTTATGTGATATAACTATTTTTCTTAGGAGAACAGAATTTTGAATATAAAAGATTGTACATTTTTGTAGTTTTTGCGCAAGTGTTGTGTTGTTTACAAAAAACCACTGAGTGTATTAACCAAAGTATACCACAAACATAAAGAGGAATATGTCACGAAAAAACAATCTCAGAATAACCGAGATTATTAAAAGCATCGCAGAGTTATCACTACATAAAGAAAGACAGATCAGATTTGTAAAATAGGCCCTGGTCATTAAGGCCAAAACAGGCTGCATTTTCGTTTTTCCCTCCTTGTGCTTAAAAGGCCATAGCACTTGCATTTTTTCACCCCCGCTCTGAACACATGGAGGCGGCCCTGGATGTACGGGTACGTCCAGGGTCGCCTTAGGGTTAAACAAACCGTACTTAAACAGCTCTTTTCAGGTTGTTTAAAAATGTGCTCATCTATACTAAACCTGTCCGTGCTTCTCCGGTTGTCCTTTTTTTCTAGTTTCTGATGTCTTCAGCCACCTTCAGTTAGTTCAGCAAATCACTGACTGAGACAAGCAAGTGCTGTCCGGAGCAGGCTGTCACTCATGTCTCAGGAGTGACAGCCTGCTTAGCCAATCACTGGCTGCGGTGCTCTTCCATCTCGATCTGTGACTGGCTTAATGGGCTGGTGGCGGTAGACCGGAGACCAGAGGAGGACACCAGGGGAGGAAAGGTGTGTGTGGGGGGGGGGGGACAGTTTTTTTCCTTATTTTTAGATTTGCTGTTGCCATCTTTCTAAACTTGTGGACTTTGCTAAAGTTTGGTTAGGTACAGAACTGACCTTTTTGCACAGTTCAAAACGAAACTTGGTTCAGGAAGTTCGGTTCGCTCATCTCTAGTAATGACCTATTTTTTAAACTATGGTTTTAAGTAAACACCTTAATGTCCAGTCATCAATATATTGTTTATGAACGGGTCTAGTTTCCGGGGTACTGGCCATTGCATGTATCCATGAGATTGGGGCAGAAGCCTGACAGTAATACAAAGCCAGTTTCCTGCCATTACTACCAGAATCAAATGTCAATTCAGGCAGCCTCTTTAGATGCCACGATCAAAAGTGATTGTAGGCTTTAAAATGTTTGAAAGAGAATGGAAGCTAACAAAGGTCTAATGCTACGTTTACACGATAATTTGCCCTATCAATCGTTTAACGATTTTGAAGCGACTATTTGGTTTTTATTACGATCAGCATATAGTTGGAGAAATATCGTTATTGCGAGATCTCTTAAGCCCATCTCACACATAGGGTGAATCTTTGAAAGACTGTTTACACAAAGCGATCTGCAAATCTATTGCGAATGACCAACGACGATTTGAAAACATGTTGAAAGATCACAATGAACTACTTCTCGCTCGGCGCTTGATCGTTTGCTGTGTTTACTTGAGCCGATCATCGCTCAAATGCGATTGCTATTGCGAAAATCGAACAATAATCGTTCCGTGGAAACGCGCCATACCAATATGATTCTGCCATTGTAATAAGGACAGGCAAGAATTCTTTTGAATACTAAGTATTTCAAATAATTTTACAAGCTGAAGCTCAAATGATTTCTGCTGATGGTCCTTTAATAAGACAAGAAAAAAATAACAAAAAATAAAACTGACAAAAAATAAATCACACCCACAAAAATGAACACTAACATCCTAACAAGAAAAAGGACGTTCACCAAATGACATCACCGTAAAGTAGACATGTTGTAGATGTTGCAGTAATAATTAGTTTATGTGATATAACTATTTTTCTTAGGAGAACAGAATTTTGAATATAAAGGATTGTAAATTTTTGTAGTTTTTGCGCAAGTGTTGTGTTGTTTACAAAAAAACACTGAGTGTATTAACAAAAGTATAACTCAAAAAACAATCTCAGAATAACCGAAATTATTAAAAGCATCGCAGAGTTATCACTACATAAAGAAAGACAGATCAGATTTGAAAAATAGGCCCTGGTCATTAAGGCCAAAACAGGCTGCGGAGGCAAGGGGTTATTTTTGGATAAAATATGCTACAAAACCAGAAAAAAAGTTATATGCGCAGTGAAATTGAAGATAAAAACCAATATTTTTTTATTTAGGACGGTAAAAATGACTTCTTATCTACTGTATGTTCCTCAAGTCGATATGATTACAACGATATGCTACTTGCATACTTTTATTTTATTTTACAGCTTTTAAAAAATTAAAACCTTTTAAAAAAAAATAAATGTTTTTTTAAAATTCCCATCCTTATAACGCTTTTATCCTTTGGTCTATGGGGCTGTTTGTGTCATGTTTTGTGCCATGATCTTTACTTACTAACGGTACCTTACTTACATATATGTGACTTTTTGATCGCTTTTTATCACAATTTTTCTGGATTTGATGCAACCAAAAATGCCCAATTTTGCACTTATGAATTTTTTGGCACTTACGCCATTTACCACGCAAGATCAGGAATGTGATAATTTAATACCTCGGGCGATTACACACACGGCTATTCCAAACATGTTTATTTATTTATTTTTATTTATAAAATGGGAAAAGGGGGGTCATTCAGACTTTTATTAGGGGAGGTTTTTTTTTAAAATTAATAAAAACACTTTTTTTCCACAGATAATAATTAGAAGTCCCTTGGGGGACTTCTATATACACAGCACTGATCTCCCATTGAGATCAATGCTGTGTATATAATAGAGCACTGATCCATCAGATCAGTGCTTTATTATTCTGGTCTGCTGCAGACCAGATAGATGGATTGCCAAGCAGGGATCAACAACATTCTAACGCTGAGCCCCAGCCCGTCCAGGCGTAACGGGTAAGCGTCAACCTTTTTAGGGCGATTTCTCCCCTTCCCCCTCCCCCTGTGTGAGATGAGGAAGGATATCACGTACAACCTTACATAGGCTGTAATAGGGTCAGTTGGTTCCCATCAAGGACTCAGGAGTAATGTTTCTCTAACAGTGCAAAAATCTACACCTAATCCAGAGTAGGTGTAGATTTCTGTGCCTGCTGTGTGTCAGGCGCAGATACCAGGGTTACTAAAAGTAGTGCGCCGCTTTTAAAATCCAGCAGCATGCAGGTAACTGAAGGAGGAAGGCAGAAATCTCTGACAGCCCTTTAAATGAACAACCTACCATAAAATATGACAACTTCAAGTGTTTCAAATAGGTAGCGGCTCTCAAAAAGTGGTTGTCTTTTTCTGATCCTAAGAGGGGGACCCCGGTATAACATCCTATTAGGGCATATGGACAGGGAGAGGTTTCATGAGACAGACAGTGTTCGCTTTAGGCTGTGCGGAACGTGGATGCAGACCCCGCTCACTGCTCACTGCCACTTGCTCAGCTCAGGATGTCTAAGCTGTAGCTGGCAAAGACTGACACATTGAGGAACAATAAGCTCCCCACTTTGACAATCTCCCTTGTAGCCATAGACAGCATTCTGCCTCAGTCCGCAAGAGATTGATCCATCTCCCAGCACTCCAGCGGTGCACGAATGACATCAGGTCAGAGGTGCAAGCCAGGTGAGTATGTTTTTGTTTTGCTTTTACACAGGGGGTGTGCCACCTGGGGATGGGGAATATGCCTAACATGGAGAGTGCTACCTAACTAGACATATGCCAAACATTGGGAATGCTATCTACATTAGGTAATAAAACATACTTGGGGGGGAACGACTGTCTGCCAGGGGGATGCCTACTGGAGAAGGGGTTGCTAACTACCAGAGGGGATTACCTTATGGGGAATACTATTTACTGGGGGGTGGGGGGGGCTTACTATTGAATAGTTTACCTATAGAGGATACCTACCTATCATTACAGTGTATGCACTATATTTAATTTGCTATGCTACATTAGTTTTTAGACTGTGTTAAGTTTTTGGTTTGCCCAACTTTGCTTGAACATTGGAGACAAACTCTAAGAAAACTTATATAGAAAGTCTTCATTTTTTATTTATTAAAAAAAGGGGGTTACCACAAGTGTACATGCACATGTAAGTCATTATAGTATTTTACATTTACTATTTTTATTTTTACAGAAAAAAAATTCACTTTTTTTTTTTTTTTTTAAATCTTTATTGATTTTAGGCTTGACATAATATTATATGAAAATCTTCAATTTCATTAAAGCTTGGTAAATGTTTTTTGCTGCTATATTATGGATACAAACAATAAAAACAATCTCAGCTTCTTTAAATGTAAATGTCATACCATCTTTGCTGAATGTCATTCAATACTTGTAAAGTACTCACTTGTGTCTTGTACAGTAGTTCTAACACAGTGTAATATGTGACCTGAATATATATATAACAAGCTACGTATTCTGCTATCCAGTTTAACTGAGAGTTTGTCAGATTTCTAGAATGTGATGAGAGAATCTAGACCTTAATAATATTGAATACCCATGTCCAAATCGGGCGTTATCAAGCCCATTATCACTAAAGCCAGTGACACCTTGAATAATGCTCTGGGTTGCTCTTAGATACAGTTCTCACCTGATAAGTGGATAACGTTCAAGCATGGGTATTTGACATATGTACAATATATAGCAGGGACAAATTCAGAGGAAGCCTTAAAATAATATGGCATAGAAATACTGCACAGGTGTTTTCTACAGTTTTAAGCCCTTGATGACCACAGGTGTACATTTATGCACCCGCAGCCGGGGCCTTGGCGCAAACGGGTGTAAATATATGCCCCGCCAGTGTACCGGGCTATGAAGCTTCAAAGCAGGTGAGGACCGAATGCTATCAACAGCCAGGCCCTCATCCTCAATGGCAGGCTGCCGCAATCATGTGACCACTCACCAATAACCCCTTAAATGCCACAATCTCGCTGCCACCGTTTAAGTGTAAGTGATAGCAGCTCCTGTCACTGATTGGGACTCCTGTAGCGCATCTGCGGGGGTCCCGATCGCATTGCCTGACTGCCAGGGGGTCTCTTACCTTCCTTCCTGCTGCCTGTGGCAGACTATCATAAGATTACAGATATCACTTATCCCTGCTATCGCTATGGCATAGCAGTGATCAGTGTTAGCAATCTAATGTATGTATGTAATAGTCCCCAGGGGGGACTTAAAAAGTGTAAGAAAAAAAAAGTTCTTAAAAATATTCCTAAGCCCCTCCCCCAATAAAAGTCTTAATCACCACCCCTTCCCATTTTATAAATAAAACACATAAAAATAATAATTAACATATGTCTTAGCATGTGTAATTGTCTGATGTATTAAAATAAAGCAATATTATTCCCGCACGGTAAACAACGTGAAGAAAAAAAAGTGATGAAGAAAATGCCAGGATTGTTGATTTTTTAAAAAACATTATATACGTAAAAAATTAAAAAGTGATCAATATGTCCGATCAACACAAATATACTAATAAAAACAAGAGATCATGGCGCAAAAAATGATGCCCCGTGCAGCTCTGTAGGTGATAAAATAAAAGCACTATAAGATTTTGTAATCTGTATACTTTGAGAGACACTTTTTTATTTATTTATTTATTTTTTGCACTGCTCTAAGTTGAAAATTTCCCTTGTTCGCACCACTGGGTTTATCAAAGATACGCACACTTGATAAATCCAGCCTAACAGAGGCTAAGAAAACTAATCCAGCTCCAAGCTAGCATATATTTTTAGACTAATTTTAGTCTTCAGGCAAAAATGTTTAAAAAATTGCTATGACCCCTCCCCACCCACATAGCAAACAGAGAGCACAACTCAAAAAAAGACACACAAAAAAATTTGCGACCTCTTGCTGGTCTGCGTTAGGCACAGACCTTTATGCATCTGGTCCTTTATTTATTTTTTTAATGTGGACTTTACGACTTTAGGTCTATGTTCACACAAGGTTTGTTTTGCAGCCATCTTTTTGGATGACCGTCATATCTACAGCCATAATTATCAAAAGACAGCCATTATTTTGACACCAAAAGACGGTTGTCTTGTGATAATTATGGCTGTACATAATGACGACGATAGTTATTGAAATGATGGCCAAAAAGACAGCCACAAAACAATGTCATGTGAACATAGCCTAGGACTGTGGTAATTATTCTTAAGATATTCTATTCATGGGCTAAGTTCACTTCACAGGATTTTTCGGGAATCTTTGTCGACAGCCATCAGATCTTGATCATTATAGACGGCAGTCATTAGCAAATATAGAACGTTTTTTTTTACAGCAATCGGCAATGACAGACAAAAAATCCTGTAGCGTGAACTAAGCCATGCAATGTAATCAACTTTAAGAAATTTGCTAGTATTCTCCAAACTATCTATTTTGGTTTCAACAGGGGCATAACTAGAAATGGCTGGGCCCATAGCAAACTTTTGATCTGTTCCGTCTCTTCAGACTTTGGAGGGGAGCAGGAAGAAGCCTTAGCTCATAGTGAGGAGGTGGGGCCCAGGGGTGTCGGGGAGGGGGCAACACCTTCCTTCCTGTCATAATCACTTTCTCTATATAGTAAGCTGGTGGTTATCCATATTACTGTATAGAGCCTGTGACTGGGATGACAGGTATACTGAGTAGCTGGGCCCAGGGAACTTCTAATCTAGGAGGCCGACCCTACAGGGCCCCCTGATGTTGTGGGCCCCGTAGCAGCCGCTATGGCTGCTCTTGTGGTAGTTACACCCCTGGGTTTCAATGTTAGGCCTAGGCCTGTCTAGTCTTTATTTCATACTAAAGTAGTCAGATTGAAGGAATAATATTAATAATTTCAATTTTTAAATATTTTGCTGATATTGTCCTTATATTTGTGTGTAGCCTAGGAGAAAGACATTTTAAACATTAGAATATTTGTGCTAGTGGGAGCTAGTAGTATACAGATTATGGGAACGTGATTTTGACCATTATGTTCCAGCTCCCTCTACTGTTTGAAGTTGTGAACTAAGATTATATCCAATGATGTCATTAGGATTCTAGAGGTCTCAATACTTTACTATTACTTATTACTATCTACTATATTAAAGAAATGCCTCATTGGAGTGTAATAAAGATTGGTAATGGAAAGAAGAGGCATGAACCATGGGGTTATTGCTGCCCTTCCAACGTGGCACAGCATGATACAAAGGGAGCAGGGTGCAGTAGGTATATATTAAAATAGTAGATGCAGCATAATTTTTACATTTGAAAACCATATCATACGTAATATATATATTTTTTCTATTAAATATTAAGATACACTTCATATAAGAAATTAAACTTTGAACATCAAATAAAATCCAGCCCTGCCTTTGATTCTGATTCTGATGATGGAAGTGAAACTTCTGTCCAAGAACAAACTGTGTGTGAATATTACCTTCTGCCTGCTACCTCAACGATTTTCAATGGACATTAATTGATATTCAAAATAACAGTCATTGTTTTGAGTAAAGATGAGCTAATCCCTTGGAAATTTGTTTAGTGAAATTCGTGAATATTGTGAATCACATACAAACAAATTTTTACTAAAACAGGCAAACTGTACAACAATGGGACAGTTACAGAGTAGTGATTTTTTTTAACAGCTGTTGCTGTGACAGTGTCAAAATTGGGAAATGTCATTTTTTTTTTTAAATGTCTATTAGCCTGTCAATCATTCATTTTCCACCATAGACAGTAGTGGACATTGGTGGATCAGTGGCGTAATATAATTTTTCTCCCAGGACAGCAGTGGATATTGGTTAATGAGCACCCAGCGAGGTATTAAAGCGTAACTGTCATTTCAGGGTCATTTTTCTGAAAACATTAAATATCAACAGTACAAGCGATTTTAAGAAACTCTGTAATAGGTTTTATGTACTAAAAGAGTTTCCTTCTGTACTGAAAAAGCAATCTCCCAGCCTCCCCCCTCACATCAGATGAAGCAGGATTTCTGTCTCCATTATGTGGCTATGGAGAGGGGAGGGGCTGTTAGGAGTGACTGAGCACGGAGGATTTCTGCAAAGCACAACACCCTGCAATCTTCTCTCAGTAAGTTCATAGATAAGCACTGACCTTTCTGACCCCTGAATCCTGCGGTTTAGCTGCCCAGAGAGTCTACAAACAGCTGACCTTCATGTCACCTCTTCCTGCTCCCTCATCTCCCTCAGCCCCTCCCCCCTTCATAGGCTTACAATGGAGAGAGCAGAACCCGTCTTCACTGGCTTCTCTGTAATGAAGACGTGTTTGCCTGATAATGCACAGATAAGAGGCTGGGAGATTGGGGGGGGGGGGAGGCTGGGAGTTTCTTAAAATTGCTTATACTACTGATTTCTGCAATAAAAAAAAAACATGACAGTTACGCTTTTAAGATGGACACTGTGTTCACCGTGACTTCCTATAATGCACACCGAGCACCCAGTGACTTGGTATAATGCACACCCAGCACCCAGTGACTTTGTATAATGCACACCCAGCACCCAGTGACTTTGTATAATGAACAACAGTAACCCAGTTACTTGGTATACTGGACAATGGCTTTACTGCTCCCACAGAAAATCACCCACAATCCACCCTCCTCTCCTCTCTGTTCCTATTGCTCTGTATTTCTCTCCCTGCTCTCCACTATGCACAGCCGACTGGCCGCCTACAGGAAGCAAATTACCTTATATAGAAGGGAAGGGGGAGGTGCTGACATCACAGTGTTCACAAGCTTGCAGCTGCTTGGATGAGCACAAGGGATTATGGGTAATTCCTTGTTCCTGCTAAAAGACAGTTATGCAAGCGGCCTCCATGTTTAGTGAATTCGTAAATCACTACAAAGTGAATTTAATGCCCATTTCACTGCAAATTGGAATTAGCCAGATTTGTCTCTAGTTTTGAGAAACAAATAACATCTGTTGTTTGAAATACTTTGGCATTGTCGTTGTTACATTGTTTACGTTCAGGTTGAATGATGGCCCTATCGGGTCTACCTAATTTTTAAAGGTGCATTGAATTTAATTAAGAAGACCATGAAAGGACGGTTAAAAAAAAAATCCATGCCTTAACAAAGTAAAATAAAAGGTAGCTATTGGCTGTATAATGGCCACCAATGAATGTCATGAACATAAATTTGATGGCCGATGCAAATAGTAGACATTATTTTGTACAGTGTGTAAACAAATGGCCATTGTTTCTATAGACTTCAATAGACTTAAATTAACTGCTGTTATTTTAAATTAAAATGACGACTGTTATTTTACTAAAGAGAACAGTGTGTGAACATGACCAGAGGCTGATGTCAATTATGAAATTCTGTTACTTGTTCAAAGGCATATTGCGGAGGATGGAAAGGAAGCATTTGGAACAACAATAGCTGAAAGAGAAGCAATGTTTGAGGTCCCCCTTTAAGCTCATTTTGTTCTAGTTTTTATTAAATAAATAATGAAACATTGTAATTTGTCATGTGTTCATGTGAGGTTGCATTTACCTAATTTGAAAGGGTTATCGAGTGCTACAAAAACATGGCCACTTTCTTCCAGAGACAATGTGACTCTTGTCTTCAGCTCAAGTGTCGTTTGCAATTAAGCTCCAATCATTTCAATGGAACTGAGTTACAAAACCTGCACCCAAACGAGACAAGAGCTGTGCTGTCTCTGGAAGAAAGGAGCCATGTTTTTGTAGTGCTGGATAACCACTTTAAGGGTACGTTCACACTTACCGGATCCGCAGCTTATTTTCTGCTGCGGATCCGCAGCAGATTTCATTTAAGTGTCTGAACACAGCACCAAATCTGCACCATCAAATCTGCTGCAGATTCTGTAGATGTGAATGCACCCTAAAACGTTATAACAGTGCAGGGGAGTGCCTATCTTTTTCTCATGACTTTATATACTGGTTCCTGTGTAATTCATGTATACTAGAGATGAGCGAACTTCGAGCAAGCTCGAGTCAATCCTAACCCGAACTTTCGGCATTTGATTAGCGGTGGCTGCTGAAGTTGGATAAAGCCCTAAGGCTATGTGGAAAACATGGATATAGTCATTGGCTGTATCCATGTTTTCCAGACAACATTAGAGCTTTATCCAAGTTCAGCAACCCCCGCTTATCAAATGCCAATCGTTCGGGTTCGGATCGACTCGAACCTGAACCCGGTTCGCTCATCTCAAATGTATACATTTAGATATAAAATCCCTATTGTATTTGCACAAAAATGAATTCCTGCTTTTGAAGTAAAAATATTGTTAAGCTGTTTATAGCTGAATGCATTATTAATGGAGAAATTAAAATAAAGTATATTTTTCCATTAGTTTTACCATGCATTCATCAGAAAATGAGAAAGATATGATCATCCATTAGTTATTTTATGGTCTAAATAATAGATTAGTACATCATTTCTCCAATGAGAGTGTAATGAATTAATATAATAAATATATCTTCATCTATGCTCTATATTATTAATGAGAATGTTAACAATCTACAACATAATATTATTTCTATGAAAAATACTATTAGTAGTACAAAAAATGGATTTCACACCTTGCAGCTTACGGTCCTTTTAGGGCCGCAGATGAGCACCGATCAGTGAGATTGGCATTTAATTTGCTGTGCCTTAACACGGCATGACAAATCGAGGGGCCCGGGCTGCACAAACAATCCTTGTATCGTTTTTGCAGCCCAGAAAACTAACATATTGTGCTTTCAATTTCGAGATCACAAGCTGTTTATACTTACCATACTGCTTGTGTTTCGGCATCTGGTTCTCCATTCTTCTGGCTGCTTTGGCATCTTTAGGCCCCGCCTCCTTGGACTGTCAATCATTCTGAAAGAGGAGGCGACCTAAAGTTACAGCAGCGGCCAGAGAACCAGATGCCGGATCACTAGCAGCGTGGATGGTAAGTATAGACTGCTTGTGATCTGGAAACTGACCGCACAGATATATACATTAGTTTATCTTTATTGGCTGCACATAAGCCTATTTACACAGGCGAGCATTTGCCTGATAGCTGTCACTTTTACAAAAGCCGATTATCGACTGCAGGAACGCTTCTAGTGACGATCCTGGATCATAATCAAACCATGTAAAAGGCCCTTTACCCTATTCAGTGTTTGGCATTACCTTCCTGGCTGGGTCTTGTTCACATGAACAAACATCTAGATTCTTAAAGGGCCGGTAGCAAAAAATTATGCAATAATAAGGTTCATTAGGTTCAGAGTTTATAAACAGTAAAACATTAAAAAAACAAACAAACAAAAAAACTATATAACATGAATACTAAACACAAAATTATTTTAAACTTGTCAGTTTTAACTAATAAAAAAAAAGTTGTAGAGTTCTGTTTATTTTTAATTTACCCCCCACGTTTTAATATAAGGCAAAAGATGCCAGGAAAACCTGGATACAGGGGTATTATTACTGGCTACAAGGGCAAACCTGTCCTCAGGGGGCAAACCAAGCCACAGGAGCATGTTTACAGGCTACAGTGGGAATAACTGACTACATAGGGCATACCTGGCTTCAGGATAATATCTGTCTACATGTGGCCCACTAATGACGAGTATGAGGACAACATGGCCTTGGTGTATCACGTTACAGTCCCCCCCCCCCCCCCTCAGTCAAGTTCCTAGGGCCCACTTTGTAAAGAAAAACTCAGAACAGTGCTATACCAGTGCCATTTCCCTTTTAATCTGATGATCAGTGGGGGTCTCAGAGGTCGGACCCCTATCATTTTTAAAGTAACGGCATTTCAAAGAATTTTAATTGGTTTCAAAGATGAGACAACCCCTTTAAATCTTCGCTAAGACATTGATTTTAATCTACTATGTAGTGTATATCTCCTCTACAGTAAAAACATTTTAATTTTCTTAATGCTATATATATATTTTTTTTTAACCAAAGACTTAATGAAATTATTTTTTCAAGCACGAAGAAACAATTTTAAATGATATTTCCAACGTTTCTAAACTATCCATGTCAGACTTCGACTTTTACATCTAGGTGATCTTTCCTTGCTTCTGTGACAAGAATGGAGATGTGTTTCTTGTTTGGGTGCTCCATCATGCTGACAGTCCTGGGAAAATATGCTCTTGCCAGCTGCCTTATATTACAGTTGAGTACTCAAGCTCCAAATAGTTGCATCAATCCAATTTTGTCAGGGTCTGTTGTCCAGAGATCATTGGCAGTGAAGGCTAAATGAGACCTTTTTATAACTGTATGAAAACTCTGACTTTCCATACAATTAGCTAGTGTTCGGTGGCAAGCTGTTTAGTAGAAAGTCTGGTTGCTGACCCTAGAAATAACAAGTCCTGACATTTCTAAAACCTTATATACATTTAGCTTCCTTGAAATTCATATGTCCACCAACACTCTTCAGCCGAGAGATGAAAACTGTCAGGCTCTATCGAGGCCCCAAGTACATTAATGACATGTCCATATTGATACATGCTTTTAAAGAGTGAAATCTCAGGTTGGATCTAGCTTGAAATATATTGTATTGTTTCATTAACTACTTGGAAAAAGCGGTTACAAACTTATTTCTCAGAATGATAGATGAACAGTTTCAATGCAGTGATGTAGTCACCTTGATGTAAAGAATAAATGCACTGAAGAAGAGTGGTAACTATTGTATCGTGGGCAAAATCTAATATTTAATTGTATTACTTTGCTTTCCCTTTTAGCATTTCTGCAAGTTTGACTTGACAATTATAGGAAGCAGTTTTGTTTAAGACATGCCACCCACCCAAAACAAACAGCAGCATTTAAAGGGAATGTACCATCAGGCCAGGGCTCAAGCACTGGAGGCGGGCTGACCCACCCCCAGTGGGAGGAAACCCCCGCCCCTTCATGACACTACTCCATTGCAATCAATGCAGCCGAATCATAGAGGTGCATAGGGCTTTCTCCCACTGGGGGTGGGACGGCCCGCCTTCAGTGCTTCAGCCCAGGCCTGATGGTTCATTCACTTAAATAGATTGTAAAAGCCTCCATTAGCGGTCCATTGGGCTGATTGGATTGCCCTGATACGATTGAGGCAAACCGATCTGTCATATTGCAGATCTGGTCCTCTTTTAGCTCTTGGTGATTCCTTCAGGTTGTCTGCTGCAGGTTGACGTAATAAAGCCCAGGTAACATTGATCAATGCAATACGTAGGTACCCCGGAGGAATTGATCAATGCAATACATACAGTAGGTACCCCCCCCCCCCCCCCATAATACAATACGTAGGTTAATGCAATACCGACCAGGATGATCTTTTCAGAGACCGGCCGTTCCGTGACCTGGCCGGGTCATGGAACGACCGGTCTAATACTGCGTCTGAACATAGCTTATAACATCATCCTATTTATAGGGCTTTGTCAAGAAAAAAAAAAAAAAAGACTACATTTACACCATACGTTTTACTCCATTTCACTCAATTTCTGCTGTTTAACCCCTTAAGGACAGAGCCAATTTCGATTT
The DNA here is from genome assembly GCF_027789765.1 of Dendropsophus ebraccatus. Taxonomy (NCBI): domain Eukaryota; kingdom Metazoa; phylum Chordata; class Amphibia; order Anura; family Hylidae; genus Dendropsophus; species Dendropsophus ebraccatus. Next base: position 21,372,549 of record NC_091464.1, read on the forward strand.
TTGCGTTTTCGTTTTTTCCTCCTTGTGCATCAAAGGCCATAGCACTTGCATTTTTCCACCTAGAAACCCACATGAGCCCTTATTTTTTGCGTCACTAATTGTACTTTGCAATGAAGGGCTGAATTTTTGCATAAAGTACACTGCGAAACCAGAAAAAAATTCAAAGTGTGGTGAAATTGAAAAAAAAAATGCATTTTGTTTATTTGGGGGAAATGTGTTTTTACGCCATACGCCTTGGCGTAAAATTGACTTGTTATGCACGTTCCTCAAGTCGTTACGATTAAAACGATATACAACATGTATAACTTATATTGTATCGGATGGCCTGTAAAAAATTCAAACCATTGTCAACAAATATACGTCACTTAAAATCGCTCCATTCCCAGGCTTATAGCGCTTTTATCCTTTGGTCTATGGGGCTGTGTTAGGTGTCATGATGTGTTCTTTCTATTGGTACCTTGATTGCGCATATACGACTTTTTGATCGCTTTTTATTACAATTTTTCTGGATTTGATGCGACCAAAAATGCGCAATTTTGCACTTTGGGCTTACACTTTTTTGCGCTTACACGGTTTACCGTACGAGATCAGGAATGTGATTAATTAATAGTTCGGGCGATTACGCACGCGGCGATAGCAAACATGTTTGTTTATTTATTTGTTTACTTTTATTTATAACCTGGGAAAAGGGGGGTGATTCAGACTTTTATTAGGGGAGGGGGCTTTTTATTGACAACAACACTATATTTTTTTCTTTTACACATATACTAGAAGCCCCCCTAGGGGACTTCTAGTATATACACTTTGATCTCTCATTGAGATCTCTGCAGCATAGATATGCTGCAGAGATCCATGAGATAGGCACTGCAGCTGGAAGTAAACGAGTGCCGAGCCGGGGATGGCGCCATCTTGGAGCGGACCCCGGCCGGCTTCAGAAACGGAGATCGCTCCTCCGGGATAATATCCCGGAGGAGCGATCTCCGCCACTAGACACCAGGGAGACGCTGGATCCGGTAATCGGATGCAGCTGTCATGTTTGACAGCTGCATCTGATTACTGTATTAGCGGGCACGGCGATCGGACCGTGCCCGCTAATACCTACGGTCCCGGGCTACAAGCGGCACCCGGGACCACCGCGGTTCAGAGCGGGGTCGCCGTGCGGCCCCGCTCTGAACGCCCTTACCGGCAATAGGGCGTACCTATACGCCCTTTGTCGTTAAGGGGTTAATTAGAAAACTAGCATAGTATGTTAGAATTTACTGATAAAAATAAATAAATAAAATAAAATCTAGAAGTACTGTAGAAGTTAAATGTGATCTTAAAGCGAATGTACCAGTTGGAGTAATGTTTTTTTTTTTTTTCTTCACTATCTGGTCAGCGCCAGTGTGAAGATCCTGGAAGTGCAGTACATTTAAAAAAATATTGCCCGTTTCCATAATCAGCGTCGGTTTCATGTGCACCAGTCCGCTCTATGCACTGGAGGCGTGGCCCGCGGCCCGTGTGTAACAATATCCCCTCCGCTCTGTGATGTGCGTCCATTAGAATGAAGTCTGGCCGCATCACCGAGGAGAGGAGATATCACCACACTGTCACCCGCCTCCAGTTCATGGAGCAAGCTGCTGCACATGAAGAAATGGCTATGATCATGGGCAGTAGTGGATTATAATAGGTCCGTTTTGGGTGGTAGCCCATGGCCCCCCAAACAGTGATGTATTATCATCAGGCTACAGTTCAGCCATGATTTGCATAACAATCGCTGCTTTTTACCACAATTTTGCACAAATCAGGACAAAACTGCAACCATGAGACAATGAAGTAACATTAGAGAACATATTGAAAGACGTTATCATGTGACAATGATGTCACCACAGGTCCTTTACAGGCTGCATTATGGAGGAAAAAGACTAAAGCTAGTGCTGCCATAGTTACAGTGTGTTGGAGGGGCCCAAGCTTGCAGAACAGCCCGGGGCCCATGGTAAAGTTAATCGGCCCTTGTCATGGGGAACTGGGAAGCGTTTTGAAAAATGGACTGAACTACTCGTATCTCCACTACTCCAACTGGTGCATTCACTTAAAAGGTAAAGTATATTTTTTTCCTTTACCCTTCTTTCTGCTTTTACTTTTAATATTCTAAGTTTTGGATAAATAACCCAAAAAAATCTTCAAAATATAAAGTGAAATGCGAAAGTAGATTCAGGTCTTGTGCCTACCCATGCAGTGGTTATCGTAGTCTGTTTGCCTCTTTTGCCACCTCTTTGCATCTGCAACATTTAATGTTTCTAGAGAATGCCACTGTGCTGTGGAATTTGTTTTGTTATAGTACTATTTTCCATAAAAACCATAATGTTTTGCTTGGCACAATATGAAAATCTAGCCACAGTGAGATAACATAGGGGGCTATAGAATACTATGGGTGCTGCATTTGGGATCTGTCAATTAACTGTCTTTAATATTGCAGTGTGCATAGGATCGTATTCCAACTAAATGATAAATTTATTGTAGAAACTCAGGCACTATGTGCTTTTACAGAAAAATAAAAAACTGCTGCCAGAAGAAAATGAAAAAATAAAAAAATAAATAACAATATTAACCTTGTGGTTCCAATCAGCTGTCACCTGCCATTGGCATCACTGCCATTGGCATCACACATCATTGCTGTTGGACTGTAAACAAAGCCTGACGGGAGATCACCAGAGCATCAAGAGTTTTGTTTTTAATTACATTTTTTGTCACTTAAAAAAAACAAAAAAAAAAAAAACAACAACCTTAGAACATTCTTTTATGTTTATATACAATGTTACCTAATTTTTACCATTATTTTCTTCACATTGGATAACAAACAAACCTTATCATTAACCCCTTCAAGACAGAGCCCTTTGATGCAGAGAAGTCCGGGTCAAATTAATGCAATGTTCCTCCCCGCCTTCTAGGAGCCATAGCGCTTTTTTTTTTTTCCACCTACAGGGTGGAAAAATTACATTACATTATATTTTTATAATGGGCAAGGGGGTATTTTAAACTTTTATTGGGGGGCGGGGGGGGGTTATACGTTTTTTTGAATACTTTTAAAAACTTTTTATTGCACTTTTTTAACACGTATTTACTGTAAAATATGCAATTATTAGATTGCATATACTGATCTATGCTATGCCTGTCAGCATTGTGCAGTAGCCTGGTCTGAACTGGGCCTGGTGTTTTGCTTTTGTGTGCCAAACCCGATTGCTTCTCAGCTTCCGGCTATGCAGGAGTTAAGCTGAGAAGCTTCTGGACTTGATTTTGCACCTGTCTGGTCTCTCTGATTGATGGGTCTCTCTGCCTGTCTGTAACCTGGAAGATCAGAGCGCTGGTCCAATGGGGATCCAGACCGGGCTCTTGGTCATCATAAAACTCGACTCGAGGCAGAGTCTCAGTGCTGGTTATTTAGGTTAACTCCTGGCTCCAGCATCCCTGTCTATTCCTGCAAACCCCTTTCCTAATCCCTCTGTTTGACTCGAATTGTTATCTGACCTTCTGCCTGACTATTTGACGATCCCTTTGCCTGCTGATTTTGTACTGCGCTGCCTGTGTGGATTTGACCCGGCTTGTTTACCATTCTTTTATGTTTGTTCGTCCGTCTCGTTCTGTGTGCACTTTATCAGTGTAGGGAACGTCTGCGTGGTTGTCCACGGCCGCCTAGGGCCAATCGATGCTAGCAGGCAGGGACAGTGGGTTGGTTCAGACCTAGGGCCCACTGTCTTGTTGTGTCTGTATCACCCCATCCCAACAATGCCACAGCATAGCATAGATCAGTGTTATGGGCGATCTATGTGTAGAGCCTGCCTGAGAGCAGCCTCTACAAATAGATTGCGGATCCGAGAGGACAGAGGTAAGGAGCTTACCCCCACCTGTCAGCACATGCGATCGGGACCCCTGCAGCACGGCTTGATCTGTCACTGAGCACCTTAAAGGGGTTATGGGGTTTAAGGGGTTAATGAGACTCAGCAGCGGGATCACAGCTGACTCTCATTACCTAGAGCCCCGGAGACTGATGTGAGCAGGATCGCTCTCTCTGCAGAAATATTGCTCACATCAATAACCCCGTCAGTACAGGGAATGTATATATACATTCCTACTGCACGGGGTATGTACAGTATAAACATATATATACAGATTACTGACGCGAAGGGGTTAAAGACTGAATGCCATGCAAAGCCAAGGATGAGAAACTAGACACCAGACATTCTTACAATATGGGGGGCAAGAGCAATTACTACTATACTGGGGCACATGGGCAACGATTACTATTAGCTTTTACTACAAGGGGTGTTATTTCTGTATTGAGGCACAGGTAATATTATTACTCTTCTGAAAATAAAATAAAAATTGGTGGGTTGGGGGCAAGTAAAACTTTCTATGCTGTTTGTGAATCAGATTGTTTTTAGACCCCAGCAACACTTCTGAAGAATATAATTGCAGCGGATCCACAGCAGATTTCATCTAAATAACTGAACACAGCATCAAATCTGCACCATCAAATCTCCTGCGGATCCTGTACGTGTGGACGCATCCTTCAAGTGTAACTGATAGTTATCCAGAGACAGCTATAGTAAGTGAGCTTAGTCAATCCAGGGCCCCCAGTTAAGTAAAAGTCTGTTAAATCTCTGAGGCCAAGTGCTTCTTTTGATTTACATTTATTTGCCACATAGAGATAAGCAAACTTGCCGAAAGTTAAGCTTTGCACGAACCTGAACGATCGTCATTTGAATCCCACTGCCTTGAGAAAGTGGATGGAGCCTGAGAACTGCCTGGAACACATGAATACAGCCATTCTAAGGGATACATCCATCTTCTCCATGATCTGTAGTGCCACATTTTATTACTTTACAGTAAGGCTGGGTAAATTTATTTATTTTTTACCCTTTTATTCATCCTTCCCCCCCCAAAAAAAAACAAAAAACTGATGCATTTGCGTGCATCCATTTTGATCCATTTTTCAATTGGCTTCCATTATAAAAATAAAACGGATTCGTTTTTTTAATGCACCAAAAAATGTAGCCGACCTCATTTTTTGTCCTTTAAAAAAAACTAACAAAAAAAACCCGATCTGTTTTGATCCCTTTTTTTTTTATAATGGAAGTAAATGGAAAAACGAAAAAAAAACGGATGCACACAATTGCATCCGTTTTTTAAGTCCGTTTAAAAAAAAAAAAAAAAAAAGAGAGGAAAAAACCGCAATGTGAACCCAGGCTTACCCTATGAACATTTCCTTTACTAATCATAAGAGTACATATTCTCAAGCAGGCCCTTCACTCCTAATATTTAACTTGATGGCTACATGTGTATCTTTTGAATAAACATAAAAATACGTAGTGTCAGCTCACCGATCTTCAATCCTCTGCCTGGACTCACATCTGGCCAATGCATAGGTACAGTATATAAAGAAAAAACGGTAATCCACCACTTGTGCAGAGCAGTATTTTTTTTTTATTTTTAATATGCTGTATATACAACATTCTTGAATGTCTGATTTTGTCAATGTCCAGTATATACTTTCTGCTGCAGAATCTGCTGACCTGATATAAAATTATTATTATTAGTCTTCTTGA